>NW_028246675.1:0-600000 GCF_964263255.1 Lissotriton vulgaris
AAAGACTTGAACAAGCAGAACAGGCCATTCGAAGCAGACTGACCCAGCAGCCCTCTGGCGGAGGGGGCCCGCAGACAGGTTTTTGATAATGGGGCCAGCTAGGGCTGCGCGGTTGGAAACTTAGTGGTTTCCCCACTTCCAATGAGGCGGTAGAAACGCCTGATTATTGGGGCTGGAGCCACACAAAGGGCCCCACGCTAGGGCCCCACGCTACCAGACTTTAATGAGGTCCAATGTCTTTTGGGATCCTAAAAGAGTGGAGAACCTCCACAACGCATTGTAAAAAGCAAAAGAAACCCATTAATAATTGCTGGCCGGCCGCCCATGTTGTTGGTCGCTGGCCTGCCTTCTTGCCAAGGGGTGTCCCCTAGGGTGGGGTGCATGGTATCTTGCGCAACCGAGGTTATGATATACTGATGCGAGTCTGGAGTGTTTACCTAGCCATGATGATCAAAAACAATGTAGAGAAAATAAAATAAATTCTTTCCCACAAGTCCGTTACGATGACATCACTTCCTGCTCAAATGCGTCTTCTTGAGACATCACTTCCTGCGAGCACAGTCATTGATGCAGCCACTGTTGCAAGAAGCAGAAGTCTAAAATTAACTAGGCGAACCGGTAAATATTCTAGTTCAGTTTAACAAACACATGCTAGACCATTTAGTCTGCAATTTATTTGCCTAATAAAAAGCACTAAGACCTGTCCTAATCATCTCAACGTGTCCCCAGTGCCTCCTGCATACCTCTGTGAGCTGTGTAACTGATTCAGGGTAAGATGGCGAGATATCATGACCTTGGCTCTGCGTTTGTGGCCGCTCCCCGTCACTTTGTTCAGGTGCAGTCGCTGTTACAAACAGGCAGAACTAAGCCCTTGTCCCCCCGGGTGTTCGGGGCCGTTCTGTGGCAGAGGTCAATGCGCAGCAAAAGGCAGGCGTGGCCCTGTTCGGGAGCGCTGTTATCCTCCCCTTGCGGCCTCATTAAAATAAATGCTTGAACGGTGATTCACGTGGCCCGACACTGTCACCTCCAGACACCGCCTGTCTGCGCGCCTAGATTAGCGCTCCAGTCCTCGGAGTCCCGCTGTGATGTCCGAAGCCGTTCTTTCTTCTTCTGTAGTTGTCAGAGGTGTCGATCTGATCCGGGCTACCTTCCTCGGAAGGCAACACAAAGGCGGAGAGAGGGGCTTATGGCTTCAGGTCAGGGTCGGTCTGGTTTTTAAGACAACTTGGCAGTGCCAGAAGGGCTGGCCTGACAGATCAATGTGTGTACTGGGATTTTTGGGATGGTTGAGGGGTTGTTTTAGGGTTTAACGAACCGTATTGTTGGTTTCAATGATATTACCACAAACACTGACCGTAGCCAGCACAAACGCATGCAGTCTCCCATTCTTTGCAAAGCACTTATGCATCTTCTCTTGCCAAGTTAAGGAGTCATCGATTTGCAAAATTGGGCCGCTTTTTTAGCTATCTGATTTCAAATGGGGGCCAATTTTTTTTTATTTTCGATCCAAACCTATTGTCTGTCCCAGTCCGTCCCTGCTTCAGCTGTCCTCGAAGAGTCATAGCTAGCAAGGAAGGAACAAGGTACTGGTCAGGTGCCTCCACAGGAATCTGGAGGCCGTGGCAACAGCAACACATGGCCACTATTCACAATTAGAGGCACCCCAAGTGCACAGAGATGTACTAAAAAGTAAACAAGACTGAAAGTGAGTATCCTGAAAGATCACATGCCGCGCTAACAGACTTGTGGCCTTTATTCAATGACTTCTAGTGGGGTGGTAGTGGGAGTCCAGGTAGGGCCTCTTGAAATGTTGTCCAAGGTTGCTTGACCAAATAGCATTGAAGCAGGAGCGCATCTTGTGGTGTGCAAAGCTCTGTAAGGCCTATTAAGGGTCCTTTTGTTTCTCAATGCTGAAACGTGATTGCGTTCAACCCTCCATTGACTTGAGGCCACCATGGGCTGATTTTCCCATGTTCCATACTTTGGGCTTGAAAGTATCTCAGAATGTGTTGCCTTGAAAAGAAGGCCGTATACAACTATCATTTTAGGTCTCACCTCCAGACAGCTCTAGCAGTCTGTTGTTGAAAGACCTATTGTGCACCAATGCTTATAGTTGGGATTGGCTCAGCCTATTTCTCATCATCAGGGGGATTGGATTCCTTGTCAATCCAATTTAGTTGCTTCTTACAAAATGCATTTCTTTCCTCTTTTTGTGCTTGTCCCTTCCATTGAGCATAGCTGTTTAACGGTGCTTACAATCCGGTAACTACCTTTTTTTTCTGGCAGCTGTCCTTGGGAGGGCATTTGTTATCTCTTTCTCTATTGTTCCTTTGGTTTGTTTTACGTCTTAAACCATTTTCCACTGTGCCTGCTGCTTTCCTGCCACCTCTTGTTCACACGCTATTCCCAGCACATATTTTGTTCACCACACACCAATCCTTTTGTTTCTCTGCCACCCCTTCATGCTCTTCCATTTAATTTCGTCCCCCACCAGTTTTTCTGTTGCTCTCCAACTCCTTCCCACTCGTGTTGCTTTTCCCCCCACCACCAGTAACTTTGTTGTTCTCCCACCCTTAAATGCCCTTTTTTTTGTTTTCGTCTCCTCACTAGTTCTTGCATTGCTCCCCTTGCCCCTCTCTTTCCTGCTTTTAATGTTTCTTCATTAAAAAAAAACAACTTTTTTTTTGCACAGGCCAGCATAATGCACACTGCTACCAGAGTCTGCACTTGCTTTTGTAATTTAATTTGAAAAATGGCCAGCGACTTTTCAGAATGGCAAATATAAACATACAAGAAAAAAGCCAAAATGACAACTGTGTTACAATTTATAACCCCTACACCACCCATAACTTCACCCATGCCTGATTTTTTTGTAAAACATTTTTATTGGCATGTTATATTATTACATACATCACATCTTTCATTGCCGATGGTTCTGGCATACGAGTGATCCTGCACGGGGACTTAGTACTGTGACATACTAGCACATAGGTTGAAGATTTTTTAACACTGTCACTCAGTCTATTAATTGTTGATGACCCTCATGGGTCTGTGTCTATATGCAGGTTGCCTTCCTATATGTTGCTCTCCGCGTCGCGCTGTGGATGTGAGGAGCATTGTCTCCCCGCACATGAGCTCGCAGGGGCTTTGAAATTTCAGCCTTATTCTAACCATGAATAAACTTGGGGTAGAAAAACTGGGGTGCACTGCATCGTATGCTGAGGTTACATGTGTGTTAACACCTGAGAGCTACACTACTATGAGATATTGTGAAGTAATTGCGCCGAAGCGGATAGGAGGAGGGGGAGGGACATCGCTAGGAGCTGTCTGCGCAGGAACTTCACCCCTGCCTGATACCTAAAAAAAACCTCACCACTCCTAAACTCCACCAATCTCCAAATCCTAAAAGTCCCAAAAATCTTTCATTGCCCATAAACCTCAGCCCTCCCTGAACCCAAAAAGCCCTAACTACTCCTAATCTTCACCTACGTGTGTGATTTTAGATATTTCCTTAAAAAGATATTTCCTTTAAAATGTTGCCATTAATCTTTGAGTTATTTGTATTTCCTTAAAATAGTTTTTCCGTCATTTGGTTTCCTCCATTGTGGTTTCTCAATTTTCATTTTTCCAGTAATTCACATATATCACTTGTAGACACCACATGTCTAATTGTGCAGAGCTCCAAATTCAGACTGACCCAAGGGTCTGCACATTCTTCTTCAGTGATGATGGGTGCTAGAAATTCTGTGATACTAGTAGCTTGGCAGAGCTGGCAACAGCTAACTCGTCTACTCGTCCACGTAGGCTTTGAACCTTTTTTGCACACCATGGCCTTTGTCTTGATTACTTTTTAATGAACTTGGTGTGTCAGTTGAAATGTCCTGTCAATTACTGACCGCAGCACTACAATACAGTAATCTCTAGGGACAATGTTATCTTTAGTGGCACACATTTCATGATGTACACCACTTGCAGTGCCAGGGTGATGAAGTCTCATTACTGTTGTTCATCCAGGAAGTTGTTCAATTGAGTTTGATTTAGCAGCATCCAGGGTAGATCATAGGCATTTATTAATGTTTGTTGCCAGCTTAATTTCTTCATGGGGCATGGATTTTGGGCATGCTCCTTGGGTTACAAGGTATATGTGTTCACCGCTGGCTGGCAGATCTTGTTTGTGGTCTTCAGTGCCTTCACACATAATCCCTAAATGTGTTAACCCCAAGGCAGTATTGCATGCTGAATCGGTACCTTTGCACTATGGAGCCCAATTGTTCATTGTGGGTGATGGACCTGGAATCGTTGGACGAAACAAGAGATTAGTGGTTTGTGGTGTATCACTACTTTGAAGTTATGCCTCTGTAGATAAGTGTGGAAATGTTGGCAGTCGACTTGATTGTGAAAACAATCAGTGAAGGTTCATCTTGTGAATGCCATGAATGCAATCTCTTCTTAATCCGCTTTATTGAAAACTGCAGCTTGGCTAAATGTAAATGACCAGCTCGTTATTCTTAGCTGGATCAAAGTACTTTCTGACCGCATCTCAGAGTTTCATGTCTGTCAACGTTTTTGCTTTTGTGAAGCCGTTTTGTAATGGCGGGCAGATTTGGGATGATTCGGGCAGTATTTGCCCTAATGGTCTACAAAACCGCTAAATAGTCCTCCAAGAAATTCCTGTTTCTTCCTTCATACACCTGGCAAAATTGAAAAAGGTACAGGGATTTTACTGAAACAGGATATCCAGAGACTGGTATGTAGGAAATGAGTGAAAAGTGAGGGGTAACATAGAGAACATAAAAATCCCATTTGCCAGTCATAGTCATCCCCTGGTATGATATTCCCTAAAGTTTACTGTGAGTTGCGGTTGAAAGTCTTCATCACTTAATTCGGTTAAGAGTGGTGATCTTAATTTTCACATTGGTTCGCTCATGCGAAGGAATGTTGCATGAGGGCTGCTGCAAATGTCAATGGTTGCTTTCTTTAGGCACTTGCTATGCTCAAGATACAGATCAAGGCATATTTGTCAAGGTTTCGAAGACCATGGAAGACGCTTTTCGACTGGCCTACTACGGAATGTTTGGTGGCAAAGTCTGTACACCAAAATACGTTTTGCTTTCCTTTCCTTATGACTGATGTGGGCCTCTAATGTCAATGTCTGTGTAATGAAAAGCTTGCCATAGATGTAAAAGAACTTCGTGTATGGAGGGCTTCAGGACATTTCTGTAGGGCTTCTTTTTCTGCATAAGGGAAAGACTGATCGAACTGGGTTAAATTTCTGCTTATAGTAAGTTAACGTATATAATAGAGTGTTCCACCTTGATATTTTCACTCTCCCATCCCTATCTAGGACATATCGGTGGGTCAATTGGTAGGCACGTCAGCAGCATTGAGGGAGTTCCTTAGTGTGAAAATGGGCTGGTTTCCTATAGCTCCAGGCTTTCTGTGGGTATTCAGGTTAGTGACTTCTTTTTGGAGGTGAGAGTGGTACGTGTAATGTAATGTAATGTGGATTTGTAGAGCGCGAGCTTGTCACCCGTGTGGAGAAGGCAGAGGGCTTGTGTGTTCTTGGACACATTAGGGCGTCTTTAGCCAGCAAGAGATGCTGAAAAAGGACTTTTTTGGATGTCTTCTGGTTGTTGCCTCACTTTGTGATCTTCAAATGTTATTCAGAAGGCACTAGACATGTGTCTGTCTCTACCCCAGCCCTACCATCCTTTCAGAGCTCCCAGTTCATCATCAATTATCCTGATTTCCTTGCAGCCCAAAAGCGTTCATGTTTTAGCAAAAAATCAATTTGGTGACCGATTTTCGCACCTTGTTATGTAACTTGTGTATCATATCTTTTAATTAAAATATAACTAACTATCCCTCCTGTCGAATCCTTCCCAGCTCCACCCCCTGTTGGTAAGAGGCCAACTAGAGGGCTTTGGCGATGGAATTCAACTTCCGTTCAAGATACCTGTAAGCAGAGTCATCTCATGAAAAAGACTACGGGAAGCCCTGGGAGACATATTCACGCGTTTAGGCTAGGCTGTAGCTAAAGATGAAGAGGCGGGGCGGGGAGAAGCATTGGAGCAGAGCAAGAACAGATTCTTTTCTTATCATGTAGTCTTCATACTTGACCAGTCTTGCCTGGAATTAAAACATAGTCCCATTAGTCTGTCATCCTTTCCAGTAGAGTGTCTGTTTTTCGGGTTCATTGATGCTTTTTACGAACCACTGTTTGACATAAGTCTTTTCTATGCGCCACCTGAGAACATAATTGCGGCAAACATTGCAGTGCAAGCGTAGATGCATTCACATCTAGGTTTACAGGTACAAGCAGGCATTCTCAGGAGCCTGGAGAGATCATATTACATAAAGTAATGAAGGTACCTAAATGAACAGCATACTTTTAAAGAGAAGACAAAGCAGGCTGTGTGCAGAGCCCTTGGCAGGGTAACTCCGGGAGCACCAGCGCGCCAGCACGTGCCTCTGCAGACCATGCTGTAGAAGGCCGAGCTGCTGATCTGTTGCACTCCGACATCTGACGACCGCGAGGACCCCTGGCTCGGCAGCCATGTTGACACTCACAAGGTAGGGGCCCCCTGATTCTGATAGCTGACAGAGGGAGCAGGGGAAGGAGAACATCAGTAATACAACTAACACTCTGCCAGAAAAATTATTTTCGCTAATGCTAACAAGTCACTGGTAACAGGAGCAAAGTCCTAAGAACCAAAAGCCCTCCCAATTATGATATATACAATTGAGTAGAAAAATATTTTGTATTCATTTTCATTATTTAATTAGCACAGTATAAAAGACATAAAAAGATAAATACAATTTCTTCTCCGGAGCGGAGATAGAGGCAGGGGAAACAGAAGCTCTGGCGCCGATGCGCGTTTCGGTGTCAACCCGGATCTGGGTCAAACCTTCATCAGAACGACACAAAACGGTGTGGGACTCATGACAAGTGGTGCCTGGAGGCAGGGCTCGAGTAGGGGGTACACGTGGGTTGATGGTGTCTCCCCCACTCTTTCACAGGGTGGATGCCGTCCCCTCTGCCAAGAAGCTTGGCCCCACAGAAATAAGCTGAACGTGTCTCAATGTCATTTTCAGACACCGGGACACCTTCAGCACGTGGCATCATGAGGGCATTTGCATACTGTCAGTCCCCCCACTTCTTTTTATAGGACTTGTGCCCTGCCTGGAGGTCAAGGCCAGTTTCTACTATCTGGCAATATTTCCCTGGCCTTGACCTCCAGGCACCACTTGTCATCAGTCCCACACCATTTTACTTAGTCCTGATGAAGGTGTGACCCGTTGGCACTGGAGCTTCTGTGTCTCCCTAGCCTCTATCTCCGCTCCGGAGAAGAAATTGTATTTTGTACTGTATGATTATTTGAGGATGGTTTCTCCCTCTTGCTTACCATTTCTGCTATGTTAAAATGTATGTCTGCCAGTACACATGGGGAAGACTCCTGGTCTCACCTGAATACATTTATTGGGATCCACTGAACTGTGACTTGATGGTATTGTTTGAGTATGTCTCAGTATGTGTATGTGTGGTTGTTTGATAGAACGAGTGTGTGAGACTCATGATGTGGATTGATCATTGTGATATTCATCTTTTTATGTCTTTTGTACTGTGCTAATTAACCCGTTTACCGCGGTGGGAATTCTGCAGCGGTGCGGGCGTTCGAATGCGGGGGCGGGGCCACATCGGTCAATGGACGTGCGCAGCACTACTGATTTAGTGCTTGCGACGGCCGTTGGCCGATGCACGCAATGGGTTAAAGAATGAAAATTAATACAAAATATTTTTCTACTCAATTGTATATATCATAATTGGGAGGGCTTTTGGTTCTTAGGCCTTTGTTCCTGTTACCAGTAACTTGTTAGCATTAGCTAAAAAAAAAAATTCTGGCAGAGTGTTGTTTGTTGTATTGCTGATGTTCGGCAGCCATGTTGAGCCCATCATGTTTGGTGATTTATAACTGGAAAAGGCAGTGGCGTAAAGCAAAATGAAGCCCTCCCACCACCCTGCAGTATGTGATGATAGCCCCCGAGTCACAGATATTCATTGGTCTTGGGCCGAAAGGGCCCCCGTTTTAAAGTTTGGGGGCGCCTTGACAGATTGTGAAAGGCTGCAAGGGCTACAGGTTCCTGTGATACACCTCTGGGAGAAGGGTGATACATGCAGGGCTGGACGCACTAATTATACGGATCTGATCACAGGTTGGCCGTGGTCTGGCCCTGCAGGGCCCATTGAGGCTGAAGGCGAACACATTCAGGGGGATGACTATAGACGACAAGGATGCTGTCAATCAAGTTCATAGTCTAATGGAATGATCTTGGGGTGCCAGGTGAGAAGAGGATTTGGGAGTTCTGAAGAGTGCACAAAGGCTAGTGGTAGAAGTGGGCGGGATCGGAAGGGCACGGTGTGCCCCTACTTTTAAAAATTATTTCAGTCCGTTCCCCTACTTCTTTCTTTCAAAAAAGCATCCCGGGACAGCAAGAACAGTCCAACTTAAAAACAAGAACTTTTTCTTTCAGCTTAAAGTCAGGGGCGGCTCGCACTTCTCTGTTGAACTCCAGAGGCTGCAGCCGCCCCTCCCTGAGCTCTTACAGGCTGAGGGCAGGCCCATTGTCATTCCGATTGAGGCTGATTATCCCCTTACGAATGACAATGCGCCGCCTTCTGCCTTTAGCATATCATGCTGAGTTAGTGATTACAGAGGAGCTTTCCCCAGACAGAGTACTGTGGGGAACTTGCCACCATGTGAAATTTATCGATGTTATACACAGAGTCAACTGGGCGGGAGCAATGAAGGGACAGAAGAGGAGACAGGAAAGGAGAGGTGATGGGGCGGGAGAGGTGATGGGCAGGAGAAGTGACAGGGCAGGAGAAGTGACAGGGCAGGAGAGGCAACAGGGATGGAGAGGTGACGGGGCAGGGGAGGTGACGGGCAGGAAAAGTAATGGGCAGGAGACGTGACGGGGCAGGAGAAGTGACAGGGCAGGAGAAGTGATGGGGTAGGAGAAGTGAAGGGGCAGGTAGTAGTGACAGGGAAGGAGAGGCAACAGGGATGGAGAGGTGACGGGGCATGAGAGGTGACGGGGCATGAGAGGTGACGGGTCAGGAGCAGTGACGGGACAGGAGAGGCGACAGCAAAGGAGAAATGACTGGGCAGGAGAAGGGATGGGGCAGGAGAAGTGACGGGGCGGGAGCAATGATGAGGCATGTGCAGGAGCGGTAACCGGGCAGGAGCGGTGAACGGACAGGAGCAGTGAACTGATAGGGGCAGTGAACGGATAGGAGCAGTGAACGGGGCAGGAGAAGTGATGGGACAGGAGAAGTGATGGGACAGGAGAAGTGATGGGGCAGGAGCGATGATTGAGCAGGAGTGCTGACGGGACAGGAGCAGTGAACGGCTGGAGCAGTGAACGGGCAGCAGTGCTGACCAGGCAGGAGTGCTGACCCGACAGGAACAGTGAACGGCAGGAGCGGTGGACGGGGCAGGAGCGGTGACGGGGCAGGAGTGGTGACGGGTCAGGATCGGTGACGGGGCAGGATCGGTGATGGGACAGGAGAGGTGACGGGGCAGGAGAGGTGACGGGGCAGGAGAGGTGACGGGGCAGGAGAAGTGGCGGGACAGGAGCAGTGACAGGGCAGGAGCAGTGACGGGGCACGAGAGGCAACAGGAAAGGAGAGGTGACTGGGCAGGAGAGGTGACCGGGCAGGAGAGGTGACCGGGCAGGAGAGGTGACCGGGCAGGAGTGGTGACCGGGCAGGAGTGGTGACCAGGCAGGAGTGGTGATGGGGCAGTAGAAGTGACGGGCAGGAGAGGTGACGGGGCAGGAGAAGTGCAAAAACAGGTGGAGTCCCGAAATAACAAGTCTGAAAGATCAATATATAAATGTTATTGGGGATCTCCTAATAGAGATCACTGGACCTATCTGAATTAATGTTATTAAAGGACAAAGAACCAGAGGTAAGAGCTTCCCAAGTTACAAACTTATGTGTCAATATTTTAGACACCAGTTTTTTTAGTCATAGACTTTTAACATTTAATACACAATTCTTGCATGCACTTTGTAAATAAAGTTGTTCTCAAAAAAGTTGAAAGTAAAAACCATATACAAATTATATTAGTAGTTTCTCATAAAAACTTGTCGTGACCACAGTTGATTAAAAACATTGAAAAAACACATTTAAATTTACTACTTCAGTCATAAAATACAGAACATAATCTTTAAAAAAGAATCAAACATTGTCGACGCAGCGTTTCGTTTTTTTCTTATAACAACACCTTCTTCAGGACAGAGTCTAGGTTTTAAGAGAACAACATAATTACTAGCCATTCATTTTTACAGTGTAAAATATCAGCACATGGATTATTTAAACATATAAAAAAATATAAAAGAAGTTGCTAATCTTGGGGACTTGACCCTCAACACATTTTTGTTAAGTCTGCCTTTTACACATTTTTCTACCCTTGGATACTCTGTTACCTCTCCCTTTGTCCCCGAAAACAATTCAATTATGTAATCCAATCGTTCAAGTTATTATCTAGTTATACTCAAAGCCAAGGTCCTACATACCTTAGAGAATTTTTTATTTTTATTTCTATTGAACCCAACACTGGAGTCTTGTTGCCTTAGGGGGCCTCCTAATTTTTCTTGGGGCAGGAGAAGTGACAGGGCAGGAGTGGTGATTAGGCATGAGCAGGAGCGGTAACCGGGCGGGAGCGGTGAAAGGACAGGAGCAGTGAACGGGGCAGGAGCAGTGAACGGGGCAGGAGCAGTGAACGGGGCAGGAGCGGTGAACGGGGCAGGAGCAGTGTACGGGGCAAAAGCAGTGGACGGGCCAGGAGCAGTGACGGGGCAGGAGAAGTGACGGGGCAGGAGAAGTGACGGGGCAGGAGCGGTGAATGGGTAGGAGGTGTGAATGGGTAGGAACAGTGAATGGGTAGGAGCGGTGGACGGGGCCGCAGCGGTAGACGGGCAGGAGCGGTGACGGGGTAGGAGCGGTGATGGGTCAGGAGAGGTGACGGGGCAGGCGTGGTGATGGGGCAAGAGCAGTGACGGGCAGGAGAAGTGACGGACTGGAGAAAAGTGACGGGGCAGGAGAAGTGACGGGGCAGGAGAAGTGACGGGGCAGGAAAAGTGACGGGGCAGGAGAAGTGACGAGGCAGGAGAAGTGACTGGGCGGGAGAAGTGATTGGGCAGGAGCAGTGATTAGGCATGAGCAGGATTGGTGAATGGGTAGGACCAGTGAACAGGCAGGAGCGGTGAATAGGCAGGAGCGGGGAACGGGCAGTAGTGGTGACGGGCAGGGGAAATGACAGGGAAGGAGCGGTGACGGGTTAGGAGAAGTAACTTGTACGTATGTTCATTGCCTATTTATTTATATACTATTGCATGACATCCACTGATGTGTCTGCAAAGCATACCTGTTGCCCCGAATTTGTGTCCTGAATTTTGACCTCCTGTCCTGAATTTGTGTCCTAAACTTTGACCCCTTGTCCTGAATTTTTACACTCACCATCCTGAATTTGCACCCATGCCATTGTTTCTGCTTATATTTCACATCCTTTACATAAACCTGTATTCCCTATGAGTAGTTGCTTTTTCCTGAATTAAACCTCAAATAAACATGTTTATCCATTGTTTGAATTAAATAACATTATAGGCTGTAACTGGTCAGTGAAATGCTAAACGTACATAAAATTGGTATGTTTTGTAATTTGTAGCCACACCCCGACTCCGCCCACTAATCCAATCTTCGGTTATTCCCGCCCCTTGATTCTCCACCCATAGTTCCCCTACTTTTTATTCCCCACTTCGACCACTGACAAAGGCATACTACGACATTCAGGGATTGGCCCATCCTGCCTTTATGGCAACATTTTCGGAAGGGCTATAGAAGCCATTTTAACATCAGTAAATCTTCGAATTTTCATCTCAATTCTTAAAAAAGAAATTGAATTTGGCATATAGATGCTTCCATCTATCTTTGCAATAAATTAGCAGCTATTTTGAATTTCTCAAAGTTTTCTTTGGGTACTTCTCTGCTCTTGCAACTGTTGTAGATTAAGAACAAACAGAAACTGTTTGAGAGCAAAGCACTTTTCACTGGCTCCCGTGGGGTGCTTTTGTAGAAACACAGTTATTTCCTATATATCTCTATTTTTTCAAATTACACATATTTCACACAAATTTCAAAACAAATTGTCCATATATCACATAATCCTTTACAAGAAGCCAAAGCAACTTTGATGCTTTGTCGATGTCATGTGTTTTAATGACTCTTTGGATTTCTTCTTTTAGTACATTCACATCATGTACTCTGGTTCATTTTAGCATCATTACAGCAGTTCATCCCAATGCATTTCGGTATGAATACCTTCGTCAGGGGAATACTGAAAATTTAACATGAAACAATGATCACAAACTATGCTTGGGGATTTCCAGAGCCCCACCTCGTGTACATGCAAACATTCAATAAATAATAATGTGAAAGTTGCCATTTCCGTGCACATGTTGCTGTGTGTGTTTCTCCGTGCTTTTTAAATTGTAACCATAGTGCCCTGTGCTTCGACATGACCACATGCTGGTCAACACCGAAATCAACGTACCTACTACAATGCTGCAAAGTCTACTCGATCTGTGTACTAATGGAGTACCGAACTAACTTTATGAGCTGCAAAAAGACGAAACAAAACGTGGTATCACTATGTCTACTCCTCATTACTTAACTTGCAGTATGCCAAAATATGCCAAAAAATATAATGTAGCATACCTCAACTGCTAGCCAACATAATCACCATAATCACTAGTCGAGTGCGCTCTCAGCCATCGTGTATTAAACTGCCTCAGGGCTGCCGCCGATGCAAACGTTTCTGTCGATAAACGGATGTTAAAATTAGAGACGCGCTCAACTGCACGAGTGCGTGCTGCGTGTTCATACAAGGGTATGACACCGTTGCTCACCTGGCGTGTTTACTAGAGCTTGTGCATAATCCTGTCGTTAGTCGCGGGGACTCTCTTCTGTATCCTGCCGTGGTGTTACTGGACCTAACCTAACTTAAAAAACAAGCGCTGAACAGAGATGACGGACTAGTGCGGTGTTCTGACAACGGGCACCATGTTGGAGTGGGTACTAATACCGCTATAAATGATGGAAAAAACAGTCAGTGCTTGTGATGAACATGTAGTAAGGTGATACTGGTGTGATGGTATATTCATTGATAAAAAATAGCGTTTTCATTAGCAATAGACACTGTCATAATTCGATGACTACAATCTATGCACGTGGCATTATAAGAAATGGTACATTTTCAACATCAAAAACATATATCACAATATGATAAAACAATGGAAAAACGATGCTTCAGTACATGCTTATTTACAAAAAACACATATATTCTATTTTGTCGTTAAGTCCACGCGGTTCAAGCGTGTTCAAGTGGCGGATCCAATATGTTTCCCTTTGGGACAATAGTCGATTGGTATCAGCATGTGACTTCATGTTTATCCTCTCTAGCACTGTAAATCGTAACTGGGGTATGGTGTGCTGCCGTTCTTTCCAATGTGTGGCCAGGTTAGATTTGATGTTGCAAGTTCTTATTAGACTTTTGTGCTCTGTAATTCGCACTTTCACCTTGCGTGTAGTTTTCCCTACATATACTAGCCCGCACGGGCATTTGATAGCGTACACTACCATTTCACTGTTACAATCTGACGTGTGTCTGAGAAGGATCTGTTTGCCTGTGTGGGGGTGTTGGAAAACATTCCCTACCATAACATTACCACAGTGTCCACAATTGTGGCATTTGGCCATACCTCTGTGTTGACCTGTTTTAGTCTGTGTCTGAGTCTGTTTTAGTATTTCTTTTAGATTTTTGGATCTCGTGTGTGCAAACAAAGGTTTGTCTATAAACACTGTCTTAAAATCAGATTCTTGTTCGATTACTTCCCATCTTTTCAATATACTTTTCTTGATTAGTCTGCTGGCTGTCGAGTGTTTGATGACAAACACCTCCCTCTGAAGTGTGGGTCTGGTGGTTTTGACTAGTAGTGTCTCCCTGTTGGAAGATCTTGCCTTGATTTGAGCCTGTTGTAATAGCTCCTCTGGATACCCTCTGTCTTTATAAGCCTTTGTCATGACTTCCATCTCTAGAGTAGCTTCCTCTTCTTTTGAACAGATTCTACGAGCCCGTAGAAACTGCAAAAAGGGTAAATGATTCTTCAAGGACATGGTGTGGAAACTGCTATAATGCAAAGCATTGTTACGGTCAGTGGGTTTTTTATACAGTCTTGTGTGTAGTTCTGAACCGTGTTTTTCTATGAGGATGTCAAGATAGTTGATGGTTTCTGCATGTATGGAATAAGTTATTTTAATCTGGTCATGTTTGCCATTCAACTCTATGAGAAGATTTTCTAAAGAGTGATGGGTACCTGTCCATACTATGAGAATGTCGTCTATAAACCTGACGAAAAGTTTCAAATGTTGTTGCCATTCCTGATTCTGCAATATATTTTCTTCCTCATATTTTGCCATAAATATATTGGCAAATGTCGGTGCCCCTGTAAAACCCATGCTGGTACCTGTCCGTTGAAGGTAAAAGTTATCCTGCCATTGGAAATACCCGTGGTAAAGGCAAAAGTGAAGTAGTTCTAGTAGAAATACGTTGGTACCCTCATCGTAATCATGTTTCAATAACATCCATTCCACTGCCTCCAACCCCTCTTGGTGGGGGATGGAGGTGTACAATGCCGTTATGTCTACTGTGCACAGCATTATGTGTTCTTCGATGCTGATGTTAACATCCTGGAGTCTTTTTAGACAATCCGTTGTGTCCTGTATGTAGGTGCTCCACTGCTGAACTAATGGCTGTAGATAGTGATCTAAAAATTTACCTAATGGTTCATGCAGTGAGCCACATCCCGCCACAATGGGCCTGAATGGTGGATCCACTGGATTCTGTGCATTTTAGGTACCATGTATATGTGGGGTCTCTTCGGAAATTGCGTGGTCAAAAATCTACGAGTTTGGTCATCTATCCATCCCATGTTGATGGCATTATCAAGAATACTCTGCAAGATGGATTGGAATCGAATGGTGGGATCCGTGTCTAGTCTAATGTAGGTCTCCTCATCGGTCACATGCTGATTGACTTTCTCCTGATAGTAAGTGTTGTTGAGTACTACCAAGGCGCCCCCTTTGTCAGCAAGTACTATTTTGAGGGTATCATTCTCTGCTAGTTTGCGCAAGGTGGTTTGTTCTTGTCTGCTGAGATAGCTCCGACTTTTTCGTGTCATGGGTAACTTCGCTATATCCTTCTTAACTAAGGTCTCAAATAGGTCTAGAGTTTTATGTGAAAATGGAGCCATAAATGTACTCTTGGGTCTAAACGCCTGTGTTGTTGCTGATGTATCTGTAAGTGTGGTAGATTCTTGTTCAATGGTGTGGAAAAACCATCTCAGACGAAGTTTTCTCATGAATTTAAATATAGAGACCTCTGTTTCCAGTTGATTGGTGGTGTAAGTGGGTACAAATGACATACCTTTATTTAACACTTGCAGTTCTTGTTTGCTTAAGTGATAGTCAGAGATGTTCATCACTAGTTCCTCCTGCTTCTGTGCTTTTTTTGAACCTTGTCCCCTCCTTGTTCGTTTGGTTTTGTCTGGGGTTGTTCCGTGGGGGGGTGGTTGGATGTTTTGCCCCCCTCTAAAAAAGCCTCCCTCGGTGCGACATTTGTGCCTCCCTGTGCCCCTGTTTCATTACTGTCATTCGGGGTGCCCGCAAGTGGAGTTCTAGTGGGTAGCGTATCCTGTTCGGTCGCTACGCTTTCCTCCGAAGTAGAGGCCTGTGGTTTCTTGAAACTTCTTCTCTGTGCATATTGATCTGCCCATGAGTAGACTTCGTCTAACTTATAATCTATAGTGTCACGCTTAAACTTACGTAACTTGCGTTCATGTACCTCCCTGGTGTGCTCTTCTAGTTGTTCATTTATGTTCTTCAGGGTGGATGCTAACTCTTCCTCCGTTAGCCTGGTGGAGAATTCAGTGTTTAACTCTTGTATTTCACTGTCTAGTTCTTTTAAGATATTTGAAAGCTCTTCTACTATAAGTAATATTAAATCAAGGGAACATTTGTTAAGAATGGCGTACCACCTTGACATGAATGGTTTGTTAAACTTGAACAGTAGGGGTCTCAATGATATGCGTAACCCACGTGGAATACGCTTGACCTTGTGGTATTGTATTAACGTTGTGGCATGAAGCCTTTGGTTGATCTGTTTTCTCATAGTGTACTGAAGTTGTTTAATCATTTGTGAGGTGGATCCTGGTTTGCCCTGAAAATCTCTGACATCTTTGATCAGTGCGTAAATACTTTCAGCTTCTTCTGTTGAATAGGCTTTTACATCTGCCTGATTAGCTGTGAGGTGCGAAATTTCATCAAAATCCATCATATGTGGGTGCTGAGTGTCCTGTGTGAGCCTAAATGGGTAAGTACTATGAAAAGATATGGTACTCTGCACACCTGTACTTCAATCTGAATATGCTATTAATCCGAAATGTGAATTTTTAGTCCAAACAATCGTATTGTGGTGCTTACGCTCAAACTGACTGGCCCTCGTCAGTGCGAAACATCAAGAACAAACAGAAACTGTTTGAGAGCAAAGCATTTTTCACTGGCTCCCGTGGGGTGCTTTTGTAGAAACACAGTTATTTCCTATATATCTCTATTTTTTCAAATTACACATATTTCACACAAATTTCAAAACAAATTGTCCATATATCACATAATCCTTTACAAGAAGCCAAAACAACTTTGATGCTTTGTCGATGTCATGTGTTTTAATGACTCTTTGGATTTCTTCTTTTAGTACATTCACATCATGTACTCTGGTTCATTTTAGCATCATTACAGCAGTTCATCCCAATGCATTTCGGTATGAATACCTTCGTCAGGGGAATACTGAAAATTTAACATGAAACAATGATCACAAACTATGCTTGGGGATTTCCAGAGCCCCACCTCGTGTACATGCAAACATTCAATAAATAATAATGTGAAAGTTGCCATTTCCGTGCACATGTTGCTGTGTGTGTTTCTCCGTGCTTTTTAAATTGTAACCATAGTGCCCTGTGCTTCGACATGACCACATGCTGGTCAACACCGAAATCAACGTACCTACTACATATACGCTCTATAAACCACATACTACAATGCTCCAAAGTCTACTCGATCTGTGTACTAATGGAGTACCGAACTAACTTTATGAGCTGCAAAAAGACGAAACAAAACGTGGTATCACTATGTCTACTCCTCATTACTTAACTTGCAGTATGCCAAAATATGCCAAAAAATATAATGTAGCGTACCTCAACTGCTAGCCAACATAATCACCATAATCACTAGTCGAGTGCGCTCTCAGCCATCGTGTATTAAACTGCCTCAGGGCTGCCGCCGATGCAAACGTTTCTGTCGATAAACGGATGTTAAAATTAGAGACGCGCTCAACTGCACGAGTGCGTGCTGCCTGTTCATACAAGGGTATGACACCGTTGCTCACCTGGCGTGTTTACTAGAGCTTGTGCTTGTGATGAACATGTAGTAAGGTGATACTGGTGTGATGGTATATTCATTGATAAATTCGATTCGATTCCAATCCATCTTGCAGAGTATTCTTGATAATGCCATCAACATGGGATAGATAGATGACCAAACTCGTAGATTTTTGACCACGCAATTTCCGAAGAGACCCCACATATACATGGTACCTAAAATGCACAAGAATCCAGTGGATCCACCATTCAGGCCCATTGTGGCGGGATGTGGCTCACTGCATGAACCATTAGGTAAATTTTTAGATCACTATCTACAGCCATTAGTTCAGCAGTGGAGCACCTACATACAGGACACAACGGATTGTCTAAAAAGACTCCAGGATGTTAACATCAGCAACGAAGAACACATAATGCTGTGCACAGTAGACATAACAGCATTGTACACCTCCATCCCCCACCAAGAGGGGTTGGAGGCGGTGGAATGGATGTTATTGAAACATGATTACGATGAGGGTACCAACGTATTTCTACTAGAACTACTTCACTTTTGCCTTTACCACAAGTATTTCCAATGGCAGGATAACTTTTACCTTCAACGGACAGGTACCAGCATGGGTTTTACAGGGGCACCGACATTTGCCAATATATTTATGGCAAAATATGAGGAAGAAAATATATTGCAGAATCAGGAATGGCAACAACATTTGAAACTTTTCGTCAGGTTTATAGACGACATTCTCATAGTATGGACAGGTACCCATCACTCTTTAGAAAATCTTCTCATAGAGTTGAATGGCAAACATGACCAGATTAAAATAACTTATTCCATACATGCAGAAACTATCAACTATCTTGACATCCTCATAGAAAAACACGGTTCAGAACTACACACAAGACTGTATAAAAAACCCACTGACCGTAACAATGCTTTGCATTATAGCAGTTTCCACACCATGTCCTTGAAGAATCATTTACCCTTTTCGCAGTTTCTACGGGCTCGTAGAATCTGTTCAAAAGAAGAGGAAGCTACTCTAGAGATGGAAGTCATGACAAAGGCTTATAAAGACAGAGGGTATCCAGAGGAGCTATTACAACAGGCTCAAATCAAGGCAAGATCTTCCAACAGGGAGACACTACTAGTCAAAACCACCAGACCCACACTTCAGAGGGAGGTGTTTGTCATCAAACACTCGACAGCCAGCAGACTAATCAAGAAAAGTATATTGAAAAGATGGGAAGTAATCGAACAAGAATCTGATTTTAAGACAGTGTTTATAGACAAACCTTTGTTTGCACACACGAGATCCAAAAATCTAAAAGAAATACTAAAACAGACACAGACTAAAACAGGTCAACACAGAGGTATGGCCAAATGCCACAATTGTGGACACTGTGGTAATGTTATGGTAGGGAATGTTTTCCAACACCCCCACACAGGCAAACAGATCCTTCTCAGACACACGTCAGATTGTAACAGTGAAATGGTAGTGTACGCTATCAAATGCCCGTGCGGGCTAGTATATGTAGGGAAAACTACACGCAAGGTGAAAGTGCGAATTACAGAGCACAAAAGTCTAATAAGAACTTGCAACATCAAATCTAACCTGGCCACACATTGGAAAGAACGGCAGCACACCATACCCCAGTTAGGATTTACAGTGCTAGAGAGGATAAACATGAAGTCACATGCTGATACCAATCGACTATTGTCCCAAAGGGAAACATATTGGATCCGCCACTTGAACACGCTTGAACCGCGTGGACTTAACGACAAAATAGAATATATGTGTTTTTTGTAAATAAGCATGTACTGAAGCATCGTTTTTCCATTGTTTTATCATATTGTGATATATGTTTTTGATGTTGAAAATGTACCATTTCTTATAATGCCACGTGCATAGATTGTAGTCATCGAATTATGACAGTGTCTATTACCAATGAATACGCTATTTTTTATCAATGAATATACTATCACACCAGTATCACCTTACTACATGTTCATCACAAGCACTGACTGTTTTTTCCATCATTTATAGCGGTATTAGTACCCACTCCAACATGGCGCCCGTTGTCAGAACACCACACTAGTCCGTCATCTCTGTTCAGCGCTTGTTTTTTAAGTTAGGTTAGGTCCAGTAACACCACGGCAGGATACAAAAGAGAGTCCCCGCGACTAACGACAGGATTATGCACAAGCTCTAGTAAACACGCCAGGTGAGCAACGGTGTCATACCCTTGTATGAACACGCAGCACGCACTCGTGCAGTTGAGCGCGTCTCTAATTTTAACATCCGTTTATCGACAGAAACGTTTGCATCGGCGGCAGCCCTGAGGCAGTTTAATACACGATGGCTGAGAGCGCACTCGACTAGTGATTATGGTGATTATGTTGGCTAGCAGTTGAGGTACGCTACATTATATTTTTTGGCATATTTTGGCATACTGCAAGTTAAGTAATGAGGAGTAGACATAGTGATACCACGTTTTGTTTCGTCTTTTTGCAGCTCATAAAGTTAGTTCGGTACTCCATTAGTACACAGATCGAGTAGACTTTGGAGCATTGTAGTAGGTACGTTGATTTCGGTGTTGACCAGCATGTGGTCATGTCGAAACACAGGGCACTATGGTTACAATTTAAAAAGCACGGAGAAACACACACAGCAACATGTGCACGGAAATGGCAACTTTCACATTATTATTTATTGAATGTTTGCATGTACACGAGGTGGGGCTCTGGAAATCCCCAAGCATAGTTTGTGATCATTGTTTCATGTTAAATTTTCAGTATTCCCCTGACGAAGGTATTCATACCGATATGGCCGAGATACCCGCCACCCCCTCTCAACACAAATCCCCAAGGATGGGAAGACGGAAACGGTTCTGAGTTTTTGGAAGGCGGGAAGGGAGTTACCCTTCCCGGCCGTATTTATTAAAAATATGAAACAAAATTAAAACATTAAAATAACAGTTTCATATCATGTACAATTTCAGTTATACAGTATGATGTTCTTGGCTGACCTTAACACATCTCTAATACAAAGGTTCTCCTAGCCGATACTAAACATCCTGCAAATGCATTTCTGAACATTGAAATTGTACATCCTAACGTTACGGGCCAACGGCAAGGTCGTAACCGGTGTCAGATCCCCACTACCAATTCCCCCCTCACTTGTGAGGGGCAGGCGCACAGAGGACTGTACCTCTGTGCCAACTTCCAATTTCCCTTGCCTTAGCGGGGGCCCCCTGTTAACTCGACGCCATCTTAGTGGTCGTCCGAGGACTAGTGTGAGGTGTCTAGAAGGTAGCGTAGACCCCCCTCCCACCCCACACAACTTACCACACCTGCCGTCGCAGATGTCCGGGCCCCGGGAAATTCCAAGGAGGGGTCCGTATCCCCTCCTACCCAGTGAAGGGGCCTATGGCCGCCTTCCCTTTCGGCGTCCCATCCTTAGATGGGACCGCCTCCCGTTTGAGGGGCCAATGGCCGCCTCCCCCCGGGCGCTCCCATCCGTAATGGGTGACGCCCAAACCTCTAGGGATCTTCCAATTACTGCTCACCGATCATGACCTTACCGCCCGACCAAAAAATAAATACGACATTTTTAAACTAAGCTAACGAAAAGGAAATTACATTCAAACGATCTCACTACTGAGCATCACCATTAAACTTATTCGCAAACATTTCAGCTAAGAAAACATGTTTAACGAAAATCATCATTTATTATACAGACATTACTAACTTCATTCGAAGACAACCTGTAAAGGAAACCAACTCTACTGAGCATCATCATTAAACTTATCCGCAAACATTTCAGCTAATGGGAACATGTTGGAAACGAAATTATTCTTTATTATACACACATTATCAACTTTATTCCAAGGCAACCTGTAAACGAAACCAATTCACGTCAATCATTTTTTTATTCCAACAAATCGCTGTCAACAGGGGCTGGTGGGTGGGTCAAAATTGGCTCTTTGTTCCGTCTCGAGCTCACGTGTGACGCGTGGGTGCAGCTTCAGAGCACAGGAACAAGAGGATGCTTCCTTGGCTTGTCGCTCCTTTTATCCTTCGTCGGGCGGGCGTAGACCCTCCTCCAAACCGCCCCCCGGGCGTGGCTGGCGGTGTTGGTGTCTAGGACAACCCCTTCTTGGGCGGGAAAAGGCACGCCCCGGCTACGCCGCTTCGGGCATACCAGCCGTGACACGCCTCCCGCCCAAAATGGTTTCCCGGGGAGATCGGGGTACTCCACCATACGTTCGGGGGGACCGAGTGGTCGCCCCTTTCCATATGGCCGAGATACCCGCCACCCCCTCTCAACACAAATCCCCAAGGATGGGAAGACGGAAACGGTTCTGAGTTTTTGGAAGGCGGGAAGGGAGTTACCCTTCCCGGCCGTATTTATTAAAAATATGAAACAAAATTAAAACATTAAAATAACAGTTTCATATCATGTACAATTTCAGTTATACAGTACGATGTTCTTGGCTGACCTTAACACATCTCTAATACAAAGGTTCTCCTAGCCGATACTAAACATCCTGCCGATGCATTTCTGAACATTGAAATTGTACATCCTAACGTTACGGGCCAACGGCAAGGTCGTAACCGGTGTCAGATCCCCACTACCAATTCCTCCCTCACTTGTGAGGGGCGGGCGCACAGAGGACTGTACCTCTGTGCCAACTTCCAATTTCCCTTGCCTTAGCGGGGGCCCCCTGTTAACTCGACGCCATCTTAGTGGTCGTCCGAGGACTCGTGTGAGGTGTCTAGAAGGTAGCGTAGACCCCCCTCCCACCCCACACAACTTACCACACCTGCCGTCGCAGATGTCCGGGCCCCGGGAAATTCCAAGGAGGGGTCCGTATCCCCTCCTTCCCAGTGAAGGGGCCTATGGCCGCCTTCCCTTTCGGCGTCCCATCCTTAGATGGGACCGCCTCCGGTTTGAGGGGCCAATGGCCGCCTCCCCCCGGGCGCTCCCATCCGTAATGGGTGACGCCCAAACCTCTAGGGATCTTCCAATTACTGCTCACCGATCATGACCTTACCGCCACATGCCCGGATAGTTGACCGGCTATCCGGACCCCCCACAAAACTCCTACTTAAAGGTCATGGCTACAAATTCTTTAACCAAGCTATGAAGTCTCCTATAAGTAAATCATTCCCCACCCGGGACAAATGAACCCCGTCCTCCAAATACATCTGATCCCCCCTGATACACCCATGTGGAATAGAATGCAATGTATTCGTACGAAACAATCTACCAAGTTTGTTATTTACCTTCTTCACGGAGTGATTTAAAGCAGACACAGAATTAGCCCCCCGCCACACCTTCCGTGGGATCATGTGGGACCATGCAATTGTGCACCCAGGGACCCTCTTTGCCAACCAACTTACAGTGGATAGTATTACTTCGAGAAGCACTCGTCGACCAATGGTCACCAAATCATTGCCCCCAAGATGCACTATGAGTATAGACGGCGGTGACCTCGTCCGCCCTAACAAACCCTCCATAAACACCTGAAACTGGTCAATACAGAGCCCGCCCCTTCCGTAGTAGGTCACCCTGTACCCGTATTCCCCAGCCATGTGAATCATGTCACCTGCTTTGAATACGTCTGCGGCACGCCTCACGTATGAGTGGCCCACGACCCACACCACTCTATCCACAGCCGGTGTCCTTTGACCGCTGGTTCCCAGGTGTCGGGTCGACTGCACAGTCTGCCCCACCTCGTAAGCATGCAAAACTGTAAAACCAAACAAAAACAAGAAGCGTGAGTTCATGATATTAGCTTCATAACATGTGCAACCGCACGTACCGTTTATAACAATTCGAGGACCAACGCCCCAACTGTTTCACTTTATCAACACTCAGACCCCTGGCTGTGGCCTCTGTTGCAGCCCCTATCCTGAAGGAATGGGTCCCGAACTCACACGGGTTTAACCCTGCGGCTGTAATTGCCATCGCAAGCACCCGTTGAAACTGAAACCTCGTCAGCGGTGTGGCATCGGCGTGCCTCAGTAAGCTTCCCCCCCATGCTGCCACCCTCAGTGCCAAATATTCCTCCACGCAGGCTACTGGGCATATGGGCGATCCGGGAATACGGCGGACTATTACACACTCGCCGTTTGCTCCTTGATCGGTCTTGGACCTGGCAAAGGAGACTACCATTGATTCCCCAGCAATGCGGATGTGCTCTCGGCACAGTCCCCCCCCGTATCCTGCTTATTCCTTGCCACAAGCTCGCTTACCCTCATAGCCCCATGAAATGCTAATGAAAAAGCGGCTTTAAACAGCACTGTCTCATATTGTGATGAACATGTTGCAGGGAGGACTGACATCAACAGGGCCAACCTTTCCAGACCTATCGGGTGCCTATCATCTACTTTGCGACCCTCAAGGCGTTGCCACCCACATAGCGCCTTCTGAACCACAAAAGACGCTGTGGGGTCCTGTAGACCATGAGCTCGAGCCATGAAAGAAATAGCGGCCCGGTGCCTTTGTGCCGTGGCTACTGATTTGCCTGCCTGACGTAATGATAACAGAAACTTCAGGACATACTCCTCCTGGCCCCATAGCTCCCCCCCAGCAGAACCCAAAAAGGACCAATAGGACCGGAACGCCCCTTCGTATGCCTTCCTTGTTCTGGGAGCTAGACTCTCTCCCACGAGGTCTTGTAGTCCGGGGCACCGAGAGACCACAGAGCTTCGGGAAAAGGTGCCGCTACCGGGTCCGCTGAGGGTAGGAAACCCCAGAAGGCCTGCATACGGGAATGAGAAAGCGCATCAGCAGCCTGATTTAACACCCCTGGCACATGTCTTGCCCTAAAGTGTACGTTCAGTGTCATACAGAGCAAAACAATTTCCTTCAGCAATCTCAAGATCCATCTGCAGCGGGCAGCCTGACTATTGATACACTCAACAACGGTCATATTATCAGACCAGAACACCACAGTGCGGTCACGAAAACCCTCGAGCCATGTTTTTAAGGCCACCAGAATAGGAAAAAGCTCAAGAAAACCTATGTTACCTGTGAGCCCATTCTCGTGCCACCACGCCGGCCAGCTTTGTGCTGACCAGTGATTGCCAAAAATGGCGCCAAATCCTACACTCCCTGCCGAGTCTGTCCACAACCCTAACTCCTCCGAGGAGACCCCGGGTTTGCTCCACACGACCCGACCGTTGAAATCCGCCAGAAATGCCAACCATATGAGCATGTCCTGCCGAACCTCAGCCGAGAGCCTTGTGCGGTGGTGGCCTTCCTTAAGGCCAACCATGGCCTGTGCAATTGAGCGGGAAAATGGGCGCGCCATTGGGATCACCCTCAGGGCGAAATTCAGTTGGCCCACGACCTGCTGTAACTGATGTAATCTTACTTTGGTCGCGCTAATACATGCTTTGAGCGATGTCTCGAATTTCGCCACCTTTTCTTTGGGCAAGCGGAAGCACCCCTCTTCGGAATCGAGCTCTATTCCAAGAAACTCGAGTGAAGTAGACGGCCCCACTGTCTTACCGGGCGCCAATGGCACGCCAAAGTGCCTCATGAGATCACAAAATGCATTCAAAGCCCGTGTACACTCTATGTCCCCAGCTGCCCCCAGGAACAGAAAATCATCAAGATAATGCATCACATGAGTAAACCCTGTTATTTTTGTGAAGGCCCATTGCAAAAAACAACTGAAACCTTCAAAATAAGCACAAGAGATGGAGCAACCCATTGGCATACATTTATCCATGTAATAGTGACCCTGAAACATGAAACCAAGGAGACGCTGATCGTCTGGGTGTACCGGGAGCAACCGGAACGCTGACTCGATATCTGATTTAGCCATCAGCGCTCCGGGCCCTAGGCGATTCAAAATGGCGACGGCCTCATCGAATGATGCGTACCGTACTGAACAGACATCAGGGTCAATCGCATCGTTCACCGAAAGACCCCTTGGAGCTGACAAATTATGTATCAACCTGAATTCCCCCGGCTCTTTTTTGGGGACTACACCGAGGGGTGAACAAACAAAATTAGCAACTGGCGGGTTATCATATGGTCCAGCGACCCGACCTCGGGCCACCTCCTTACCAATCTTTGCTTGTACCACCGCCGCATTCTCTCGCACCGAACACTGATTCTTACATTGTGCCTCACCCCGAAAATCCCCCGCCGGGATGCGGAAACCATATGAGAAACCATCTCGCAACACCCCAGCGGAGATATGATCTGGGTACTCGTTTAGCCAAGGGATCATTGCCATGATATCAACCGGGGTCGGAAGCGGTGTACCCTGGACCATTTCATACCTGTTTGGTGCTACCCCTATTCCCCGTATCACTAGTCTTGGCTCTGCACGTGGTCTCCGGATGGGAGGACTGACCACACCCTGAACATTCGTGCCTGAATTTACAAGAACCCTGGGGCCTGGTACATTTGCCCCTGTTAAAGCTCCAGCAGACCCCTTTCTTCCCTGTGCTGCCACTAGTCTTCGAGTTCCGGTCATTGCTGGAACCTGCTCGAAAGGGCGTCCCTGACGAATGGCGGGAATACCCGGCCATCTCACTCCCCACTACTGGTGACTTCCCCACTTCCATATTTTGCCATGAAATGGAGTCAAAACAGTCCCACGTCAAGGATGCATCATGTTCCTTAGATTTACGAAATATATTATCATAGGCAAACCATTGATTCCCTCCATACGTTTCATAAAAACCCATGATACGTGTCTGATACACAGCCAATTCTCCCAACAAATCGGGCCTACGTTCCCCCATAATTGCAATGAACATTCCGAACGCTCTGCCCCAATTGCCTATCGATTCATCAACTCTAAAACCGGCCATCTTGGCTCGCCATACACTTGGATGCAAGAACTCTTTCTGGTTTTTTACATGTTCAATTTCGTAGTGATCGGACAACAAGGAGAATATGTTTACATATTTATCAGCCCATATCCTCTCCTTCACCTCCTTCGGGATATGTTGTACAATTTTCTCCCTCCTTGAAGGTACCGATCCCTCCCCAACCATCGGTAATGGCTTACCTGGAGCTACCGCTGCAACTGCCGACCCCGCCGTACCAACGCCTGATCCTGGGTGACCGACGGGCGCCTGCGGGGAAACAAAAGGACAAGGTGGTTTTGCGGCCTCCCGTGATTGCCGCATCTGCCTCATTAATTGCTTGGCCTCCTCGGCCGTGTTCCTTGGAGCAGTGGAACCCACGCTGCTACTACCCAACCATGCCGCCAGCTGGGCGGCCAACTCCGGGGGCATGTCCCCCTCGTTCACCGGGGTAACCACCACGGGAGCCGGCGCCGGAGCCTCCACTGGACTGGGAGGGCTCGCCGGGGGAGCCTCCGGAACTGGGACCTCGTCATTTGCCCCGTTCCTGGCCCTCTTCCGTCTCCCGGCAGGGACCTCCACTGGGATGGTTCTTTTTGGCCGTCCTGTACCATCCCTGGCCGCCATTTTCTTCTTCATCTCCGCCATGTCTTTCACCAGCATCCGGAGCATTTGGTCGGTGCTAACCTTCTTTGCGACCCTTTTGCCCGGCATTCTCCTCACGTAGATGGAAGGTCCTGGACAAGACTTGCAGCGCTAGAAGAGAAAAAAGAGAAATTACAAATTTCAAAATTGGCTCTTCGTTCCGTCTCGAGCTCACGTGTGACACGTGGGTGCAGCTTCAGAGCACAGGAACAAGAGGATGCTTCCTTGGCTTGTCGCTCCTTTTATCCTTCGTCGGGCGGGCGTAGACCCTCCTCCAAACCGCCCCCCGGGCGTGGCTGGCGGTGTTGGTGTCTAGGACAACCCCTTCTTGGGCGGGAAAAGGCGCGCCCCGGCTACGCCGCTTCGGGCATACCAGCCGTGACACGCCTCCCGCCCAAAATGGTTTCCCGGGGAGATCGGGGTACTCCACCATACGTTCGGGGGGACCGAGTGGTCGCCCCTTTCCAAATGCATTGGGATGAACTGCTGTAATGATGCTAAAATGAACCAGAGTACATGATGTGAATGAACTAAAAGAAGAAATCCAAAGAGTCATTAAAACACATGACATCGACAAAGCATCAAAGTTGTTTTGGCTTCTTGTAAAGGATTATGTGATATATGGACAATTTGTGTGAAATATGTGTAATTTGAAAAAATAGAGATATATAGGAAATAACTGTGTTTAGACAAAAGCACCCCACGGGAGCCAGTGAAAAGTGCTTTGCTCTCAAACAGTTTCTGTTTGTTCTTGATGTTTCGCACTGACGAGGGCCAGTCAGTTTGAGCGTAAGCACCACAATACGATTGTTTGGACTAAAAATTCACATTTCGGATTAATAGCATATTCAGATTGAAGTACAGGTGTGCAGAGTACCATATATTTTCATAACTGTTGTAGATTCCCAGGACCACACTCCTGAGAAAGGGAGCCCCCTCTAAGGAAAAAAAAATGCAGGCCAGGTAAAAAAGGAGGACGAGCGCAAAAAACATAATGAGTAATATACCTTCCTCTAGGACTCTATTTCTTTACCGGGCAGAATGAATCTTGATGGGTTATACATGCAAATAATGGAACATCATAGGTACAACACCTGCATATTATTAAAAAAGCTGTATTTATTCATTTTCAGTTATATTTATATTGATAGTTTCAAAAAGAGGATTTAATCCAAAAAGACATGTAAACATTATTTAACATATTTTTTCTTCCTTTTTTATACATTTGTTACATAAAACAATAATTTCATATCTTTATCTATAAATTCAACTCAGTGCTCTTCACTTGACTCCTATATTCATACAATCCATTCAATAAATGCACATTCACACTCAATCAAACCACTCAAAATCACTACCAACCCCAAAGCACATGCACATCCTGGTCAGAAGGGGACATAGAGGTTCTGCATTTCCATGACCGTGTTGTGGGTTGAGCCCATACAATAGGGTCAATTGTATGCAGTCAACCCACAGTCGGACTCTTATCCGGTGTTAGGTTACTGTGTCTATGTATGTAATAGGAAGAAGAGTATTGGCACTTTATATTAATTTGAGTGTGAAGAAGGCATGCAGTGAAACAACATGTAAAAGGCACTGTGCTTTATTGTGGTAAAGGTCCCTAGCAATGCAGGAAGATGTTGACAGGTCAGGGACCAGCATCCAGCTGTCCACAGGTAAGTAAAAAAAACATTCTGGCATACAGTGCTACACTACCTGCGAGCTGTAAAGCTACTGGAAAAGTGAAGGCTCGGATACAACTGGGAAGGTGGAGGCTCTATAGCTAAAGAACTTATAATACGACCAACCTCCTTCGTTTGGCAACAATAGAAAAGAATAAATAAATACATTCTAGAATACAGTCTTATGCTGCCTGCAAGATGTAAAGCTACTAGATGAAGGTTCAGAAAAAATCATAGTACTGCGTGTGCTCTGGTGGTAGCTACGGAGGATATTCATGAAATGCTGGACAGGGGAGGGACTGCAGCACGGATTTTGTTTGGATCTCTCCGCTCCGTTTGATACAGTCAGCCATGACATCTTGGTTGACCGTATTCGAAGTCTTGGTATAGAGGATACAGTATTAGATCTCCTCCAATCCTTCTAGGTTAACAGACAACTTATTGTGACGATGGGCAAGTTTACATCTAAGTCTTTCTCCCTGCCCTGTGGAGTTCCCCAGAGATTGTCACTGAGCCCAACACTATTCAACCTTTATGTTACACCATTCGTGACAATTATCAAAAATGCTGGTTTTCTCCTGGCGTCTTACACCAATTACACCCAAATAGTGGTGTCACTGGCAAAACCTGAACCAACTCTGGCATGGCATTCAGAACATGCAACAGCAATGTGAGCAACTGGATGGACCACAAATGCCTTAAATTAAATGCCACTAAAACTGAGGTCATCCTCTCTGGTAGCAATCCCGCATTTTGTACGCCAGAGTGGTGGCCACCCGAGTTGGACCCGAACCCTCAAACAAAGTAAAAAACGTAAGCGTCCTTGTAGACAAAGAACTGCAGTTCAAGGACCAAGTAAATACAATTACATCAGCCTCATTTTGCTACATAAGGCTCATAAAAAAGATCAAAAAATGCCTGGCTCCCGAACTTCTGAGAACTGTTATCATGGCATTGGTTCTTACAAAGATCGATTACTGCAATAGTCTCTATCTTACTCTTGCAGCAGGTTTTTTGAAGAGGCTTCAGACTTTGCAAAATGCTGGTGCCCATTTCCTTTTTAAAATTCCTAAACATGAATCGGCTAGCGGAGCAATCAAGAATCTACGCTGGTTGCCGGTTAGACAATGGTGTAAGTTTAAGGCCCTCTGTCTGGCCTATAAATCATTGCATAGACTGGGGCAAGGCCACTTCAAGGAGAAACTCAAATGGTACGTCCCAGTGAGGACGCTCCGCTCAGGCTCGGCCATGAACCTGACGGTCCCCTCATTTAGGAGGACCAACTGGGGTGGGAAGAGTTTTTCAGGGCCACAGCTGTGCTCTGGAGCAGCCTTCCACTGACATTAAAAGCTGCTTCCTCTTTACTTACTTTCAGAAAGTCCTTAACCCTTTGGCTGCAGGGGTTATTCCCCTGCTGTGCAGGTTGGGGGGAGGGGGGTGCACAGCGCCCAGGTGCTGATGACGAGCTCAGCTCATCATCAGCCACGTTGCTTGTGTGCTGATGACGAGCTGAGTTCGTCATGGCCACACCTGTTTCCTTAGAACGGCCAGCACAGTGGGGGAATTATTCCCGCGTGTGAGTGTTCTAACGGCCATGACGAGCTCAGCTCATCATCAGCACACGAGCACCGTGGCTAATGACGAGCTGAGCTCGTCATCAGCATGGGAGGGGTTAAAGACCTGGCTTTTCTCACAGGATTAGAAGGCACCTGGTCATCTGCTTTACTCGCTTCTGACATCTGTTGTAGCTACCCTCGTTTTCTATAGCGCCAAGACGCCCAAGGGTATAGGTTGCGCTATATAAATTATATTCAATTATTCATTCATTCAAGGTTCTACCATCTTCCTTTGGCAACAATAACAAGGAGAAGAAGAAAGAACTCAATTCATTACAAAGTCATCAAATCTTTTAGGTATAATTTATATCGGCTAGTATTGGGGACGAGGGCTGGGTCGGGGAGAGGGCTCAGGAGTTGCGGGTGAGGGGCAAAATAAAAGAAATAATAATATTTTTTGTAAACTTACCTGCAGCTGGCTGCGATGTGCTCATCTGCTCCTCTTCTCCAGGTGGTACAGGCTCCCAGAATGCCCTGCTGCAAATCCTGTAGCTGCTCTCACGCATGAGAGCAGCTTCAGGATTGGCCTGAGCATCCTCGATATCCGCTCCAGGGCATACTGTGAGTCTGTGCGTGTCTCCAATCGTGCTCTGTTGCTAGGTTGGAGATAGTTTACGCTGAGCATGATGGTTTGGCTGGCCTGATTCGGCCGGCCAAACTGTCATGCATGGTGAAGGGAATGCACCTACCACTCCCCTTAGTGCATGTCACTCCCAGGCCCCGCACCCAAGACTCAGCATGAAAGGTGACACTCCTCTGCTATTGAGGAGGAGCCACAGCTGGGTACTAGACTATCTCTTTTAGTATGTCCTTTATTTTTGTCAATAATTACATTTTCATCATCAATACAAATAGATGTGTCATGAATGACCCACGTTGGTTTCCATAGTTCTTGAAAAAGTACCATGGACATCAAACTTTTTAGCTTCAAACTCACTTGCCTCTTTGCAGTAAAAGAAATATTGTCAGGCGAGGTATTAATATTGGAATTTTCAGACAGCGTACTGCCGAAGCCTGCTGCAAAAGAAGGAAATTGAAAGAAAATTGTAATTCTCATTAGATCTAGATAAATCAATGCTCTTGCATGAGTCTTCATTGGTACAATTATCATACTAACAAATATTTGCTTGGCTAATCTACTTAAATTCCACCGAGAGTTATTATTAAGTATGGCAGAAGATTTACCTAATCTAACCGCTATAAAAGTTGTAGAAATCTTGGACTCCCCTTTTTTGACGAGCTAGGGTAATTTGATTTTTTCTAAAGCTCCCGTAACAATTCTTAAATGATGTGATTTGAAAATATCCACGTGAATATTTTTGGCCTGAACATTCTTTTTAGCTTTATCATACATTCATTGATACTAATAATAGGTAGTTCACTTTTTATCCACAGCGGATTGAGACTGGTGTGTGGTACCCTCCCTTCTAACATTTCAAATGGTGAAATCCCTATGAGAGTGTGAGGCGATGAGTGACACACACAATTTGTATCTGATACAAACTTTATGAGCAGAGCAGCCTGCACAGTCTCAACAGTAACCCAGTTAAACCCCACAATTGGACCATTGATTCTGGGAGAACATTTTTTTTTTTAATTTTTTTTTATTGCAGAATTAGTAACCAATTCACAAAATAGATTAACCAGTACACTTATGGGGTTCCAATGCATAGACAAAGTAAGCAGAATATCGTACACAGCCATTTAGCCCACAACCCGGAGGCCGGGCGGCGCATCGATCCGTACTTCCAGCAAGAACATCACAGTGATTACCTCGGAGGGATATCTGGTCAATAACATCATTCTGTATCTGCATTTTACCCCCTTAAACTCCCGCCCCTCCCCTTGCACCAGCCAGCGTGCTCCAGCGATTCATTTGAGCGACTTCGCACTTGTAATCCTGGTCCCACACCTATCTTCCAGTGGACGCCTATCGTGTCGACCCAGGGTACCTCTACTATCACCCTCGCAGCCTGTCTGGGACCTCTCGGTACCCTTGGAAGCGTACCTAACCCTAGGTTCAACTACAGTGTCTCCCTGAACATGGCCTCGATGCCTAACCCCGTCCCCAAACAACGCCCTCTCCCCTCCCCTCCCCGCAACCGATGCTGATGTGGGCCTGGTCTTGCTAACACTACAGTGGAGCACGCTACAGATCGAGTGGTGCCTCTGCTCTTCAAGCCTCATGGAGCCCCAAGTATGCAATTTGTCTATTCTTCGTCCTCCACCAGGTGGTCACGCAACGCTTGGACTATCGTCTCCCACGCCCTCGACATTTCCAAACTCTTGTCATTATCAATCTTGACAGCCTGTCTCATCCGGAGCACACTCTCACATTCAGACCATTTCAGCAGTTCATTCACCCATCTCCTCACCGACGGTCCCTCCTTAGACTTCCAGTGCCAGGTAATTTCTCTTTGCGCCAATATGAGCCCTAGATCAATGAATTTGCTCGTTACTTTTGTGTTCTTTGTGTGCCGAAACCAGAGCAATAGACACGCCGCCATGTCAAAGTCCACCTCCCGATCAGTCACCACATTCAGGAGTTCCCCAACTTCCAGCCAGTACGTCCCCAACTTTGGACAGCCCCACAACAAGTGGTCTATGTCAACCTCTGGCGCCAGGCACCTCGGGCACAGTGCTTCATGTACCCGGAAGTACCGTTTGATCTTTTCCGGGGTCAGGTAAGCCCTGTGTAGGATGTAAAAGTGTACTTGTTGAAAACGTGCATTCCTTGTCCCTTTCCATGTTCGACTCAAAATATGTCCCCACACCGTGTCTGGAATGTGCCTACCTATACTACCCTCCCATTTCGATTTCAGCACCAGAAGGGGTTCCAATCCCTCATGTAGCATCCTGTTATGTAGGCAGGTCACCGCTTTAAACGTACCCGTGGCCATCACTACATATTGGCATGTGGAAATTTGAGAAATTGATGTACATAAACAGCGTTCATTATTCCATTTTCCCGCTCCTCTCCCTGTAAGCACCATGAATACCGTAAACTATTGACCGCATCACTCTGCCAGTAAAAGCCCGCACCCATATGTACATGACAGCTATTTTAGGCACCCTGGCCTTTTTCCTGCTCATTAGAATCACCGGCTTCCCTTCTGCGCGTATCTGAACCCCCCTCCCTCTCTCACATGCATAGACTATGAAACCCTCTCCCTCTGCGCGACCCTGCCCTGAAAGGCAACCCTCCTGCATGACCCACGCAAACCCCCCCGTTCCCTCTTGAAGAGGCATCCTTCGCCTTAGCTGACATAGCCCTCCCCAGCTGCACCTGACTACCCCCGCTCTCTCTCGCACGAGTCATAAGACCTCTCTCTCTATGCGACTCTGTCCCTGTGTCCACCCTGGTTCCCCCTCCCTTCTCCCTCACACGGGCAAGTAATAAACCTTCTTCTTCTGCAAGACCCTGTCCTTGGGAATCACGGCCGCGCCTGACCAGCACCTCCTTTGCTTTCATGAATATCCCCTCTGTTAGTAAACCCTCCCTCCGCGATTAACTGTCCACACATGTCTGAGGTCATCGCCTAAGCCAGGAGATACTGTTTACTGCTTATTGTACGGAATCACTCCTCTTCAAAGGACCCACTATTGATCCTGGGCACCCCACCCCCTGGGCTATGATCAGGCGCACACATCCTAAAAGTTGGCGGAACACTCAGCTGCGTGATTACCCTCCCCTCTTATCAGCAGGTCAAGGGTCCCTATTGTGAACATATGTGGGGTAGGATTGACACGAGGATCATGGGGATGTTCTTTCCGTGTTTCACAATGTCGTGATTGTAATGCTAAATGTTCTGTAAAGTATAAAAGACGACGTTGCAGCTCACTTGTTAGAGCACCTCCCGATGGCACCTTGTTTCGTGTCTGAAATGACAGGCTCTCCTCATGAGTAATAAATCCTGTTCTTGTGATTCCCGCTTCCAGCGCCCGTCTCTTTATTTGGTAACTATTCAGAATGGGAACTAAGAGGCGACTTGCGCCAGCAGCCTGGGCATCGATAGTAATGCGGGCTCCTGTTCCACAATTGGCGTCCCAACGCGGGGTCCATCAGTGACATAAGGTCCAGTAAGAGAGATCCAGACGATGAGGTGAACATCTAAATGATCGGAGTATACCTGCCTTGAGAGGGCCCTCGTCCGGCTGCCGATTGAATGAACTTCACCGATTCTGAACGGACCTCTCTCGAGTGACCTACTGTCCTGACTGGAATCCCACAGGACTGCTGCGGTAAAATCATGGAGTAAGAGAACGATCGGGCGCTGGAAGGAGGAAGGCGAAGAACTGCCCACACGGTCCGGTCCGGGTAAGGTCGCGTAAATGCGACAAATTGTGAAATGATTGTTTGATTTGGATAATACTAGTATTACTCTTTTGTTGGTACCTCTGGAGATTCACCGTCTGCAAACGGAGAAACAACAGGCTCTCCCTTTGCAAGCAGTGAAGGATAGGTAATGCAGACTTTTGTCCCCGTTGTAATCCGTCGTGCCTATCTTCCTACCCCACTGTTTCCCGAACTGTTGTTCGTGGATTATTGTCTGGAGATTCTCTGTCTACAAACAGGGAAGAACAAGGTCTCTCTTTGTAGGTAGCGAAAAGGTAGGTAACGCAAACCTTTAACACGTCGTACCTACTTATTCTCCCCACTGATTGTTTGATTGACCGTACATTAAGTGTTCGGTATTGGTTCTTTTGAGGTATTCACCGCCTGCAAACAACGGAGAATAGAAATATTCTGTCTAGTCTTTGCCCGCCGTGATAAGATAGGTAGTGCAGACTTTTGTCCCCATTGTAATCCGTCATGCCTATCTTCTCCCCACTGATTGGTAGCCTGTTTAGCCCGGACCGCTTATTTGAGATGAACCATCCAGCTCCACTGGAGGGCACACCTAATAAGGACATGTTCATTAAGTGTGGACTAGTCGCTATAGCTTATAATAGGTTATGGCATAAAAATACAAGAAAAAGAGTTGAGCGAAATCAGTAGGCCACTGATGAGTTATCAACTTCGCTAAAAATAAAATAAGAAACGTTAGAAATAACCCGCAATAAGAAACATAAAAATGGCGAGGGAAGACAAGCTTGACACCAAGGCAGCCACGAGGTAGCTAGGTTCCGTTGCCTATTCCTGCCCCAAACATGTCTGCCTCATTGCCCACCACGCCCAAATAACGGTCACATGAAATAGATACAAATCAATAGGTACCTACCTCCATTCCGGAAGCTCCCGAAGTGCAACAGGTCCGCGGTTACGCCCATCCGGAAGGCGAGGCCTCGATGCATGCAGGGCTCGCCTGGCCGCAGTCGGAAGGGGAGGCTGTGGGGCGAACGGCCCGAAAAATTGTAATGACCTCTCCTTCTCCCCTCTTCTGCTGCCCTGCAGGCCACGGGGGGGGGGGCTGTCTTGCCTCAGCCACCGACCACCCCCCCCCCCTCTCTCTCGCCTGATCCGGCTCTCATCGAAGGCCGAAGCCAAGGCGAGGACGGCGGCGCTTCTTTGCGCAATAATGGCTGCAACTGCACTCGGCCCGGGACAATTACAGGTAGCCCCGCCACATGTCAACGCCTGAGAGTGACAGGTAATCCAGCCACACGGCAATGCCTGGACAATTGCAGGTAGTCCCGCCACATGTCAAGGGGGGGATGTCTTGCCTCAGCCACCGACCCCCCCCATCTTCATTGCCTGACATGGCTGTACCAAAGCGGTGGAGCCGACGAACGGCGCGGGGTCGCTGGAAGGGGGAGGCGGCGCGAACGAGCATCCCCCACCTCCCTCGAGGTGGAAGCTTCCAGCGACACCCCAACGCTCTCGCTTAAAGAGGGTCCACATCGAAAAGCGGTCTTTTGCCCGGGAAGGGCACACGCCCCATGCCTTCTCTCCTCAACTTTGAAGATTCTATGAGAGCCGGGGGGCCCCCCCGACCCCTCCGCATGGGCGCCCCGTCCCCCTCGCTGGGAACCGCGACATCGACGCACTCCTGCCGGCGCCAGCCTCAGTTTGGAAATGGCTAAAATACAGCCAAGGTACAGACTTGTTCAGTTCCGGTGGAACACCAGAATGACCCGGTAGGAAAATTGTTGCCGCCCTCCCCACTCTTTGACTGATGGTCCATATTGTTAGACTGTTACCACATTGCGAAAAACTTTTTTGAACTGCCAACGGAAGGTTCTGGTCCAACCATGAGTCATTGGAGACATTCTGACTATACCGGAACCCGCCTGACCTCGCCCAAAATGGCGCCGATACACGAAACGAAACTTTCGAACTCCCTGTTCACCCGGATTGCTCGAATATTGATGCTCTGAGATATGTATGCATTTTTGGACAATGAAAGTCGATAAGATGGATAGTGATTATGTGCTTAGAGAAGAAAGCAATACAGATATTGATCATGTGTTTGGACAATGAACTGATTTAGGGTGGGTACTAATTATGATTGGGAACAATGAATTGGTATAATTTAGGCACTGAATGAGCATTTGGATAATGAATTAATGAATTAATTGAAAAACTGAATTCTTGATATGCATCATGCTTGCTCTGTAGGAAAGTTCGATACGATTTTATTGCACTGCCGCACTTTATGCAATGAACTGCCACCAACTTCGTTCTTCTTATGTACAGTTCCAATCTGCTCCGTGGCCGGTCCACTGGGTTGTAGGCCTGTATTTATACACCAGCACTTTTTATTAAAAGTATTTTTGAAAAAGAAAGCATAGTTGTAGCAGTTGCATTAATGAGTTTTGAATGTATTACTACTGTGAGCAACGAGAAAGTATGATGAAGGCTGAAGGTTAAAAAGGACCCGATATTTAGCAGCTACATTATGTGTCACAGGCAGCCGGAAAAGTGTTTTAGAAGCCTTAAAACGACACCACAGAAATGCCACCTAACCGCCACCCTTGCACACAACCAAAAGGGGTCGCGACCAAGTAACTCATGTAGATACGCAGATCGTCAATGATTATCCATCTGACATTACGTGTCCCTCTAGGCTTAAACGCCGAGATGGTAAAGAAATGCACTACGTGGAGATAGGTCGAGTATGTGGTAGGTAAAAACATTTTCGGATTACTGCATGCTGATGTGGTTTGAATGCTGCCCCCCCACCCCTTCTTTCTCCTCCCTTCTGCAGGTCGCGTTGGAACATCGGCTGAAGTATGGGAGAACGATGATCGAACCACCGACGAAAAAGGGAAGGAGGGAATATGAGCATAGTCCTTATGACGATAAGTTTTTAAAAGACGTAGACTTAAACATGACTGTTCCTCCTTAGAACATAGCGACTGGGAGGATGGACTGACATAGAGACTTGACGGGTACTGTATGACGAAAATTGACTCGAAATAACACGTTAGAGAATGTAACTAGACGTTTGACTAGGTAGGGAAAGGACAAAAGAAAGGTGCACGGGTAAGGGTTACCAAGACTGCACCCGTCCGGGAAGTTAGAAATGTTGCTGATGTTCAAAATGTACTGCCCCCCTTCTCACACTCTTATAGATCTAGCCAAGCTGCCCGACTGTTCCCCCGATCAATACTTGCCATTGCCTCAGCCTGGAGAACTTCCCACCAAAGGAAGGAACTGAAAAATGGTTTAAGATCCAACCATGGGTAAATAGCGCAACCAGGTTCATTTCTGATCGACTAACCGAGGTGTAAGTATTGGCAATTGAGAACGCTCGGAGAGATAACAAGCGAGAGGGAAAAGGAGGGAAAGGTAAAAAGAGCTAAGAACGTAGGTAAATAGGATAGAAAAGATAAGTAGGATATAAAAAAATAGATCTTGTTGGCCAACTATTGTTTTCTGTTTTGTTGTGAATGTCTTATATATATAATACATGTACTGTCTTCCTTCGTCTGAGTGTGTGTGTGTGTGTACTGTAGGGGTTTATGTTCTGTCTTTGTTTGCGTCTCTCCGTTACCTGACCCCCTGCTGTTCTGTGTTGTAAACGCACTAAATGACCTATTTTTGTACACGTCTCTCTCTCTCTTTCTCTATCTCTCTCCGCCCTTTTTCCTATATCTATCTCTCTCTCTCTCTCTCTCTCTCTCTCTACATGTCATACGTGTACCAAATGGCTCGTTTAGATTGCGGACGACTCTCACTCTCTATGAGAGTCTCCCTATTTCCTCTTCCTTTTTATGGTAACATCGTGCCTCGCTGGCACCAGTCTGATTGGATACTTATTGAACGCGAAGGCGTTCAGCGAAATTGACCGAAAACTAAAATGATTGTATCTCGCCATATTACTACCTCTCCTTTCTGCAAAATGAATGAACTTGAATTGGCTGAGAAGGAAAGGACAGGTAAGACGACTAAGGTCCCCCAATCTGGCCTTTTATAGGGGAACTGTATGTCAATGGCACCTTATTTTATTTTTTTGTTCATCAGAGACGAACGCCAACGTCTAGATCGACCCCCAATGCCCAGATTGCCCCACCCCCTTTTTTTTGCACCCAAGCGCGAGCGCCCGAAGCATCCCCGCTCCATTTGATAGACCCCAGCTGCTGTCCCGGATATAAGCATGATGACCATGAGTAACTGTCGTCCATCGAGAAAAAAAAAAAAAAAAAAACTGTTTTACCTGACTCTCGATGATAGCGCCCCCGCCCTGTTTGAAAAGGTTAGCCAGCCTTGAAGGGAAATGTTCCGAAATGTTGAATATGATGAAATGCACAGTTGATGGGAATCTTATTTATCCCCACTTGAGTTATAAATAGGACGATGAATAAACTTGTCATGAACTAAGTAGGAATGCCGACATATGCACTGCTTGGTAATAGACCTCTGACTGTGACCGATGAGCGTATCTCCCAAGTACGTAGGATTAAGGGAGGAATTCACATGCATAAATGTCTTCGTCTACCAGTTCTCTAAAAGCTTGTTTTGTACCTATTCAAAGATTCACGATCACCGGAGGAGAAGGGTCGGACGTGACGTACAGCCTAGCTGCAGATCTTGAGACACATGTGACCTCGACCAAAGGTGGAGCTGCAGAGCAACAAGATACGGGATGAGACAGCAATTTCAAACGTGGAAAATGAAACTTGACGGGCTGCCCTGAAGCCCTCCGTCTGCTAACCCACGTGTGCCTGGAGTCTCCGTCCCCCTTCTTTGGGCCCGATTGATGGGCCTGCCTGCTTGTTATCCTTTGCTCCCCTGGTCCCTTTTGTGTGTCCCAGGAACTCTGACCCAACTCCGCCCTCTCTCCTATCGACTATTTGAACCACACCCACCCTCTTTTCCATGTGACTTCACGCCAAAAGGAGCGGCATTCAAGTGGGAATAGGGTGTTGCTACGGAAATATAGGTGCCGAACATAAGGCGCCACTAAAAGGACTGGTTAGGGAACAGGACTGTGGTCTAACAGCAGAGGACAGACCGCACCTTGCAACGCGAAAGGTTGAATACGAGCTGGACCTATAGCTCCACCGCCGGTGCTCAACAGCGCCAACTGAAGGATACGGACTAGAGCCTACCAGTGATGGCTCACTGCTAAAAAGACACTGTGACGAAGAGATCTTGTGTATTGAACTGAATTCCGCCCTCAACTACTTGGTCAAAATGTTCATTGGTCGCATTTTTTAAGTCAGATACATTTATGCTATGTAGTGCGTTTGAATATTAGGAACTCGACTAATGCAATTTTCTATGTGCTGCATCCTGCCAATCACATCAACTGTCCATGATTATGTGCCAAATGTTAATATTGACAAATGCTAATTCTTCAACCACGCCTGTGTATTTTTGTACCCCCATCAATTACAAAAATGAACTCTGTAATGTAAAAAGGGGCGACTGTGGAAATTTGAGAAATTGATGTACATAAACAGCGTTCATTATTCCATTTTCCCGCTCCTCTCCCTGTAAGCACCATGAATACCGTAAACTATTGACCGCATCACTCTGCCAGTAAAAGCCCGCACCCATATGTACATGACAGCTATTTTAGGCACCCTGGCCTTTTTCCTGCTCATTAGAATCACCGGCTTCCCTTCTGCGCGTATCTGAACCCCCCTCCCTCTCTCACATGCATAGACTATGAAACCCTCTCCCTCTGCGCGACCCTGCCCTGAAAGGCAACCCTCCTGCTTGACCCACGCAAACCCCCCCGTTCCCTCTTGAAGAGGCATCCTTCGCCTTAGCTGACATAGCCCTCCCCAGCTGCACCTGACTACCCCCGCTCTCTCTCGCACGAGTCATAAGACCTGTCTCTCTATGCGACTCTGTCCCTGTGTCCACCCTGGTTCCCCCTCCCTTCTCCCTCACACGGGCAAGTCATAAACCTTCTTCTTCTGCAAGACCCTGTCCTTGGGAATCACGCCTGACCAGCACCTCCTTTCCTTTCATGAATATCCCCTCTGTTAGTAAACCCTCCCTCCGCGATTGACTGTCCACACATGTCTGAGGTCATCGCCTAAGCCAGGAGATACTGTTTACTGCTTATTGTACGGAATCACTCCTCTTCAAAGGACCCACTATTGATCCTGGGCACCCCACCCCCTGGGCTATGATCAGGCACACACATCCTAAAAGTTGGCGGAACACTCAGCTGCGTGATTACCCTCCCCTCTTATCAGCAGGTCAAGGGTCCCTATTGTGAACATATGTGGGGTAGGATTGACACGAGGATCATGGGGATGTTCTTTCCGTGTTTCACAATGTCGTGATTGTAATGCTAAATGTTCTGTAAAGTATAAAAGACGACGTTGCAGCTCACTTGTTAGAGCACCTCCCGATGGCACCTTGTTTCGTGTCTGAAATGACAGGCTCTCCTCATGAGTAATAAATCCTGTTCTTGTGATTCCTGCTCCCAGCGCCCGTCTCTTTATTTGGTAACTATTCAGAATGGGAACTAAGAGGCGACTTGCGCCAGCAGCCTGGGCATCGATAGTAATGCGGGCTCCTGTTCCACAGGCAGGCCATGGTCGTTTCTGGCTCGAGGAGCCCTCCTTTCCAGTGTTTCTGTATCACCGCCACCACTGCCGCATGCAAAAGGAAGCTCCCGTCCGGTAGACCAAACTGTTCCTGCAACGTCTGAAAGGGGACCAACATTCTATCCATATACAGATCTCCCACCATCTGTAAACCTAACTCCTCCCATTCCGACAGCGGGGACCAATCACCCACATGCGGCAGTGCAGTCAACATTCCCAGTGGTATCTCTGGGGCATACGGCCGGGCCTTCTTTATTCTCTTCAAAGTCCTGTGCCAACACAACCTGATCGTCTTTTCTTCCACAGTAAGGCCCCTTAACTCTAGTTTCTGTTGCATAACTATGTAGGCCAGGACGTGACGTTGTATACCGGTCCCTCGTTCGTCTTCCGGCCCTCTAAATTCCCTGGCCACGTGTTGTGTGAATATTTGAAGCTGCGCCGCCAAATAGTACAGCTCAAAATCGGGGACTGCCATCCCCCCTTCGAGCTTGGGTCTAAGCAAAGTATTCAATGGTACTCTGCGTCGTCCGTGACCCCAGAGGAAGTCCGTTGTCAACATTCTTAGTTCCTTAAAGATCCGCTGAGGAATCCAGATGGGCAGTGTGCGGAAGTAATAGAGCAACCTCGGGAGCGCCACCATTTTCAGTAGCGCCACTCGGCCCAGCACTGACAAAGGGAGAGAGGCCCAGGAGGATATACAACCTATTAGTGCACGTATACAACGCCCTATGTTACTCTCCAACAGATTCGCGACCTCATGATAGATGCGAACTCCCAGATACGTGAAGCAAGATGGCTCCCAGACCACACCCAACTCACGAGGGGGACATTGTGTGTCCGCCTTAAGCAGAAATATACAAGTTTTATTCCAATTCACCTTAAGTCCCGACAACAGACCAAACCTGGACAACATGTCCTTCGCCCCCGCTAGAGCCTGTTCCACATCCGCTAGGTATAACAACAAATCGTCTGCATACAGAGATATGTAGTGTGATTGCTCACCCTGTTCGATCCCCTGATACATGGCCCCCGACCTAGCCCGCGCTGCCAATGGTTCCACTGACAGCGCAAACAGCAGTGGGGACAATGAACATGCCTGTCTCGTCCCTCTACGGACCGGATAATCCGAAGATACAATCGAGCCCAGGCGTACCCTTGCCGTGGCCGATGAGTACAACACTCTCATCCATCTGCCAAACCCTTCACCTATTCCAAACTTTCCCAGTACCTCATCCAAGTAAGCTCACTCAAGGCTATCGAAAGCTTTTTCAATATCAACTGATAAGACCGCCGGTCTTCCATCAGTGTCCGCAGCACCATCCAATATCCTGATCAGTCGACGTGCGTTTAGCGTCGTGTTCCTAGTAGGAATGAACCCTGCTTGGTCCCCGTGCACCAGTCTGGTCATGTTTGGAACCAATCTGGTGGCCAGGATACGGCTCAATATCTTATAGTCCACAGTCAGCATGGACAAAGGCCTATAGGACGTTACATCAGATGCCTCTCTACCGGGTTTCAGCAGCGGTACTACCAGCGCCTCCCTCATTGATCTGGGCAGGTACCCCAATCTTCCAGCCTCAGCATACACCACCAATAGTCTGGGCGCCAAAATATCCACGTATTTCTGATCAAATTCGATCGGCAGGCCATCTACCCCAGGCGTTTTGTTCCTTGCCATTTGTTTAATGGCCACTCTAATTTCCGTTAGTGTTATAGGCCCTCCCAACTCCTTCGCATCTTCGTCATCCAGCACTGGGAGCGGTACTAAGTCCAGGTATGCTCTGATCTCCGAGGCCTCCACCTCTAAGTGGCATTCATACAACTTCGCGTAATAAGACCGAAAACGCGCCATCACCGCCGCCTGCGAATAAACCATCTCCCCTGATTCCGTTTTTATGCTCATAATTGGGCAGCCTCTAAGTTACAGGGTGGCAATCCTGGCAAGCAGCGTACCCACTTTATCCCTCTCGGCATGTGCTTTAATGGCGTATTGCTTATAATCATAACTCCGCAGCCGTTCAGTTTCGGTCGCCACTACCTCTTTAGCCTCTAATAACCGGTCTTGTAAGTCCGGTCGTTCAGGCCTACGCCGTTCCAAGTCCCTTAGTACTTCCTCCGCTTTTGCAAGTGCATTCATAACTGACGTTCGTGCATTCGAGAACCTGCCCATGCACACTCCTCTCACCACCACTTTCATCGCATCCCATTCTGTAGATCTGGTATTAGCTGAACCCTCGTTTTCCTCAAAGTAGTGTTCTATGCCCTGTCGGAACGTGTCACTAAAAACCGAATCCTCTAAGGTGTCAGGCCGTAGCCGCCATGTTGGAACGGCTGATCTCGCACGTTGCCACTGCACTAATACCAACAAGGGATTATGATCTGAAATGGTCCTAGTCAGGTATTCCGTGTGGGTGACCATGGCAGCCAGGGAGCTACTACACAAAACCGAGTCTATCCTGACGTGTAACGCATGGAGAGCCGAAAAAAAGGAATAATCCCTACTATCAGGATGTTGCTCCCTCCATACATCTAGCAATCCCCACCTCTCTTGCCAGTCCTTCCTATGTGTGGCTAACCTGCGTACCGGGGAATCAGCCAGCGGCGAGTGCGACCTATCAAGCGCCACATTAGTAATCGAGTTGAAGTCACCTCCTAGGATCATGGGGCCTGCCAGGAAATAGGCCAGTGAGCTCGTAAGACCATCAAAAAAGTGAGCCTGATCAACATTTGGTGCGTATATACTGCATAAAACCACATCCCTGCCATATAACCTCCCCTCCACCACCACATATCTACCCTCAGGGTCCACCAACTGGTTCGTAACCTGGAACGGTATGCCCGCCCTTACCCATATCAGCACCCCTCTAGCAAACGCTGAATAGGTGGTACCAAATACCTGACCCCGCCACCTCTTCTGTAGTGCAGTGCATTCTTGCTTATTTAAGTGAGTTTCCTGTAACATTGCAATCTGGACACCCCGCCTCACCAGATAAGCATGCACCTTGTGGCGTTTGACCATTGTTCGCAGTCCCCGGACATTCCACGTTAAGCATTTCAAATTAGGTAATGTCCCCATGGTAATCATTACTGTACCAGTTCAATAGCAACCAGTTGCCGCCCACATCGTTGCAGTTGCTTCCCCCCAGCATAACTGTTGAAAAAACTCCCCAAACCCCACTCCCCAGGACAGAGCCTAATAACCCAGTTTCAGCCCTGTTCCAAACCTGTAACACAATACACATCAGTCTAATCTGTGGTCGCCACCACAGAAGGCCTTAAGGGCCACAAGGGGGTGATTTATCGCCGACCCAGGGCAGGCGGAGCCCCCGCCCCGCGCCTCCCATCCCACACTGCTTGTGCACCACCATACCTGCCGGCCCTTCAACCACTAGGAGAGCCTGCCCCCGTAGAAACAATGAAATCAGCAAGCCCAATCAATAGTCACTCATTAAAGAGTCCATCTGATGTCTGTGGGGTAACCGCTGGGCCCTTCGAACTCTCAGCCTCCGATAGTTCTTCTCCAGTTCTGCCTCCGTCCTCACCAGAGTCCTATTCAACCAGCACCTTCTCCTGTTGTGACCTCGTGATACTAGCTGTGGCAGCCAGCGCCCCCTTCTTGTCCGCTGCCATCTGACCATCCCGCTCCGCTCTCTTGAGCTTGTTTCGTGAGCGGATTCGTTGCGATTTTCGGATCTGGAGCGGTTTATGTCTCTCCCTTTGACTTTTACCAGTCCGGTCCGTGCCGGCTCTATACAACTCAAGCCACGACCATGCTTCATCCGGGGTCTGAAAAAATTGGGTGTTCCCATCCAGGATAACACGTAGTTTAGCCGGGAAGAGCAAGGAGTATTGAATGCCTTCCTCCCTCAGCTCCTTTTTCACTGCTAGGAAGGACGCTCTGTTCTTTTGGACCCCCTGTGTGTAGTCAGGGAAGACCGTAACCCGACTATTGTCCACCTGAAAGGGGCCCAATGTGCGAGCCCTCTGTATTAACAGGTCCCGATCTTTATATTGCAGGAGTTTCACCACCATCGGCCTAGGTGGTCGGCCTAGCATCGGTGGGCGAGCTGGCACCCTGTGTGCCCGTTCCAGGGAGAAGAAGGGAGATAGACCTTCTGGCGCCACCACCGTTTTGAACCAGTTCTCCATATAGGCCACTGCGTCGTCCCCTTCGATTTTCTCCGGAAGGCCTACAACCCTCACGTTGTTCCTCCGATTACGACTTTCTGCATCCTCTGCTCGTCTCTCTAGTGTGTCCAGGCGGCTGAGGATATCCATCAGTTTATGTTCCGTGGTCACCTCCGCCGGCTTCAGTTCTTGAAGCAATTGTTCATGATCTTTTACTTTGTCCGATAGCTTGGCATGGTCTGCTCTCAGGAGACCCAGCCCTGTGGCGACCTGCGCAATGTCCTGATGCAAAGCCTCCTTAGTCGCAGTTATTGCATCCAAAATGTTGTCCAGTCGCTGGTTCAGCCTCTGTTCCTGCTCCGTCACCAACATGGAGGCCCGGGCCTCGCCATCTCGGGTCAGCGCAGTCGAGTCGTCCTGGCCCTGTTCCACGACGGCGGCCCTGCCAGCAGCCGCCATCTTAGTTGCTTCGGGCGTCGTCATACGGCCGCCGCAGGCCTTCCTCCTGGTCTCGTGATCCCCGTCTCGGGAGCCTTGCTCTCTTATGTCGGTCCTAGTGCAAACACCCCAACTGGGCTGCCGAGCCGTGACCCTCTCCGACGGTGCCGATAGCCACTGGAAGCCGGGGCCGCCCGTCATACAATCACCAAGGCCGAGGTTGGGGGGGAGGGGAGGATAGAGGCGGACGTCGTGTCAGCCGTACCCCTGTCCAACGCGGGCCCCCGCACCTCCAAGTCCACTCCCTAGACCCGTTCAGGTGGGGCCTAGCTTCACCAGCCCTATTAAAAGAGGCTCACACTTCGTTTCGGTTCCGGTCCGCCTCACCCCTTGAGCAGAGATCGCCGTCTCTCTACTCCGCCATTCTCTTCCCTCTCGGCGCAGCACCTCCGGCTTCCACCATCTGGTCTCAGCGTTATGATCGGTCTCCCGAAAGCCCCCAGCTGCTCTCCGATGTTTCCTCAACACTTTGCACGAAAAAATCGCCGTGCAGGGAACGCCAAAGGTGTAGTTTTCAGGAGAAATAGCGGGACCATGCGCCGAGCTGCAAGCTCCCGCCGCCATCCCGATCGGCATCCAAGCCATGCCCCCTTGATTCTGGGAGAACATGCTGTTTTCTTATGGAAAATACTTTACTTTTTTGCAACTTCTGAGATGTAAATTGCATCCCATTATCTGTGACAACCCTTCTTTCACAAATCATGCATTGAGAAATTCTGTTACAGTATCCATGTCTGGTACAGAGCTGGTCATTTGTCTTAGTGGAGTAACACATGCTCCGTAGGGGCCTGTGTTTGACCCCATGGTCACAAGTTCAAATCCCGGGGTATCCCCTCAGGCTTTCATCCTTCTGAAGTCGAAAAAATGAGTACCAATCAGTTGGGTATCAATAAACATCTGTTACTCAGCACCAAGATACCCTTCTGGGTGAATGTGCGCTGTACAAATATACTTATGTTAGTACTAGTTGTGAGTTGAGCCCTCCACTTAATTTGAACCCATTTGGAGAAATAATCAATGGGAACAAAAGCATAAACCTTCATTTGAGTGAAGTTTTCATATGAATCTAATAAGTTTAAAGCCACCTTTTCCTAGGGCTTTTGGGAAACTCCACATGTACAGGTGTGACCTTACTAGCAACCAGGAACTTATCAGCGTCGACAAATATGAGACATTGTTTTATAAAACTGGAAATCTATGAATCCATATATGGCTACCAAAATAATTAGCTAACTGTCTTACTGGTAAGTGTGTCACCTATATCTGAATTAATTTTATAATAGTGTGGCTGATACTCTTGGGAGGAATGACCCACTTGTCGTTCATAACACCCCATCAATGACCACGATGACACCTTGAACCTTCCGCTACACCTGCATTAAAGGAGACAGTCATTTCTCACAAGGCTTACTTTGAAAGCCTATAAGTCAGCTACCATGTTGCAAGAACCCCTAATATAATTTTCCCCAAAAATGTTTTGATATATTGTGTATAAGATCCTCACCAGACGAGCACAGGCCTTGTCTGTCCCATTATTAAGTGGTGATGAACCATTCACAGTAGAAGCTTTTAGTTTCTCGAAAGCTAGCTGATGATATCCAATTAAAGTTTACTGCCTTATTAACATCCTAAGTGGTGAGGCAATTTGGGAAACTTTGTTAAGAAATCTTGAATAAATAACACACGGTAAGAATGTAACTGATCATTATCAGTGGGCGCTGGCATGGTCTCAACTGCATGAAGTAAATTCTGTTTAAGAGCACATTCCTTCTCCTGAAATAACATGCCCCGAGTACTCACATTCTTGAGTAAAGAAATTAAATGTTTCCATTCCCAACCTCTTGCCATTGTCATGTAAAAATTTCAAAACTTTGTATAGTCTGAGGCTGTGGAATTTAACAGTATCTACATTTATTAGAATGTCATCATGAAAAGTGTTAATGCCTTCAAGACCTTTAAACAACACAAACATAAGTTTCTGAAACGAGTGGGAAGTAAGCATGGGCGAATTTTGCGAATCTCGCGTTTGCGAATTTTGCGGATTTGCAAACTCGCAATCCGCAAAATCCGCGAATTCCCGCGAATTTGCGGATTTTTTTTTTTTTGTGTTCGCGCGTGTTTCTGCCAGTTCGCGAGGGTTTTTACAATTTCGCAATTTGCGAACTTACCTGTCGGGTCGCAAGTTTTGCGAACTTGTTGTTTCTACGTGTCCAGCCTGTTTGGGACACTCTTCTTCATCACTGCCACTCTCTGTCACCACTGCCACTCTCTGACTACTCATGCCACCCTCTGGCCCACCCATGCCACCCTCTGTTTCATCACCACACCCTCTGGTTGTCCAGTGTACATTATTGTGGCAAAGCAAAGCACACCTTCCCTGCCTCAAGTGACCTGAATTCATTTGGGGCTGATTAATGTGTCACAGAATATTTTTTTAGCTGGCACCTGCTTCCTTAGTGCTCCCTGATTAGTGATCTTTTGCACTTGCTAAGTGCTTTCATTGTTGCAAAATTAGTTACAACACCTGCCCTGCCCCAACTGACAATAATGAATTAGGGGCTGATTAATGGATTTTAACTTCCAGCCTGGCTCCTGCTTGTCTCCCTTAGCTGTAATTCAGGACCTTTGTGGCTTATGTGTAACTATTCTGAGGTTCAGAGCAGGGTCACATAATAGTTGCAACTGGCAACTGAACTCTGGAGGGGCCCCTCAGGAAGCACTACAGGAAATGGCTACTAATGATGAGCCTGAACTTTTGAACCTGGTAAGTAGTTTCAGTTTTGCTAAGATCGTATTTCTGCAATTTAGCACTTACTCGCGGGGTGCGAAGTTGTACTGGCAAGCCGCGAACTCACGCGAACAGTGCGAGCAAGCCATAAAATCCGCTGCTCGCGGATTTGCGGATTTTGCGGGAGATTCGCGGATCTCGCGGATTGCGAATTTACTGAAAATCCGCAAAATCCGCGAGCGAAACTGATTTTCCGCCCATGCTTAGTGGGAAGGTGGAGGTTGAACTAAAGCACTTACTATACTTATTAAGTGTTATAAATAATTTTTTTATTTTTTTAAACTCTTTTTATCTAAACATTACTCATTATAACTATGTACGGGAGATGATCGCGGATTATCGTATATCATACATAGTGACAATATTCTACAATATCAGAGGCAGAGCTTGGACATTATCAAGAATGGCACTTTTACGGCCTGCTGCGATTCACAAACCATTCACTACTATTAGCTCAACAGGAATATTCTACCCCCCCCCCTCCCCCAAAAGACATTGCCCTTATCCGTAACTCCTGAAGTCACGCAAGGTCCCCATACTTTCTTCCATTTCTTGGGGCAGCTTCTGCTCTGATATACTACTTGTTCCGCTCTCTCGCACCAATCTAGGTCCTATTTCCAATATTCGATTCTTGGGAGGAGCAGCCGGGCCCTATCCCCATGCTATATTGCGCTTGGCCACTCCCGCAGCCACCACTAGCCAGATATTTTGGTACCTGCGCCAGGTCTCCTCTCCAGAGATTGTCAAGAGGAGTTATTCGGCATCCATGAAACTGTCAAAGACAATACTTGGGCTATTTCCTAAGTGACTTTTTCCCAATAATCCTGCATCATCTGGCAGTCTCATACGATATGAAAGAAAATGCCCTCCTGATTACACACTCAGAGGCACTATGGGGTTTCTCTCTCCCTATATTGTGTAATAGTCTCCTCGAGTAGTAGGACCTGTGCAGAGTCCTAAATTGGACTAGACTGAATTGGGCACAAATAGCTATTTCCAATGGGCTCTGGATGACCTTTACCCAGTCATCATCTTCTATGACACCAAAGGGTCCAGTCCAGGTGTCTCTCAGTGCCCCAGTGGATCTGGAGAGTCATTAACCAGTTTTCTTGAGATTGTGGGGATCCCTTTGTCAGGTATAGGCTCTGTGAGTAATAGGTCCTCCAGTATATGTTCTCCTGCTCCGACCAACTCATATTCTTGGCAGAGGATCTCAAACTGTATCAAAGCTTGCCTCCTCCAAATGTCGCAGAGGCCGTCTCTACCTATTAGTTACCATCTTGAGAAGCCCATCAAGCCCCCAACCTCATGTAATAAGTCACTGTTCCATAGTGGGAGCTGGTTGGTGAGTTTTCCTCTCCAGCCCAAATAACTTGTGGCTTCTCTCCATGTCCGAACTTCCGTCTGGGTATATGTTGGCAGGTCCAGTTCTTTTTTCCTATGAAAAAGAATCGCCTCATGTCCTCATTGTCTCATTGCCTCTCTATTTACTCAATAGACTGGTTCTTGACGGTCTGAAAAGGCCCAGCTGTTAATAACTATTTATTTATTTTATTGTTTTATAGAGCGCGAACTTGACCCGTTAGGGTATCAGAGCGCTTTACAGGGGATCACATAAGGCAAGGAATCACATTAAGGGTAGAGAACATGTATATTCAGTTTACATTTAAATACCTCCAGATAAGGCTCCAGATTTCTTGATGACGTAGCTCGGTATTCCGAAGGGAGTCGCTAGTCGGTAGTTGGTCAAGGTCTATGTGTTATTAGGAGTAAGAATTTAGGAGAGGAATTTTCCCATAAGTAAGGTTTTGGCCTCCTTTTTGAAACGTGCCAGAGAGGGGATTCTTCTGCTGGCGGGCGGGAGAGAGTTCCATATTCTTGGAGCGGCTCCAGAGAAAGCCCGGTTAAAAGTTCTTTTTTTCTGGAACCGTGCAGGTTTGAGTAAGAGGTCTCTGGCAGACCGGGAGTTTCTGATTCCCCCAGATACCACAAGTTTCTGTGTGAGATAAGCAGGGGAGTTTGAGTATAAATACTTGTGTCTAATGCAAGCCAGTTTGCGTTGTATTTTTTCCTTGAGGGGAAGCCAGTTCAATGCTTTAAGGTGTGGAGTTATATGGTCAAATTTCTTTGAGCTTGTAAGAAGTCTTGCTGCAGCATTAAGGCAGAATTTTAAGGGTGCCAGGGAGATCTTGGGTAAACCAGAGAGGGTGGAGCAGCCATATTCCAGTCTGGAGATTACTAGAGCTTTTACTGCACTTTTTAGGTCGATAGTGCAAGGAAGGAATTCAGTTTCCAGAGGTAGCTCAAGTGAAATCTGGCTGATTTGGCCATCGAGTTGATGTAGTCTTGCATGTTCAAATTGCTGTCACGGGTTATTCCCAGTGATTTTTCTGAGTCCCCGATTGTCAGTGGGCAATCTAGGGCTCTGATAGCCTTGATCCATAATCTGTGTCTCGGGATTGGTTTTTGGAGGGGAAATTAAGAGAAATTCTGTTTTCTTAGCGTTGAGCTTGAGTTGATTGGAGGTGAGCCAATGGACGGTTGATTTCAGGGCCTCATTCAAGGAGAGAATATCCTAGAGAGAAGAGGCTTTGATGTAGAGCTGAGTGTCGTCAGCAAACATATGGTAGGAGATATTAGCTGTGCGTAATACTTCAGCAAGTGGTTCGAGGTTAAGGTTGAAGAGGGTAGGGGACAGGTTTGATCCTTGGGGTACTCCTACTTTGACCGGAGAGGGAGCAGAAAGGATGCTGTTGATTAGGAACAGCTGCAATCGGTTTTGGAGGTAGGATCTAAACCATTCATGAACAGAGCCTTTCAAACCCATACTGAGATTAAGGCGTTCGATTAGTTTTTCGTGGTTGACCGCGTCGAAGGTCTGAAGATAGATCTAGGAGGATTAGAAGGCACGTTTTCCCTTGGTCCAGGGCTTGGAGGGCATCGTCAATGATGTGGAGCATGGTCGTTTCAGTATTGTGCCTTGGTCCGAATCCAGATTGGAAGTCATCGAGAAGGTGGAAGTTGTTGATGTGCTGACTTAGTTGCTTTTGTATACACTTCTCCAACACTTTGGCTAAGAGGGGGATATTGGATATAGGTCTAAAGTTGTCGGGAATGGCTGGGTCCAGCGACAGCTTTTTCAAAATGGGGAGGACTTGGCCAGCATTCAGAGAGTCAGGAATGGAACCCTGCTGGAGCGAGGCATTAATTATTGCAGTCCAGCTAGGAATAATGGATTGGGCGACGGCCACTAGACAGCTGGAGGGGAGTGGGTCATTGAAATGGTTATTCGGGTTTAGGGACAATAGGATTTTAGATACGGAGTCTTCGCCGTATTGGTTGAAGTCAGTCCAAAGTGCTTGATTTTTAGGTTCTAAGGCTGTAACTTTGTCAGCGAAAAAAGGAGGAGAATTCCTCAGATGATATTAAAGACTTGGGTGTTTCTTTCAAGGTTTTGACCAGTTTATTGGATTGGTGTTTGACCAGTTCGAAGAGCTTGCGAGGTCTGTTCTTGGCGTTCTCTAGTTCGAATCTGAAAAATTATTTTTTAGAGTTAAGGATGTTCTTGTTGTAAGCATTTCTGGCCTGGCGGAGAAGTTTAAGATGTGAGGCTGAGGAGTGCTGCCTCCAGATTCTTTCGGATTGCAGGAAGCATCTCCTCTCCTTGTTGAGGGGTCCAGTGAACCAGGGGTTCTTGTCTTTTGTTTGGGTTCTTTTTAGCTTTATTGAGGCTAGTTCATCCATGATGTTCGAGATAGTTGCAGAGTAGTGATTATTGAGGTCATTGACCGTTGAGAAATGTGGGGGGTGGGGGTCAGATTTTGAGCAAGCCTTCAGTTCATTGTGGTCTAGGTTTCTATTGTCTCTAATCCAGCATTTAGGAATCACTGGTTGTGGTGCCCTTATCTTGTGGGTGTCAGGTAGTAGGAATGCGATGGCGTGGTGGTCAGACCAGTCACACGGGTTTATAGAGATAAGCTTAACTGTTGATTCCTTAAAGATGATCCAGTCAAGGGTTGCCCCTTTCGAGTGTGTTGGGAGTGACCAGGCTTGGTTCAGGGCTTGATTGGACAGGAGGTCTTTGATGGCGTTGACATGAGGGTCCTTGGAGCCATTCCAATGCAGGTTGAAATCACCCAGGAAGATGTCTTTAGGGTTGGAGGAGAACTTAGCAGTAATAAGATCCATGAGTTGGTCAGTGAAGGAGTTGTTCATGCCAGGGGGATGATAAATGATGTGTAAATTGCACAAAAGAGTGAAGTTGCTACAAATGGAGAGTGCAAGGTATTTGCAAGAGTCGGTAGAATCCGCAAGGAGATCTGTGACACTGAAGTTGGAGCGGTAGATGCAGGCGATGCCTCCTCCTTTCTTGTTAGATTGCCTGTCCAGTCTAGCAATGTTGTAGCTGGGAGGGACTAAGAGGTCCAGGCATGGAGATGTAGAGTCGTTGAGCCATGATAGCTAAGTCGAAGTTTTTGTTCATGATGAGTGCAGCAATGTCAACGGCGTGCTTAAACACCAATCGGCAGTGGATTAAGAGGCCAGACAGAGAGGAATCAGTGGGAGTGTCAGGAGTTAGGGTGGATAAGTGTACCGGTGCTAGGTTGCTCTTGACCACACTTCTGTTGTGGAAGGTAGCCGATCTGTTGGTGTTGATAGAGACTGTGCGGAGGGCATGTTCGGTTCTGGTGTCTAGCGGGCAAAGGGTAATTGGGGCAGAGTTGTAGTCGCTGAGGATGGCAAGGATTTCCTCTTCAGTGAGGTCTAGTGAGCTAGGGGTGGCATGTATAGAGTGGTAGGAGAGGGCGAGAGCTAGGATTTCTTCATCCGAGAGGTGGCATGGTTGCTTGCGAGGGCGAAGATGTCTCAAGGGTAATGGTAGAGGGTGCTTGGGGATCTCTATGGTGTGTGGGGGTGGAGGTCACTGGGTTTTGAGGTTGTGTATGGAGAGTTCAGCGAGGTGCAGGAAGTTCATAAGGTCTAGTATGGAGATATGGATATTCTGAGGTAGTTTGGCAGCTCTGGAATGCAGAGTTTCAAAATCCCTATAGGAGGGAGGTCTTGGCGGGCAGGGGGGCAGTAGCTCTGGGGCAGTACTATCGGACTCCCTGCAAGGGGGAGGCGTTAGAGGGTAGGGGGGCAGTATTTATGGAGCCCTAATATCGGTATGCATAGGAGACCAGGTAGAAGGGGTAGATCGACCTGTACCGTGCGATTCCGGCGGCAAACCAGTCTCATGGTCAGCATGTGGGGCTGGCGGAGAGTAAACCAAAGGTCTGGAGATGACTCTATTGGCAAGGCTAGGAGATGAGTTAGCGATGTTAGGAAGGGCGGTGGTAGAGACTCTTGCGAGGTGGTTTGTGGGCTGGGCAGGCAGGTTCGATCTGTGTAGCAGGTGTTTGGAGGTGTATGATACTCACAGTTAGAGTCGGTAGCTGGTGGGAGGAGATCAGAGGTGCAATGATGATTCTCCTGGTACCGTCAGGAGCCAAGCAAGAGGGGTTGGGATGATCGGTGTTGGGAACCCTAGAGGGGTGGTTAATGGGTGGCCAGGGATGATAGGCCGGCTGGTCAGAGGGGCGTCCGGGCAAGTGTTAGTTACCCTATTTGTGTCACGCACATGGTTAATGAGGTTGGTAAAAATGCTCAGCAAATTTGTTGAGGTTTCTGGATGAGGCTTGGATCAAGACAATGCCGCTTTTATAGAGGGTGATTGTGAGGTCATCTCGCAGGGTTGCGGAGGGTGCTATTGTAAGCTTAGTGCCATGTCGAATGTTCCTGGTTGCACGTACGTTGAGGAGGTGTGCAAATGTTTTTCGCCAGTTGGGGGTTCTTCTGGAGTAGAGGATTAAGTCTTTAATGACTGTGCCCTTATCCGTGCTGGAACGTAGGTCAGAAATCAATGTCTCAGGGTGACTCTTCAGGGTGGAGTGCTTGAAGGTTTTTGCGGCAGCTTTGGAGAGATTGGGACGGTAAACCAGAGTAAGAGGGATTTCCCCAGTAGCACTTAGGCTGGGCCCAGCCATGCTGGCTAGGGTGTGTACTGTAGCAGCGACACAGGTCAGTTAAGCAGTTGAGCCGCTGTCTGATCGTAGGGCAGTGTTCACGCGTGCTAGTGCTAATCGGAGGAGGCCATGTGCCAGGGTAGTACATATAAGAGGGGTCCCCGTAAGGGAAGTGTATTGTAAAAGACATACACTAAAGTGAAATTACCAAAGGATCATTTAGATAAACATAGACAAAAATTTTTTAGAAATTGGTATATATGATTTATTACCAAGAACACAGCGTAAATGCTGACAAAATAATAGATTAATTTATGCAAAGTGACAAGCCCCGAAAGAAAGAAGGGAAGGTGGTGCTCTGGGAGGTGAAAAGGGAGTAAAAAGTATTGACACAGTGTTGAGAAGGTTAACATCCGAATTCAATAACAGTACAGAATAATTACAATACAAGTGCCCAAATACAATTTTTTAAGGCGAATTTCACACATAGTCAAAAAATCATATTCAACGGTCACAGCTAATTGCTTGACAAGTTGGGGGTGTGCCGGAATCTCAAGGAAGAAAAAAGTCGACGTTTCGACCCCTATTTGTAGGCTAGTTAAAGTCCTTAAGCGGGGTCTTCATCAGGATATCATACTGAAGAAGGGGAGGGGAGGGGCAGATCTGTGTGAGGAATAATTAGATTTTAGTACACAATGAGGACGACAATTGTTCATCCTATCTATTAGAGAGTAAATAAAATAGGTTTACCATGGGGTACGGCCCAGCCGGGCTCTGTACAGGGTATGGCCGCCACACCAGGAAGTAGTGGTCAGTCCAACGAAGTGGGAACCTCAGCTACAGAGGAGACAAACATAACTATGAGAAGATCGGCTATTCTAATAAATAAAGAATAAAATACTTCTGTCTTAAGGGGTGGTACCCAGAATCATTAGGTGAAGTAGGGAGTGTTGAATTTCACAGTGGGACACAAATAGTCCTGATAATTACCTACAAGTCCTGTGCTCCTGCCTGTGAACCAGGTCTACGTTTGATGCATAGGAACAAAATATAGCGCTGCTTCAGTATTCTACTGGAAAGAGAGATGTGGTAAGCATACATGGTAGGCGCTACAGGTCTGCAGCCAAAAAATTCTGGTTAAACAAATTGAATGGCTAGTACTCACTAGAAATTGAGGCGTGGGGCCTCAATGAGACTTTAATCAAACTCCGTCATAATAGAAGAGCGGAGTAGTAATGAATTAGAGGCGGGATGCACCTCCGGCGCTCGCGTAAATATTCTGAAAATGAGTGATATATTTATATTGTTTTAAAAAAAAACAAATGAGCGAGTCGCGTGCATTGCCTGACACTGATAGTAGCATTTACTCACATAAAAAGTGAACTAAACTAAAGATTTGGCTACCACCTTTCTATCCACTTCTGTCCCGACCATTGATATCACCTTAAATGACAAAATCTCCCGTTTAGAGAGATTATACGAACTCGGCTGCATAGGCACCTTTTCACGAGATACCTGCAAGAAAATATCATACCTGTCGGGCTGCAAATTAAAATTGAGCCTGTCATTTTCGTAGATGTACCTAAGTTCAAAGAGGGGTTCAGTTACGTGGCCAACAACTGCTCCCGGCACTGGATGGTGCTGGGAGTGGAGACAGCTGCGGAACAAGTCGTCTCTATAAGTAAAGAAATTGCAGACCTTAAGGCTGAAATCCTGGGAGACACCACACTTACCAAGGCCAAAGAAGCCATAGATAACTTGGAAGTCACAATAAAAGACTTTGACACTACAGCCCAAACCAAAAAGCTTGAAAAGTTGGCACGAGATCTGAGACTATTTGACAAAAAATCAGTTTATCCATATCTACAGCCAGATTATTATAAACAGGACAACCAGGGTCGCTTTACTAATCGTGGCCGTGGTGGGTACAGAGGACGAAGGAATTTCACTACCTTCTCAGATTCCTCATACAGTTCGGGCAGCGACGGAGAGGCAGGACCTAGTTACTCCTACCCAGCCTATCCCCCTCAAGACCCCTTCTACCAACAATACCCTCCACAATTCCCACCTCATTTTTTAGACCGAGGACGAGGACAATGGCGCCCTCCACGAGGCCGCGGAAACAACTGGCCCCGCGGCCAAACAAGAGGACAGCAACAGAATCAGGCGGGATGGGATGCCGGACGAGGCAAGCAGCAGAAACAGGTGACCTTCCGTCCGGAGCCTCACGGGGAGATATCGACCCGCAGGAACACATACAGGTGGTAGACTCTGACACCAGACTTGACTCAACCGTGGCAACTACCATCAGCCCTGTGATTAACATCTCTAAACATACCCTCCAGGAAGAAGAACTTAAGGTCCTCGGCCGAGGACTTTCGTATGTCCCCACTGCTTCGGTGAACAAATTTTTGCTCAAAACTGAGCTATATAGCTTCTTCAGGAGAATAAGACTACGATATTTCTTCCGAAATCAGATTTCAAGACCACAGTACTCGGTAACTGGCCTCAGGACACCGTCCACCTTTTTTCCACCAACGTACGCCATGAGTAGTCGAATCCTTGCCTTTGAGGAAATTGTCACGTCAGCTGTAGACCAATCCCTTAAACAGCACAAATTCCTGAGGCTCAACCTACCTGGATCTGAGAAAAAGGCCCTGACTTCCTTAAGTAACAACAAAAATGTAGTCATCAAACCCGCGGACAAAGGCGGTGCCATTGTGATACAGGATCTTCCAGACTACAAGGCAGAGATCTACAGACAATTATCGGATGGCATCAGTTACCGGCTGCTACCCAGTGACCCCTCGCAGGAACTGGCCAGCACTATCCTGAGAGTCACACAAAAAGGATTGGACATGGGTTTTCTGAGTACACAGGAATTCGAATTCCTCAATCAGAAGTTTTCAAGATTAGCCACAATTTATACCCTTCCGAAGGTGCACAAGAACCTAAACCAACCCCCAGGACGCCCAATTGTATCTGGCTGTGGATCACTGTTGGAGCCCTTGTGCCAATATGTGGATTTCTTCCTTAAGCCTATCGCCCTTAACACCAGGGCTTATCTACGGGATACCACTCAGGTGATCAACCTGATAGATGAGAGACCTTTTGACTCCCAAAAGACATTTCTTGTTACCTGTGACATCATATCACTCTACACAAGCATACCACAGCAAGATGCCTTAGAAGTGATGCGAGAGGCCCTAGACACTCGAATTGCGCCCGTTCAGGTTCCCACGCAATTCATAATTGAACTATTGGAGATTGCTATGATGCATAATTTTTTCATTTTTCAAGAAGACTTTTATTTACAGACTAAGGGGGTAGCCATGGGGGCCACTTTTGCTCCAAACTTGGCTATAATTTACATGGATCATTTCGAACATCAACATATCTTTCCTGTTACCAATCCTTTCAAAGCCCATTTATCACTCTGGGTCAGATACATCGATGATGTTCTGTGTATCTGGGAAGGAAATCAAGACCAACTTCAACGGTTTCACGATTGGCTGAATACCCGGAACCCTCACATCCAGTTTACAATGGAATCCAGTAACGATACCATACCTTTTCTAGATATTACGATTTACGTAGAATCAGATCATCTACAAACAACATTGTACAGGAAACCAACAGAGCGCAACTCGTTATTACAATATGAGAGTCACCACCCAAGGGGCCTCAAGGATAACCTCCCAGTAGGACAATTCCTACGAATTAGAAGAAACTGCTCGACAAGAGCTAACTACCTCAAAGAGTCGGAGGTCTTAAGTCAACGCCTCATATCACGAGGTTACCCCTCCAGGATGGTAAAACGAGCCAGAAAACGGGCCTGGTATAATCCCCGGGACTCACTTCTGAATCCGGAGAACTCATCACGTGGAGCGACTGATCGAGTCATCTGTGTAACAACTTTTTCGACACGGAGTAATGATATAAAAAAGATTATCAATCGCAATTGGCCTCTGGTGGCTGATGTCATCAATCAAACTGAACTGCCCCTTCACTCTTTCAAGAGAGCCAAAAATATAAGAGACATGGTGGTCCATTCCTATCTAGAACCAGCAAGTCAACCAACTATAACATCACTCTGGAATTTGCCCCCGGTGGTTGGACACCACAGATGTGGAACGTGCACAGCCTGTGATACGACCATTCAAACCAAAACTTTTGACCATGGGGGGAGAACGTACAAGCTCAAACTTCACACGAATTGTAATTCAGCAGGTGTCATTTACATGATTCGGTGCCCATGCAGCCTTTTATATGTGGGCCAGACCCAACAAAAAATCAAGTCAAGGATTTCATCCCACTGCAGTAGAATAAGATGCAAGGTAACAGGGGCCCCTTTGGTTGATCATTGGTTGACAGCAGGACACTCAGTCACAGACCTACGTTGGCTTGTGATTGAGAAAGTTACCTTAGGGAGAAGAGGAGGAAATTTCCCAGCAATATTAAATACACGTGAGTCAAAATGGATGTCCCTTCCGGACTCCATTAATAATGGCCTGAATGAACAGGACAGCAGTCTAGCACAGTTAGCAGCATTAGGACAACGTTAATACACCCTTGGCTGTTGTTCACTTGGACTGCCTTTGCTTTTCATTCTAAGATGACTGTTTTTTCATTCTAAGATGACTGTTCAGAGCATTATTGTAAATGTTGTACACCTTGACCTCCTTCATTGAGAGTCACATATATGCAGTAGAATGTTTATTATCCTCTGACTCATTACTCTTTATCTTACTGTTTGTCTGGTTTTATCCTCCTGCGAGAGAGATACACCAGCTAATCCTTTTTCTCCCTTTAGCAAAAAGTTACTGTAATACTTGGTTCTTCAAAAATTGGGTTTTTTCCTCCTGTGTGAGGGATGCGCCAGTATTTTTTGAGCGTATCTGTGAGCTATTTTATAATACGTTTCATAACAAAAAAACCCCGTTTTCCTGGCACGATTTCAATTCAATCATAGGCACACCGATCTCGTAAGTAACTCCTCTATTTCTATGAACTTGCCATGATGCATTTTCTACTTTGGCCACTCCCCAAACTCCGCGTTCTAGTCACTGCGGAGTTCGTGAGCACATCGATGCAGACCACGCTGCTAGCCTTGCTGTGAGTAACTGTCCTTTCAATGATAGCTTTGACCAACTAGTGGTTATACTAAATTGATACAACTGTGCCCTTGCTTTCAGGATTCACACTCAAGCGCCGGAGGCCCCAGCATGCTATTCCCAACAGCGTTACTTGTCTCATGCAGATGTGAGTAATTTTCCGCCTTTAATGTCGGCAACATACGCGACTCGCTTGTTGTTTAACTCTAAACGATACAAATGTATCCTTGTTTTCAGAATCCACACGCGAGCGCCGGAGTTAAAACCCCGCTCTAATTCACAGTGTGTGTTTGATCATTTCCCGCTCCTCTAAGCATGACGGAGTCGGATAAAACGTACTGTGAGTAACTGCCCATTTAGTTATCAGTAATGCCGTAATTAGTGACCTTGTACCGTAATGACACAACTGTGCCCTTGTCTCTTAGGATTCATATGCAAGCACTGGAGTCTAAAGCACGCTTTTTAAACAGCGCTGCCCGCTTCACTTTTTATGTGAGTAAATGCTACTATCAGTGTCAGGCAATGCACGCGACTCGCTCATTGTTTTTTTTAAAACGATATAAATATATCACTCATTTTCAGAATATTTACGCGAGCGCCGGAGGTGCATCCCGCCTCTAATTCATTACTACTCCGCTCTTCTATTATGACGGAGTTTGATTAAAGTCTCATTGAAGACCCCGCTTAAGGACTTTAACTAGCCTACCAATAGGGGTCGAAACGTCGACTTTTTTCTTCCTTGAGATTCCGGCACACCCCCAACTTGTCAAGCAATTAGCTGTGACCGTTGAATATGATTTTTTGACTATGTGTGAAATTCGCCTTAAAAAATTGTATTTGAGCACTTGTATTGTAATTATTCTGTACTGTTATTGAATTCGGATGTTAACCTTCTCAACACTGTGTCAATACTTTTTACTCCCTTTTCACCTCCCAGAGCACCACCTTCCCTTCCTTCTTTCGGGGCTTGTCACTTTGCATAAATTAATCTATTAATTTGTCAGCATTTACGCTGTGTTCTTGGTAATAAATCATATATACCAATTTCAAAATTTTTTTTGTCTATGTTTACCTAAATGATCCTTTGGTAATTTCACTTTAGTGTATGTCTTTTACAATACACTTCCCTTACGGGGACCCCTCTTATATGTACAGCATAGCACCCAGGTCCCCGTGACTATATGGGTTTAACCCCCATCTTTGTATAACATGTGCCAGGGTAGGGCTGCAGTGGAGAGCTGAGAGACTAGTCTAGTCGCGAGGCCTCGGACCAGGGTGATGACAAGGCGGACAGGGGCAAGTAGGCGTCGGAGCTCAACGGAGCACAGGGGGTGCTCGGGTCCTGTTCCAGGGCAGCACAGCAGAGGCACTAGGGAGACGGGTTTATGAGGCTTGGGGGTCGGTTCATGGCCTCAGCAATTTACTGGGCATGAGAAGCTGTTTGGTGCAGTGGCGATTTCAAAGGCTAGCTGGAGTGGGGTGATCACGTTGGTATAGTATGCCGCCATTATAAGGTCAGGCAATGGGATGCAATTACAATGTCCTCGTAGAGCCGCCATCTTAGGGTCAGGCAGCCATTGGCCGGTATTCGTATAAGCCACAATATTTCTCACTCCCTGTATTCCTATTAATAACAAAGATTCTCGTTCACCCACCTCTGGACCAGAACGAGTGCCAATCTAGTATGCGGCAACAGTAATGAGGGGAAACCGAGATCCTCGTAGTGGCGAGGCGCCACCATTGAAGGTCCAGGCAACCATCAGCCAGTATTTGGGCTAAAAGCACTGAAGGCGATATTCCTCATTCATCCACCTCTTGTCCCGCTAGAACGAGCGCCAATCTCATCTATGGAAGCGCTGGCAGGGGGGAAGCTGCCCGGAGACTCAGGCTCCAAGGGGAGTTTGACGTGAACTTGCAGTCGGGGGTCGAAGGTCACGCACTGGCCTGGTGTTCGGTGTTCATTTGCGGGCCTCCGGGCTCCAGGCAGCGAGAGATACAGCGAGAGTCCATCGCAAAGCTGGGGGCTCCTGGCATCATCGGCCGCAGTCCTTCGAGCATGATCCAGGCAGGACGGAGCCGGACGGAGCCGCAGTGCTAGAGGCTGCCGGGGGGTCGTTGTTAGCCGGTAGCGACTTGTCAGCCACTCCGCTGAGCCGCGGGGGAGGTCCTGCTGGATGGCGGACGTTCAGCTGGGCAACGAGAAGATCCTGCGATCCAGGCAGTGCCCGGGCCACCGAGGCTATGGATCCAGCAGGTAGGATGGTTGTTTGGTTCAGCAGCCGTGCTTCAGTAGGCGTCCCGGTCAATTTCGGTGAGCTTCCGCAACCTTCAGCTTCAGGGCGGGCAGGTAGGGAAGCCGGGGTAGCCGGGGCAGTGGTTTATACGGAGATAACTACCTAAAGGTAATCCCCAAACAGGGAGCTTCCTTGGAGGCTCTTACTCAGCGGCCATCTATTAGGTGTGTCACCCAGTAGTACTTCAGAACATCCAGGACTGCAGGTCCACCATCATACACTCCCCAGCGTACACAGTGAAATTATTAGGGTTTTGCCATACCAGAGCAGTAGCTAGACTTCTTGGTCAATCTTTCTAAAGAACTCAGATGAGATCTTGAAGGGCGTGTTTTGTAGCACGTACAAGAGGCGTGGGAGAGTCATCATTTTATAGAGAGCTACTCTGCCCATTAAGGATAGAAGCAGGTTCCACCAGTGAGCGACATTCCCACGGACCCTTTCTATTTGGGGGAGTACATTCCAGTTCAGGAATTCTTGTGGCTCACAGGTGACACAGATTCAAAGGTACTGGAATCCCTCCAACACTGCCGACACCGTGCAGTCGGGATGGGGTAGGGATCCGTGGTACCACCCCCAATAGACAATAACCACTGACTTTGACCAGTTTATTCGATAACCAGAGAAGCTACCAAAGATGTCAATAGTATTCTGTCAATGGAGAGGTGTGGCTAAGTAACGCAGACTAGGACATCATCTGCATAAAGGGAGATATGCTCTTCCAACTTCCTGTATCAGTGGGTCCTGATGAATCCAGGCTGCCAGCAGTTGAGTGTTATAAATTATTGAGTGGGTCCTTACAGAATTCACCCAGAAGTGCCAGAATGTAACACCAACTGAATGCAGTTTGTTATAGCAGCTGCTCTATCTCACCCCCTCAGAGTGACAGGTAGGTAACCCGTGGCATTGACCTGTATACAGTCAGCCATGGTAAATTATCTTAAGTCCCTCTTGGAGTGTCAAGGATTAAGCCACCGACATGCACAACAGAAATGCTCCTCCTTGGGTCTGTTGAACCCGGAAGGGCATTGGGCTAGAACTCCTGTTCCAGTTAAACTTACAAGGTAAGATATAATCATGTGCATTACAGAGCACCCCATACTCCCAAACACCACAATTAAACACAGATATAGACGGCCCAGACACTCTGGTAGCAGTGACACAAGACATAGACCCAACCACATCCCACAAATTAGCACACACCTTCAAACTACATAAAAGACAATCTCATGCTCATTAACACTTGCTCTATAGTACTCCATGTACCAGACATCGCAGACCTTGTCACCTATCACAGGCTTGACATCCTCTTCATTAACAAAACATGGTTCACATCTGCATCTTTGCATACCCTAGCCATCCTTCTTCCCACAGGCTACAACATCCATTGAGTGGACTCCACACACAAGAAGGGAGGATGCCTTGCTGTAATCCATACATTTTCCTGGTATATCACCCTAGACAAGCTACTAACGATCAACATCCTGGAGCTGCTGACATGACATTTCGACTTGCTGCATATGAGACCGCCATCTTCCAACTTATCTACAGGCCTCAAGGGCAGAATAGGAGATTCATTGATGAATTTTCAAATCTCTTCTATCTGACATACCCACAACGTCCTGTAGGGTGTCTTCAACCTTCCAGACAATACAATCTGAAAAAAAACACAAGAGACACCCCTTTCCATCTCATCAATACACTCAACATGGTTCAGCATGTCACACAACCACCACACTCCAAAGTCCACATTCCCGACCTTGTCTTCTCAGCATCACCAACAGTCCAATACCTACCACCCATACCCCTGGGATGGACTGCCCACTTTACCATCCTCGTCTTCCTGATCAGTGTCCTACCAACAAACCAAGGCCTACACATAAGAGAAGGCCAAACTCTCAGATCCTTCAAACACTTCTCTATAGACAACATAAAGCTTAAATACGTCTCCTTCCATATTAACTCCACATCAGACACCATCGCCCGTCTAAATAACTTTAACACTTTTAGAAAGCTATGTTAACATTCCTGTTCTAATTACTGCATGCAAGTGCATGTCAGCACTTTCAAAACCATGGTCCTTTAAAGATCTTGCTAGCAATAAACGGTCCAGCCAAAAACAGGAAGCAAAAATTGGGAGAAAAATAGAACTCCAAAGGACCTCTTGATATTGAAGTTCCTCCGTGCAACACCCAGATAGATCATCACATTAGCCAAATCAGCCAACTTGCTAACCGTCTCCTGCATGACAACCAGTCTGGCCTCATATCACATTGCCTCTTGATATTACTCATATATTACTGGACCTTTCATCTACCTTTGACACAGTAGACCATCCCAGCCTCATAGGCACCCAGAGTCTTTCATGGGTTACACTAGCAATGTCCTTCACTGCTTTTTATCCTACATTTTCATCTGACACAAGTTTGTTCACATGGGCACCTCTAGGTCACAAAATATCCCTATCCCCTGCAGAATCCCTCAGGGTTCCATACTGTCTCCTGTAATTGTCAACTTTTATATGGAGCCACTTGGTGCTGTGATCACGGATAACAGCAGTAAGATTCCCCAATATGTTGATGATACACCTCTCTACTTGAAATGTTCCTCTGCTTAAGATGTCTATTTCCTCAAACACTGCTTGCATGTCAGCCAAACCTGAATGTCCAGCACCTACCTGAGGCCCAACACAACCAAGGCACAATTCCTGTTATTTGCGAAGAACAACATAGTGTGCATCTGGCTTGACAGCTTTGAACCCCAAACTTTCACTGAATGCCAGGTTAATTAGATTCAACCTGGACACCACCTTCACTCTCAAGTGACACACTTTCAAAAAACACAGACGCCTGGTTCCAACTCTCTCTTTTCAAAAGTCAGACCATTTCTTCCAAAAAGTGACTCCATAACTGCTGTTGAAGACCTCAAACTCTTGTATCTGAATGATGGCAACGCCCTAATCCATGGCTTCCCAGACTCGACTCTGGCACACTCCACTGGCGTAACGAAAACTGAGGGGGCCTCCCTGCACGGTAGGTAGAGGGGCCCCCCTCTGGGCTCAATCAGGAGTTTCCCGGCCAGAGTGCAGTGCCGAGGGGGCCCCCTGGAGCTTTGGGCCCCCCCCGCACGGCGCAGCCTGCAGGGGTCTGTGTTACGCCCCTGGCACACTCCAGTATGTCCCATCCAGGGCCTCAAGAAATCTGATAACATCACTGCCATCCTGTTGGATCCCTTTGCCCGCCTTCACCATTTTCAAAGCAAGCTACCTGATTTACAAAGCCATGATGACCAGCACCCAAACTTATCTTGCAGGCAAGTTCACCATCTCTGATAGTTATTTGCCCACCCGGAGCCAGGGCATCATTTTCAGAGTGCAAAAAAGATAAACAAGGCAGCAAAGCTTTTACATCTATGTGCCCAGGATCTGGAAAACCATCCCCATAAACATCAGGACCACCGCAACGTTGCTCCAGTTTAGGACAGAGTTGAAGACTCACCTCCTCAAATAACACTACATCACAATAATTAACACAGTCGAAAACTCGGCTTCCTCTCCTATTACTCGTTGACTTTATGCTTGTCTCTGACCATGTACAGGCCTTTGGCTATTTTAGCCTAGAAATGTCTTATACATACAAACCTAGCTATAAATATTCTTGAGCTATTACCCAGGAGAAAAATAGGAGGGTGCTGCTTACAGGTTCCATAGACTACTGCCCCATAGAGTCCACCCAAAAGTGAGAGAAGAGCAATCGAATGGTATGCAATTGTTACAGGCTGTGCTCAAAAGGCAAGCAGTGAGCACAGGCAGCCAGTAAGCGCCCAAGAAGGTCCACACGGGAACAGAGGAGTATCAAATGGCAAACACACTGGCTGCAAGCATTCATCGAAAAAGATCTAAATGCTTCGCATAAAATAGATGAGTTAGGGCGACCACACGTCCCGGGTTTCACCGGACAGTCCCGGTTTTCACAGGGTTGTCCAGGCGCCTTGAGGCTTTTTCTAACTTCAAATACATGCCCCGGTTTTTGGGACAAACGTCAGCTCATACAGCAGAGCAGAATTGAAACATATGCTCAGCGCCTCTAAAGTCTTAAGAAACTCACGTCATGTATATTTTTATTTCAGGCAGCACAGGAGGAGGTCAGCCTCGTGGTCCCGGCAGAGGGGAGACGGGAGGTTTCACCCCACCACACAAACGAGCCATAGGTCTTAGGTGCGTGCGTAAGTGTTTATGTGCCCGCTGTATCCCAAGTATGTACGTATTTGTGTACCTGACACTTCGTTGCAGTCAGTCAGTGAACGTCTGTTCTTTAAGGACAAAGAGCTGCACCCCCCTTCATTCTTCAAATGAGAGGAGCCCGAGGCGGCTGTACCAGATTAAGTGATTAATTTACTGCCGGAGCGTTAAGACACACGTACTATCTGTGTTTGCGGCAGCGTGTCTGGTAGAGCGCCGACGCTTCAATGCGTGCATTCATTCCTTGAGAAAAGGCGTGTGTGGGTGCCGCTCAGGATATGACTAAAACTGAAACCGCGTTTTGGTATTGGTGTGAGCGCCACGGTTCCCAGTTTCCAGGGGTGTGGAAGTGGAGAACAGATACCACGACTGGCAGGGAAAAGGAGGGAGACGAGGAAGCGGAGGGGTAGCTGCTCGTTTTCCATCAGTGCATGCCTCCTCTTGTGTAAGTTTCAGTGGCCAAGCTCTGTCGAATTAGACATTCAGGTGCAGATTTACAAGAAAGTGTCGCAGCCACTTTCCCTGTGCCACTTTGAGAAACCCTTGCGCCACTATGGATGCACCGTGTTTACAATACGGCGCACCATGGCGCAAGGATTGACAGATGCGTCAGAAATTCAGCCGCATCTGTTGACGCAAAGTCACGCATTGCTGGAGTGGTGTGGCAAGCACGACACAATTCCAGCAATGCAGGGGGAGGCCTATTCTCATTGTGCTGCGTCACTCATTATGCCTGCTTCAAGCAGGCGTAAGAATTTGACGCAGTGGCGTCCTAGAAGTCGCGCAGTGAAATCTTTTAGATTTCACTGTGTCACTTCTACAAGGCTTTTTTGCGTTGGAACGCCCACCCTGCATTCATCATACCTGACGCAGGTATAATGTGACGCAGGGCTTTACAACGTGACGTATCTCTCTAGATGCGTCACGTTGTAAATGGGCTGCATTTTTAGGCTGCTGCTGCATCACAAAAAGTGACGCAACTGTGGCGCAAAAACCACACAAGGGGCTTGTAAATCTGCCCCTTAGTATCCGCCTGGCATGTTTATCGAAGGTCTGCTAGGCGCTGCAATACCCACATGATTGACGTCACACCTCTTGTTTAGTATTCCCAATTTTAACTTAATTCCCTGATAGAAACTTGAGCAGCTGAATTTTAGGTGGTCTAGGCATCCACCTACCACAGGCCACAACAGTGGAAGTCCATCCACACAGGCCTGAAAGGGGGGGTTCAAATCAGGCTGCAGAGTGGCCACCTGTGTATCCAAGACAAATAAATGCTTTTGTTTGCTGAGTACTGCCACCAAATGCGGCAATCGGGATGGTGATTTTAAATTAAGTGAACAAACACCTGCTCACCAGGGTAATGGACAGGCTACCAAGTAATGGTACTGGGAAGGTGTTAGATAACAATAAGTTCACTCAACTCTGTAGGCGATGGGATCCACTCAAAGTAGTGCTACTTTCAGCATGGATGACTACCGTCCCCATGCACAGGTCAAGATACAAGTAACGGTCAGTGGTGGGTCTGGGATACAGACCAGTTGAGGAAGATGTCTGCTGGCCATCTTCCTTGAACCTATGTAGTTGTTCATGACTGGATTCCCTTACTTCCGCTTAAGTGTAGAGTGCATGTATGCATAGGGTGACCAACTGGCATAGGTGTATTCAGGACAGTGAGTGTAAAATTCAGGAAAAAGGGTCAAAATTCAGGACAAAAGGTCGAAATTCAGGACAAAAAGTACGTTTTACAGACACACCAGAGGAGGTCGCGCAATAGTACATAAGTAAGTAAGTAGACAACCAACATAAGTATACGTCAAAATGAGTTTATATTAGGTTGAGGCAATCATGTTCTTCACTTTCTGTCGCTGCTTGTGGCTACATTGGCACCGTTTAGCCCCCTCCCCACAGCTGCATCACTGTCCTGAATTTGCACCCATGCCAGTTGGTCACCCTAACCTATATTAGCTGCCTCGCAAACCCTTCTCTGATGCTGGTCTGTGACGTCTAGTAATCAAAGTCAGAAAGGGCCGAGAAACACTTTTCTCTGAACCCGTGACACCCCCACCTAAGCAGATATAGCGGGTGCTTTACTACGCCTTTGGCCCATTGTCATTCGTTATGTGATAATCATCCACAGTCAGAATGACAATGGGCATGGCCACAGACTGAGCAAGGTGAAGGAGGGCCTGCTGCAGCCTCCAGAGTTCAAAGAGAAGTGCGAGCTGGGTCCAATTGTGTCAGGGAAACAGCACAGCGTGCTGCCATCCCCAAAATTACGGGCAAAAGGGGTCCGTGAAAGAAGTCCTTGCGGACAACGGACAAGAGGACAAGAGGCCCATATAATGGGCGGTCTGTGAAATTTACAGACAGTTGGCCACCCTATGTATGCAACGTGGCCGAAGTCCACCTGAAGAGTTGGGGTACTGCTAGACTGCGTATGTATCCCTGGCGCCCTTAAAGGTCCCTGTGTTGTAATTTCACTGTCCTCCCGTCAGGGCATAAGTCCTAAAAAAGAAGTAGGGGGACTAACCTAGTTAATCACTAAGCAAGTGGCATCACAGCACGTGACGCCAAGACGCGTGACGTCACGCTGCGTGACATCGCGGCGCGTGACACGTGTGACATCACAGGAAGTGGCATCACAAGAAGTGACATCATATCTTAAGCCCTCACATACATGATTAGCAGGTGTATCATGAGTACATTTGAGCACATTTCGAGTATACTTGCAAACTCTCCTGATTTAGGCAGAAGATTCACACTTTTGTAGGCTACACATAAAACAATGTTGCCTTTTGTCAGTGTAAAGCTTCCTCTAGCCATAGTGCTTTAAAAGAAAAAATAGTGATATTTAAATTATTACAATTCCTCCTCAGGGGTAGTAAGCACTATATAAATGCTATTTATTTTGTGCAAATACTGGGAACACATCTGCTGTTCTTACAGTGCATGCATATCTCAGAAACAGGGACTGAACAAGGTGAAAAGTTACCTCTCTTAAGTATGTATGAAGTGTTAACAAGGTGTGAGCATTTGTTTCTCCTCTGCTGCATTTGCTTCTAGGTGTGAGGCTCCTGACTGCTGCCAGCCAGGTGACTCGAACAAAAGGAGGCCTGATGACCCCTCAGACTCAGCCTTTGTTAAGAGCCAGTAGGAGTCAGAAATAAGAGAGCCTGTCCCCTCCTGCACTTTGTTGCCGATCGAAAGCAGATAACGCTCAGGCACTGCTGAATGTGTCCCGGTGTTTGGAAATGATACCGGGACGAATTCAGCATCTTTATCAGTGAGACCCAAATTCTTGGCATGGTGGACGCTGTCCACCCTGAAAAAAAAGTTGGTGGACGCCGTCCACCTACGTGTACCCCCGACTTGTGCCCTGTTCCCCGTCAGACCCTTCTAGCCCGGTTGTTTTGTTTCTGGTTCTCATTCACAAAACTGTCAAATAATAGGGAGAGATTCTGTGCACTAATCCGCACATGCTGGCCTGAAAAAAAAGTTGTCTGTGAGCATGATGGGAAGCATCATCTCGTCAAAAGATATGATCAGATCAAGTCCACTGCAACACCTGACGTTTGTCCATCTGAATGCCCTGTGGCCAGCTTTGAAAGAAGATCAAATGAAGCTCAGCAACCAATATTTGATCAGCTAAAGGAATATTTAAGTTAAAGTCGCAAATCCATGGTGATATTTTGGGATGTCTGCCTATTCCTCCGGACTTAGAGTTTGAGAACATTATGGGATGTTAATTTCTAGGAGACTGAACTCAAGTTTAAGAAATATGCTTTTGAATCCACAAAACTGCAACCGATGCACCCTTGCTGAGTGAAGAATACAAAGAGTGATGAGGAGAATGCTTAAATTAATCCCAACCACTGGTAGTTACTCAAGGAGGCATCCCACTCTATTGTTTTTTGCTCACCATGCCACCTCATATTAGACCTAGTCATATAAGTTTAAAGTGCTTATAAAGCGCGCTGTTGTGAATGTATCTAGGACCCTAATAAAATATTCCTGATTCATACCCTTATGCGGTTATGATAAATCATGTCCTAATGAAGGCATACGAATCTTACCCATATTCAGCCATAGCCCACGCAGCCCAAATACGGCAAGGCTACTTCCTTAGATTCCTAGAGAGCACAACAAGTTCTTTCGACACACCAAGCCTTCAGCAACCCCAATGTCTTTGTTTTGATTTGTCATTGAACTCCTGCGAGCACTAAAGGAACAGTCAGTTCTTAGTGACATCTTTTATTGACGTCTTATGTCCAACCTTACGTCAAACACAGCACCTTCCAGGTATAAATATACCAACACTTGCCTTAAGCAAACACACGGTGGTGTGGAGCAGAGTGGCTATCTACTTATCCGAAGCCCAGCTGATGCGAGAGCCGAAGGAAGCCGCCCCTCCCCTTTGATACACTGGAGAAGCTGCCTTTTCTTACGCCGAGAAATCCAGCTCCGGGGTTTCCAGTCACCCTTGCAGGTTACTGGGAGATCACGTCCTGAGAAACGAGATACAAGACCTCCTTCATTCTATAACCAAGGTACGGAGCTGATTCAAACCTTAGAGAGAATTCTTGATTCAGATTCTTGGCGAAAAACCCAACTTAACTTAAAACTGCAAATTACTTACTCCTTCCCACGTATTAGGCTTAGGTCAGGTACACCGGGGTAGGCGTATCTTAGAAGCACCAGTTGAGTTTGTTAGTCAATGTTTTTATGTATGTATGTAAATATTTTATCCGTTTTAAAGTATCATATAGCTAAGAAACCATATCAATGCTTTTACAGTATTATTTCATAATACTTCTTTTACTGTACGCACTTTACTTCATATTAAGTATTGCAATTGTGGCAATTCATTTCTCTTGCATGAGAAAGAAGACTGCTCAATAAAATAACACTTTTATTGAAAACGCCCATCTCTCTATTTCTCTGCACTCTGGTGGAACTAAGCATGCACGATTGACTGAGTGAAATAGCCGTCTATTGTTTTCACACGACTCTGGAGATTTACTCCTTATTCTGGGGGAGTAAAGTTGTCATGTTATATGGTTGTCAGAAGCTAATCCCTTCTTGTCTAAATCAGGGAAGTTAACCCCTCCCTATTCATTCGAGAACGTTTCTAGTGACCTCTGAGCTAGCTGGCAAAAACAAGTCTAACATAGTCAGGAGAGACCTAGATGACCTCAGTCCTACGTCTACACTGCTGTTTATGTTATTCCAATGCGCAGAGCCTATTGGGAATATAGGAACTACACTACAGCGCAGATACTCCATTGAGTGTCCCGGCACTCGTAGATTAGATGGCCCAATTCCCAAAGTAAGAGCAGTTTAATAAACTGTCTTACACATCCAGGTTTTTAGTAGACATTTAAAGGGGTCAACCTCCTTTATGGTCCTTAAATGTAGCAGAAGAGCATTCCACTCAGCTGAGACCAGAGCTGAAAAAGAGGAATCACTCCATCTCTTCCTGTTCGTTTTTGGCTTTGTCACTAACAATGCAGTAGAAGAGCATAGAGCTCTAGATGGCTTATAGGGGGAACGTTTTTTGATTAGATGAGAGGGTACCAGGCCATAGCCCTATGTGCTAGCACCAGCCCTTTGAACCTCACTCTCTCCCGAACAGACAGCCAGTGCAGCTCCTTAAGGTCCTAGCAGAGATGTTTCTCAGTATGTTGCACAAGAGCCTTGCTGCAGCATTCTGCACCATTTGGAGTCTCTTGAATTGGTATACAGGGAGACGCTAATATACCGCATTAGCATAGTCCAGGCGCAAGGTAATCAGTGTGTGGACCACCGTCTTCTGACAAGATGTAGGGAGCAAGAACAAAAACTTCCTGAGGAACTGCAAAATACTAAAGCAGGATGCAACCACACTTTCTACCTGAGGTTTAAAAGGACAGATACTGTCAAATTTCACTTCAAGATTCCCAACCACTTTGGCTGGAGTTCGACGAGATGATGCAGAGCTTGGCCCGACTTCAGCACCCCAAGAAAGGGTAGCCTACCCAAACACCAGAACTTCCGTCTTGTACGTGTTGCACTGGAGGTTACTTAAGCCCCTCCACTGGAACACAGCTGACAGACATGCTTCCAATTTAAGATGGGTGATGGAGACATTTCGGTGCCACGAAAGAAGGCTCTGTGTGTCATCAGCATAAGAGATGACCTGCACTTTAAAGGATTCCACTAAGGGGACTAAGGAAGACATGTAAGTGTTGGACTCAATGCTGAGCTCTGGGGGACACCAAACTTAAAAAGTCTGGGATCAGATGCTACACAGCTTGGCCCCTATTTGAAAGATTAGAGCCCATCTAGGCCAACACAGTCCCATCTACCCCTATGTTCTGCATGCGACGTAGCATAATACCGAATGGTGCAGAAAGGTCCAATAACAATACAGCAATGTTCCTGCCCTTGCCCTTGCCTACAGCCATTTTAGGGGTGTCAGAAACTTCCACCATCGTGGATTTAGTGCTATAGCCTGGACGGAATTACAATTGCATTGGATGAACCAGTCTGTAGGTCTCAGGATAACTTGAAAGTTGGACATTAGCTAAATATTCAAGGATCTAAGAAAAGGCAGGCAGGAGAGAAATAGGCCTGTAATTTGACATGACAGCTTTGTACGCCACCATTTTTTTTCAGGAGTGGTATCAGTTTAGCATTCTTCTAGTGCCTTAGGACAATGGCTTAATGATGGAAGCAATTCAACAGAAGGTTAAAAATGGGATTAATAACCTCAGCATATGCCACTAGAAACTGTGGAGGACACAGGTCATCCAGGGAGCCAGACTTGCTTTCAAAGAGTCTTCCAAAGAGATGCTAGTAAACTCTGTCAGAAAACAAGAGTGGGCAATAGGAACAATTAAAGGCCTATCCTCTGTCCTTGCTGCCATCAAAAGTTGCCAAAGCCTGGAGATCAGTTGGACTCAACAATGTTTACAATCTTATGCAAAATAAAAAACGTAGAGCTGAGAACAAAGTTTCGAGGAGGCTGTCTCTGATTGAGAGAGGCCATGGGACTAACAAACTTGTTTGTGATTTTAAAAATCTCTTTAGATTTCTTACTGAAACTGGCAATTTCCTTAGCAAAGCACTTTGCTTGAGCATTATTTATCTGTCAATGGTAAGAACCCGGCTCCCTTTTGTAGGGCTCTTTAGCCAGAGGCCACACTCTTTCACATTTTTTGCAATTCTGACGCATAAGTCTAAGTTCCTCATTAAATCAGGGTGCCGAGGGGTGTCTCAGGGCCCGAGACCTGGACTTAATAAAAGCCAGTTGATCTGCCATGTTCCCTAACCAGTCATTTATTGACTAACACATCTGCTTCAACGCCACCTGATGGTATCGGGGCACTGTATTTGAGAGTAGAATTGATTTCAGCTGTATTAGCCTTAGCCCAGTTGCAATAAGGCAAGGAAGGGGTAAGTCCTCTATCACTGGGACCATGTTCCAGAGACCAAAGAAATTGAATGGTAGGATGATCGGACCAGGAATTGCTTAGGACCTCTACAACATTAATACAACCATTTGAAACAACAAGACCTAGCAAGTGACCTACCAAATGAGTAGACTTTTCCACAAATTGCTTCAAACTCCAGTCTGACTTAGTATCTAAGAGAAGGTTGGCTTCATGGTCCTCTGGAATATCAAGATAAATACTGAGATCACCTAACACAAAAACATGGGACTATTTTAGCAGGTAGTTGCACAGACAGTCATTCAAAGAGAACACAAATTCAGTGGCTGAGCTGGGTGACCAATAGATTAGTACACTGGCTACTGACTAAGGGAGAAAGGCAAAAGCCCAATGATTCTGCCCCCAAGGGCTCAAAGATCGTAAAATGTGTGAACTTTAGTGAATGTTTTGTGACAGTCGCATTGAGTGTGGCGCCATTCACCTTTTGCGATATGACCGGATAGTGAGTGTGTACCCTACTGTTGTTAAAATTGTGATTGCATTTGCTCGCTCATTAGTGTGATGAGAATTTGTGATACATGCTTCGGAGCGGCTGGAGGGCTCCACTACATTGTTGAATGTGTCATGGAAAATGTATAATTTTGCCTGCTTGTACTTACCAAATAGTTCTGCTATTGTCCCAGTGCACTATTGTAACTGTCATAAAAAGCTAAATAAAGTGTTAAAAAAAAAAAGTTTTGTGACAGTGACAATTCCATCACCTTTCTTACAGACCCTATCCTGATGAACAATTGAGTAACCATTAGGAACTGCAGAAGCAATATCTGGGACGGAACTGTCATTCAGCCAGATTTCCGGAAGGAAGAGAATTTCCAAATGTTGTCTTGTAAGAAGCTCAGAAATGAGCAGTGCATTTTTGTGAAAGGACTCAACATTTACTAGTGCTCCATTAATCATCCAAGTATTGGCAGGATGATGCCTAGCCAAGAAGGACATTCAATTCACAGGGGGAGATAATGTATTGGTGACTGGCCAAGAAATAATATTGTCATGATTATTGGTGTGTGCAGGTACCTGAGAGTCTTGAGCACACAAAGTTTTAAAAGGACATATATGGGAAGATAGGGGCAGTGCAGGGATGGCTAAGTCAAACTGGTGGGAGCATCCTGCCCCCTGATTTAGGGCCAGAAGTGTATGAGTGGAATACCTGCGACAAGGACTCCAATAGGAGTGGAATTGGGCAGCATGGCTTGTACTCAGCACGGGCCGAGAGTGGACAGGCACAGACGAGCACAGATGGACTAAGACAGGGTTGCCTTGGGAAGGCCCACTGCAAGCATCTGCTTTGCGCTTCTGCGCACCGGCCTCCCTTGTAAGCATGGCAGCCGTGCGTCGCGACAACTAGACCATGAATTACAGGTATGTCAGCCGTAATCTTAATTGCGGCACAAGAACACAATAAACATGGCATTTCCCAGTGCCAGCTCAGTTACAAGAGTAACGTCAAACACAAAAGAACAATAAAACTGTTCCAAAGAGGGAGACAGGACCAACTAACCTAGGAGCGCTTCTGCGCAACGGCCTCCCTTATAATCCTGGCAGACATCCATCGCGACCTGTGGTCGAAGTGGTCGTGATCTGAGGGGCACAACTTGCCCATACTTCTGTAATTGTAGAAAAACAGTTCCCCTACTGTTTATGACAAGATAACTGCCCGGGAAGGTAATTCCGAGAGTTGAAATGCTTCAGCTGAAGTGTAAGGCATGGAGTCGCCTGTGCTGTGAAACCCTGGGAGGGGCAGAGAGCTAAACAAACCAGGGTGCCTGCGGCCTGAAAGAAATGTAAATGTGCACCACTGCTCAGCATGCAAATGTAAAGGGAGCTTGGAATCTGTTTTTTTTTTTTAATCCTCATTTGCCGACTCGCCACCCAGTTCACTAACTGTTCCTCCTGCTGGGTTTTTTGTATCTCATACGCTAGTATATCGAGGAAGAGATATCAGGCTCACCTCTACCGAGTCCGGCCAGCGTATTATCCAAGCCCTTATAGCCATTTGACCCGTCCGGTGTGCCCATCTAATCCTCGTTCCTGGAACCTGAGTGTCAACCCAAATACTAGCGAGATAGGCGTGGGGCTTAATCATGGGATTGATGTTGTTTTGTTCGATAAACGATTCATAACAATTCAAAATTTCCCCATATGCCAATCACCCAAAATGTATAAGAAACGGTACCCAAAATGTTAGTTTTTTTTTGCTGGTGTGATTCAACATATCTAATTTAGCTGTATATCTCATTGACTTTATCCAGTCCAAAACATTTGGAGAGAGGGGAGAGACCCACAACTTACAAAGTTCTCTGCGTGCCAGTAGTATAGCATAAAAAATCAATTTCACATTGTCATTGATTCTATTTTCCTCTAGGTCATTCCTCCCAGTAATTATAAGTTCGGGGCTTACCTCTATTTGTAGGTTCAGAGCTTGAGATAGACAGTTACTCACATCTTGCCAAAAGCTTCTTATTTCCGAGCAAAAGACAAACATATGGAGGTCATCAGCATTGGGGGTCTTACATTTTGCGCACTCCACCACTCCACTTGATTTAAGTTACTTGGAATCTGTTATTGGCTTTATTTGATGGAATCACTTGAAGCTGCATGCTTACACACATTTATTCTTTTTGAGAGGTATTGTAAGGGAGCTAGCATGCTAGGTTGTTAAGTGTAAGCTTTTTGAAGACAGTTATAAAAAAATTGCACCATGTACTGTCTGCAAAAAAACACTTTTTTTCATTTTAACCCATTTTGTGCACTTTGTAGCAGCCTATCTCATACTGTGTTTAATGCAAGTTTGAAATAATGATTTACGAGGGGGCGTGGCTTATGCGTCGAAGAATCATGGCGTATCCCATTTGAGCTCAACTCCATAGCGGGACTTTACTACAGATTTAGAGCCTCATCTGGCGGCTCTCACGAGCACGGACTGCAGGAATGGCTCTGTGAGGATTCGGTGAGCCCGTCATCTGATTTTCGCGCGTTCCCGATACCAGTTTCGAGCCCCTTTGCTGCGGCAGTGAGTTTCAGCTGCAAAATCGCGAGCGCCCGCCATTTTGTTTTCGGCGCTGGGGCTCGTGTTTTTCCCTCAAAGGGGCCCGTTTTTTCTTCACAAGAACACATCTAGTGGGCATGTTTCTGGGCCTTTTTTGCTCTGCAAATGAATACTACAAGAGCAATTCGCTTTCTAATGCCCTGCCTGGTCAACTGACCTTTCCTTATTGTGTCGCATCCAATTAGTTGCCAACTTTTATTTTATTTGCGAACTATGCTATACTTTAATACCTTCTGGACAGGGGTGGCCTTAGGCATGTGCAAGCTTTGCACCTGCACAGGGCCACCAAACCCCAGGGGCCACCACGCCAACATACATCCTTAATATAATAATCCTCTGAGATTGTATACATATTTGCGTGGCGGCCCCTGGCAGGGATTTTGGCGGCCTCCGGCTCTTTTCCACTTCCAAACACCCTGACCCCCCCCCTCTCTTCACTGGCCTCCGCGCTCCACCCCGCCCGGACCCCCCCTTCCGGGGCCCCCTACCTACGCTCCCGGCCCAGGGCCGCCATGAGCCTAGAGTCGCCCCTGTTCTGGAACACATTTAAAGCTACGCCATTGTTAACCTGGCATTGGCATTGATGCAACCAACAATTAGCGGAACTTAAATGCAGGAGCACCACAACCTCAGAGAGAGCAGCGTCGCCCGGCGCTCCTGCCATTTTGTATTGAGCCACTCATATTTTTTCTCCTTCTCCCGGCTTTCAGTTATATCTGTTCGCAGATAATGTTTCCTTTCTTTCACTCATCTAAGAAAATGTTTGGGCAATGGCTGTTTTATGAAAGTGCTCCCATTATTATTATTTCAATATTTTCTGTGGCAGGGAGAAAGAAAGCATCTTTAAATAGGAACCTACTATGATATTTCATATACCATCCTTCAGGTTCTTTTGCTACTACTGCTCAATATTCTTATTATAAAGTGTGACACATGTTGAGGTCTTTGGTAATATAACATCCTTTTCTTTACAAGAACTAATTCCATTCTACTATATTTTTGAGACGCATTCACCCAGTGCTGTGCTTTATAAATCACTTTTTATAAATCACTTTTTTCAGTGTTTTCACAATGGCTAGTGATCTTCATACTGTCAGATCTTCTTCCTCTGGCACTAAACCAAAAAGGTATAAAAATGATCCACCTTCTCCTATTCTCTCCTCACAAAATCCAGTCCTGGACTCTATATTAGACGAAGTACGTGGCCTTCAGCCTTTTATGTCCACTACCAATGAAAAGCTAAAACAGATTGAGGAGAGATTGATTGTTATGGAGGGAAAGGTTTTGGAACTTGAACAAAGAGTAAGTGACTTACAACATGTTTCTTCAAAGATTCTAATATTAAAACAAGAAATTCACAAGTTAAAAATACACACAGGATCTTGAAAATCCTAATCGAAGGAATAACCTACGCCTTTACAGACTTCCGGAAAATATTGAAGGTTCTAATATGGTTTCCTTCCTACAGAAGCTCCTACCTGAACTATTGGATCTTCAGCAATCTGCATCTCCCCTCACATACAGAGAGCACATTGTCTTGGTCATCTCCATCCTTCTTCAAATAAACCACGTGGAATTATAATGCTTTTCTTGGAATTTACTGAGCTCATGCATGTCCTAAAGGCAGTACGACTTAAACGTCGGCTATTTTGGTAAGGCCATAATATCTTCATATTCCAAGATGTCTCCAACGCAACAAATTCTCGACGTAACAAATTTCTTGCCCTACCTCCTCAGACGAGATAGCTTAATATTCGATTTGGAGTTCTTCATCCATGCCTTTGCAAAATCACACATGAAGCACAGCCACTTTCATTTGATGACCCTGACAAACTTAAACTTTATCTACATAATATCTCATCTCACGGAATGGATACCAACAACTGACTGTTCTTATAGTACAGTGCTTGTTAATATGATTCTACAAGTTATATTTTGTTAAAACTCTATGATTAGTCACTGTTGCCTTCTTATCTACGAGGCTCTCATTTCATTTATTTTATTATTATCGTTGTCCATGTCCTTCGACGTCACTATGCTCCTCCAACTCCAGTTATTTCTTGCTCTACAGATCTGGGGCCTCATTTATGAAAAGTGACGCATCGCTGTGTGAAAACAGCGATGCGTCACTTTTCACTGCGCACTCCTTGCGACACCAATGATGCGTCATATTTAATGAATGACGCATCATGTCGCAAGGACTTACAGATACGTCAGTATTTCTGACGTATCTGTAAGCGTAAAAGTGACGCATTGCTGGAGTGTGCCACCAAAATGACGCAACTCCAGCAATGCGTCCTTTCACATGGGCAAAGCCCCATGTGAAAGGGCTTGCGTCAGTCTTACGCCTGCTGTGAGGCAGGCGCAAGATTTTGACGCAACAGCATCCTAAAAGTGACGCAGTGAAGTCTCATAGATTTCACTGCGTCACTATTACGAGGCTTTTTGCGGGGGAACGCCCCCTCTGCATACATTATACCTGACGCAGGTATAATGTAGCGCAGGGGTTTAAAAAATGACGCATCTACCTAGATGCGTCACTTTTTAAATATGGCGCAGCAAGGCGCATATTTTACGCCGCTGGTGCGTCACAAAAAGTGACGCACCGGCGGCGCAAAACTGACGCAAGGCTTCATAAATAAGGGCCCAGGATTCTAATCCTTGATCTGTTTACTTTTCTCGTGATCTGTCTTCCTCTTTTTTCCTCTTTCTGTCTTTTCCTCATTTTCCTTCTTTCTTACGATATGTCCACCTTGTTGTATGATACATGTTTTACTTCTACCAGCGTGTTTTGTTCATCACATGTTAAACATTTAATTTTCTCCTTTTTCTTTGTTATTTATGCAGTCTCATGTTCCTGTTTCCTCATGTATCCCCTAATTCAACAACATGGTTAATGCGGTCTCGTGGAATGTACGTGGTCTAGGCCATTCTGTCAAACGTCAAAAGGTATTGTCCCAAGTTGGCTTTTTACAGGAAACCCATTTAATGACCTAGAGTCTCTTAAACTCAAACGCCGATGGGTTAATCAAATTCTTCCCCTGCTACAGATCGTCATGGCGGTGTTGCTATACTATTTCACAAATCAATTAATGCACACATTTTATCATCAGAATGTGATCCTTATGGTCGTTGGGTACTGGTTGATACTATTAACAATAAAATGCAAATTAATTTTTTTCAATATTTATGGGCCCGTTAAACTAGATCCGGCATTTTGGCAATCTACATGAAACTATTAACCGTATCTAATTCTAACGTAGTGGTTGGTGGTGACTTTAATAATTGGTTGGACCCTTTTTCAGACAGAAAAACCAAATGTAAATTTAAACCAGACAAAACTCACAAATCATTCCAATCTGCCATTTCTTCTCGTCATTTATTTGATTCATTGAAGACATGTAATCCTGATACCTCAGTATTTACTCTCTTTTCTCCTGTACACCATACGAGTTCTCGTATTGATTACATTTTACTTTTTAAATCCTTAATGCCTTGTCTCCACTCATCACAAATTGGTTCTATTTTTATTTCTGACCATGCTCCAGTATCTACTTCCATTGATATATCCCTCACCACATGCAAGCAAGGCCGTTGACGTTGTAACAATCACCTTTTATCAGAACGTACTTTTATTTCAGAAGCGACCTCCTTTATTAATACATTTTTTGTAATTAATAACTCTTTAGACACCTCAATCCATAACAACTGGGATACATTTAAAGCATCTTTAAGAGCTTTCGCTCTTGCTTATTAAGAAAAAAAAAAAAAGTTAATGAATGCCAAATATAAAGAAACCCTAGCACTAATCAAAACCCTTGAATACAAGTATTTCTCTCCCAAATCCCCATCATCACTACAAGAGTCAATTAAAGCTAAATCCACCCTAAATAAAATTGCCACTGTAGACACCTGTAACATCCTTCTTAAGGATAAATTGAAATTTCACGGAGGCCAAAACAAAGCAGGGAAAATGCTAGCGAATTACTTAAAAGTCAAATCAGAACGTAAAACCATCGGCCCTATTCATGCAGAATCGAACGATAAACTCCTCTCATCGGATTCTGATATTATCAGTACATTTCAATCATATTACAATCTCCTATACACAAAAACTACTAATCCCTCTAAAGAAGATTTCACAACTTTTTTCCAAGATATTCCTACACCCACATCTCTCAGAGATATCTTTTTGCAATTAGAGAAGGATATTTCTCTTCAAGAAATATCTGACGCCCTCAAATCCTTGAAGAAATCAAAAGCTCCAGGTCCAGATGGCTTTTCAGTCAAATTATTTTTAGCCTTTTCCTCAATTTTTGCACCTAAATTATTAGAGCTTTTTAATTCATTCATATCCAATTCTAAGGCCTGTGGTTCTTTTTTCGAAGCCCTTATTATTGTTATTCCCAAACCAGATAAAGACCCTTCCTTCTGCAAAGATTTTCGTCCTATATCACTAATAAATTAGGATTGTAAATTTTTTACAAAGGTTTTGGCCTCCCGTTTGGAGAAAGTTATTCCTCTTCTCACCAACCCAGATCAGCTTGGCTTTGTCAAAGGACGTTTAGCCTCTGATAATGCCAGAAGGTTTTTTAATATTCTCACTCTTGGTAAAAAATATCCCTCTCCCCTAGCTGCATTATCTCTGGATGCAGAAAAAGGCTTTGACCGAATTAGTTGGGAATTCATGTTACACACCTTACAATGGTTTGGATTTGGGCCAAAGTTTATTTCATATATCAAATTAATTATATACAGATCCAAAAGCATGTGCTTATGGTAATGCTCTTTTTTCCCCATATTTTTCCCTGCAAAGAGGTATATGTCAAGGGTGCCCCCTTTCACCATTACTTTTCTTCTTATGTTTGGAACCCATTCTTGAACGTATTAGAAATACCCTCTTATTACTGGTTTTATTATGAAATCCCACCAAATTAAACTTTCTGCTTATGCAGATACTGTTCTCATTTATATGTCCAATCCTGTTACACCCCTTCCCCCATTTTTACATGAAATCTCATCATTCTCTAATGATTCAGGATATAAACTTAATTTCTCCAAGACTGAGCTTTTACCTTTAAACTCTTCATGCTACAGACATATGTTTGATTCTACTAATTTTACATGGTGTCCACAAAAAAATAAATACTTGGGCATATGGTTCTCCTCTAATATTAGTGATACTCTATCCGACAATTTTACTGCTCTAAAACTTAACATTACCAATTTGTTGTCTTCTTGATCCCCTTTATTTCTATCTTGGTGGGGCAGACTTGATACAATTAAAATGATGATTGTTCCACAGATACCTTTCACATTGTCAATGTTAACATTCAAAATTCCCAATTATTATTTTACAAAGTTCAATGCTATATGTACTAAGTTTCTTTGGAATAATAAACATGCACGCATTGCCTTATCCAAGGTACGTCATCCCAAAACTGAGGGAGGTGTCAGATTCCCTGATTTTAAATTATATCATACTGCTTTTTTGATCCGTTAATTTTATGCTATGTCTAAAGATTATCAAGATGTACCTAAACCTTCTTGGGTTACTGTTGAATGTTCGTTGCTAAATGATTTTTCATTACAGGATATTATTTTTATTACTAATTGTACTTTTATTTCTAAATACCCAATTTTGAAATATTCCCAATATCTTCTATATACACTTTTCTTTAAGAATATTGATAAATATCTACTTTTTTCCTTGCCTCCTCATTACGGTATAATAAGCACATCAAATTTCGTCACAAATCATTTTACTACAAACATTGGAAAGAAAAGGGTATTTTTTATGTCAATCAAATGATTGTCAATAATATGATTTTACCTTTTCATCAATTGCAAGAGACCTTTAATTTATCTGATTCATACATTGAGCAATATAACATTCTAGCTCCAACAGAACTATTTACAGAATTTTACTTCTCAGTTAATTCCAACTTCATTCATACCTGATACACCCCTGTACCAAGTTTCTTCTGATACTATTCCAGGTGCCTCGTTTATATATAAAACTTTATCTACAACTAACTGCACACGGACTAAATCAAATATTGAGCTATAATGGGAACAGGACCTATCCCAAACACTGTCTGTTTCCCATTGGGACAAGTTTTGGCAAAAACTCTTCAAGACATCCAAAGCTGCAAGTATCACACAATCCTTATATTTTATTTACAATAGAGTTGATATTACTCCCCTACATTTACATAAGTTTAACCAGTCAATCTCAACATCCTGCTGGTCATGTCTTAATGCTGAAGGTTCTTTAATGCATTTACTCTACTATAGTCCTAAAGTATATGCTTTTTGGGAAGCTGTTTGGTCAAAATGTATATTGATTTTTTCTTGTAATATTCAATTTAACATCCACAATGTATTTTTCGGTACTATGTCGCCTGATTTTGATCAAACTACCTCTAAATCACTTCTGTTTGATCTATTTATTGCTGTAGCTTTTAAGGTGATATAAACATGTTGGAAAGCCAACTCTAAGTTATCCTTTTTACTCTGGGGGAATTTAATATGTGATGAACATAGAGTTGCTTCAGTGCCTCATGCTTCAATTAATTTACAAATTAGATCTAATTTATTATGGCTACTGTTTACTTCTTATCTATCATCGACTTCACCTTCTACTTAACTTCTCTCTCTCTATCCGATAGTGTCTCTTACTTTTCCTTTCTTTCCTTTCCTTTTCTTTATCTTCTTCTTCTCCTATCTCTCTCTATCTCCTTTATCTTATCTTTCCCTCTTTCTTTCCTATAAAAATATTTTTCTTTTCTTATATTATATGTCCTCTCATACTTTCACAGGTTCTCAATATACCAATACAAAGTTCAGTACTGTTTTTATTATGTGTTATTTATCAGTCAATTTTTAGGAGTGGCAAAACTAGTGTTATACAAATATATTAATCTTATATTTTTAATTCACTTATTTACAGATGTTATTAATGTATAAATGCACACTTGTTTGTTCATCTGAACAGAATATTATATTTGTATTCCTGTGTCATTAATCTTTAATAAAAATTATTTAACATAAAATAATGATTTACCTAATCGAAGTGCTTTCCGTCCCAGACTGGGGCCTTTGAGCACAAAAAATACCCAAGTCACTATTCACCACTGTACAAACAAGGATTCAGTTCTATGGCTCTCTGGTGAATTACCAAATAGAGGTTTCATAGTGTATGCATTTCTCACTGATTTCCATACCTTGCATTCAATTGTTCTCTAAGCTGGGCATTATTTAATATGTACTTACCTGAAGGTGACCGTAAAAGTTGCAGAATATTTAGGGGGTCATTAGGATGGCGGGCGGACTTTGCATGCCCGCCATCCTCCCGGGGATTGGGACTGCCCGCCATAAGGGCGGGGGTTCCATGGGGGGAATTAGGATGCGCCCGCCACAGTGGCGGGCGCATCCCGCATTTTTAACATTGTGGCCCGCCGCAATGCTAAAAAGCACGTTGTGCTTTTCAATGCACAACATGACAGGCACCGTGCGGTGCCTGTCATGTTGTACATTGAAATGCAGGGGGTACAATAGGTACCCCCCAGGTGCACCCCCCACCCTCCCCCCGGAGTCCCTAGGGGCCCACAACGGTCCTCCAAAGGAAACTCTGCATGCCTTTCAATGCCGCCACGGAAAGTCATTGTAAAATGCCCATCATAATATGGCTGGCGGTGTCTGATAGACACCGCCACCATATAAACCCTTTTCAGCCGCGGTCGCAAGGGCCCCCAAAGGACCCCCAAAGGAAACTCTGCATGCCTTTCCGTGGCGGCATTGCCGCCATGGAAAGCATTGTAAAATACCCATCATAATATGGCTAAAAGAAAAAACAACCAGAAATGCCAGTACTGATCGCTGTTCAAATGACTTTGATGGACACACGCGCTACTACTCAGACTATGTCCAGATCAATAACTTATCTTTATTCAATTACAAAAATAGTAAGTTTATTCAATACTTTTTAAAAATAATCGACGCCATCTTTTTTCAAGAAATTAGAAATATATATACACCACAAATAGTACAGGAAAATGATACTCTATGTACAATAGGAATGATAATCAAAGACAGTCACTACAAAATTCATTCCCACTTTCAAACCACATATACAGATTCACCTATTCAGCATTCACACTCATGTACTGAAGGACCCCTACAACAACAACACAATTAAGAATTTGAATAAACATAGGGGCCTGCAACCAAACAATGCAGATGTTCAATGAACAGACATGATTGTGCACAACAGCAAGAGTCAAGAATTAAAAAAGCTAATTTCACAATGCACAACCAGTCTAATCTATCTAAATGAAGCATTTGTTTGATAGACAAAAAGAAACAGGGTCTACGCGTTTTGAACCCCTCCTGTTCGTGGGGTTCTCCGCAGGACCACAAAGAACTGTAAAAGAAGAAAAAATGAACTAGTGTTTTGCAACAATGATGACTTCCAGATGCAGAGGAAAGTCTACTCAACAAGGGTTTATCCTTTGTCCCCACCAGACACACAGACTTCATCAATATGAAAATGGAAACAATGGAATTCTTTCGCAAAATTCGTCTAAAAGCGTTTTTCGCTGAGATCGAAAGTCCAACAGATTCAGAAGTGACAGGTCTTCGCAATTTCTGCCCACCAGCAAATAAAATTCCACAAGAAATCAGGACCTTTGAAAAAACCATTCTATCTGCGATTTCTAACATGGAACAAAAGTACAAATACACTAAACATAATATCACGATTACTGAACGGGATGCTATCATCTCTCTCAAAGACGATCCTTCAGTAACAATATAACAAGTCGATAAAGGTGGCTCAATTGTAGTCTGGGGGACCCCTGAGTATTCAGCGGAGGCATTAAAACAACTCAATGGCTCTATCTGCTACAAACGGATAGCAAAAGATCCAACGAATGAACTCCAAAACCAACTTTTTGCCATTCTGGAAGTAGGATTTAAAGAGGGAATCTTGGGCAAAAAAGAATATAATTTCTTGCAAAATAAATTCCCGAGAATCCCGGTCTTCTATCTACTTCTATGTGCTACCTAAAGTACATAAAAGCTTGACTAGTCCCCCTGGAAGGCCAATTGTCTCCGGCTGCGATTCATTGATTGAACCAATATCAAAATAGGTAGACTTTTTCCTAAAACCTTTCATGGAGAGCGTTCAATCTTACCTCCAAGACACCACCGATTTTATAAACAAATTGGACAATGTTTCCTTTGACATCAATAGAGATATAATGGTAACACTTGACGTTACTTCATTGTATACCCAAATCCCGCAAGACGAGGGTTTAGCTGTTCTGGAATACCATTTGGAAAAAAGACCGAAGCCGTCAAGGGTACCCACTGAATTCATCATGCAATTGGCAACTTTTGCACTTAAAAAAAACTACTTTATGTTCGGGAAAGAGTTCTTTTTTCAGACTAATGGAGTCTCAATGGGATGTCCATTTGCCCCTGAGTTGGCTGTACTATATATGTCAATGTACGAAGAGAAATTCATTTACATCAACAACCCGTTCAGACATTCCATCAAAACATGGATGCGTTACATTGACGATATCTTTTTGGTATGGTCAGGCAATACCGTCGAATTACAGCAATTCTTTGATTGGCTCAACCAAAAGTCGCCAGACATAAAATTCAGTATGAATCAATCAACAAGCAGAATGCCCTTCCTGGATGTGGAAGTATATCCATCTAATGAAAGCCTGGCAACAACATTGTATAAAAAACCTACGGACAGAAATAAGGCTCTTCTGTTCTCGAGCAATCATCCAAGAAGTCTCAAAGAGAACCTCCCATATGGCCAATTCTTGAGGATTTGCCGTAATTGTACAATTGAGGATGAATATAATGTTCATGCCAAAAACCTGAGTGAGAAGTTATCTGAGCGAGGATATCCGAAAAAACTGATGAAATCCACAATGAAAAGAGCACCCTGGACACGAAGGGAAACATTTCTCCAAAGAAATGAAAAAAGACCAATGGACCACCAGGTGTTTGTAACAACGTTTTGCCCTAACTCGAATTTACTCAAGAAAACAATTAATCAAAACTGGCATTTGATTCAAAATCTGGACCCAGCTTTTTCTAATGTTCCACTATTCGCTTTCAAAAAAGAAAAAAAGTCTATCCAATCATATTGTCAGAGCAGCTCTAAAATCCACAAAAAAACCCTCTTTGAGAGATATGATTGGCCTACCGCCAGTCGTTGGCCACCATAAGTGCAGCACATGTGTCTGTTGTGAACATACATTGGAAGGTGTATTATTCAGCCATAATGGTATTCACTGGAAACACGACAGCTTCACAAATTGTAAAACCAAATTTGTAGTCTACGGGATTCTTTGCCCTTGCTCCATGCTGTATGTAGGTAAAACAAATCAAGAAGTGCGACAACAGATTATCCAACATAAGTCACGTATTCGGAAAAAAATCGTCACAGCTCCATTAGTTAACCATTGGATTAAAAAAGCCCATACAGAATAAGATCTGCGGTGGACAGTTATCTCCAAAATTGAAAAAGACCAAAGAGGTGGTAACCCCGAGTTGAGATTATCTCAACGCAAGGCTTTACTAATTGTCACGTTTAATACTGCGTGCTCTGGCTTAAATGAATTATCAGAGATCTTTAACCTTCAAGGATTATAGAGGACTACCTCTTGCGGTCATATTTTGCTATATGAATTGTCTGGATGAAGCTAAAATGACAAATTCAAACTACAGCTCCCATAATTCCTAGCGATTTTGCTTGTTTTCCCACAATCCTGTGGACCAATTGTGATGCTCCTTTTATACACTGGGAGCTTACCCGGAGGAAACTGACATCGGAAGAAACTGGATGCAGACTTCGCTGCAATTCGATTCAGCATGCTCTGCAAATAACATGCAGGTATGCTGCTTCTCCTTTAAATACATCTGCTTAGCAGGAAGCACGCTACAGCCTGTAATTGTAATACTACCTTTTTACCACTTCACAGACTCCAAATCATTTTTCTGCTGCCCCAAACAAAACTACGCCGCTCTGGGCTTAATACAAGTACGCCGCCATTTTCTAACTAAACCAGTACCGTCACACTGGCGCTGCTGATGCACACTCTGAAACAGTGGAAATGTTGCAGACATGAACACTGCATCTTCTGATTTACTCTCCTGTTTTCATAATAATTCAAGATATCTATGACCCGCAGCGCGTCTTGAAATGCCAAGATACTTCCACATGTGACTTCCTACTAGAGATAACGACTCTATTTCATCAGCTACAATACTGCAGAGTGGCGAGCTGTCATTCATGCGTCCAACGGTGTTAGATATTAATATATAACATATTTGTGTATTTTCAGAAGCGTGCTACAGCAGCTTTGGTTCGCCCCGTCCATACGTCTGGTTTTACTTGAAACACAGTTGGACAATAGGTATGTCTTTAAGAACCAGAGTAGAATGCCATTAACTTGGATTATTCTGCTACCAGACTCACCACAAAGTCTTTTCATTGCCTTTTTTCAGATAGCCCAACAGCACAACTGACTTGCAAGCTAGCCAACTGGATCTTCACACCACCTGATTTCAAATTGGTAAGAGAACTTTAATGTGGACAGCATCAAATCACTCTAGGAGATAACGCCCTGACAGCAGTTTTATTCATTTTCTGTGTATGTGTTTCTTGTATCTAGTATCTATTCTTAACTTGTCCTGGATGAACAAACTTTATTGATCACTAGTGGATCGACAAAATAAGTAAGACACAATTTGGTCTGTCGTGGTTAGTGGGCGCACTGGTTTTATGAAGTCATCATTGTTGCAAAACACTAGTTCATTTTTTCTTCTTTTACAGTTCTTTGTGTTCCTGAGGAGAACCCCACGAACAGGAGGGGTTCGAAACGCATAGACCCTGTTTCTTTTAGTCTATCAAACAAATGCTTCATTTAGATAGATTAGACTGGTTGTGCATTGTGAAATTAGCTTTTTGAATTCTTGCTGTTGTGCACAATCATGTCTGTTCATTGAACATCTGCATTGTTTGGTGGCAGGCCCCTATGTTTAGTCAAATCCTTAATTGTGTTGTTGTTGTAGGGGTCCTTGAGTTCATGAGTGTGAATGCTGAATAGGTGAATCTGTATATGTGGTATGAAAGTGGGAATGAATTTTGTAGTGACTGTGTTTGATTATCATTCTTATTGTACATAGAGTATCATTTTCCTCTACTATTTGTGGTGTGTATATATTTCTAATTTCTTGAAAAAAGATGGCGTCGATTATTTTCAAAAAGTATTGAATACACTGACTATTTTTGTAATTGAATAAAGATAAGGTATTGATCTGGACATAGTCTGAGTAGTAGCGCTTGTGTCCATCAAAGTCATTTGAAAGAGATCAGTACTGGCTTTTCTGGTTGTTTTTTCATATATGGGTTCAGCCTTACTGATTAGAGCCATACCCATTGTTGTTTTGGTCATCATAATATGGCTGGCAGTGTCTGATAGACACCACCACCATATACACCCTTTTCCGTCCCGTCCGCAAGGCGGCCTGGGCAGAAAAGCGGCGGACGGTGTTTCCGTCTGCCGCGGTGCCCCGCCACAGTAATATGGCGGGGGGAAATGAGTGGCGGGCGGGCATGGATGTCGGGCAGAATGCCAATGCCCGCATGGCGGTGGCGATCCGCCCGACATCCTAATGGGGCCCTTAGTTTTTTAGCCACACCTTTGACCCCACACGCTCACCCACCCCACACACCTTGCGCTCAATATCTCGGTTCCCATACTTTTTTAATGCACTTTGACAACTGATCGCGACATCTAGACAACGAATTACAGGTATGGCGGCCGTAATTTTAATCGTGGCACAAGAATGCACTGAATAAGGCATTTCCCAGTGCCAGCACAGTTAAGAGTAACGTCAAACACAAAAGAATAATTGCAAATAAAATATGCCCACAAGAGTTATCAGAAATGGCCCAACTCACAGTATAAAATAATACATCTGTTCACAAGAGGGAGACAGGACCAACTAACCATATGCACATCAGCCTTGGTCCATCTAGAAAAGGAGTAGTCTAGCTTGAACTGCCAAGCCAGAACTTCTCTGAACTGAAACACAAACAACCCAAGATTGTTTTCAGCCTATTTGGGCCTTTTCATTTGGGTGTCGCTTAGTTTCAGTTGCACAGTGAGTACGGGGCCACATATGGGCAGACCCGTCACAATTAGGATGCCAAAATGAAGGTGATGGATAGAACACTTCATTTAATTTCAGCCACTGGCCATGGCCACATCTCAGTCCATTGGTTTTGTTTTGCCCAGGAGGTGGAATTTCACCATTAAGGTTTTCACACTATTTTTTTCACCCCTGAATTCAGCGACATTCAACCACAGAGCTGGATCTAAGGGCAACATTCCACTAAGCATGCTCCCACTGCAAGAGCATACACAATGTTGCATACAGTAGACATGTGTATGGTTGTACATAACTGAATTCAACAAATCAGAAACAGATTATTAAAGAAACATTACAAACAAACAAGAGAAATGGAAAAGAGACAAATGGGAGAAAATGAAATGAGATAAATCTGATTAACTCAATATCTTGTCAAATAACACTTCAAACTAAAATCAGAAAATGCAAGAATGAATTGGGGGTGCACCAGAAAGAAACGAAAGGGTCATAGGTTAAAACCAAGAGCTAAAACACCAAAAATGGTTACTTGCAAGGTGTAAAGGAAATGGTGAAAAAAGGACAGTACAAAAATAAGAGACAAGACATGCGCTATAGAATCAATAGCAAGTCCCAGTAAAGGTTTAACATTGTAAGATAAAAAATACAGAAAAGGGAGAAAAAAAGAATAAAGAGAAAAGTCAATAATGACCTAGTTGAATACAAGTAAAAGACCAGAAAAAACAGTAACCTGTGGCGATAGATACTATAAGAGAAGAAATATAATTGATTAAATACTGATCGTATCCATGTGATAGCTAAACCATTGTTCTCAAAGCGAAGGTATAAATGCAAAATTCACAACTTGATCCAATACTGCTACTGTGAACATACTATTCACAGGGAAGCAAAATTCAAGCATGACCATTAAAAAATGCAAAATATCTGGGAAGAGCAATGTGATAAGCTGTACACAGTCTCCACAAAATTAAGTACAATACTTACTGCAAGAATTTACTTAAAAATATGTTCTGGGATCAGGTGTTTTTAGTTTTAGGTTTAAAGTTGCTTCAACACATGTACATGAGAGAGCTAGTGAATGAGAGAAAAAAAAAGTCAGTGTGCTGCCAAGACCGAAACAGCGTACAAACATATTCCATGAAAAATAATAGCTATGACTTCTACTGAATAAGTATGTTTTCAAGAGAAAGATAATCATAATCGCAGTTAGAGTGATAAACGAAAACAAGGAAATAACATGTGAAAAAGATGGAAACACCCATATGGTTTCGCTATCGACCACATGCCCGTAACTGCTAGATAAGATTAAAGGGGGCATTAATATAAGTTGGTACACGAGAACAACAAAGTATAAGGATTAATTCTGCTTTACATGACCAAAAAACAATTTTTTACACGTCACAGATAAACTGATGTGATGAATGTTACACTCACAAGACATGCGTGTACCTATTATGATTGACGAAACACAATTAGGGCAAAAGTATAGAGCTGGCAGTGAAGCGTGATTAAAACCTAAATTATACAATTAGGTGGGGTATGCACTGAGAATATTGGCTTTGTGAATATTAGAATAAATATAGTTAGTGGGTGGTAAATAAAATTTACAATTGTGCTATACGTGTCAAATAGTCAATTGATAATTATGCGCCAGACATGATAAGCAGTAGTGAACATTGGACTGAGATTTCTTACCATGTACATAATCTAATAAATATATCTGGCGGGTCAGTTACCCTGCATGACAAAAAGAATGACCGCTAAGATTCTCTCTTTTTTTTTTTTTTTTTTTTTTGAAAACCTTTATTGTGCATAGAAAGGATAACAAATACGGGCCTACAACCATCAGGCCGGCCACGATACGTTGAGCACAGGTGCAAGCAATGTGGTTCCCCAGCGGCATCAGGCAGGAGAGCAACAATCGGTAGCAGTTACACTGGATAAGTCATGTCGCCAAGGAGAGGAGCAATGAAGGTTAAATTTTAAAGTTTATGATCAAAATATAAATCAGTGAAGATAGAAGCAAGGAGAACTGAGTCCGTACATTAACTTCACAACATGAGCAGGCAGCATCAGTAATACAGAAGCGGTGAGAACATTCCGTCAATATGGCAGTGCAATGCAAAACAAGGGGGCTTCAGTCCACGTTTACGTGCCACCCACATCGCCACCCACTCCCTACTAACCCCAATCTCAGACCCAGAACAGAAACCAGAACAAGAAAGCGCAGAAGTTTAGAAAAATAAGGCCCATAGAACTAAATGAGGAAAAATAAATCTACCCCCCCACCCTACATCAATCCGGAGGCTACGGCCTACCCCCCCCGGCAAAGTGCCTGTCGCCCATTAAAGAACCCGAAGTACAGACCAAGAACAGAAGAGAAAGAGAGAAACAATAATGAAAAAGATTTTCACGCTTGAAATATCGGGAGGAAGAAAAGAACAAGCTATTCTACCACTCCCAAAAAGAAATAGAAGCTCGGAGGAGGGCCAAGAACACTTAAATACAGACTCTCAGCCCGCACCAGACCCACGCCCCAGTAATTATGACCCACAGAAGTATAAGGCATTTGCATCCGTGGATGAAGAATATTAGCGGCAGTATTGTCACATAATGCTTCTAAGGAGTAAGGCAATTCAGGTACGAGCCAGCAACAATTAAAAAACCCAGGGAAGATGTCCCCAGCAGCACTTATCATCGGATCGCCCGTACACAGTATTCCCACCCCATGGGTATGAACCAACAAATGCACCCAGCAATTTCAACCTCATGCGGGAAAAACATTACACAGTGCATAGTAACAATACCAAGTCATCAGTACAGTCCGGGTCCCCGCTAGCCAAACAGACAACAAAGTCAGCGCAAGGAATGCCGTCAACCCTGGCCCGAACGTCGAAAACCTTCCAGAAATGGCCACTGCTGAGAACAAGCCGAAAGAAGAACAAAGGACCAAGATGGCCGTCCTCGATGAAGAAGAAGCAGTGGAGAACGAAATGGATGCCCCCAAGCATCAAGAAGTCCAATGTCAAAAAGGATCAGCTTATCGAAGCAGACTGGAGGAGGCATTTTTTGCCTACGATGGTAAGAGGCTCCGGGGGGAGATGTATCAAGGAGGACCAACAGCCAAGAAGTCAGTGAGCGATGCAGAGGCAGCAGCTGCAGAGGTAGAGCCCCAGGCGTAAGAATGAGGGGTGACAATGTAGCCGAGTCTCCAGCGACGGGCAGAGTCGAGTCATTGTATCCATGGATCGCCCGCTGTACTGGAGAAGCCTCCCGAGACACAGTATCCACTTGGGGAGCATTTGTGGGCAGCAGGGGGTCTTGTCGTTTCAGGCGCCCCAGTGCAAGCGCCACCTCGTCCATCTTGCGACCCAGCTGGCAAGTATTCCGCTGCCAAGTCGTCCGGAGGTCCGCAATTGCTTCGAGGATATCGCTGTAGTCCAGGGTCCGCAGCGGTCCCACACAATGCCAGCCTCGGGTCGATGTCCGCGGTCCGCCGCGATGGGCAGGAGCAGGCTGGACAGGGCACACTCGGGACAGGGAAGCACCCCCATCCCCGTCCTCAGAGATCGGCGCCATCTTCGGTCCCTCAAGAGGACCCCAGCAGGAGAGAGCGGCGGCGTCCGTGGCACACAGGATCAGGCAGGGGCGTCGGCGATAGTACGGCTCACTGTGTAGAGCGGCTTCTCCACGGGCGCCCCCCTGCCACCGGATCCACAGGTCGATCCACGGCAGTGAAGGCACCCCAAAATGGTGTCGAGTCGGACCACCCACAGCACAACAAAAGAGGCGGCGGGGGTAGGGATCCCGTTCTGCCAGCACGCATCGTCACCAAAGCGGGAGTCTCACCAGGTCGGGAGGGGGGCCACACCGTCTACCCATGTAAGCAAAAGCGCCTCCTCAAACACCGGCACCTCCATGATCCTTCCCCCGGACCTCGATGCAGCCAGTTCCGCAGCGGCGATAGGGACAGGCTCCAGGGGTAATGACGGCAAACAGCTCGCGCGGCGAGTTCACCCTCAAACCAGCCAGCAGAGATCTCGGGAAAACGCGGTCACCAGCAGCGCGGTCAATCCGTCGCATCTCCGCAAGATTAGTCAGGATTTAAAACAGGATACCGGTGCGGGAGTGAAAAATTCGCGGAGCTGGGAGCCTACACGTCCGTCCTGTCGGCCATCTTGGCTCCTCCGAAAGATTCTCTCTTAAACAGTGCAAATGAGTACAATTTTGTTAGAACCCTGATAAGTAATGGATGCTGCTGGTGGATGTCAGTCTAAAATGCGCAATTATAAAAACACTATTGGTAACAAGAGGCATCTCACTCTCTACGGAGCATAGAGTTATTTAGCGGAAGAAACGTTCCACGTGCTATAATTATTCAAAAAACACACCAAGAAGTTCGAACCTCATAAATTCTTACAGGCATGATAGCCATCCGGAGCAATTCAGCGAGGGTCTGTAGAAGTTGATCTCCCATTACGCGGCCCTTTTTAAACTGTGCTTTCTGGTCACATGGAAACATCATGTGAGAGGAACCTGGGTAACTAGAATGTCTAAGTGTACTGAAATGAGGCCAAACAATGGCAACCAATGGGCAAACCGGAAAGCATAAGTATAAGATCACCTGTAATCTGAAGAATGATATAATTATATTCTGGAAAGGCTCAATTGATCAGCTGATGGAGTACAGTGGATATTTGAAGGACAGCCCTTGCATGTTAAGCTCAGCATGGTTTACAATAGGGAGATGACAGATTTTCTGGACCTCCACTTTTATGTCAGAGAGGGACGCATGCACAGCACTATTTTTAGGAAGGCTACGGCCTGCAAGTGTTCTCCATGCGACCGGTGCCCATCCTAGGTTGCCAATCAATAACATACCCTATGGGGAAATGATGCATGTTAGGTGCAATTGTATTTAAACAGAGACCTTTGCAGCTAACATAGAGAATGCAAAACAGCAATTTTAGATCAAGAGGCCAAGAGGACAGGGTTTTACATAAGGCGTACAATAGGATACAACAGATATCAAGAAGTAGCACTCTGAGAAAAAAGATTAGACTGACCAGAGGGAAACAGTGCCAGTTAGAATTCATCACTAAGTATACCAAGCTCAGCAAGAACATTTATAAAATCCTATGGAGGCATTGGCACGTATTATTGGTGATACCAGGGGTCAAAGAGGATATCCCACTAAACTGAGAATGGCATACCGTAAGGGCAACACAGTAAAGGATTGGCTGTGTCCCAGTTATGTAACATCAACTAAGGCCCAAACCCATTAAGGTTTTTTTACGTGAAATGACTGTAACATATGCAAATATGGTAAGAACAAGATTAAACAGTTTTACTACAATACTTGGTGTACTCACAACAAACGCTACCATATTAATTGCAAAACTAAGTTTGTGACATATGTTATTGGTTGCAAATGCAATTTTATATGTATTGCCAGTACTGTAAGGTAATTGAAATCTAGGATACAGGATCATGTCGGAGCCATAAGGAATAATGATAGGAGGCATCCTATGACTCCTCACATGACGGAACAACATGCGGGAAATGTAACTATTTAGTTTCATGGCATTGACCATATCATCCCGAACAACAGGGGTGGCGACAGAGAACTGCTGTTAAGACTCAATGAAGCAGGGTGGATCTGTCATTTGCATTGTATTGAAATGGGTCACAACACAGATGAGGAGCCCTATTGCTTTCTTTAATCCCTTGGTAACCCTCTACTTACTGTCCAGCGTCTTGGGGACTATGTAGTGTGACTATGAAGTTGGATATGGTTATCGGTGTCACTTTGTGAGAGGGACAGCTTATCAAATTTTTAATGGGAACCCAGATCATGGTCACAAATGGGATAGTAAGTTACTCCAGAAATTTGCTTCCCAGAGGTTGTCACTTATAGTTTTCAATAGGAGAGATAGTGAGGAATTCTATGCACTGCTATGGGTGGATATATTGTATAACTGTACTAGGTGAATGAATCTGAGTTTTGAACCTTAGGCGGTTATCATATCTTGATGAGCAATTTGGCTTATTCATTGGTACATATATTTTTGCTGTTGTGCTGCCTTGTCTTGCATTTTTATTAAAGATGGGAGGCCGTTTGATTGCCCCACATTCAGTTGGAGATATTTTGACGGTGCTCGGTGGAGGTACAGATTAGAATTTTCACCTCGTACAAGGTGCTTGTATTTTGTCTTTTTGAAAGATTAGGAATGAGGTTTGGTTGGATGCCATTGGCTGCTTTGTATGGTTTGAGGAGCTATTTTGTTTTGGTGAATGGTATGTTATGTCGGGTGCTTGTGGGGATTGAAGCATTGGTAATATGAGCCACTTAAACAAGGCGGGTCGTTTTCTATAGTTACGAGTAACAACCGTAATAAAACAGGGTCACTTTTATGGGTAGTGTATTCTATTGGGACCATGTGACCACCCGATTTGTGGTAAGTTAACGCAGGTGTCAGGGTCTGGCCCTTTGTACGCTGTTTGCAAGACATAAGACTATATGCAATGATAGCTGGATACTCGAGGACACGAAATAAGGTATGATGGCAAGTGGGTGTCTGACACATAAGTTGGTAATGTAATAATATAATAATAATATGAGTATTTGTATAGCGCACAGCTACCTCAGGCAAGGTGTGCCTGTGCTAGAAATGGCGGACAGCAGAGTAGAAGGATCCATGCAGTTATTCCTGTTGCCTAAAGAGCCAGGTTTTCAGCACCTTTCTGAACTCTAATTCTGAGTTAATCATGTGTAAATAGGGAGGCAAGTTGTTCCAAAGCTTGGCCGACCCCACCGAGAAAGACCTGCCCCCTTGCCTGACTTTGGTGAAGCATGGGACAGTGAGGTAATGTTATAAATTGGTTCTTAAGGCCCGTTCTTGGCGGTACTGCCAGAGTCTGTTTCTCAGGTATCCAGGGCTCAGGCCATGGTAGGCACGGAACGCCATTGTTAGGGCCTTTTATTTAATCCTCTTGGCTGCAGGGAGCCAGTGGAGTTGTCTGAGGTGTGGGGAAATTTGCTGGCGCAGAGGAACCTTGCAGATCAGCCTATCTGCCGCGTTCTGTACCAATTGTAGCCTCTTGATCAAGAACCCAGGGAGAGGCAATTTGCATAGTCGAGATTAGAAGTTACCAGGGCATGAACTGTGGTCTTTCTGCTTTCCTCCGGCAGGAAGCCCAAACATGTTCTGATGCTTCTCATCTTCCCAAGGCAGGCTGCTGAGACTTGCCTGATTTGGGCCGATAAGGCCAGGTCCTTGTTCCACCTGACACCCAGGTTTTTGACCGAGTCTTTCAGTGTGGGGGGCACTGAGTTCCCCCGGTTAACATAGGCCTGCAGGAGGGTGCGGTTTGTTTGAAGAATAAGACCTCAGGCTTGTATTCATTTAGATTTAAGTGTTTTTTGTTCATCCAGCCTGCTATGTCTCGAAGACAGTCTTTGAATGAATCGAACGGTGCCACCAAGTGGTCGTTAAAGGAAAACACCGGCTCTTTGTCGTCCATGTAAGAGATCACATTGACTCCTCTCATAGCAATGAGGACCACCAGGGGCGTCATGTAAATGTTAAACAACAACAGGCTCAAGGCTGAGCCCTGGGGCACGCTGTACTCAAGAAGAAGTGAATGAGCGAAGAAGGACTTGTTGTCCTGGGTCAGTGGTTTAAGAGGTGATCCAGATCCAGTGCAGTCCTGTGGAGAAGTGTGGCTCAATGGTTAGAGCGGCAGACCCTGATGTAGAGGTCTAGCCCGGGACCAGGGTTCAATTCCCCGCCTCTGCGGGTCTTGGGCTCAAAAATTCCACGGACCTGATAATTCTCGCCTCGGTGCCTATTCTAATCATGGAGTCCCACTCTGCAACACTAGGCAATAGCTTGCTTAATCTCCACAACGCTAAGGATGCCTGGCCTTCACCCTGGGGGCGCCCAAGAGTGGACGCCTCACAGGGAAAGCCAGGACGGGTTCCACTGCGGTATTCGTACAAGCGCCTTGAGACCCTTGCGGGTGAGTAGTGCTCTATACAAGTATCAATTTTACACCAATCTGATTCAGTCTGTACAGCAACATCAAGTGTGAGACAGTATCAAAAACAGCAGAGAGATCTAAAAGTACCAGCAGTGCTGATAAGCCACTGCCCACAGATAGCCATATGGAGTCCGTGACTTCAAGCAGTGCCGTTTCCGTCCTATACCCTGTATGGACACCAGATTAAGAGTCAAGTAACAGCTTGTTGGCATCCACAAAATTAGATAATTGTAGCTGGGCCTGCTTCTCAAGTATCTTAGCAGGTGCCGACAGTAAGGAGATAGACCTGAAGTTGCTTGGTACTTCTGGGTCCACGTTAGACTGTCTTCCTCCTACACTGTTTTTAAGTATGATCGCAATTTGAGATAAGAAAGAGGAATACCATCTTTTGCCTCTGTTGCCTATTCTATTTTAACTACGCATTTTTTCTTTTTTCTTGCACTGCACTTTTTCTTAAAAAGGAAAGATTTCCCTTTATGTTTTTCCCTCTGGTATGAATCCTACAAGAGGAGACAACTCATTCAATATTCTTCTTTGATTGGAGAGGAAAGAAGAAGAGTTGTTTGGAAACCCAGATGATGACACTGGGCACTTCAAGGGAAATGATGGGATACCAATAATCCTGAATGTGTTCTCTCTATTTCACTCTCTATATGAATCTCTATTCTGCATCTTGACCTTCTTCGCTTGCACCTAGGACATTAGCACTAGTGGCGGTTTGTGACTCTAGAATAGTATCTAGAGGTACTTTTGTTGTTTATAGACCACAGATTATTCGGTTGTTGTGTAATCAGTAGAAATAGGGGAATTTAATCAGTGTAAGTCTCTAAATTTTCCCTCAGACCCTATATATAGTGTCTTTTTTTTAAGAAACAAGTCTCACAGTTACACAGCGATAGAACAGAAATGAGCAGTAATTAAGGTGATGTAGCCACTGGTAGACGCGGGCAACAGTATGGGCTTCTGACACTGAAGTCCACAGGTAGGTTTGGAGACAGCAAATTCCAGTAATCAAGTATGTTTAGGGGATGTATGATCATTTTGCGTTTCTGTGCGAACCGCTGTTTTTGTTTTTGGCGCTACAGAACTTGAAACCATGCAGCTTGGGATGGCTTTTGTTGTTCTGCGAACTGCTGGCCACTGCTTGGTTTTTGACGCTATGGAACATGAAATCATGCTTTCTAGGAAGAAGACTTTTGATGTTTTGCGCTTTTGATCCTTACCCCACACTGGGGCGAATTACTAATCGCCGTTTGGTTTTGACACTATGGCACTTGAAGCCATGCAGCTAGGGAATTTGTTTTATTAAGTCGTCATCTGCGGTAAAAGAGTCCACCATACTATTGTGATTTTGTATTATAATTTACTCTTTTGATATTATTTTCCCTTAATCCTTACCAGATACTGGGGTCTCAGCACTGCTGTGTCTGACTCATTCACAGAGGACACCGCCACAGCTGTCAATAGTAAATCTGATGGGACTGTATGAGGAGGTGATGCAACTTTGGAGTGATTGGGAATGAACTCCAAGGAATGCAATGTTGCAGTGGACATGCGGAATTGATCAATTCATAAGGAAATAGGAGAATTCATGGACTCCCTTCCCTCTCAGGTTGCCGAGCTAGCCTTATCCTCACCACACTTTACGGTACTGGGAGACATAAATATCCATCTAGACGATCTCACAGACCTCCTAGCAAAGACCTTCATAAACAACCTTGCAGCCCTCCAAACTATCCAGAAGGGCGTTGAACCCACACACAACAAAGGCCATTTGCTAGATGCAGTCCTGAGCAACGATCATAGGCTTGATGTAGGGACCCCAGGCCCCTTCCCATGGTCCGACCACTTCCTGGTGCCACTATTTTGGGAGACCCTGAGCCCCCCCTCGGTCCCCCCAGGGCTATATTAAGGGGGAGGTACTGGGCAAAGGTATCTGCTGACCAGTGGGCTAACTCCCTCTCCGCAATCCCCTACAAACAGGAGATGATCCAGCGACACTTTACAAACACTATAATGAATGAAACCTCTCAAAGGGAAAACTAAGTCTAAAGAGTCACCTTGGTTCACCCCCAAACTAAAGGAGTTAAAACCAAATTGCAGGAAACTAGAGAGGACTTGGAGACACACACTTAGGGTGCAAGACAAAAGTAGTCATCGAGAGTCTATTAAGAAATATAAAGCCGAAATCACATTGGCACAGTCAACATTCTATGAGAAAAAAAATAGGATGGCAGCCAATACCCAGAGGGAGATATTCTGGATTGCAAAATCCCTGATTAGTACCCCTTCCATTCTGCCTGACCTCAGCGAAGCCCAGAACCGCTGTGACAGACAGGCAGCGTATTTCTTTCAAAAGCTCCAATCCATCTCCTTATGCTTTAACCCCATCGAACAGCATTTATCGGAAATAGACAACATCCCCACAATTTCTGCCTGCCAGTTAGCGGAATTTCCGCTGCTCGAGGAAGACTCCCTCAAGACACTAATGCTGAAAGTAACATAAGGATCCCCCACCGACCCTGCCCCTCTGCGACATCTGCTGAAGGTTGCGGACACCATTATATCAACCATCCTAAACATCATGAATATGTCAATCACCACAGGGAGTGTGCCGAAAGCCTGGAAGTGTGCACAAGTCAGGGCCCTTCTGAAGAAGCCCAACCTCGACCCTGAAAAAATGGCCAACTATCGCCCGATCTCGCTCCTCCCCTGGATAAGTAAGCTGCTTGAGAAGCACATGAACACCATCTTGTTGCAATATTTGGAAACCAACCACCTACTCCATGACTCTAAAGCCGGTTTCCGCCCAAAACTGGGGACAGAGGCTGCTCCACTGCAATTATGCTGTTAGACTTAAGTGCCGCCTTTGATACCGTAAATAATAACATCCTAATCGCCCGCCTAACACTGCTCGGAGTGGCAGGGAATGCCACTACATGGCTACGGTCCTTTTTGGAGGACCGCACATTTCAGGTGGTGGAGGGGTCCACACTTTCAAAAATCTGGCCCCTCAATCAGGGCGTGCCTCAGGGCTCCTCCCTGAGCCCCACACTTTTTAATGTGTATATGGAGCCTCTGGCAGAGATTGTGCACCCCTTTGGCTTTGAAATCATAACCTATGCCGACGACACCCAATTAGTGGTGGCCCTGAATCAGCCAGGCATCACTCCCCACAACCTGAGTAGCTGTCTAGAAGCAGTAACAAAATGGATTGCCTTATCCCACCTGAAGCTGAATGGGGACAAAACAGAGCTAATGTTCTTGGGGAACACAGCTGTACCTAGACCCACTATCGACTGGCCGATCTGTATGGGTACCCCACCAGAGCCAAAAGATCGGATCAAAAGTCTGGGTGTATGGCTAAACGACACCTTGAGTTTTAACCAGCGAGCCACAATACTTTCCGCCACATGCTTCGGGTTGATGAGGATGCTGAGGAAAGTCTTGCCTCTTCTCCCTTTTCAAGCCCGTAGGATAATGGTCCAGGCCATTGTCCTGTCCCGCCTTGATTACGGGAACGCCCTTTACTTAGGTGCACCAATCAGCACGATCAAAAAACTCCAAATAACCCAGAATGTGGCGGCACGCCTTCTTCTTGGATTGTCCTGAAGACATTCGGGCGCTGCCACCTTGAGGAAACTACACTGGCTACCTATCCAGGCCAGGGTAAAATTCAAGGCGATGTGCATAATGCACAAGGCCATGTGGAATAAAGCCCCCGCAATGATCTGTTCCCTAGCTACTCCCTACCACCCTCAGAGATCACTGCGCTCTAGCACAGCTTTTCTGGCATCAACCAAAAAAATTTATCGAGCTAGGTGGGGCGGGCGCTCCTTCTCATGGAACGCTGCCTCTGTCTGGAATTCTCTGCCTCCCACATTGCGCAGCGAGCCCGACCTACAAAAATTTCGGAAAAACCTGAAAACATTTCTCTTCCATTGAGAGTCAGTTAACAGACTCCCCGACCCGACCCATCCACAGCGCTACGAGGCCTCCGGGTAGTAACGCGCTTTACAAAACCCAATTTCATTTAATTTAATTTCTCATTTCATTTCATTTCAAGGAGACTATATTGTACATAGATGCTAAAGACACAAGGTGATGGAGGCGTAATAGCTGACACTGAGTGACTTGTTGAAATCAGCAGTAGATATAAGTATCCAATGCACGTAAGGGACCGGATTCACAACGGTTGGAATAGAGGAACGAGCTGCCTATTTAAAGGATGCATAATTTCAATTGGTATGTGCTGTACTTACTATGGTTCACATGACCTGGCATGGGATACTGTATGTGGAGGCGATAGTTAATGGAGAATAATGTATTATTGCCCATAACTCCATTTACAATGCTTTGACTGAGAGAGGGGTATTGCAGGCTGCCTTTGGGGGTGAAGGGTCTATAATTATTACCTAGCAGAGGTAGAGGACTGCCCTATTACATGTAAGACCAACTGCCACTTTTTATATATCATATTGAATTTCAACTTGTCCCATATTTATACTCCATTTCAGGCCTTAAGGATACAATCATACATAATTTGATGCTGAGGTTCCTGTGCTATGCATCATTAATGATAAGGATATTGTTTGGCAGATATGTTACAAACTGATGCCAGATGTTTTGTATTTAATCACAATATGTACTCTTATAAGGTTACACCTTTATCAGCACGAGGGACTGAAATGATTATATATATATATATGGTCTTGAATTACAGCAATAATTTTGCTATGCCATGGCATCTGCCAACTTACACTTGAATGTCTTGGTATATTGTATAGATTTTTAATTTTATTAGTCAATATATGTATATTTTTAATGGACAGGGAGTGTACTTGGGGGTTCTCTCTGTGATGGTCTTTTCTGTCCTTGTATAGGTATTATATATTCATTATATGTTAGGTGTTTGTGAAATGGTATATGTTTTTTTAATATGTTAATTTATATTTTTATGTGAGTTTGCAAATACATGTTGTTTTATGTATCTTCCTGCAGCCCTGAGGAAATTCACATGTGATGAACATAACACATTGGCTGTCTTTTGTTATCACAAAAGAAAAAAAAGATGACATTGAACACATATCATTTGAAAATGGACTTGTATCTGAACTGACTAGCTTTTTGGTGCACCGCCATTTGTGCAATTTGGTCTGTAAGCTAAAGATGTGATTAGAAACCTATTGTAGATAAATGAAGCATGCACATTTTTTTTGTAACCCACAAAGTGAAACTGCCATAACTAAATGAGACAAAATAGAGAACCGCACGATAACATAATACCAAAAGTACTCAGATAATGAAAAAATTACTGGTTATGATTCACAAGGGTAGAGCTACCCATTACACCATTAAATGGTGTAAAATATACCACAGAGACATATGACTTAAAGTAATTAATCTTTAAAACCCTGTAGCAATATGATGGGAGCGGGCAATTAAAGATAACAAAATTATTCAATCTAAGGGAGTCGATTAGAACCATAAAAATGGAGGTTACTTATAATCATTAGCTCCTACTCATAAGCAAAATGCACAATTCATATGTGTGTTAGAGATTACCGAACGTCCCGAATATTGTGCAGTGATTAAGGGTAAAAACCCCATCAGGTGCCCATACCTTAAGGTCGACAGCGGTTATTCCATAACGAGCATAATAAAATTATCTTTTGTTTAAAGAATTATAGTAGGTAATGTTATTCTTCTTCTTTATTGAACCCCAGTGTGAAAGCTTGGAATTAAAAACCCAGAAATGTTCTCTGTCACACAGACTCTGCATATGATCCCCTCCTCTCCCATGTGTATTAATCGTTTCAATTCCTGCAATAAAAATGTTACTTCAATTGTGTCCACATGTAGACGCTCTCAAATATATCAGCATTGGATATTTGTCATTATTTTATTTTTATTTATTTATAAATTTATAAAGCGCTATGAATAAACTCCCGAAGGAGTATCTCCGCGCTGGTGACACCAGGTATAAAACATGAGATAGGCCACAGGAAATAGAAATTATAGCAGGGGACTATTAAGATCCAACAGGATGCATATTAAAATGAGCTGAACAGAAAGGTTTTCAGACATTTTCTGAACTTAAGATGATTCCTACATTGTTTTAAGAAGAGCGGGAGAGAGTTCCAGAGACTAGGACCTGCCACAGACAGAGCCCTGCCTCCTAACCTAGCTTTAATTATTTTAAGAATGTTTAGCAGCAGCTAGGATTCTTAAACTCCTTAAGGTGTTCTTTGATCGTAGTGGAGCCCATATATATTTTAAAACAAAGACATGTAATTACAAAGATACATTTTTTTGATTGTGGTTGAAGAAACCAGTTATTGGAAATTATTTCTTTTGTTCAAAGTCACAAAAGTGAGTGGGTCTGTCACATGTAAAGTCACTGCAGATACGATTCCTGCACTTAAAAAAACCTGGTAAGTCTGCTATAGTCTCTTTTTTGGGAATCAGTTTCGATTAACACACAGTGTCACTGGGACATAAAGTGTCCTTCAGGGATTTCGCTCTCTGAAAAATTATGTCAGGTCACTTATTAAGGTGTTTACTTAATTAATGATCTAATCTAAGAAGATGCCAGTAGTTACTCAATAATTTGCGTACTTGCGTACTTTCTTGACTGTATTTGATAACAAATCTAATGGTGTTATTACTGGCTTGACCTGTCAGCGAGGGTCTGTCTTGTTTCCTTGTGTTGTTATACAGTAACTCATTCCTCGTTATGTGTCTGACTTTTGTATAGGCTTTGTAAATGACTAGTGGGCTGTAGCCTCGTTGGACAAAATATGCTCAAATATTAGTCTCCTCACCATTAAAATAGGAATCTTTACTACATATTCATCTGGCTCTAAGTAATTCACCAAAGGTAATGTTATGTATCTGTGGTGTCGGATGTGCAGAAGTGGAATGTAATATACTATTAACCGATGTGGGCTACCTGTATATTTTACTGATGATTTTCTGATTCTCTACATCTAATGTACAAGAAAAAAAAATATGGTTTCTTTATTGTACTCAATGGTCAACTCAATGCTGCATGAATTGTGATTTAGAGTGGAGTGAAACTGTAATAAAGTTGTTACATCACCTTTCACATTTTCTTATAACAAAAAGGTTGTCAATGAATCTCAGCCATAGTAGAACATTATTCTAAAAAAGTGACAATTCATCGCAGCAAGTTTCATTTTCAAATTCACCAATAAACAGTGATGCATATGATAATGCAAAACGCAAACCCATCACTGTCCCACGAACTTGATGACATAGAAGAAAAAATTGCTGCTCAACTCAGAGAAGACTGAGGTCCTCATCCTCGGAACCTGCTCCCCTGCCTGGGACAGCATCTGGTGGCCGTCCACACTCGGTAGCCCTCCCACCCCCACCGACCACGCCTGGAACCTCAGTATCATCCTCAACTCTTCCCTCTCCAATGAACTGCCAGATCAACGCCGTCACCTCCACCAGCTTTAACTGCCTTTGCATCCTCCGTAAGACCTTCAAATGGATCCCCCTGACTGCAGAAGGACCGTCACCCACGCACTCATAACCAGCAAACTTGACTAAATCAACAGAACTCTTCTACACAGACTCCAAACCACCCAGAACACCGCAGCCAGACTCGTCCTCGGAACTCCACGGTGCGAGCACATGGCACAGCACCTACGTGACCTCCAATAGCTCCCCATAGAGAAGAGAGGCACTTTCAAACCTCACCCACACCTACAAAGCCCTCAACAACATCAGACCCCAGATACCTTAACCAGAGAGTCTCCTTTCACCATCCCCAAGAGAAACCTCCGCTGCGCCGACTCTCCCTGGCAGAGGTCCTCCGCATCCGCAGAAACGAAACCGGAGGAAGAGCCTTCTCCTCCATCATGGTCAAGACCTGGAACGAGCTCCCAGTGAACGTCAGGCACTCTCCTACCTTGCGTATGTTCAGTAGGGACCTCAAGGCCTGGCTCTTTGAAGGCACTTGGTGGTTCCGGGCCATCCTCCCACCCCCCCCAAGTGCCTTGAGACCCCAAGGGTGAGTAGCACACTTTACAAATCCCTGATTGATTGATTAAATGAAGTACAAAATTGGCCATTTCTAATAGCATTGTACTATATGACAAAAGATTAGCTCTACTACTGTTCAAATAATGCTCCATACTATTCAATCCATCCTTATGTGAGATACAGGTGTAAAGCGATTTCACATCCATAGTAACTAGAAACATATTGTCTTCCCAAGGAATTATGTCAATTCGCGTTAGGAAATCAGTGGTGTCTTTAATGTAAGATGGTAAGACCTTTACAAAAGGAGCAATGTAAATATCAATGAACTCTAATAATCGTTCACTGACAGAATAGTTACTCGAGACTATTGGTCTATCCTGAGGGGGGGTGGGATTCTTATGGACTTTCGGCAGAAAGTAAGTAACCGGTGTCCTAGGATTAGGAATGTTAAGGTAATTATATTTCTCATCAATATGTAATCCTAAATTTCTCAATATTTGTAAATCACTAGCTAGCTCTGCATTTTATGCTCTGGTCAGGATAGGTGTTTCATAGCATAGGGGATCAGATAATTGCCTCAAATATTATTTGTTATTATCACAGTAATTTTGAATAACAATAGAGGCACCTTTATCCGCTTTGCGAATTACAATGTCTTTGTTACTTTGTAAAGATGAAAGAGCTAGTCTTTGTGTCTTAGTCAAATTAAGAGCCTTATGATTGAGCTTAAGGTTGTTGATATCAAGCAGTACACATCTTTCAAAGTTTGTCCATTGGTTGCCATTATTTGGTCACATTTTAATACACTTAGACGTTCTAGTTATCTAGGTACTGCTCACATGATGTTTCCATGTGACCAGAAACCGCGCTTCAAAAAGAGCAGCGTAATGGAAGATCTACGTCTACAGACCCTCCCAATGTTTATCAAGCTGGTAAGAACTTATGAGTTTCTTTGAGTGTTTTCAGAGAGATTATAGCACATGGAACCTTTCTTCCGCTAAATGACTCTACACGTGGTAGAGCGTGAAATGCTGCTTGTTACCAATAGTGTTTTATATCTGCGCATTATCAGATGACATCCACCAGCTTTTGTTACTATCAAGGTTCTAAATACATTTTACTTGTTTGCACTGTTTAAGAGAGATTCATAGTGGTCATTCTTTTTGTCATGCAGGGTAATTGACCGGCCAGTTAGATTTCTTAACATGTACATAATCTAATAAATATAATTCCAATGTTCACTAACACTTATCATGCCTGGCGCCTATAGCACAATTAATTGTGAATTTTATTTACCACCCTCTAACTATCTTCATTCTAATACCCACAAAGCCAATATTCTTAGTGCATACCCCACCTAATTGCATCATTTAGGTTTTAATAATGCATCCCTGCCAGCTTAACAATTTCGTTGTTATAGTGGTTCATCAGTCATTAGAAGTACATGCATGTGTTGTGAGTGTAACACTCATCACAGCAGTTTATCTGTGACACCTAAACAATTGATTTTTGGTCACGTAAGGCAGAATTAATCCTTATGCTTGGTTATTATTGTGTACCACGGTATAATAATGCCACCTTTAATCTCATCTAGCAGTTATGGGCATGTGGTTGATAGCAAAATCATGTGGATGTTTCCATCTCTTTTCTCGATGGTGCATTACTGCCTTAAAGGCCTATCTTTCTTTTGAAATTGACATATTCATTCAAGTCATAATTATCATTTTTCATGGAATATGTTTTTACACTGTTTCTGTCTTTGCAGCACACAGCTCATTGGCTTTTTTACCCTCTGATTCAGTAGCTCTCTCATGCATACGTGGTGACACAACCTTAAACCTTGATGTGCTTATTTACTTTTGTAGTGAATGTTTAAATTGATGGTTAGTCTTGAACACCTGATGTACTATCAAAACACTTGATCCCAGAACATATCTTTAAAGTAAATTCTGATGTAAGTAAAGTACTCAATTTAGTGAAGACTGTGCAACTTATCACGATGCTCTTCCCTCATATTTTGCATTTTTTTAATGGTTGTGTCTGAATTTTGTTTCCAAGTCAATACTATAATCCTATATTCATAGAAGCTGCATACAATGAAGTTGTGTATTTTGCATTTAAACCTTGCCTTTGAGAACAGTGATTTAGTTATTGCATGGGTATGGTCAGTTTTCTGTTAAATTATAGTTCTTCTCTTATAATAGCTATCGCCACAGTTACTGTTTTTTCCGGTCTTTCACTTGTACTCAGCTAGGTCATCATTGACTTTTCTCTTCATTCTTTTTTCTGCCTTAATGTATTTTTTATCTCAAAATGTTAAAATGTTTTGGGGCTCTTTTTTTTTTTGTACTGTCCTTTTTCCCTCCATTTACTTCATACCTTGCCAGTGACCATTTTTTGGTGTTCTAGATTGAGGTTTTAACCTATGTCACTTTTGTTTCTTTCTGGTGCACCTCCACTCCATTATGTTTGTATTTTCTGATTTTACTTTGCCATGTTATATGACAAGTTATTGTATTAATTCAGAGTTGTCTCATTTAATTTTCTCCCATTTTTCTCATTTTATTTTCATTTTCCTGTGTGTGATGTTTCTTTGATTATTTTTTTCTGATGTGTTGAATTCACTTATGTATAACTATATGCACATTTAGTGTATGCAACATTGTGTATGAACTTTGGTCCTGATAAAGCGACTGCTTGTTGTGAAACACATGTTGTCCTATGATGTTCACCTGATGTGCTGATATAGAACATAAAACTCCTGCATAAATTCACTCGTCTCCCTATTGTGGAGAATTTCTGTTTGAATCTAAAAGACCTCTGAATTCAGTTTTGTTTGTACAATGTTTATGGGATTGAAGGGTTGTGCCCTATAGACATCCCTGAGCTCAGTGTGTTGGACCTTTGAAGAGCCTCTGTTCCCCTCCACCTCACTGAGCAAGTTATTGTGCAAGCAATTCTTTACATTAAATATATGCAGGGTTATTTTCCTCCTGCACAAAAATGAAATTTGACTGCTAGTAAATTCCAGGAGAACTACTGAACACTATATACAGTATATGCCCAGGTTCATACTGGTAAAAGAGCTGCTCTAGTTTGTTGACATTATGCTAACTGTGTGCACTGTCACATGGTCAGGATGAGACCGGAAAGTAACACCTCCATTTACATGTTCATGTTTCTCAAGTTGCCTTCTCTTTTACACACAATGACTTTCGACATACATTTGCTTGCGTGACAATGTAGGATAACATTCTCTGAATCAGCATTGCTTACAATTCTACTTCATGGGCGCACTATAACGACACCTTGAACATTCAGTACAAGGGATAAAGTTCACTGTGCAAATGTCATTGTTATTGTCCGATAGGCAGCAAAACGATCAAACAAGAATAAACAATTACACCTGCGACATGGCCACATGGGTGCTGTTTGTTATATAAAGAACCACTTCCTTGTTTAAGGGAGAGGAGCACTCAGCTGTCACTGCATGCTGGCATTCCAGCTCAACTAATTCCTTTTCATCACCACGAGGGGTGTCCAGCTATACACCAAGAAGGACAGCCTGGTGACACTTACCAGCAGGTAATGGGGAACAATCACACCAGTGAGGAAATATATATTTTATGGTCAAGAAATGTTCCCTAACGTACCCCACCGTCTCCATGTACGAACTTAAAGTACATGTAACTTCCCTCCTGTGCCAGCTATGAAGACGCAAACACATTTGCGTCCAACGTTAACATGTCCTCTTCCAGACCCACCCTGAACGGGTTGAATAGTCCGTTTCTAAGTATGCCTTGCCAACGTCTTTTTGTGGTGTACTTTACACGTTTTTCCAGCCCAGGCGAAGTAGGCCCTGAATTCTGCCATCAAGCCTTTTCCTGCCTTCAGACTCTGAAATGCCTCAGCCTGGGCCAGCCTCTGTACCCGTGACCTCTGCCTTACTCCTGCGCGGCTCACGGCGCTTAGCTCAGCCTGTTGCCTGCCAAGACTGTATTCAACCTTCGAATTATCTGTTCCGCTCCTCGAAAATACATTCCTGCCTACTAGTTTAAGTAAACATCTTTCCAGCTGCAGAGCAAAGGGCCCGGCCTCACTGTCTCCGTCCAAGTAATTCATAGTGTCTGTTACCATGGTAGGCCCATGCCCCCTCGCATCTCATGCAGACACCTAGACGCTTATGCACGCACTCACAGTCGGTATAGAATAGCTTCTGTCCGAGAGACCTTTTCCTTCTAGATAATATGGTTCCCAAACATCAGATACCAGATATGATATAGGAACGAGTTGATCTGACATGCCAGACTTCTGTCTCTTTCCTCTAGTGTAAATGTCAAGTCCCCTGCACCCTCCAACTTTACGTCAATCACACGTCATGCAGCTGCGCGCGCATCCTAGCTAACGATTCCTGCTGACTCTGCACTATTCTGTCATAGAGCCACCCACTTCTGACACTTACATGTGACGTTTCTAGAACACACCTCTGTGCACGCCTTAGTTCACGCCTTCTGATTACGTATTGCTAACACGTGTGTATCCTTATCTTGTCTCTCTCAGCTGTTACGCCTTCTGCATTGACTTCTATTGTGTATATTAAGTATAAAAGTAATGTAATGTCAATAAAATATGCTCTATCCCTTCCTGCACCCCAGTGGTGGCAGGAACCCGATATCCAGTACCTGACCCATTCCTTTTTAAGGAATAAAACCCCTAAGAACTCTAACACCACGGACTCTGCCTCTTTCTTTCCGATTGAGTTATTTTTGTTTAAGTACTTACCTGCATAGAAATTCAGACGGTAAATCAAATATTTACCACATTATTCTGGCGCCCGAACAGGGACCCCTCCCCCACCCCACGCGCCGGTTGGTGCGTTGCAGCTTTGGTCCCCTGCCACAGTCGTGACGGACACTACGCGTACCCGCAGGATTTCCTGTATCTCCCTCAGGCCTACGGAGGTGACGGAGACTGCGATCAGCACCCAGACGAGGCGGTGAGGAGTGCGGAGGATCCCGACCAGAGCCTAGCCGAAAGAAGCAAGGTCCGAGGTGTCAAGAGGCCCACCAGTTCCGAAGTTCCGAAGTATTCACGTATCGAGTCGAGTCGAGTCCAGTCGAGTTTTCCGAGGCCTTCTGTTCCGTGCTTCCCGGTGAGTACCGTTGCTGGGGACGCATCTAGACGGGTGCATTATTATGTATCCGGTAAAGACGGGTTTGGGTACGCAAACGCGGTCTGCACTGTTTTAGACAGTGTATCTGTGCTGTTTAGCAGTACATCTAGCATACAAGTTCTTGCACTGTTCCCAACAGTGTATCTGTGCTGTTTAGCAGTACATCTAGTGTAAAGGGTAGTCATATGTTTTATGTGATTAATGTCGTGGTATGAGTGACTGTTTTGTGTACATTACTGTGTTTTTGTGAAACCACCTGTGTTCAGAAGTAAGTGACAAGTATCGAGTATCCAGCACTAAGTAACAAGATGCCGCTTTTCAATAAGCTAAGACAGATAGGAACTAGGAAAGGGATGCTAGAGGAAGAAATTCCTATCCCCCCTAGGGACACTCCTGGAAATTTTATGTATCATAAGCATGGCTTAGATGCCATACTGTACCTAGATTTATGGGCCGATTATACTAAGCATCTAGAAGAAAGACACAGATGGCCCGTTACAGGAACATGGGATGCCGAGTGCATCCTGAAAGTAGAAGAAGCGCTATGGAAAAAGAAAGCCAGACAATCTCAGAAAGATGCCATAGAATTTTGGCGTAAAGAATCACATAAACGTGCCGAAAAAGCACTCCGAAGAGAAGATAGACATAGAGAAGAGTCGGATAAAGCCCGAGAAAACGAATTAGTTACTGAGGGGATCCGAGTAAAGGCAGAACAAGTAGACCGTATGCGAAATAACCTTGTAAATGGTATGTACTTAGTGACCGAGGGTTCGCCCGAAGCCACTTCAGAAATACCGAAAGATCTGCCCCCGCCTTTGGTTCCAACTAAAGTAAATCACAGGACTACAAAAGATATATTCCTTGCCTCCTATCTAGATGACGTAGCTCCCGCTTACACCAATCCACCTGCCCAGGTACCACCTGCTGATGGTGACGGAGGTGGCAACCCACCCCAAGACCATGTCCCGCCCTTACCACAACAAAGTTCACCCGTCCGGAATCCTGTTCCACCTATTCCCCCACCACTTCCTACACCTAAGATGGATACTCTGAATCCGTTTAGGCCTGACCCTGGAAGAACACCAGTTCAGTTACTTACACAGTCCCCACAGACAAGTCATACTCAAGCATCCGCCTCTGGAGGTGCGGCAGGAGGTCACCAGACCCCGCCACCACAACATAGGTTAAACATAAGGGACATATTAAAGAACCGTACACCCCGAACCACAAATTTTGACATGCTTAAAGAACCCCTTCCGGTTTGCAGATACGATCCAGTACCCGGTAAAGACGATAGGATGTTATTAGCATCCCTTCGTTTACGAAAAGTCACAGATTACTTAATGTTATTCCCAGGAATGACTGATCATCTAGATAGAATATACCATTTTATCCAGACTGGGGAAGATCCTGACTGTATTAAAGAGGCCCTGGCTTACCAGAAAACTGACACTCAAGGTTGTATATTACGATTCTTCATAAACTGTCTAATAAGAGAACGAGACAGGCCTGGGGTAGACCAAGACGAATTGGATGCACTAAACAAGTGGGGCCAGAACATAGCCGAGGGAAAACACGATAAACAGACTTGTATAGCAAGTATGTACAAAAAGATCAGGAAAGAAGTAATAGAGATACATGAAAGAAAGAAACAAGAAAGGGAAACAGATGAGGGTAGGCTTGATTCCTCCGGGGAGGAAGACCGAGAGGAACCCGAACAACAACCTAAAGAAACGATAGCGTACGTAGGTAAGGGAAATTACCTTAGGAAAGGTATTCGCCCAGAAAGCAAGAGAGTTTTTCTGTCTAGTATATCAAAACCGAATTCTTCTGAATATCTGTTTCAAGATACCGATAAAATGCTTCAAGAACGAATGGGGTACCATGTACTCAATTCTATGGATGAACAAGAACTAGCCCGATCAGCAGTATTATGGGCTGACAATCCTAGCATATACAATGATGATACCGTAGCACAGACATTTCTGAACCTTTCCCCAGACGAGCAGAAATTAGCGAGTGTATACATGATTCAGCATCTTCTCACGTTATACAGAAACGAACATTCGGACCCAGGTCCCTTACCTGATACATTAGAAGCACTACTTATGAATAGATGGAGAGGCCTAAGTACCAAGTTGATTCAAATAATTCTAGAGCAACGACACAGATATAACGCTTTTTTAGGCCCTCAACATGTTTCAGCTCCGCCCCCAGAAAGAAAAATGTTTCATATGGAGCATTTGGACAGACAGAATCCTTTACGAGAAGTACACCCAGTAATGGGTACAGATAATACTCTGAAACGCGTGTATGTGTACACACCTTTGACAAAGTTAGAATTGTTAGAAATGAAGAAACTAGTACCCTGTCACGATAAAGACCCTGCAGGTTTTCACCGAGAACTTAAGGATATGTTACTCATGGGAGACTACACAAATACGGATATTATGAAATTGTTAAAAGTACTGTTGCCTACTGGCATTTATGAGAAACTCAAAGAAAAAGAATGGGAGGTGGGAGATAAAAAGATTATATGGGCTGAAATAGAAGACGAGGAAAAAATTCGTACTCCAGGGCTAGGCCTTGGGGAAAAAGCTAAAGCATTACCAGGTTTGATAGTACAGGTTTTGCCAAGATTATTGACAACTAAAAAGGAAGACTAGGACGCGATCTCAGCCTGTAAACAGAAACACGATGAAGATACTAGTGACTTCTATTCAAGATTCGAGAAATGTTTCATTATTAATAGTGGCCTGAAACCAAGTAGCGAGTCATACCCACACCTTTTTGTAAGTAAATTAGTAGAGAATTCCCTAACGCAGGTTAAGAATCGAGTATATAAAGTCGAAAGTACATGGCAAGCAAATACGCCATCCCAGATGTTACAAATGTTACAATACCATCAGAACAGAATTAGAGAAGAACAAGAACATGAACAAAGACGTATGAAAGACACGAAAATGAAAATACTAGTTGCCCAGATAGTCCCAGCTGACGGTCAGAAAAAGGGTGGGACGCAGACAAGTAACTCAGCAGCTCCCTTTAAAGGGACATGCAACTATTGCAAGCAGCCAGGCCACTACGTAAACGAATGTCCAGTACCTGACCCATTCCTTTTTAAGGAATAAAACCCCTAAGAACTCTAACACCACGGACTCTGCCTCTTTCTTTCCGATTGAGTTATTTTTGTTTAAGTACTTACCTGCATAGAAATTCAGACGGTAAATCAAATATTTACCACATTATTCTGGCGCCCGGACAGGGACAGTCCTGAAACACAATATAGCGACAGGTAAAATTAAAGAAAGACCGCGTCAGCCTAGACAAGTCCAGGTCCAGCCACAGACTTCACAGAATACACAGCCTATGCATGCTTCATCACACACCGCCCAGACCGTAGCGGTATCACAGCCACAGCCCATTGCCGCGACTCAGCAAGTTTCACAGCAAATGTATCAGTATGCCCAATCTGATTATCCCGATTATCAGCGATACACATGAAACAGCCTAGAGAGGGAGGTTGGCTTGCCCCTTATCGAGATTCCTGTAGATCAAGATGGTCCTTACGTACATAGCCAGGTATTGGGAAAAGACAGAAAGTTTTTAATTGACACAGGGGCAAGCCGCACAACAATCAGCCATGATGAAGTCCCAGGGGCACCCCTCTCAGGCTCACAGAATGTTTCCCTTGGTTTTTCAGGAAAGCCTATTGTAAATGAAGTATCAGAACCCGTCCCCCTAGCAGTAGGTCCATTATCACGTGTTACAGACTTGTTACTCACGAAATCATGTCCAGAAAACTTGTTAGGAATAAAGACGCTGAAGGCTCTAGGAGCCGTGATATGTTGTTCTCCGGAAGGAGTTAGACTTTTCCTGCGTGACTTTAAGGGTCACTATGTATTACGAGATTTTGATGTCAGATTGAAAAATGTACCGGAACACCTGTGGGCACAAGGCCCAACCGATGCAGGTTGCATGCACATTACACCATACCGTGTTACACTCAAACCAGGAGTTGTTTTACCCCGAATCAGACAATACAAGTTACCACCCGATGCTGTAGTGGCTTTACTGGAAATCATTGAAGAGCTTATTGCCCAAGGAGTGGTCGTAGAGACCGACTCCAATATCTGTAATTCCCCTATCATTCCGATTCTTAAACAAACTGATCCCAATGCACCGCCAGTATATCGGCTGGTGATTGATTTACGAGAACTGAATAAATGCATTGTTCCACAGTACCCTGTGGTTCCCGACATCTCATCCTTATTGACTGCTATTGATTCAGAAGCAACGTTCTTTACTGTAATTGACCTCAAGAACGCCTTCTTCAGTGTACCCATCGATCCGGAGAGCCAATATCTCTTCGGATTCAGTTTAAATGGACGAAGTTTCAAATTTTCACGCGCACCTCAAGGATTCACAGAAAGCCCCAGCATCTATAGCCAAGCACTGAAAAGACAACTTGATTGTATCCAAATGCCAGTTAACACTGCCTTATTACAGTACGTCGATGATCTGCTGATCACCGCACGAAGTGAACACGAATGTGAACAAGCATCATTGACAGTTTTACATTTTCTGGCCGACAAGGGACACAAGGTGTCTCCTTCGAAGCTACAATTCTGTGTTCAGCAAGTTGTGTACTTGGGTCACTTGCTGTCCAAAGTGGGGAGACAGCTCACTCCTGACCGCATCCAGTTAATTGTAAATATGCCACAACCCCAGACACAAAAGGAAGTGCGGGCCTTTATAGGCCTCACCTCGTACTGTAGACAATGGATTCCCCAGTATGCATTTCTAGCTAAACCACTCATTCAGTTGACAACACAGGAGGCAGCGACTTCGACTGCCCTTCCTTGGACTCAGGAACATACACAGGCTTTTGAGGAATTAAAGAAAGCTTTATGTCAAACACCAGTTCTAGCGACACCATGTTACAGCAAACCTTTTACACTTTTTGTTACAGAACGTGATGGTACAGCGTTGTCTGTCCTCACTCAAGACCAAGCAGGTTCACATAAGCCTTGCGCTTATTTTTCGAGTACATTGGATTCAGTAGCCCAGGCACTCCCTGCGTGCTTAAAGTCAGTTGCAGCGACAGCCTTAGCAATCAGACAGAGCGACTCAATTGTATTGGGACATCCATTGACAGTACAAGTTCCACATTCTGTAGAGGTCCTTCTAAACCGAACCCAGACACAACACTTGACTATAGCAAGATTGACAGGTTATGAATTAACACTATTCCAGCCCCACATAGAAATCAGACGCTGTAACATTCTAAATCCTGCCACACTGTTACCCTCGATTATAACAGATTCAGCCCCGCATGATTGTATAGAGATTATTAATGCAGTAACAAAGCCCCGACGAGACTTAACAGATGTTCCACTGACCAACCCAGACCTGACACTTTATGTGGACGGTTCATGCATGAGAACAAGTACAGGAGAGTTAGTGGCAGCATACGCAGTAACCACTGAAACTGAAGTCAAAGAAACACACCGTATTGACACACTGTCCGCTCAAGCAGCAGAGCTCATCGCTCTGACCCGAGCCTGTATACTAGCCAAGAACAGAAATGTTAACATATACACTGATTCTCGTTATGCTTTCGGAGTCGTACACGACTTCGGAATGTTATGGCAAGAACGAGGTTTCTTGACTTCCCACGGAGCCAAGATTCAACACGGTCTCCTCATTCAAGCACTGTTAGAAGCAATACATCTGCCTTCGGGCATATCCATCATGAAGTGTAAAGCACATACTAAAGTTACAGACTCTGTTTCCCAGGGTAATGACCTGGCAGATCAAACAGCAAAGCATACAGCATTGACTCACACCCAGACAACTGATGTGACAAAGATTATAGTACCGACACATTGTATGACTGTTAAGGATCCCACACTAGATGTAATCGATATTCAGACACATGCCACTTCAGATGAAATCAAGAAATGGACTGAACTAGGAGGGATCCAGACAGATCAGGGATGGATGACGAAGGGAAAATCTACATGGTTTCTCCCCGATTCTATGGTTCAAGTCATAATAAATACTGCACATAGTCCAGCTCACCTAGGAGAAAAAGCCATGTTAGACAGCTTACAGAATCTCTGGTACAACAAACATTTACGAGCAGCAACAAAACAGAAAGTGCGTACTTGCATGATCTGTTGTCAGTTCAATCCAGGTAAAAGCGTCCCTGTAGAGCAAGGTGGATTTCATCCTCCCGATCACCCTTTTGAAGTCCTCCAGATGGATTATATCCAGATGGACCGATGTCGAGGATTTAAGTATGTCCTCGTAGTTGTTTTTTTTTTTTATTTTTTTTTTATTTTCAATGGCAGAGGCATACAAAATACAAGGATGAAAAAAAAAACATTTTAAACAATGACAATCATTCGCATAACTGCTAATACAATATTAACAAAGCCAAGTAAGAAATAGATGAAAAAGAAGAGAAAATAAACCGATGAGACATAGAAAACATAAGATATCTCTTTTTACAGATGTGGTCGTTAATAGATTAAATCCAATTATCAATAGGAGACCATAATTTCCTAGCAAATATCTTCTTTCTGTGTCCTTTCAATTTGTACACTGCTTTATCCATTCTATAAACGTTTAACAACTTTCCCAGCCATTGCTCAAATGATGGTGGATCAGCATCTAACCATCTTGAGGTAATACAGAAACGGTAGATGGACATTCCGATAAAAAGAAAATGTTCTTGATCAGCAGATAAACTCTCGGGAGGAACATATAAGCCAAAAATAATCACAGATGGACATAACTTAATATTAGTATTAAGCAAATTAGTCAAAAACTTTTCTATACTATTTATATATACAGTTAGTTTAGAACAGCTAAAAAACATATGACATGAGTCTGCTGCTAAAGTACCACATCGACTACAATTAATACCTTTCGTAGCTTTCCATTTGGCCAGTTTTGCCGGTGTATAGTAAAGATCTAAAGATGCCATATAATGTTGACTTTTAAGAGAGCTGTTGATTAATGTTTTATTGCTAATCTCAAACGCCCTTACCAGATCTATCCCTTCTATACACAGTTTCCTTTCCCATTTCTGGGCTTGTTGGTCGAGATCATCATGCAGCCTGTTGACCATTAGCTGATAAATTGTGCCAATGCGGCTATCCCTCCTACCGCTCTCCATAACAACATTGGTCTCCATTTCGTCGCTATATAAGAGGTTTTTTTTTTCCAGAAAGCTACGAATTTGTAAATATTTGAAAAATTCGTTTCTGGAGAGACCAAATATATCTTGAAGTTCGGAAAAAGACATTAGAGCCCCATTTTGGTACAATTGCCCAATTGAATGAATCTGTCCTAGGCGGAATCGATTCGTGGGGATATCTTGAAAGGTACCAGATAACGAGATATTGCAACAGATGGGTGTATAAAAGTTATATTTTGGGATTATCCGTAAAGCTTTATTAATTTGTCTCCAAATCAAAAAAGCAGAGAGAAGAACCTTAAATTTTGTTTTTTTGTAGTAGCTCGGCTCCATAAATATCAATAAACATTGGCGCACATGAGCACCCATAAGCATTTCAAAAATGGATGGTGACAAAAAAGTTTCGTTGACATGATCATGAAATAATAAAACCTTAATTGTTTTAAGAGTTATAGCCCAGTAGTACATTCTAAAGTTCGGAAATCCCAACCCACCACGCCCTTGCGGTAAGGTGCACCATTTTAAAGATCTTCTTGAACGGCGGTACCCCCAAAGAAATCTGGACAGCATCCTATCTATTTTATTAAAAAGAGACATAGAGAAAAATAAGGGAATGGTTCGAAAAAAATAAAGAAATTTTGGAAAAATCAACATCTTAATGACATTGGTCCGTCCAAATAAAGATAGATGTAGATTATTTATCCTTTCTAAGGTTCTGTTAGTGGATATAAGTAAAAGATCTAGATTTAGTCCAACAATGTCATCTACTTTAGATGATATAGTTACACCGAGGTATGTAGCAGTATCATTTAGTGGGATATCAGTAGGTGTACCAGTTTTAGAATGTACAATTTGGGTTTTTGAGATATTTAATTTGTATCCAGAAAATTTTCCAAAATCACTAGCAATTTCTATTATTTTAGGTAAGGCGGAAGAAGAATCAGAGGTTACAATGGCCACATCGTCTGCGTAAGCTAGGACTTTGTGGTCTATCTCATGGAGTCGGACAGGTGGAATACCAGGTTCTGTAATTAATCTATTCAAATAAGGTTCTAGATAAAGTGCAAATAAAAGTGGAGAGCAGGGGCACCCTTGCCTGGTCCCCCTGGTGATTGAAAATGGACTAGAAATATCCGCACCTAATCTTATTACACCCTTTGCATTTGAATAAAGTGACTGTACAGCTTGAATAAATTGTGATGGAAAACCCTTCCATTTTAGCACAGACCAAAGGAACCCCCAGTCGACTCTATCGAACGCTTTTTCAGCATCAAGTAGAATAACTCCGACTGGGGATTCCTTTGCCTGAGCCCAATCCAACAGTGCAATAACACGTTTAACGTGATCTGTAGTGTCCCTGTGTTTAATAAACCCGTGTTGAATATTGGAAACCAAACCCGGCATAACATTGTTTAGTCTATTTGCAAGAATTTTAGAATAAATCTTACTGTCAGCTGTAATCAAGGAAATGGGCCGATACGAGCCTAATTCCTTTGGATCCTTGTTCTTTTTGACAAAAACGACTATAGTAGCTGTAGACCAGGAATCAGGAGCTTTGTCTTGAAATGCTATATTAAAAATTTTAAGCAACTCTGGTTTCAGCAAGAGTCTAAATGTCCGATAAAATTCAAGAGGAATCTGATCGGGCCCCATAGCTTTACCAGCTGCGAGGCTCGTGATAGCCCTTTCAATCTCTTCCCAGCTTATTGACCTAGCAAATAAATCTATATCATCTGTGCTCAAAGAAAGTTGGTTAATGATTTGAAAATAATCTGTGGGATTAAGAGTCTTGTCAACTTCATTGTTAAAATCGTTATACAGCATCTTATAGAAACCCTGAAATGCCTCTAATATGCCTTCCCTACTTTCGTGAAGGACTCCATTTGTATCTTTAACACATTGTATTTCGTTATAAGACGATTTTTGTCGTAAGCGCTGTGCTAGAATTTTTCCTGTACGTTCGCTAAATTCGTACCGTTCCGTTTTGTATTGTTTAAATTTTGCAGCTACTTCTTCAGCAATATGTGTACGAAGACCTGAGCGTTCGATGGTTAATCGTGTTTGTACATCCTCTATATTAGCATTGTTTTTACATGCGGTAGATAAATCCAGCTCGACCTGCCTAATCTTGTTTAGCCTGTCCCTAAAATCTGTTTGGTTTTTTTTCCTCTTATAATTTGCAAAACTGATTGTCTCGCCCCGTACAATAGATTTAAAAGAGTCCCAAACTACTTGTGGAGAGGCAGTATCGTTATTTATTAGAAAGTAATCTTTAATAATATTAACCATAAATTGAAGATATTCTTCATCTAATAATAAATTTCTTTGAAATGACCAGGATCTAGTGGAGTTTTGGCAATCAGTAGAAAATTGCATCTCAGCGATTATGGGATTATGATCTGAGATGACTTGTGGTAATATCTCAATACGAATTTTCTCCCAAAAAATTGAGGATACAAAAAAATAGTCTAAACGAACAAATTTATGGTAAGGAATAGAAAAAAAAGTATATCCGGGGTCATTATAATGAAATTTATTCCAGACATCAGTTAACCCATTACTGAGTACCAGGTCTCTAAGTGCTTTATAAGTTTTAACCTTCCGACCCGTATATCTCTTCTCTGATCTAATATTCCAGTCGGCTGACATGTGTATATTTAAGTCTCCACAGACTATAATCGGTTGTGTCCAAGTGGATAGTTCTGTATTCATAGTGTTAAACAATTCGGCATCATCCAGATTGGGACCATAGATGCAACATAAGGTAAATTTACAGCTTCCGATTTTTAGCTCAGCCAGTCCCCATCTGCCCCATTTATCAGAGAGTGTTTTAAACATTTCCCTACTCCTTTTCGCATACAAATTGCTACACCTCTTTTGATACCCATTTGCTTAGATGTAATCAAAACTTCCAATCCCAAGTTATTCAGAAGAAAACGTTTATCCCATGAAATGTGGGTTTCCTGTATACAAAGCAGATCGATATTCAACACTTGGAGCATTGTTCGAAACATAGCAATCTTCTTTAAATCATTAAGACCATTGATATTAATAGTACATATTTTCACCTTTTTATACATATCAAAAGTGATAGAAAAAAATCATCGACCATCATCACAAGTATTTGCTCTTCAATGTTATCATTTAAATGCCTTATAATCATCCCTGCGTTGAACACCTCTGCCTTACACCCCCACCACCAACCCTTGCCCTTGCCCACCCCCACCCTTATTCCCAGAACCCCTCCCCCCGCCCTCCCCACCATATGAGGCACAGGAACTTTCAGTTCCTGGAGCGTATGGATGCCGTGTCCCTAGCCCATGGCGTCCTTACTAAAGAAAAAGAAAGGAGAGAAAAAAAAGGAAAAAGAAAAGTGAACGAAGGAGAAAGTTCAGAAAGTTCGAGAAAGCAGAAAAGAGAGTGTAAAAATAGAGAAACATAATGGTCCTGCAATCAAATAATTATTAAACGATATAGTTAATACGCTCAAATTCTAAATTCTAGATTTATCATACTATACATTGAAGTTCTTCTTTTTTATTCAAAGAGAATCCAAGTACTCCTTAGCTTTAATAATAGAAATAAAGTATTTTGTTTGGCCCTTGTATATAGTCTTTAATTTTGCGGGACCCTGAAGAAATACTGCTACTTCCTTCTTCTGAAAATCAGGAATTAGTTGCTTCAGTTGCCATCGTTGAGCCACAGTAGCTTGGCAGTAGTCTGGTCTCACAAAAAACTGACAACCTAGGCCATCCGCTTTCTTATCTGGCCTAGCGTTTAGAAATATCACTTCGCGGGCAAGGAAATTATTGAATGACACCAGGATGGCCCTAGGATAATTTTCCTGACCTTGTCGTGGTTTTCTTGTTGTAAATGGGAATCTGTGTGCTCGTTGTATTTCCCGAGCCCAATCCCAATCAGTAATTTCAGGAAAAGCATCGTTTAGTAAATTAATGATAAACTTCCTCGGGTCCCCTCCTTCTTTATTTTCAGGGATCCCCAAAAAACGCAAGTTGCTTCTACGGGCCTGGTTTTCCAAACTAGCTAGTTTGTCAGATAGGTCGTCCTTTTGTATTTTGAAATCTCCCACTTCTTGTCTTTGAGCCATACATTCTTCTTCTAGTACGGATATCCTGGCCTCAGCGTCAGTGACCCTATCAGCAGTCTCTGAACATAATTTGATTGCACGTCTTACTGCGTTTTTGACTTTGGCACATGTCATTTGCGTTCGTTGATTCTCGGCCTTGCTCTCTGCTCTATGGCACATCATAGTGTCAAATATTGTTTTCAGTGTAATCTCATCGTTGTTCTCTTGCTGTATACTAGGACCATGTATAACGTTATGACTAGACCCCGGGATATCATTGGCAACAGAAGCAGTGGATATTAGATTAGAAGACAGGGGATTCGTATTATTTGGAGAATTAGAAGCAGCCTCTTGGCTCATTGTACGAGAAGATCTCTTCTTTCTCCGCTTCTTTTTTATAATGGTTGCTGCATTAGTATTATCAGGACTCATACTAATCTCACCCTCAGAAGATAGGCTCTCACCGCTAAAGTCTGCCCAGTCTTTATTCGCCTCATCGGATGAGAGTTCTGATAGTGAATAAAAGTTTTCCGGGAGCTCTTGATTATGTTGCTGCACAATGGTTTCTTTTACATTTCGTGATTCGCTTGGCGCTTCATTTGATAGTAATACCAGCGATGGAAGAGAACACGCTCTATTGGTGATAGCTCCACCCAGAGCTGGAACTGCAAATCCCATAATACCCCTCCTTGAAGAGTCGGTCGGTATCAGAATGGGTGTCAAAGTAGAGGGATTATTAGAGTTATGCTGATTATCACCGCTTACAGATGGTTGATTAACGGATTGTGCTGCGGTTATATCAGTTATATCAGTACTTTGATTATCATTGTCAGTTATTTTCTTTTTTGCAGCATGCTTTTCAAATAAATCTGGTAAAGTTTGTAGTGCAGAGCTTTTTGTACCGAGTGTTTCATTAGATTTAACAGCAGCCCCCTTATTGAAGTTCTTACCCTGTTTGGTGATGGTTTTACCAGGGATCAGTGGCGTTGCCTCTGCCATCTCGGTCTCCTCGTTCTCTTGCTCCACGTTATTCAGTTCAGACCCAGGGCCGGTTTTTCTGTTGCTGCGTGTGGCGATAGAAAGTGGAAGTGGCGTCCTCTTTTTCTTCCGTGAGCCACCTCTACCGGGAAAAACACTGCTCTGTGCCCAGCAAAGGCAAAGTGTAGCACGCCACAGCGGAGACCGCCGATTGATCTCAAAGAAGTTTAGCAACATTCGTAAACTCCGCCTGATGCAAGGATAGTTTGTAGCAATTTATTATTACTGTGTGCTGAAATAACACGATGTGATTATTTCTTCCCCGTTTTTTGATATGTTTTTGTCACCGTGACTCCGTGGCTTTTGTCTGACCTGCACGAGTCAAACTCCGGTGAAATCAAAATCAATTGTTGGACGCTTTCCCCGCTGCTGGAATCTGCTCGGAAGTGGTCGATGCCTTTCTGCCTCTCTTCCAGCGCGGAGCTTCGGATCCAGCCCTCCGGTCAGGAAATGAAAAAAAAGCCGCCTTTCAGATTCCGCGGTGCTCCGTTTTCCGTCTCTCCGAGCAGTCCAGCCCAGCTCAGCTCGAGCGGCGTCCACAGCAGCGATAATGGCAGCAGCTGATCGATGCTATTCCACGGTCACCATCACCAGGTGAAATGAGCCCGTTTACGAGAACCCCATAGCCGGCTTTCACACGTTTAAACTCGTAGAATAGCTAGATTTCTCCTTCTCCTTCTCTGACGATAGAACGATAGGACGCCAGGAGCGAGGGAGCAAGCTGCCTACACAGCCTTCCCCACGGCAGCCATCTTGCCCGGTGCTATCTGAGTGGAAGTTCTTTTAAACCGAACACAGACTCAACACTTGACTATAGCACGACTGACAGGTTATGAATTGACCTTATTCCAGCCACACATAGAAATCAGACGCTGTAACATACTCAATCCTGCCACATTGTTACCTTCGATTACAACAGATCCAGCTCCACATGACTGTATAGAGATCATTAATGCAGTAACAAAGCCCCAACGAGACTTAACAGATGTTGCACTGACTAACCCAGACCTGACACTTTACGTGGATGGTTCATGTATGAGAACAAGCACAGGAGAATTAGTGGCCGCATATGCAGTGACCACTGAAACTGAAGTCAAAGAAACACACCGTATTGATACACTGTCTGCTCAAGCTGCAGAGCTTATTGCTCTGACCCGAGCCTGTATAATAGCCAAAAACAGGAATGTTAACATATACACAGATTCACGTTATGCATTTGGAGTCGTGCACGACTTCGGTGTACTCTGGCAGGAAAGAGGTTTCTTGACCTCTCATGGAGCCAAAATACAACATGGTCCCCTCATTCAAGCACTGTTAGAAGCAATACATCTGCCTTCAGCCATAGCCATCATGAAGTGTAAAGCACATACTAAAGTTACGGATACCATTTCCCAGGGTAACGACCTGGCAGATCAAACCGCTAAACACACAGCTCTGACTCACACGCAAGCAGCTGACATGACAAAGACAATAGTTCCGACACCGACACATGCTACTCCAGACGAAATAAAGAAATGGACTGAACTAGGAGGGATCCAGACAGATCAGGGATGGATGACGAAGGGAAAAGCCACATGGTTTCTCCCCGACTCTATGGTTCAAGTTATGATCAACACTGCACATAGTCCAGCACATCTGGGAGAAAAAGCCATGTTAGACAGTTTACAGAATCTCTGGTACAACAAACATTTACGAGCAGCAGCAAAACAGAAAGTGCGTACTTGCATGATCTGTTGTCAGTTCAATCCAGGCAAAAGCATTCCCGTAGAGCAAGGTGGATTCAATCCTCCCGATTACCCTTTTGAAGTTCTCCAGATGGATTATATCCAGATGGAACGATGTTGAGGTTTCAAATATGTCCTCGTAGTTGTTTGTGCACTTTCCCGTTGGACCGAAGCATATCCAGTCCCAGACTACACTGCTCCGACCACTGCCAGGCAGCTGGTTCGAGAATTCTTCCCACGGTACGGCTTGCCTCGTATTGTGTACTCAGATAACGGACAGCCCTTCTCGTCCGAGCTCATGAAGCAGGTTTCACTTCTGCTAGGATACCAGTGGAAATTCCATTGCGTCCGACACCCCGAGGCAGCCGGCCTTGTAGAAAGGCATAATCAGACATTAAAGACCCGTCTTGCCAAAGTTTGTAAAGAGAAAGGGGTCGACTGGATAGTCGCCCTGCCAGTTGCATTATTCTACATGAGGATGGTTCCTCATTCGAGATCAGGGCTATACCCGTATGAGGTGGTTTTTGGCAGGCCACCAAATATGTGGGGGACGCCCATGCCTAAGAAAATAACTGATGTTGATTGCAATATGCTGACAGATTATCTTGCCTCCTTGATGTCTGCACTCCAATCATGTCGTTCACAGGTTGCTGCAGCCTTCCCCAACAACACTGATGTAAAGCCACACGATGTCCGTCCAGGGGACACGGTGTTGATCCGCAACTTCGATAGGAGGAGTCCGCTGGAGCCCCGCTGGCAGGAGCCGAAGCTCGTCCTTCTGACCACGAGGACCGCTATCAAGGTTGAAGGCCGCAAGGGGTGGATCCACACGAGTCATATAAAAAATTTAATGAACTTTTACCCGAAACTGACTCTTCCACCCCCTCAAAGGACTGCCTAGAATCTAGTGACTTTAAAGTACCTAAAAGAGAGAAAACTCCGCAGGAAGAGTACAGAACTAAATTACGGTCTAGCAAGTCAGACAGTTTAATTGTTTAAGTCCTCCCCTAGGTGAATCGGTTAAATTAGTTTCCCCTAGATCGAGATAGAGAGAGAGAGACAATTCAAGAAACATGCATATTGTAAATCACTCCGTAGTCACTGTATAGTGACATTATTGATTTTGTTTTTTCTGAGCCTTCTGATTATTGCTGCTAGTATATTGCTGCCTGTATATTACCCTATCTTCAAGCATACACAATCTGCTTACAATGTCTCTGCCGAACATTCTTTTAGTGAATTACCATTACATGAGTTATCTTACAGACTTGCGCTGCGCAACAATACATTCATTAGTATGTTACATCACTCCCATCAGACTAACAATGCTACCAACTGTTGGATATGTGGCCGACTCCCTCCCTACCAGAAATACAAGGGAGTTCTGCCTCTTTTTCCGTACCCGTTCACTCACAATGGCTCCTGTGGTGCATGGTTCAGATTAATTAATTCTTTAGATTCTGATATTGCTATTTTCGAAGGGAATTGGGTTTGGGGATACCTGAACTTAGTTCTGCTTAACGCCTGCTACCCTGACAAGAAGGGACTTCCCACTAGGACAGGAACTGATCTAGAAAATGAAGTATATGGATTAGGTAATTACACAATTAACACAATTAACCTCATGATTCTTACTGTTGAATCCGAAGCTGCACCAGTTCTCCCTGCTATGTCAGTATTACCGGTCACTGGTGACTTATGTCTCAGAAAGAAGGGTTCAGTACACTTAGGTCATAGTAAATGTACCACTGTGGTCGAATTCAGTGATCAGGGCAGGTCTACATTTAGAGCTACTCGTCATTCCTACTTTGTTTGTGGCCATACCGCATACATACGCTTACCTCTAGATTGGGATGGTACCTGTTACGTTGCCTTCCTTCTGCCCCCTGTTTTCCTAGCTCCTCCTGATTATCACAGAAATACAAATCTAGTAAACAGTAGACTCAGAAGAGATCTCCCGATTGTCGACTATACTGAAACGGCATGGGAGCAATACACAGACTTTAATAAAGGTTTCTTCCCCTACTTAGGTGCTGTTTTCAATAGTAAACTGATACGCAAATTAACTAGAACCCTCGAAGCAGTAGTGAATGAAACTACCTCCGCTCTAGGCAACTTAACAGAAGAGCAGTCCGCCATGCGGGTTGTTGTTCTTCAGAATCGTCTCGTTATTGACGTCATCTTGGCAGATAGAGGCGGAGCTTGTAAGGTCATCGGGTCAAGTTGCTGTGTTTTCATTCCAGAAAACGCGCCAACTGTATATAAAGCTATCACACGTCTTCATAAAATTGCAAGTTTGATACATCAGAATCCAGGCACCTGGACTTGGTCCGGTTGGTTCTGGACAACCCTGACTGCTTGGGGATGGAAGATCCTATCCTTCCTAGGCATTGGTCTTCTCATAGTATTCAGTTGTTGCTTATGTCTACAATGTGGGCCAGCGATTTGCGGTCTGTGCGCCACGTCATGTATTCCGCATTCCAGTTTTCATGCAAAACGTGAACAGAAGAAAGAAGAGCAAATGATGTTACGTGAACAGACTGATCGGTTCATGAGGATCGATATATCATGAAGGGTCCGTAGGGAACAAGGAGGGAATGAGGAAATATAAATTTTATGGTCAAGAAATGTTCCCTAACGTACCCCACCGTCTCCATGTACGAACTTAAAGTGCATGTAACTTCCCTCCTGTGCCAGCTATGAAGACGCAAACACATTTGCGTCCAACGTTAACATGTCCTCTTCCAGACCCACCCTGAACGGGTTGAATAGTTCGTTTCTAAGTATGCCTTGCCAACGTCTTTTTGTGGTGTACTTTACACGTTTTTCCAGCCCAGGCGAAGTAGGCCCTGAATTCTGCCATCAAGCCTTTTCCTGCCTTCAGACTCTGAAATGCCTCAGCCTGGGCCAGCCTCTGTACCCGTGACCTCTGCCTTACTCCTGCGCGGCTCACGGCGCTTAGCTCAGCCTGTTGCCTGCCAAGACTGTATTCAACCTTCGAATTATCTGTTCCGCTCCTCGAAAATACATTCCTGCCTACTAGTTTAAGTAAACATCTTTCCAGCTGCAGAGCAAAGGGCCCGGCCTCACTGTCTCCGTCAAAGTAATTCATAGTCTCTGTTACCATGGTAGGCCCATGCCCCCTCGCATCTCATGCAGACACCTAGACGCTTATGCACGCACTCACAGTCAGTATAGAATAGCTTCTGTCCGAGAGACCTTTTCCTTCTAGATAATATGGTTCCCAAACATCAGATACCAGATATGATATAGGAACGAGTTGATCTGACATGCCAGACTTCTGTCTCTTTCCTCTAGTGTAAATGTCAAGTCCCCTGCACCCTCCAACTTTACGTCAATGACACGTCATGCAGCTGCGCGCGCATCCTAGCTAACGATTCCTGCTGACTCTGCACTATTCTGTCATAGAGCCACCCACTTCTGACACTTACATGTGACGTTTCTAGAACACACCTCTGTGCACGCCTTAGTTCACGCCTTCTGATTACGTATTGCTAACACGTGTGTATCCTTATCTTGTCTCTCTCAGCTGTTACGCCTTCTGCATTGACTTCTATTGTGTATATTAAGTATAAAAGTAATGTAATGTCAATAAAATATGCTCTATCCCTTCCTGCACCCCAGTGGTGGCAGGAACCCGATATCCAGTACCTGACCCATTCCTTTTTAAGGAATAAAACCCCTAAGAACTCTAACACCACGGACTCTGCCTCTTTCTTTCCGATTGAGTTATTTTTGTTTAAGTACTTACCTGCATAGAAATTCAGACGGTAAATCAAATATTTACCACACCAGGCAGGGATTTAGCAGATCACCAACCTTAGGCAAGACTAGGTTAGGGAGCGCTAGGGAGGAGTACACTATACACAGTACTTGTATGTCCGCATAGATTCACTATTCTAGCACAATGGTGGAATCGTTTATCTTTTTCACTGCTCTCATAATGCTGATTATGCTAATCTGTTTCATTCTACTGATTATCAGAGCACACGTATTTTATACAAGGATCACAATGCTTCAATAAATATTGAAATGCCTTCCTGAGTATTTCTTGTGGATTTCTTTGGGTATGCCTGAGAGTCCAAACAAAAGGGTTCTAGATCTGTTACCAAGATTTAATTGGGAGAGCAGGGTTGCCATGTTCTGAGGTTGCACGTGCATTTGCAACCCTGAAAGGTAAGGAGTCCAGATGGTGCACTGTGGGCTACCAGAAATACAGGCATGCATATCCTGAGGGTGTGCACGGAATCAGTCTGGGACACTCTTGATGCTCATGTTGTCCAATAGAATCACAGTTTTATCAGAGAGGTAAAAGCCGTACTACATGGTGTCGCCAACTTGCTAGGTTTGGTTCTTATTGAATGGATCACCTGAGTAGTTTTCTTTTGTGTACCCCAAAGACCCCATCTCACCTCTTAACCAGAGATGTCCTTGTTATCCTCAGCTGAGTAGTTTGACCCTGTGTATTGGGTGTAGGTTGTTCAAGTTGGAATTTTTCAAAGGATCTCCCCGTAGTGGTACCCTTTCTGCTTTTGACACATTATTATGCTTGAACCAGCAGCAAAAAACAAACCTGAAAACTGCAGACATGTAGGTACTCAGAAGCGCCTACAAAGCGATCTCAAACTTGAGGTTTGGGACGTTACCTTTGTTGTTGAGGCACACAAAGCATGAATTAGTTTCCCAGCAGCAAACGATCGCTCACAATTGTTTCACACCTGCACTGCAACTGATGTTCCAAGAATCAATACAGCTTAAGAAGCTTTAGGAATACCATGAACTTACCAAAAACATCAAAATTGGTTTGAAGATGCCCACCACACACTACTCAAGAAGTTAGACTAGGTACCTTTAGCAATATGGGAGCAACATGGCCAGTCTTAGCTGGTTACACACCACACCCAAACATAGCTAATATGTCTGCAGCACAGTTACAAAGACTATACGTGAGTCTAGTCTGAATATACAGGAGTCTGACACAGTTTTCCATGCAAACAATAACAGTAACAGTAAACCCTGTGAGGAGTGCTCAATTGGCTACCAATGCTGTTATACAGCAGCCCAAATCCTCTTTGACCTGTCAGCTGCATTTGACACTGTATCCCCCCACACCCTCTTCAAGAGACTTCACCACTTCGGGCTTCAAGGAGAAGCCCTCAAATGGATAGCTTCCTTCCTCATCAGATGAACCTAGAGAATCTGCAAGCCACCCTTCACCTTGGAACCCAAGAGCATCATCTGTGGCATCTGTCAAGCCTCATCCCTCAACCCTACCCTGTTCAGCATGTACAATACGCCACTAGCCAACATCATCAGAACTCACGGACTCAACATCATATCCTATGCTGGTGACACCCAACTCATCCTGTTACTCTTGTAAGACCCCATCACCACTAGAACCGACTTCCATAACTGCATGATGAGCATCCCCGAATGGATAAAGACCAACTGCCTGGAACTCAACATGGACAACACAGAAGTGCTTATCTTCGGGAATAACACCAAATTCAGACCTTCACCCACTCAGACAGACTATGCCCGCAACCTGGCCTCATACTGTTCAACAAATCACCATGAAATGCCAGATCAATGCAGTAACCTCCACCTGCTTCCACACCCTTTGCGTGCTCTGAAAGATCTTCAAATGGCTTCCCGCTTTCTCCGGGAAATCTGTCACTTAAGCTCTAGTCACCATCCGGTTGTAGTACAGACACTCATCCTACGATGGAATCACCTCCCAGCTCCTGCAGAGACTCCAGACAATACAGAATTCAGCGGCTAGACTCATCCTCAACCTCCCAAATGGACACACATCACCCCCCACCTCAGGAACCTCCACTGGCTCCCGGTCCGGAAGAGATGCCAATTTAAGATGCTGACCCACACCTACACAGCTCTCCAAGACCAGTGACCTCATACATCAACTGCCACCTGAACGCCCACCAACAATCCAGGCACTTCCCGCATCAACAGAGGCTACAGTCATTCTTTCTCCTAACTCACTGCCAATTCCTAGAACGACCCCCCCAACCTCTGAACAGCAACCTCTCTCCTGAAATTCAAAAAAGTATTCAAGACCTGGCTCTTCGAGTGAGTCTAGCGATATCCTAGTGCCTTTTCACCCTCTCAGGCAGGTGATTAGTCGCTCTCTACTAGTAGTGATTGATTGAATCCTTCTGATATAGCACAGTGTGCCATAAACCAGCATCAAGTACCTTCATGGACACTACAAGGCATGCACATAGAACCTCAGTGGTTATTTCCTCAATTTGTTGGTAATTTAAGGTTGCTACAAAGGGTTCCTCTGAGTAGCAATACAATCTTATTAGTACAGACAAACCCAACAATTGCATTATATTTAAAATCCTGAATATGTGTTTCTCCCACCCATGCACATAAAATATAATGCCTACAAGTAATGCCTATCAAAAGGATGGTATGTGACTCCTACACCTTGTAACTCTCACTGTCTAATGTAGCATTTCCTGTACACTGAGTTACACACTTTTATGATCGTCTCTGTATAATATGTACGTGTGATGTAAAGAACCCTGACAACTTTCATTGGGATGAACAGTGCAATAAAATAATTAAAATAAACAATTACTAAATGATATTTAAATCATTACTTGTGCAATTTGTCATACAGACCAGTACATTTCACATTCTTACAGTGTATGCATATCTTTTATGTACACTGGTTGAAAAAAAACAAAAACCTGCCTCCAAAATCACAGTTTCTCTAAAGCAGTTGTAAAGTGAAAACAATAGAGGTGTGTCAGCTGCTTAAAACTTGACCCAAGCTCAAGCCTGATGCTGGACTCTGGCTAAATTGGAGGTCCTCTTGTAACATTGATCTCGAAACAAAATGAGCTTTTATGTAGCTTCTACCTGCCACCCTCGCTCTACCATTTGTGCACAAAGTTAAAAACAGGCCATTTAACATCTATGATGAACAGTAGAGACAAATAAATACCCACTTTGTATCTGATTTGTATAAAGTGAAACCCAGAAAACTTGGGATTGATCCCTGCTTCCCCGCTAAACCAAACTCTGTGAATATTTTATTTTACCAATCCCTCTATTTCTTTGTTATCTCTCAATGAACCTCTGTGTGACTTATTAATGTCAAAGCTGACACATGTTAAAGAAAAGTGTTTTACATTTTGAACAGATTTGATCATATTTTACATTATGTTTGTTGCATGATTTGCATAGCAAACATTCCACAGGTTTGTGCAAGGGATTTTAGAACCAAGCTAGACCCTTCTCTTGGCTCTTGCTTGGATCTCTCTGTTAATGTGTTAGCTCGCTAACCTCTAGATAACAAGACCACCATGACACTGACATTTTGGTGTCAGGCTCCATAAATCTCCCAGCCAGCTTTATACTTGAACAAAAAGAGAGAGGAGAGAGAGCTTTTGCCTTTGTATATATATAAAAATCTCAGGAGAAATCAGACAGGGGACCTTTCCTTAGCTAACTGAGAGCATTTAGACCCAACCACGTACTAGATAACATATTTGTTAGTGGAGTATACCACCCCAAACCCCCTCTCATTCCCCCCAATTCATTATGTTCAGTTTAAATAAGTAATTCAAAGATTCTTAGCGACACGCTTCTATATTCCCAGTCTTTCACGTTCTAGGTGAAATCCAGCACCAGCATACCCAAATGTGAGTCCCAGGACCCAAGTGACTTATAGAAAACATATTTATTAAGAAGGTGCAACACCCCAAACACCCCCTTCTCCTATGGCTAAGGCCATGCCATAGACTTCAGGTCCCAAGATTCTGGGCACTTGGCTAAAGTCGACATTTAATGAGGCCTAGTATGGAACTAAACCTGACCAGGCCGGGAGTTCAAGTTATTCCAGTCTTGTTCATTCCAGCAGTATCGAGGAGGTGGGCAGCGTGCAAGCTTGAATGGAGGCCTATCTAATTTCACCACTCTTTTACTTTGTCCTATGCTGTTGAAGCAGCTGTGTCTGCGCTCAAGTTTTCAAAATCAAGGCTCCCATTACTGTTTCTTGGTGATTGATTGTTATCATTGTTATAGATTTGTATGGCTTTGTATTTTTGTGCATCATTAACAGTAATATGCATTTAAACACACAAATTCACATGCACAGACGGATGTATTATGATTGGTTTTGAAACGGTTTTCCTATGATGTGTAGAAGAAAATAGTTTACAGTGAACTGTGCTGCTGATGGCGATGGAGAAGATACAACAGTACTCACAAAAGAAGATATAAGGGCGGAAGAACAAAAGTCACTAAAAATACCCGTAAAAAACACAATGACAGAATGACAAATTGAAGCTAAACAGTGAAGAAAGTAATTGAACTAGACATAGAAAACTGTGCATGTAAATGACTGATTTCCAAAAGTCCAACCAGAAAGAGAACTTCAAATAGAAAATATGCATCACCTGAATAGGTATATCTAGCAACAGTGTCTGAGGAAGAAGCATCAGAACCAGAGATTCACAGCCCAATAAATCATTGCCAATACACCTTTTGAAGTGAACCTGAAACTGAATCAGATGAAGAATCCCTCTGAAAAGTTTGAAAAGACTGTTTAGGACAAAACCAAATTATGAGAGGATTTTTGCCAAAACACAAAAAAAGAAATAATTTATGGGAGCAATGAATTGAATGATATGAACTTTTTTTTAAAAGGAAGACTCTTTTTAAAGCTTATTTTGTCTTTTTTGATTATGAATATTGTTTTAGAGAAAAAAGAATAAAAGAATAAAATATTCATTGTTTTGAAGAAGAGTTTGTAAATATTTGGAGCCTTTACAATGACTTTTTTGTCTCAATAGAAAATGACATACAGTAGATGCTGTACATTCATTATTTTAATTGCCATATTAATTATATTACTAGTCATATCTGGCCTGTTGTTGTGCCTACTTTCCTTAGTGGGATATGTCTCCACAAAAGTTAAATTAACTATAGTACATAATGAAGTGAACCATAACACATTGAGACATGAAGTTTAGTTAGTGGATTTCAAAATAACATTTGTGCTTAAATGCTAGGGGGAATATGTTTATATTATGAATGTTAAAAAACTCCTTTGTATAAATCTTTCTTCCCTCTTCTGAAGGTGAAGGTGCTACTTATTTATATCCTTTGCTATCCTATAGCATGTACTGCAATGCTTTTGTTTGTATATGTTTGTCAGATTTCAACTCCTCGCTGCAATATATGTCTATATCTGAAGATGAACATGTTAATAAGGGTCTTAAGTATGGTAATTTTCTGAAAACAGTTGCACAAATTAAGCACAAATCTAAAACTATCAACCAAGGGTATGTATGAGGTTTAAGTAAAGAGTAACATGAATGTTTTAAAGAATACAATGAGAGAAGAGTGACAATAGTGAAAGAATTATAAAAGAACAGTTTAAAGCTGAAGGAAAATGTACATTGTCAAATCTACAACCAAGATTGAAAATGAAACATGGAAGAATGGGTGAGATGTGTACAGTGCGTTGTAAATGCTCAAAAATTGGAAAGAGTGAATATGTGGGCGAGAGAGAGCGTGTGAAAGAAATTATGTGGTAAGACTGCTTATTTCAATTTGCCACGTAATTGGGTTGGATTTTGATATCTTCCTTTAGAGTTTAAGTGTAGTGGATGATGTCGTTGGTTTCATTAGAGTGAAATGTTGTTTAGGACAGGTAGTGTTAGATATATTAGGTGCTATTATTCCTCCTATACATGTGGCTATGAATGATGTAAAATGAGTTGTTTGTCTATCCTTGTTGACCAGCTTGCTTCTAAAACGGCCGGAGCACTTACCCCAAAAAACTCAGTGTAGTGGTGCTGCAAAACCATTTAGCGATAGATATACTTCTTGCGAAGTAAGACTTTGTTTCCAAGGTTTTGAAGGTTAAGGAATTTTTTATCTTCATACCTGATAACAGAAGGGTTATTAATGTATATATAATGAATTTGGCTAATATTTCCTGTGAAGTCCAAGTTTTAGAAGAGCATGATATGTGGTAGATTGTACGTTCCTTGATTCATGAGATAGCGAAGGGTTTTAGTAAGGCTGATGAATAGATTGACAGTTTGGGAGAGGGAACTGTGAGACTAATAATGACTCAAATAATAATCACAATGGTTGCAAGTCTTTTTTCTTGAGTTTCAAATATTTGGAAATCATTAACACCTATGAGAGGAGAGTAGCTTGAACTGGAGAATGTCGAGGATTGTGTCTACAACCAGCTAAAGATGATGGAGGAGACTACTAGAATGAAGCAGAACACTTTCTGCTTCATTCTAGTCTAGTAGCCTCCTCTGCCATCTTTTGCAAACTGTATCATAATGTAATGATTAATCAATTCTTTTTAAATGTGTGTTTTTAGTGATTAAGGAATTATTTGAAAGGGATTTGTTAGAGAATTGTATGGGTTTGTATTTTGTGGTTCATTAATCGTGTGATATATGTATTTAAATACACATATTTACATGTACAGACTGATATAACATGACTGGTTTTGAAACGCTTTTCCTATGATGTGTAGAAGTGTGTTTTCTAATGATTTTAACTATGGCACATTTCTGTGTAAAATGCCATCTCTGTCATTAATTTAGTGCTTCTGCCCCTGCACACATCCTCCTCCCACAAGCTTCACAGAGCACAGTCAAGTTGCAGTTTACTGAGTTATTTTTCACTGTTATTAATGTTGCCCTGTTCCTAATGAACTTTCTAAGTTCAGCTATAACTTTAAATGGTTTCTTTCTGCTCAAACCTATTCATTCACATACCACTTTACTGTTGATATAACATATTTTGTTGTAGCATCTTTCGATAGATAGAGGGTGCTGAATAATTATTCATGTGGTGGGTTAACGCTTGGTGTTCAGGCTATATGATGCTTATTTTTCATGTGCTCTGATTTGATGAAGAACTTGTACATTTTCTCACACTATGATGGGATCTGCAGAAATGTTGATTTAATATGTAAGAATAATGGATAAAAACTCCTTGATTTTAGGGAAGAGCTAGATTTTTTAAAGAACTAGGTACAGCTGGTGCTGCCGTCTGTTTTTCGATGGATTTTGCTGCCAGTTTGAGACTTAGAGTAATTTCTGATGTCTACCTCCTCTGTATATCTCTGCATCAGCGAGCCTTTGTGGCATTAACTCTGTACTACTTTATCTTTGAATTTTTATAACAACCTGTTATGCCCTGCATAGTTTGCTTATATCTTGTAGTTCATCAATCTTCCTGCTGCTCAGCCAGTGTGTATGTTTACTGTATAATGTTGGCAATTCAGTGATGCGTGGAATGTTGGGTGTCTGTGTGAGTGAGGAATGACAGTTAGAGATGGGCTGAGCAGCAGGCAGGCTGCTCCTGGTGAGGTTTGCTACTACATGGAACTAAAGGTTTGACTACTGGCTAACCTACATCTACTTCACCTGTTTACCTGGACTACCCCTATGATGTACCTACATACTATCTGGATGTACCTGGACTAGCTACAGAATAAAGGTACTTATGAACTAAACATGGCTACTAGTGTCTTCTTGTGCTGCAGGGTACAACACAACCCTTTAACTTTTCATTGATCCTGAACTCTGCTATTGTTTGGGCCCTCTGAATTTACCTACAATAATTCAAACAGGAGTTATTTCATGAATTGTATTTTCTTCTAATTGTGATGCTATGGGAGGAGCTGTAACACGGGGACACATTGCCTCTTGAAATTGAGGTTTAACACTGTCTCAGATCCAGTTCATGTGAGAACACTGTGTGAGGAACATTTTGGGGTGTCTTGATTTTAGGGTACAGAGTTTTGCTCCCACATCCTGTCCTTCCATTTGTATCAGTGTGTACCTTCTAGATCCCATGATACTTCCATTTGCCCCAAATTCTGGCTCAGTTTTTTAAGCGTCTTCCATTAAAAATACAGTCTGCTGTCTGTAAAAGCTAGTGCTGTGGTATTTATCAGTGATGGTGTTTAAGTGACTGAAGTATGCTAACTGCGTGCGACAAAGTACAATGCCCTTTAATTGCAGCAGATTTTCAATCTCTTGTTGCTGCAGAGTGTAGTGAATAGATCTCCAGGGAAAAGAGGTGGGAGAGAAACTTAAAGCTTGAGCCAGATGCCGGGTTCTGGCTTTGGCTCAGCTTGAGGTCCTCTTGGAATCACTAGCCCAAAATGGGCTGAGCTTTCACGTGGCTTAGGCCTGCCACCCATGCTCTACTCTCTGCACAAAGTTTAAAACAAAGCTTTACCTTTGAGGTAAAAAGAAGAGAGAAATATTTGCCCATTCAGTGGCTGATTTATATAAAGTCAAACCAGAAAATGTGGGATTAATCCGAGCTTCCCTGCTCAACCAAACTGTGTGGTCTTAGGCAAATACTTTGTTTCACCAATCCCCCTTTTATTTCCTTAACTGTCAATGAATCTATAATGTGACTTGTTAATGTCAAAGATATTGAATGTCAAAGAAATGTGCTTTTTAAAATTTTGAGGAGACTATAACATTTTGCATGATGTTGTTGCACGATTTACATAGGAACATTTCTAGGGCTCAACTCTTGCAAGGTCTCTTAAAGCCAAGCCTCTCCCTGTTATTTGGTTGGCTCACCCACCTCTCCCAATGAGCAACATTTATGCGGTTGCATCTTCTCATCACTTAATTCGTCTTGCACCAGCCTGGTGCTGCCACCCATTGGACGCTTCCAGTGGGTGCGCCACCGGCGCACAGCCGGCATGCCAAATGCAAGCCTGTCTGCGCCCGTCCGGGACCCCTAGTTCTCCCACCATCCAAAGCTACTCCATGGCATCACTCCTAGAAATAGGCAACAAAGTTAAATGCCCCTCATGCTCTCTGTATAATTTAAATGCATCTTTTTCTCAGTATCCGTGCCAAAAATGTAGCTTTAACCCTGCCTAATGGGCTTGATATGGCAAGGAGGTCGACCAGTTATTGAAACGCCCCCATGCTAGCCTCAGGCTGCCAGACCATGAATTAGCCTGTCTGCTCCTCAATATAAGATCAATAATATAGCACAAATATGAATTTGCTGATCTCATGGAGTCAGAAAATCTAGATAGTGTGTTTTTAATGGAGACCTAGGCAGACTTGGCATCTGAATCTGATTTTGAAATAGTGATGCCTGAAGGATATAATTTGAAAAGAGTGAATAGACAATATAAGCGGGGTGGTGGGATTGCGCTCATATACTGCAACCACTTAAAAGCCACTTTTAAACCCCTTTCACATCTTAACTGTGAAGTCCTCTTGTTCAAGTTAAAGATTCAAAATACATATTTCTTTGACGGCCTTTTAATGTATCATCCTCTGGGCCCCAGGGAGAACCTCTTTCATTTACTGCTAAGATTCATGGAATCTTGGGTAGAAAACACTTTACCATCTTAGAGGTCGTTTGACAGCAGAGTTTTTGCAAGTATTGCGTCATTTGACAGCAGAGGTTTGGCTTGTACAAGAGGTATATTGCAAGGAACATTTTCTTGATTTTATGCAACCCCCATTGGCCAGGAAATTGTATGTGCAATTCAGACTAGGGACCCTTTCCCTAGCATGGTTTACTAGAAAATGGCTAAAAGAGCAACGGGTGAATGTCGTGCATGTAATTAAAAGGAGGAGTCCGAATTACATGTCCTGCACCTCTGTCTTGCCTATCGGGTGCCGCGCAAGCGTTGGTTAATCCAACTTTGTAAGAATTTGGGCTTTGTGCGCTGCATAGAGGCCAATAGAGTTTAAAAGTATGACACCCACCCACCAATAGTCTTTGCTGTATCACGATTCTTAATTTGTATGTGGCATATCCGGCGGGCCTTTTTAAAGTAGATCGCATGGGGAAGAACAAATGCATTGTATTTGCACAGGTATATTAACTTTGTAGCCATGTATCTTTGTAAAATTTTAGACTGTAGCTTATCTTTAGATGGTTGCTTTTATTGTGCTTATAACTGGTTGAAGACAGTACTAGTATCATTTTATATCCTTGCTGTGACTTTTATTTCATGTGTGTTCCTTGGATGATCTCTGTACAAGAAGATGATTTTGAGCTATCCACATTTTTTAATCACAAATGTTATTTGTTTTATTGCAACTTGAGGCCGAAATAAAGTTATCAAATGGAATGGATTTTAGTTTTCACCTGTAATGCATGGATTACAAGGATACAGAGCATTTCATTGATAATCTACAGTGCTTCGACCTTTCACAAAAGTTGAAACTTCCAACTCACAAAGCCAATCACACACTTGACTGCATTTTTTCAAATAACGCGGATCTAGTAGTTGAAAATATCCTGCATTTTGTCTAGACAGACCATGGGGACATTATGTATTAAGAGTCATCCACACAAAAAACACTCTCACTCTGATTGCACCAGCAGTAATAAAATATCGCCCCTGGAAGAAAATTGATAACTTAAAATTAGATAAATTGATATACGAGTCCCTGCTGAAAATAAACTACGACGTTGACCAAGCATCTGCCAACTATGCTAGTTGGTTAGATGCAGCAGTTAAACAACTACACTCCTCCTAAAAACTCCCCTAAAAAAGGCCAAACCATATGACTACACCCTCAGCTCCCTGGTATTCCCAGGAACTTAGACAACTCATGCAGAAATGTATGCACAAATTGTAAAGGTAGAGACTGAATTATAGCACAGAAGAAAAAAACAAAATTCAAAACCCTGATAAAAGAATACAAAACACTAATTGCGACAACAAACACTACTTTTTACCGAGAAAATTAAAAGAGCCAGTAACTCAATTAAGGAGTTGTTTATCTACTTTCTGTAATAAATAATAATAATACTGCGGTCACACCAGATCAACAGCTATGCAGCAAAGTAGCTGATTTTCACAGTAAAGTAAATAATATGCACTTTGAATTTACTGCAACGTTGGACAGTACAGACTCTCAATCAACAACAGAGTTGGTTGAGAAAACCATCTCCGCTAAACCAGATCAATGCCCTCATTTATTGAAAACTTTTACACCACCCACTGGAGAGAAGGTAGCAACCCATATGGAAACTTCTAAATCGGGAGCTCCATCAGACCCCTGCCCCCCTCAAGTTCTTCTCCCTGTCTCTAAAATGATTTCAGCTCATCTCATGCCACTACTAAATTGGATTTTTACTTCTGATTGTTTTCCAATTACTTGGAAATAGGCGCCCAAATTGCCATTACTAAAGGAACCTTCACTTGAGCCTTCTGAGGAGAAGAATTACAGGCCAACCTCCCACCTCCCTCTTCCTGCCAAGATCCTCAAAAAGGGCATGAACCAAGTTATTATGACTTTTCTTGAAACCACCAATCTGCTCTATCCGTCACAACATGGGTTCAAACCCAAACATTGCACAGAGTCTGCCCTACTGGCAGCCATAGAGGAAATCAGAGCTATTGTAGATGTAGGTGGCAATGCGGCCTTGATCTTGCTTGATCTCCCGGCTGCCATCGACATGGTTGGCCATTCCATTTTGGTTAACCTTCTTGAAAACATCAGCATTAAGGGTATGCCTCTAAAACTGATCAGCCTATTTCTGTCCAACAGGGAGCAAGTGGTTGCTCTGGAAGATTTTACGTATGCCTCTTTTTTCCTTCCTTGTGGTATTCCTTGGGGCTCCTGTTTGAGCTCTACTCTTTTTTCTGTGTTTGTCATGCCTTTGATCAAACTTATTTGATCGTACAGGTTTGAAGTATTTTTCTATGCTGACGAGTGACGACACAGAAATAGTGGTGTCTGTCTCCTCTGAAAATGTGAAAGTGGCCAACCAATTCAATATCTGTATGAGTAGCATCGCTGACATGATGCAGAACTACAAAACACACATGATGATGGACGGAATGTTGCACAATGGCAAAACATTCACCCCCAGTCACAGATCTGGGTTTAATCCATCGTTATTTTGCTCACCAAGCCACCCCAGTTCAGACATGGCCATATGCAAATCAGTCTTGACCCCTTGCCTCATGGGAACAGTCCAGCCCAAACTGATTTTCATATGGCTGGGTTCAAACACAATGGCATGGTGACCAAACAAAAGATGGATTTAGGCCCAGATCTTAGTACTGGGGTGAATGTATGACATTGTTCTACAGTCTGCCCATTAACTGTTGTTTTTGCGTTTGATGCAGAACTAAGCACAGAAAAAACTGAGGTATTACTCTTTGGCAATGACTCCTCTTTCTGGATTGCCCACTAATCGTTGGTCCCTCTCACTGCCTGTCCAGAAAGCTAATAACATGGGGTTCATCTTTGGCACTAAAGTAGCATTCAATGACCACACCAATCAGATAACTTCCTGTTTTCTCACTCTGAGAATATTAAACAAAATTATTTCCTTTCTCCCAGTGGAGCTAAGACAAACAGTTATAATTGCCCTAGTTCTGTCCAAATTACACTAATGCTACGTCTTATATGTAGGCTCCCAAAGTCATATATAACATAAACTCAAAAAGCTGCCCCGGTTACTGATGAAAATCTCCAAATTCTATTCAGTTTTGCAAACTTTAGGGAATTGCACTGGCAACCATTTAGAGCCCAGAAAGCCAAGCCCCAGGCTGGGCCCCCGGGAGTGGTACTGTGATGTTCCTGAGGCAGTTACACTACTGCCTTTTGACGTCTCTTTCGGTTGTCGTTGCAGCTTGCCCCAATGCTCCCTCGCCAGGGATTTGAAAGGCTCCCGACTGGAAGGTTAAAGCTTTCGCTCCCCGACCCCCTACTTTTGCCATCTGTTTCCAGGGTAGAAGATAGCTGTATGGCTCTTGTATTTTTCATCTATCTATCTATCTATCTATCTATCTATCTATCTATCTATCTATCTATCTATCTATCTATCTATCTATCTATCTATCTATCTATCTATCTATCTATCTATCTATCTATCTATCTATCTATCTATCTATCTATCTATCTATCTATCTATCTATCTATCGCCCTCACTCTATCACCCTCATTCTATCTATCTATCTATCTATCTATCTATCTATCTATCTATCTATCTATCTATCTATCTATCTATCTATCTATCTATCTATCTATCTATTGCCCTCACTCTATCTATCTATCGCCCTCACTCTATCTATCTGTCTATCTATCTATGGCCCTCACTCTATCTATCTATCTATCTATCTATCTATCTATCTATCTATCTATCTATCTATCTATCTATCTATCTATCTATCTATCTATCTATCTATCTATCTATCTATCTATCTATCTATCTATCTATCTATCTATCTATCTATCTATCTATCTATCTATCGATCTATCTATCGATCTATCTATCGCCCTCACCCTATCTATCGCCCTCACTCTATCTATCTGTCTATCTATCTATCGTCTTCACTCTACCTATCTATCTATCTATTGCCCTCAATCTATCGATATATCGCCCTCCCTCTATCTATCTATCGCCCTCCCTCTATCTATCTATCGCCCTCCCTCTATCGATATATCGCCCTCACTCTATCTATCTATCGCATCACCACAGCATCACACAGCACCACCACTGCATCACTCAGGGGCACCACAACATCACTATGCGCTACCACAGCATCACTGAACGCCACAGCATCACTCGTCGCCACCACAACATCACTCAGCACTACCACAGCATCAATCTATGCAACCATTCAACAACAACTGGTTCAAATATGTTCTCTCAATGTTTCAAGCTTTAATACAATTGTCACAAAAAGATGTTAATATTTCACTTCTGTTCTTGGATTTTTATCACAATAAAATACACTGAACATAATCTTCACAAAAGTTATTTACAAAAGTTTAAGCTATTGCCATTATAAATTACAATAACTTTCATTTAAGTACTAATTATTAAAAAAATTAAAAGCCATTATTATTTGTAATATCAATACATCTAAGTCACGTAAATGCAACACATATTGCATTACAAATGCTATAGGTGTCACATTTGCAAAAATTAAAACTATTGGCATTGTAAATGACAAAGCTATTAATTTCACTATTTACAAAACCAACACATAAATAAAAAAATTGTCATTTACACTACCAATAGCTCAAACTTTCCTAATGCGAGACCTATTGCATTGCAAATGCTTGTTTAAAACTGTGTTCCCTGCATTTATTATTGTCATCACATTTGACACTAGCGCCAAGGCACCGATTAGTTTGCTTCATACAATTATTAACGTTATTAATTTTGCAGCCATATTTCACTCTATCAATGTTCGTCTATGAACTGATGTCTTCTGATGACACCACTTGAACTGGCCTACCAGTGAATGTCACAGGGTCAGCGCCTCTGTGCTGCCTCTGTGCTGCCTGAGGTTGCTGTTTATAAAACAAGCAGGGAGAGCCAAACAAGCACCACAGTGGCTTCGGGTGGTAGTCTGAAACAGATATATGTTATAGATGAAAGATAATGATCCAGCGCTCTGGGCCAACCCTCTTACCAATCGTCCTCTGATAGAACTTTTCTTTCCCAACTTAGAGGTGATGAGATTTAACATTACATCAAACAATTTAAGGTAAAAGTGAAATCCGTCTGGCTACAAAAAATGGACCAAGAATCAGTAACTATGATTTCGAAGGTTTATAACAAATTAGCAATCAAGTTAAGGTACACGAGTCTTCACACCCTGCTGTAAAGATACAGAATAACAACTGGGAAACCCACCCTCCCAAAGTAGTTGGGAGGGTCTCGTCATGAGCACCGAAGAGATTATAGCCATCTGGCTTTCACTTGTCTTATTAGAAACAAAAATATCTAAAAGTGTCAATAAATTCTGATGTAGCAGTTAAGGTGAAATATTAAAAAAACAGCAAGCATTGGCAAAGTCAATAGGTCCTGGTTGGAAGACACTAAGATATTGAGTTTGCCTGTGTTAATTTCCATTGGCGCAGGTCCAGATACATATGCATGCATAGCTGGCAATTTTGTAATGGGGTTTCTAATAAAGATAAGCTATTCGAAGATGGCCGAATATTCTCACAGCTGCAGCATGATGCTCATAGGGTTTATGAGACGTGGGGGCTTTTTAAAATGTATTGTGTTTACATAGTGGGCAGACACATTAAAATGGTAAATTATAATGTTAAAATATGTGGGAGAGTGCATGTGCAGCACAAAAAGAAAAACAAGCAGCCCAGCAGACCTTCACAGATGTCAGGCTCTCATAAAAAATACATTGAAATATGGGAAGCAGTGTGTAGAACAGCAGGGAGCTGAAGGAAAGTAAAAATAGTGGGTGAGACAGAAGAGGAACAAGCACTGGCATAGCCAATAATTCTCGCCTTTGGAACCTTATAAGTGTTTAGCCATGCAACAGTTGATGTTTTTGCACCAAAGATATTTAGCTGCATAACTAAATACTTATAAGGTCCCAAAGGCGAGACCCATTGGCTATGCAATGCTTGTTATTAATATTGTTAGGTCACACAGGAAGCATGTGCTAGATGCACGTTTATGTTATGCATTTGTGATGTATAAAGGTGGAGTCAAATTACGCTGTTCCAATAACAACATAAAAAAATCATTTACTTGGTGTATTGGCCACCACTTTCACTGACTATGGAATTTAGAATGTTCAGTTCTTGGCAGAGGAGCCCCTTGAGTTTTTGAGCACAGTAGATGCACTTTGCCCTTACAGGTGAAATGGAAACATGAGAACCGCCATTAGAATTTCCAGCTTTGGGGAGATTTTGTGAGCCGATTGTCTGATGAAAGGTAAATCTGTCAGCCAAGTTCTTTAGCAAAAGAAAGGGTTTCCATAAATATGTTGGTGACTTAATGTAGCAGTTGCTACCTGGGAATTGCCAGTCAAACACGGTAAGCTCCTCTGCTAAGGCGGAGGTGTGCCGCCCCACTAAGTGTAAAAGATTTTTTTTTAAAATAAAAACGCAATGTTAATAACGCTATGTTATTATCCTTTTATTCTTCTGTTTGGAGCCTGAGCCAGGTTAGGGCAGGGCGGGGCTGGCCTGGGCAAGTCACAGGGAGAGGGAGGAGGAGTAGTTGCTGCACCATAAGTGTGCCTGATAGTTTGGTCGGCTGTATTGAGCCGGCCAAACCATCATGCACACTTGGGATGTTACCCACCTGCCTGTATTGCTAGGTCAGGTGGAGAACATGCACAGCATCTCACTCCCTGTCTGAGCGCCAAACCAGGGCACACAGACCAATCACAACACTGCTGTCATGCTGGTCACAGCAGCATCGTGATTGGCTAGGGGAGTATGGGAGCCTGTGTGCTTCGTGCTCGCAAGATGGGATGAGGATTGAGAGACGGACAGCCCAACTATTCAAAAAGGGCCTGGATATCACACACGCCTAAACAAAAGTACAGAGTTATCACGAATAATCACAATAACACGATCTGTGCATATCAATTTTGCATTTTATCTGAATTGATTAATTCAAATACATTCATCCTTTTTAAAGATACAAAGAACGGCCGTTCGCCAAAGGTAAAATATATGGCAGAAGATTCGGCAAGGCTCTTTCCAAATGAATGGCTGAAATCTCGGACAACGCAAGGATCAAGGAAACGAAGGAGCAGGCATACGTCCCGCATCCACAAGGAAGTTGAATCCTGAGGATTTCAGCCATTCATTTGCAAAGAGCCTTGCCAAATCTTCTGCTAGGGCACACACAGCCAGAATTCGTTCTGATCCTGACTAGGCTGTTACCCAAAATACACCACCCACCCCCTCACCGTACACCAAGTCTTGATGAAGACCCGTAGTGACTACCGAAGTGAGCACACCGTGGGTTGAAACGGTGACGACATAACAAGGCTCAGATAGACAGGGCCGGACTGGGAAAAAGGAACATTAATAGCAACCAGTGCTTTTGGCTCCAAGTCTGGCCACCGTAAACCTTGTTCTTTACCTTGTATATAAACCTTGAACCACTTTTTATATATTGCACAAATTGTTCTTTCACTTGAGCACATATGTCACACGAGCACCATATATTTTACCCATTGCGAACAGCCATTCTTTGCATCTTGGAAAAGGATGAATATATTTGAATGAATCTGCACAGATCGTGTTATTGTGATTATTCGTGAAAACTCTGTACTTTTGTTTAGGCGAGTGTGATATCCAGGCCCTTTTTGAATAGTTGGGCTGTGCTACACTTTGTGCGCTGAGGAAATAATTTTTCTAAACCCGACAGAACCAATTCTTTTTGATAAACTTTATACCCAGGTTCTGAGGGACACCTGGTCGCACCTTTTTGTTATTTGAGGATAGAGAGACAGCGGCCCTTTAGGTAAGTGAACTATATATTTTTTATTATTGTTTTAATCGTTTTCTTCTACCCCAGCACTATCACTAATTTTCCAAAGTGGCCACAACCACAGTCAAGAACTTTCATTCAGGGAGCTATGGCTGCTTGGCCTTAGCAGAAAACTTTCACATGTGGCTGAATACTGTGTATTACTCATGCGTGGCAAGGTGTCAGACCAAGGAGTTGGCCACTGGCGTCATTCAAAGTACCCAAACAAGTGACCTCAGAGATGACAATTATGTCTGAAGTGGAGAGGCGTACTATTGGAAGGCTGCCAAATGACTCCATGACATCACGGGTACGAAATTCCAATTCCATCTTTCATTCAACAATCAAATGCATTCTGGGATCTGTAGTCCTGATTACTCTTGTTTGTTCTTAAATGTTATGGTTACAGTGGGTTATCTAAGTACAATCTGGGCTAGCTGATAATGTTGGGTCATCTACTACCCTAAAATAATATCATAATTTGTGGAGAGATTGTTCTGTTTAGACGGTTGTGCTTAATATCAGGAGGCCCAAGAAGCTGTCAGTAATGTGTAAGGATCGCCAGGGCATTCACTATTCTTTAATCTGCTGCTACATTATACTGTAAGATGCCAACAACTGGGTGACATGTAACTGACTCTCTACCTTAGACCTACCAGCTTCTCGGAGACACATGCCTATCGGTTAATATCCCAGTTTCCCCATGGGCCAGTCAGCCTCTGAATTTGATGTTCAAGGGGAAAGACTGTCGCTATCCTTGTCAGTTGTATAGTGCACAGCAGCCACTGGGCTGCCCTCGTAGTCAAGAAATTTAGAATTGCCGATATAGTTCATTAATATTTGCAGAGCCCCAAATGTTTCCAGTTTCCACACGTAATTAATCCAGGCCACATTTGTTTATGTGCATTTTGGGATTTATAGGTACGTTTAGTCCACAAGAAAATAAGGACTACATATCCCAGAATGAAAAGAAAATTCTAGACTTGATAAGATACCCACACATGGACCTGGGAAACTTTCAATCTCTGTATTTGAACTTTCGATTTTCCTAGGTTCGTGTTTGAGCAGAGTAGCTCATCTAGTCTGGGTGTTTTGCATTCTATTTATCTTATTTATTCCATTATAAATTGACGAACACAAAACCAAAAACGAAATAGAAAATTTCAACTGGATCAACTACTCACACATTGACCTGAGAAACTTGACAGTGTTACTTGGGTGGGTTGATTGGTAAGAGGGACAGTGGTGTTATGCAAAAAGATGGGCCCACTACAGAAAGTGAAGAGGGGCCCTGAGTCTCCAATATATCACAGATATTCATTTTCTTTAGTGTGAATGGTGGCCCCCTGAAGAGTTAGATGGCCTGTGAAAGGTTAGGGCCCCGTGCACTGCAAGAGCTGCAGGGATCTGTGCTTCTGATAAGACTTCCTTAGGCATTTAGAGACTTGAGTATACAGATAAGCCAATGGCATTTATTGATTTGCAGGGTAGCGTGGCCGGTAACGTGGCTCCCTGCTTCCAGATGCCACATTCTCCCATGCCTGCATAAGCCTCAGTTCCATGCACTGGCATGGCTTTTGTGGGTTTAGAGCAGGGGTCCTCAACCTTTTTTGTAATAAGAGCTATGTAGGTTCAATGAAAATCATTCCAAGCTACTAATATTATTAGAGTTGTAATAATTACCCCATGAGATAAGATAACATTACCAGTCGTCCTCACCTCAGTGCATCAGGCAGAGTTGCTAGCAGTGATGTAAAAATTATTTGTCCATTTTTAATGCCTCCACCTGAGTACCAAGTCAATAATATTGTGAATAAACTTCCCAACGCAGTGTACGATATTCAACCATTCAACCATTTTTCTCCAAACATCATCTTATAAGTTCTGAAAAGACACGCATTTTCATCTTGACACACACTTTTTTCAATGTTGGCTACATATATTAATTCAACACAGCAAAAAACTTCTAATTTAGGAAGCAGGGCTGCACAGAGGAGAGTATCTTCAAGGGTAGCTGAGAGCTACCAGGAGCTTGCGAGCTACTCGTTTCAGAAACATGGTTCATGGAGTTATTCCATTGTCTTAGTGGTGCACAGGAAAGGATTTCAGATTCCAGGGAGCCTCATTTATGAGAAACTACGCATCGCTGTGTGAAAGCAGCGATGCGTCACTTCTCAGTGCGCACTCCTTGCGACATTCCCGTGCGTCATATTTAATGTATGACGCATCATGTCGCAAGGAGTTATAGATACGTCAGTATTTCTGACGTATCTGTAAGCGTAAAAGTGACGCATTGCTGGAGTGTGTCTCAAAAGTGACGCAACTCCATCAATGCGTCCTTTCACATGGGGCATGCCCCATGTGAAAGGGCCTGCGTCAGTCTTACGCCTGCTGTGAAGCAGGCGCAAGATTTTGACGCACTTGCATCCTAGAAGTGGCGCAGTGAAATCTCATAGATTTCACTGCGTCACTTCTACGACCCTTCCTTGCGTCAATACGCCCCCCCTTGCATACATTATACGTGGTGCAGGTATAATGTGGCGCAGGGGTTTACAAAGTGACGCATCTACCTGGATGCGTCACTTTGTAAATATGGCGCAACAAGGCACATTTTTTACGCCACTGGTGCGTCACAAAAAGCGACGCACCGGCGGCGTAAAAGTGACGCACAGCCTCATAAATGAGGCCCCAGGGTTCTTATCATACCACGCTCACTAGCACTTAAGTATTCATACTCGGGTATTTTTTTATAGTTTGTGTATTAGAAAGCACGACCTGCTATACAATCTCACTCCTAGTAGAGTTCAACCTATACATTATAGTAAGATATTATATTTGTGGACTGAAAGCAGTATTTTTTTCCGTGCAGTGTATTTACAAAATACCTTGTCCGCAGTGGCTGTGAAAATGACACTTTAGTTCATAATGATCTTCTTCACAGTTCCTTGCACGCTGCTCATGCCGCATATGAGATAAGAGACCCTCAGGGTCAGTGGAAAGCCCCTGGCAGTGTGGGGACCAGTGAAGGGCGTTGACTCCTGCTCTCAGCTCAAGGCTAGCGGGGTCTGAGATTACCAGAAGTGGCTTCACTCGCTGCCACTTCTGGTAAGCGTTGCATTACTATTTTATTTCCTGTAAGGGAGTTACACTAGGAGACTCACGACTGCCCACACACGAAGGCAGGGTTCTTAATCTGTACTTAATGATGCTTTCCATCAAAACAGAGAAACGCAGCCAAGGGCATGTTTGTGTGAACCGAGAGAAGAGGACTATAGTGCATCTTACCACAGCTGCATTCAAGGCCCTGTGGGCGGTTCCTGTGGAGATAAGAGCGCTGGTACCAGGGGGCTGCGAACGGTGTATTTTATTAGAAATAGGGAGAAGTTTACTTCCTGCAGCAACTTTTCCCAGTGCGAGATTGACTTGTCTGGAGGGCTCTTTGTCAGACTGGAGGTCTGGTGTGAGTGCACTGTTAACATAGGAATGATGTGCAGAAGGTATATGCCTGTAGCACTAATGTCTGGGATTATGTTCTCGATAGTTTATTTGATGGTTCCCTGGAAGGCTCCTTGTGAAACAAGGAGAGATTGGTAGCGAGTGGATGGGCAACGTTTTTATTACACCAGCAGAGTGACGTGGTGTCTTTTCTGTTCGAATTTGTACTGTGAAAATCCTTTTGATGTATCTTTGCTCCTGCCTTTTTGAAAAAGAATAACTTCACAAGCTTCGTGAAGCTTCAAAACCTTCACAAATAACTTCACAAAGGTGCGAAGATAAAGTCCTGAAATCGGACGCCTGTCTGGAGTAAGGGGGTTGTGAACAGGGACTTTTACGGATAATACGAATCCGTTAAGTTACTGCAGGAATGATTCTCTGGATAGCACTTTGCATGTACAAGAGCGTGTGTGCCTTTGTCGTGAACAGAGTATTTTAGAATGATCTGGAGAATTCACTTACCTTTATCGAAAGTTGTCCAGCTCGCCTCCTTTACTAGTTGAATTGACAGTTTTGTGGACTCGCTCTTTTTAGGACGGGGATGGGGGGCTGGTGTAACAGGTCTGAAAAATGAATTCTATGAATGACTAAATGTGGCAATAGTCAAACCAGCAGTAAAATAAGTGAGAATCATTTTACTTTAAATGAGTTTCCAAATTGTTAGGACGTTATCAATTGGTACTATAATATTTTTGACACAAATACATCGGTTATCATTGATTCCTTGCAGACAGAAATTGTTAAAGTGACTGAAAAGATTTCCCCATTGTCTACTGTGCGGTTGGGTGATTTTAACTGAACTTTATGCCAACAAAGTGGGAGCATGGCTTGTGGGTTACTTGACACAAATGAACAACCATTGGCACGTTTTAAGCATACTACACAGGGTGATGCATTAAACAACATTATTGTGGCAAATGACCTATGCATGCTTGATACATTGACTTGCACCCCAATGGCATCATTTCCAACTTTTCAAGCGGCTGGGGGGTGTATTAGTGTAATTGATTTTGTGTGGATTTCTAGCAGGTACATGGACCTCCTTGAGGTATTCGGGGTAGAACCAAATCCTGCCAGTGATCATAACCCCCTTGTTTTATCATTACGCACTGTGGTATCAAGGGATAAGACTGCTGAGCATTTGATACAATATAATCACAACCAAGGGATAAGGTTAAAATGGGACAAAATTGATCCCAAGGCACTAGAGGCATGTGTTATTAAAACTAACCTGATGCAAGTAATAACCTGCTTGACGGTCACCTCAGAGCCAGAAACAATACTGCAGAACTTTGAAGTCATTTGTAAGAGTGTGGCTACTAATTTGATGAAACCAGCTAAGATGGGTAGCCCCCCTGTTATCAAATGGTTTAATGCGGAGTGTTCTGCAGCACAAACAACATTGACAAAGCACTACATGTAGTCCCACGGGATAAAGTAATGGTGAGGAAAGCAAGGCAATCCTATAAAGAGGTCATTGAAAAAACGTAAGTGGAGCTTAGGAAGCAGGCTTGGGAAGACCTTGAGAAAGCAAGTGTTTTGAGAGAGAGTAGGATTTTTTGGGAGGTTATAAATCACCCGCTTTTTAGTAATGAAAACAGGACCATGACAAAGCATATAACTGGGGTGGCCTGGGATGCTCATTACTGTAAGATATTTAATCCCAAGAGCATTCTATTGAATGAATGTGAGGACGATGTTCTTTTTGACATCCAGACTGCCCAACAGCTTAGTTTATCTCTCTCTTTATGTGAAGTGGAGGAGGCTTTGAGAAAAGGTACTCCACTCAAGGCATCAGGGTCCGATGGCGTATCCCTGGATTTATTCAAAAATAATCCCCAAGTTTGGGCTCCCCTGCTGCTTAATGATTTTAAGGCCACAATTGTGGGATGCATTCCATCTTCATGGAACGAGGCGGTAGTGGTGCCCATTTTTGAAAAAGGAAATAGAAGCGATCCCAGATGTTACAGGCCAATCTCCTTAATAGATGCTTCCTGTAAATTATTGGGGAGAGTAATCCTTGTACGCCTGGAGGCATGGGCCAATGCCTCTGGTATTATTGTGGATATCCAATATGGTTTTAGGAGCGGTAGGGGGACTACGGAACAGTGCCTCAATCTGGCCATGATTATGGGTAAGTACATGAAGGCCAAGGGCGTTTCAATTCACTTGGCCTTCATGGGCTTATCCAGCGCTTTCGATACAGCATGCCGGGGAAAACTGTGGTCACTGATGGAGACCATGGGATTCGAGGAGCCGCTTGTCACCTTGTTGCGCAGACCTCATGCTGCAACTTCTGTAGCCATCCGATATGGCCCGGGCGGCGAAAAAACTGGGCCTATTGCCCTAAGTAACCATTATAGAAATGGGGTAACCCAAAAACGGTTGTTGGACCTGGGTAATCAATATTATTAACAAAAACAATGGCCCAACCCGAGATAGATTGTTGGCTCAATGAATCAGTACTCACAGTTAATCATTTTTTGTGACTGAATGGGTATTAGAGTTAATCACCTCTTATAGATTTAATCAAAAAGTGTTCGTTCCACTTAGAAAGCAACCACCTAAAGAAAACTGATTTATTCAAAAAGGAGTTTTAATAAATTGCTCCAACACAGCGAGAAAATTCATATATACATTAGTACAATATTCAAAAACGAACGGTAAAAGGAAGAGCAACGTGCTTCTATAAGGGTGCCGGAAAAAAGGAAGAAAAAGTGGTTTGGAAAGAAAGGGTGTAAGCCTCAACAGAAAAGTGACATAGTGTTTTTTGGAAAGTTGAAAAAACAATGCTGTACAAAATTCAGCAAGTTATGCAATAAGGCCACTGATTGCTTATTTCACTTTTAGCATTTATACAGTCTTGACTGGCATGTATAATGTTTGAGAAGACAGTGGTCCTATTTTTTGGAGAAGAGCGTCGACGTTTCGACCCGTCTTGGGGTACAGGGGTGACTGGGGACCTCGACCTGCGGGTCTTCCTCAGGACGTGTATGACACAACCTTCGTACCGTGGTTAAAAAGCTGTGAGCCTACAATAAATTAAGGCAATATTCAGGTGGGTGCATAAATTTGTTACTGAAAAGAGAGGTACACCGACCTCAATTGCTTTCTTACCCAAATTTCTTTAAATGGGATGATCAAGATCCTCCTACGTCTGGATGGTCTAAAAAACTGATTGGCCACAGTCCCACTCCTACAGTTCCTAGGGAGGAGTCGATATGTTAAGTGTCAGTTCCTGATCTGGATGGATATCAGTGAGATTTGGTTTCTCAAACACCAAATATAAAGGCTTACCGATTTAATGGTCGTTGGCCTTCCACATAGTTATTCAAGAGATGATATCGGAGGTAATAAATACCGCTCACATATAGGACCTCGTCCGTTACTGTAAGGGAACACATAGTGAATGTGTTTACCGCGATGTCATTCTGTGATTGGGGGTGTTTTTACAGAAAATAAAGGGTAGTTCATACCTTTCAGTGTTCATGTACGGACATCATTGGTGGGTGTAGATGAAGCTCAGTCTTGGCGCCAAAAAATTCTGCAAGAGCATGCAGAAATGAGTGTTACCTAAGTCATGTTTATTCGAAAGAATTTTGGCATAACGTGTTTATAAGTAACGAATAACTTGTGGTATATTATTTACCTTTTAGATTCTTGGTAAAGCGACCCTCACTTGGATATGTTCGCAAATGTCGAAGCTATCCAAACTGGCAATTTAGGGCGCTGAATGGGAAAACATCTACACCCACCAATGATGTCCGTCTCGGTACAGGGCAGTGTATGATGACTGCCCGACTGAGTTGCAAACGAAATGGGATGGAGATTAGTAAACTCGGAGGACTGATGAGGGGTGACGTAAAGCATGCATCTGTCATAATACAGCATCAGAAAAGGTATCCTACACCTGATGTGCTTCATAAGGTATATCTGCTGTGTCCAGATTAGTGGCTTAAATCTCAGGAAGAAAGTGCGAGATACTTACATGCTACATGGCCATGGAGAGTGATAGCCAGACCCGGCCACCAGTGGTACCTAAATTGCATACAGTGTTTAGAAATATTGTTGATTTGATATTGAAAACCGCTTTCCATATAGGGAAAGTGTGATACAAGTGAGAGAGCGCAAACTGAACAAAATGCATGAGTGCACCATAAGTACGAGTTAGTCGCACAATTATAATAGAAGTGCTTGTAAGTGTTGAAGATATATTCACCTATACTTAGATGTGAGTAGTTAACATAGAGAATTCATATAGAAGTGGGACTGACGCAGAAATGTGTGGAAATGTATTCTTATTAGACGTGATTAATCAGGATCCATGTTATGTAGCTGCTAATGGAGGAATGTCATGCTGCAAAGCATAGAAGGGAGCAGGCCTCATGGCCAGGGCAGAAGGGTTTGGAATTGTACACTTATACATAAACATGGATTGCACTAATGTTATAGTAATTCTGTTTATTCGTTAGATTTATATTCCATAGAAGTGTTTCTCATAATCAAGGAATAAAGTGTTAACATGTTAGTTTAATTCACGAAAGGATTTGAAGAGAATAAAACCTCTGCGAGAAGGGTTGTAGGCCTGAAGTGATAAAAAGGTTTTTCTGATTTGCACGTGCTGGTACAGGCCGAGCTGTGTCGAGAAATAAGTTGCAAACTTCTGTTAGAAGTTTATGAGAATTGGGATCCAAGCTGCGGATGTCTGTCTGCAGGTGCGAGGGGGTTCCGATTAAAGTTTGATGAATAGAGCTCTGTTCAGAGAGACTGGTACAGACATGGAGGAGGGTTCAGGAATGTTTGGGGGTATCAGCGTGCTGGAGAAGAAGCCTGAGAAGCAAGGTCAACGCTAAACACGAGGCCCAGAGGAAGATCATCATGGAAAAAGCCAGAACCGACACCACGTGAGGGGCGTCTCGTGAGGGGCGTTTTCAACAGTAATTGTGTTTTTGTATTAGGGACAGCACCCCTGAGTGGAGTTAGAGCAGATGCCTGAGGACCCTTCAGAGAGCGGATGGGTAGGCAGAGAGGGGTCATGACTGGAGAGAAGAGGTTTTCACCTAAAGACTAAGGGTGGGTGATCTTCTTAGGAAGACATTCACAGCTGACACCTTTGATAGGTTGGGATCTTGTTAAGTAGGGATACCATCTAGTGCAGGGTAGGGACAGCCTAACCTGATTCCTTCCTTCCTTTGTCAATGACGGATAGATCACAATTCGTGTCTATGCTTGCAACCCTGCTGATTTTGGAACTAGTTCTAGTAGTGTTCTTTGCTCGCCTAAGAACTTTTAGAGAACATATGTTTGTATTAGTGCCTCTATACCTTTTGAATCTCATTTTGAGATGCCTGTATTTGCAGTTATCAATGATTCTCTAATAAACCTTTAAACTTAGAAGTCGTATGTGGTTTTTCAGAGTCGAGCCCATTACTAGTCAAACTAACCTGGTATTAGATGCACTTTCTTTCCTCAATGACAGGCAATAAAGATTCAGTCGACCAGAACGGGGTTTAGATCAGGAGAGGTAAACAAGAGATCAAAAATCCCGCCCTCCCAGTTGGTAGCTATAGAGGATGGTTGCCTTCTTGAGGAAGGTGATCTAGGCCAGGTTAGATTACCCCAAGGCCCCTAGAGAACGATGATCAGAAGAACCGCCCGCCGAAGAGGGTGCTGACGGCGCGAGAAAGAAAAGCAGCAGTAACGGTCGAGAGTGAGTATAAAGGGTCATGCGTGTTAGATTGCGGTGTTTTTGTGTTGCATCTATGTTGTAATGTTTTGCGGAGTTGAATGCCTGTAGAGTGACTGTGGAACAGGTTGTGAGCGCGCGCAACCGGTGCAAATCTTAAGTTCAGAAGAGAGCTTAAGTGGTTCGGGTGTATCGGACATCCAGAGTAATTGTCAAACAGTGTGAAGGGGGTCATGAGGTACCATTGATCGCCCGCAGGACCGTGATAGGGGGAACGTAAGAGTGAGTGTGTGAGTAACGGACGCTGGTCGGAAGTTACTGTGTGTAAGCAACCTATCAGAGATACGATTGCCCGAAAAGGCATTTCGTCAGTTGTGGTGACAATTACAGATAAACTGTGGACGCACAGGCAAGAGAAGTGATCGCTTGGTCGGAAGTAATCACCTTTCAGTTTATGAATGGGACGCATGCGTGACCGAGAGACGAGCTGAGAAAGGAGGGGAACTGCTGCGAAGGGGAGACGAGTGAGGTCAGAGAGTGCCGCGCTGGGATTGGCCGGTACGGGAGAGACCGCGCCGTGATAGGAGTGACGTCAGAAAGTGCCGCGCTGGGATTGGCCGGTACGGGTGAGACCGCGCTGTGATAGGCCAGCTAGCAAAGCCGCGCTAGGATTGGCGGATTGTCACCAGGAAGTAAACAGAATAGCGAAGCAGGAAATTGTACGTTTAATCATGAAATGTTTTAAATGGTTAAGAGCGGCGTTTAAGAGAGAGAGGCGGAGATCTTATGATGGGGAAGAAGCCCCGCCGGAGGGTACGCCGGCAAATTATATGGCAACGAATGTTGGGTTGCATACTATATTGTGGATTTCAAATTGGTGTAAGATTACAGAAGGGAATGAGGAACTGACGTTTCCAAAGTACGGGACGTTTAGATTAGAAGTATTACATCGACTAAAAGCAGTTATGACCTCAATGAGACCTCTGCCTAGACCGACCCAGTTTGAAGCCCTCAATGCATGGATTAGGGCGGCGCACGAGAAAAACCAGAACAGGCGACAAGAAAGGGTGAAAAGATCGGTAAGAGCAGTGCAGGATGCCAAATGGGATGCGGATGCTAAGAGATGGAGAGTGCATAACCTAGAAGTAAACAAACTGTACCCAGTGATAGAGGTGGCGGAAAACAGAAGCCCATTAGAGGAAGATGATGAGAGCGAGACAGAGGACAGCCTGATAAATAGGTTGCTAACAGATAGGCCACCCCCGTACCACAAAGAGACAGAAAATGCCGAGCCCAGCAGAGAAGGGGGGGCTGGCATAGGGGAGTATAGACCGCTTCCTAGCACAGATTGGGATCCCACCGCAAGTAAAGAATTGCCTCAACCTAGTCCGGTGCAGAGGGTAGTCGGAAAGTTTGTGGTACAAAAGGCGCCAGAAACGGAGCGTGCCACGTCCTATGCACTGCCAGACGCCCTGCAAGTACCTGTTACTATAGGTCCCATAGTATCGATTTATGACCCAGAGAGAGCGAGAGGGGAGGAACAGGTACGACTGGACAGGGAGAGAGCAGAAATGGCGAGGAGGAACGATACCATCAATTCCCCAAGACAGCTGCCCGGACCAAGAGATTGGAGTACCCCAGTACATACAGCAGTAGATCCCACAAGAGATCTGGGGGGCCCAAGATGGCCGACGGATCTGAGGGGAACAGAACCGAAATCCTTCCAGGAGTTAAGAGAGTACATGAAGGAATGGGATGCGGCAGTAGAGGCTCACAAGAGCCTGATAGCAGCGGAAGCTGAGAGGGAAAGCCAGGGTAGCAGGATCCGGACTCACTGCGGGGCTGATGAGAGCAGTCCGGAGTGGGTCGGGAAGAGTCAGGAAAGTAGAGGAGATACTTGCCGTACCCGGAGCGAAGGTAGACCAGTACTGGAAAACAGGAGTACAGGCTCAGAGTGTGGGGGGGGTGTCCCGCCCCATTCACAATGAAGGGGATAGGAGAACGCAGGAGTACAGGGACAGCTTTAAGTGCACACACTATGCGTCTGGCAATAGTGGACAAGACGAGAGATGCGAGAGGTCTCGCCATGACCCCTGTGACCACGGACATGGACGGAATCCTGGGGACGTGGGGAGCCGAGAAGGAGCTTACCAGATACTGAGTGACACTAGGCAAAGAGGGAATAGCGACAGGGTGGAGAACAGCAGAGAGTCCTATCATGGGGCCAAGGAGAACAGGCAGGATGGACAAAATGAAATTGGGGGAAACAGGGCAGTGTTTCACCACCCTCCAAGGGAAGATGGCTGAGCATGGGACTTAGAAAGATGGGAACAAGGGAGGACTCTCCTTAACACCCCTTAGCCTAGGCGTAGGACTCGGAGCTGGGATGGGAGAGATACCAATGAACACCCTAAGAAAGACATATTGCGAGCCGAGATAAAAGCAAAGAGACTTGATGTCACCAGTTTAAGATCAGATCTGGATGACATGGTAGATGGTACTTTGCCTTTGGAGAGAATGGACATGTACGAGCAGGATGAAGTACTGTTCATGGCAAAGGACATCACTAGGAAAGCGAGAGCAGCACATGAGAAATTAGTCGAATTGGCAGGAAAATATATGGTAGACCTGTCAAGGACCAAAGCATTGCAGGGTAACCACAGGCTACATTATTCAGATCAGGACCTAGACGAGAGAAAAACAATAGGACTAAAAACACACATAAGGGAATTGATCACTGGAATAAGGACATGGAGAGCGCTGGATAAGTGGGAAGAAAGATGGTCCAAGAAAGGGACCGTCAGAAGGAGCATGCTTGGGATGTCCCCAGAGGGAGGGCTGCAGAAGATAGAGGCATACCCTTTGCGTGAGGTTGCAAACGGGAGCTATGTGCATGTGCCCTGGAGTAGGGGGGACTTAGCTGCCTTTACCAATTCCTTTCCTAAGTTGAGGGAGAACCCAGTGGAATGGTACAAGCAAGTGGAGAGGTTCGTAAAAATCTCCAAAGTACTATGGGTTGACCTGAACACCCTGTTTGACATTGTGGTACCAGGAGACCTGTGGTCAGCATGTAAGGTTAGCGCTGAATGGCCCACAGCGGAACCAGAGAGAGATGCACGGACTAATGGACCGTCCGAGACAGTCATGACAAAATATGAGAGAGTGATGACGTGGCTGAAGGAAAAGGTGCCGATGCAGGACATAGATTGGGTAAAAATAGATCGAACTAGGCAGGAACCCAAGGAGACAGTTCATGAATATTATGAGAGACTGCTGAAGGCGTTTAAACAATATAGCGGGTTGGACGTAATGGATCCTAAAGACATAGGGCAGTTTGTGTCTAAATTTGTTTTGGGTTTAAGACCGGATATTTGTTTAATGATTCAGCAACACTTGATTTGTTGGCAAAATAAACCTTTAGACGAAATTCTGAGATATGCTAGGTACTGCAGTGATGAGATAGATTCAAAAGCCAAAAAGCTAAAAGAAAAACTGATGGTGGTACAGATGCAGTCAGCTGGTAAGGGTGGACAACAGCAACAGGGAACAGAGACTGTGGGCAGGAGACAGAATAACCAGAACAAAGGTAATGAGGAGAACTCCAACACAAGACCTAGAGTAGACATTGCGACATTGAAAAAGACGACCCGGTGCCATCAATGTAACGAGGTGGGACATTGGAAACGCGAGTGTCCCTACAACGTTGAAATTGGAGAACTAGGAATAGAGCAGGAAGAGGTTCAAAACACTCCAGGAAAAGGGGCAACAGCGTACCAAGGAAGGGTGGACAAAGGGGGGACCCCAGCTCCACGAGCCCAGTTCCCTCAACCACCCAGAATAGGGACAGCGGGAAAGTCCTATAGGCAGATGCCTCTTTTCGTAGAAGGAGAAGAGTGTTACTATGTTGATCCCTTAACAGGACAAAGAGTGGAGAGAGAAGACTGTACCCTCGGGGCCGTCTTAGAGGTGGATCAAAGGGGACCATACGTTGAGGCCGAAGTGGCAGGGTGTCCCACGACTTTCTTAGTAGACACAGGGGCCACTCGATCCACAATAAGATCAGCTGTAGTTCCAGGTCTGCCAATGTCAGGAGAAACGATTCAAGTGGTGGGGGTCGCAAACAGGAGAATAACAAGCCCATTGACAGAACCAGTGCTAGTGAAAATAGGGAAATACAGCGATGAACATCAGTTTGTGGTTTGTGATTCCAGTCCTGTATGTTTATTGGGAAGAGATTTATTGTGCAAGTTAAATTGTACCATATACTGCACACCGCAGGGAGTGGAGGTACTGACTAATGATGATGACGCTGACTTTAAGGTCGCAAACTCAAGAACGTGTGTGGAGCTGTATCCCACTTTGACAGTGGACGAGCTCCCATGGGATCTAAGGGAGACCGTGGCACCAGAAGTGTGGGATTTCACTGGGGAAGAGATTGGACTGGTCAAGGGAGTGGACCCAGTGAAAATCATAGTAAAACCGCATGCTGAGTTTCCGAGAACACCCCAATATAAATTGCCCCCAGAAACGATTGCAGGTATAAAACCCGTGATCGAGTCCATGATTAAGCAGGGAATACTGAAAGAAATCGTGGGTAGTCCGTGTAACTCCCCGATTATGGGTTTGCAGAAACCGAGTGGGAAATTCAGAATAGTGCAGGACCTTCGAAAAATCAATAACATAGTTGTTTCATGTTGTCCAGTGGTACCGAATCCATCAGTGATATTGTTTCAGATACCGTTCCAAGCCGAATGGTTCACAGTGATAGACCTTTGTCAGGCTTTCTTTTCGATCCCTTTGGACGAGGATAACCACTTTCTTTTCGCTTTTAAGCTGGAAGGTCGCGTATTAACATGGTGTCGTATCCCACAAGGGTATACTGAGAGTCCATCGATTTTTAACCAGCTTTTGAAGAAAAATCTTGAAAGTCTAGTGCTGCCCCAGAATTCGGTTCTGGTCCAGTACATAGACGACCTACTTGTCGCGTCAGAAACTGAAGAAGCTTGCAGGGAGGACTCCATTGCATTGCTAAATCACCTAGCTGCAAACGGACACAAGGTGTCCCCGAACAAACTGCAGTACTGCCTGACAGAAGTGCAGTACTTGGGGCACAGAATTGAAAAGGGAAAACGGAAGGTGTCACCAGACAGAATAGAGGCGATCATGAAAATGAACGCACCTAAAACACAGAGAGAGGTCAGGATGTTCCTAGGGATGGTGGGTTATTGCCGACAGTGGATAGCGAACTTTTCCCTGAAAGCAAAACCCTTGTAAAAACTGACGCACAAGGAGGTGAGTGATCCGGTACCATGGTACAAAGACTGTTTTATGGCGTTCCTGCAGCTGAGAGAGGACCTGTGTCGTGCTCCTGCTCTGGGAATGCCAGATTACGACAAAACATTCTTGCTTTACTGTTGTGAAAGAGAGGGTTGTGCTTTGTCAGTCCTGGTCCAAATCCATGGGAATGCCCGTAGACCAGTCGCCTACTTTTCGGCTACCTTAGACCCAGTAGCCGCAGCGTTGCCCGGATGTCTCAAATCCGTTGCTGCAACGGGTGTCAGCATTGAGAGGTGTGAGAACATAGTCATGGGACACCAGTTAGAGGTGTTTGTGCCACATTCTGTTGAACTGTTGATGACCAGGACCAAAACACAGCATCTGACCAATAGCAGGCTCACGCGCTATGAGCAAGTCATTCTTGCTGCAGAGAACGTGACCCTCAAGAGATGCTCTGTTTTGAACCCTGCTACGTTGATGCCACTCCCAAGTGACATTGATGATGATGTATGTACAGATCATGATTGCCTTGATGTGACTGAACTATGCACCAAACCGAGGCCTGACATCGTGGATGAGCCACTGACTGACCCTGATGAAGTTTTCTTTGTTGATGGCTCATGTGTAAGAGACGATGTTGGCCAGTTGAGAGCAGCTTACGCTGTTTGTACGATTACTGGAGTTGTGGAAGCCGCATGCCTGGAAGGAGTACACTCCGCTCAGGTAGCTGAAATTATTGCATTGACGCGTGCCTGCCTGGCAAGCAACCAAATTCGAGTCACCATATTCACCGATAGCCAATACGGTTTTGGGGTAGTTCACGATTACGGGCAGTTATGGTCTCAAAGGGGTTACATGACCTCTTCAGGCTCACCCATTCGAAATGGTGAGTTTGTACGCTTATTGTTGGAAGCCTTGCAATGTCCGGCAGCTATTGCCGTTGTAAAATGTACCGCACATACGAGAAACACGGACTTTGTGTCACAGGGCAATAGATATGCCGACGAAGTCGCACGGTACTGTGCCGAACAAGGGTACTCTTTCACGGAGGTGGAAGTGGGTGGAGTAAATGTAAGGACTGAATTGGCTATGATATTGGAAACTGTAGACACTTGGGACGAGTTAAAAAGGACATGGGAAACTGCAGGATGTGTGATGGGCGAGACAAACTTTTGGGTCTCAGCAGATGGAAGGGCAGTGTTGCCAAATGAGTTGGTGAGCCCAATGGCAAGACAAATACATGGTCCAGTACACCTAGGAAGAGACGCTATGCTGAGGGTATTCAGACAAACCTGGTATAATCCCAAGTTCAGAGTAGCAGCAGAAGCAGTGTGCCAGCGTTGTGTGACCTGTCAGCAGCTGAACATAGGGAAAAGAACACCAGTTGCATTGAGTCACATAGGGAGGTCTGGAGGTCCATTCAATCGAATGCAACTGGATTTCATTGAAATGCCAAGGTGCAACCGCCTTCGATACGTGCTGGTGGTTGTTTGCATATTTTCCAGATGGGTCGAGGCATACCCTACACGCAGGTGTGACACCCTCACAGTAGCTAAGTTATTGCTTAGGGAACTCATTCCGCGCTTCGGGGTACCGGCCTCTTTGGAATCAGATAGGGGAACACATTTCAACAGCGAGCTTGTGAAGATGATTTGTGCAGCCCTGAACATAGACCAGAAATTGCATTGTAGCTATCGACCAGAAGCTTTGGGAATTGTGGAGCAGATCAACGGCACCATAAAGTCCCGAATTGCCAAAATGTGTTCATCAACGTCTCTGAGTTGGCCTGATGCCTTGCCACTAGTTCTTATGAGCATCCGTAGTACCCCAGACAGAAGAACGGGACTATCGCCACACGAGGTGTTAATGGGGAGGGCAATGAGATTGCCATCAGTACCGACTGCAGCCTTGTTGAATATCACAGATGATATGATCCTGGACTATTGTAAGGGTCTGTATGACGCCATTCATTCTGTGTCCCTTCAGGTGCAGGCTGCCGAGGTCCCGTCGTGCCAGGACTTGTGTCATGACCTGTGCCCCGGAGACTGGGTACTGGTCAAAAAAGCACGTCCGAAGAAGCTGCCTAGATGTTCGTTGGCGTGGGCCCTACCAGATCATCTTAATCTCGAACACTGCTGTGAAAGTGGGAGGACTGCCCAACTGGATCCACGCGTCTCACACGCGGAGAGTTCCAGCACCTCTGGAAGAAACAGCTCCTCTCTCGAACGTACGTCCAGCTGTGGACAGAGAAGCCATAGAGGGGGCCAGCCAAGCTGTAGAGGTGCCAGAAGAAGCTGGGAGCGTGTCTGACCAAGCTGAGGACGGTCAGTACAATAGTGAAACCGACGATGCCACAGAAGGAGGAAGTAGCTGGGAGTACGAATCAGACGCTGGCCAAGCTGAAAGTGAGCACGAGCAAAGCAGAAGGACAAGGAGCAGAAGGGCAAGGCGTGGAGAGGCTAGCTGGCCGCAAAGGAGAAGGTCAAGTCTGAGGTCGACTCCAGAGAGAACCCTTGCTCCAATATCCGAAGACTCAGACCCGGACGAAGGTGCTCTGGGCGCGGAAGCAGCAGATCTAAGAAGGTCAAGGAGAGTACGTGTGCCTAACAGAAGATACGCCACTCCTGAGTGGACGTACCTGGCGACAGATGTCTTGGGAGCGAGTCACAGGGAGAATAAGGGCGGTGATAGTGACCAGCACTGAACCCATCATTACAGTAGAAGTACAGCTGTTGGTGCCTGGAGTCGAAACAGAAGGGTCACTAACGTTCAAAATCCCCAACCCTCCCTACCTGAGCAAGTTAAAGCACATGTTCTTCACCGAACTGCAATTCCCCGACTTTGGAACAACGATAACAAGTCATGAAGAGCACATTCTTCGTTTGGAGATATTGAACTACGCTATCCAAGCTGCTGGTTCAAGCCTCATTGTAGATGCTTAAAGACTTTGTATATAACCGAGAGTGAGAAGATAACCTAGCGCCTAGTGAAAGCAGAGAAAACTTAGAGGTTTCCTTTAAGTTGACGGAGAAGGGCTAGGGTCGTCTGTGTTAAAGTTCAAAGAGACTTTGCCTTAAAGAGGTTGCCAGCTTCCGATTGTGTGGTTCTCAAGACTGAAGGAGCAAGAGAGACTGTAAAGGAACATTAAAGAGAAAGAACTTTGTGGATCATACTGTCTGAAGAACATGGAAGCCGGTAATCCGAATCGCAGAGCCAAATGTATAGTAGGCACACTAATAGTGGTAGTGATATTTCTTATAGCTCTAGTAGTTACTGTATCATATGTGATGGGACACGAGAGCGAGGCAAGGGTAACAGACACCAAATCCGTAGTGACACCAAAACCCACTGCTGCTGGTGAGAAAGGGGAAACAACACAGGAGAAAGCGTTATTAGCAGCAGAAGCCCGTAGGTTACATATGGATGAGTCCCAGGGTGACTATAGGTCAAATGCTTATGCCAAACTGTTATATGAATATGTGGATGCCATGGAGGTCAAAGACTGTTATGTGTGTATGCAACTGCCTGCGTCTGTAGATGAAGGCATTAGATATCATCACCTACCACTGACTTATGGCATTACATGTAGCTTACTGCTTAGCATATTTTATGGAAGAGATAATTTTGAATATTATTTTTCTAATTACGATGCAGTGTTACCAGAAGTCCCAAATTACAAGCAAATGAATAAGTGGGACTATTATAAGAGTGAAGACAGATTGGCAAAGCTCTTCATTCCTTGGGATACTTTAGATACTTCACATGCCCGCAGAAACAATCTGACTTGCAAAGTGTCAGAAGTTGAGAAGAAGTTTATAGGGCAAGTGGATGATCGTTATAGAAGGCAAAAGATTCTGGAAAAATCAGGACAGTGGAAGACAGATTGGACCGAAGAGGAGAAAACACATAAAAGGAAGGGTAGTAGTGGTCCAATAGCTTTGGATAGAACGCAGAAAGGAAAGTTATGCCTTCACAGAAGTAAAACGTACTACGAAAATGTATTCGTAGGGGAGGTCAGTTGTGAACATGCTTTTAGATTAGAATATTACACAAAGGACTTCTTGAAAGGAATGCAAGTGATTCCAAATGTATATTTTGTATGTGGAAGGAATGCCTATTTGAGACTACCTGATAACTGGTACGGATCATGCTATTTGGCCATTGTCTTCCCCAAAATATACCACGCTCAAGACTTAGAGATCATAGAGGGCAAGGTCTCAACAAGAGGGAGAAGAGACCTAGGGGATGCAGAAATAGTTGGAGACGTATTTGGAGCTGCATTTCCTCTTTTAGGACTGATCCTCAATGATGTCAAAATTAGGAGACTGGCAACAGTCGTAGACAGATTATCTGCCAGTACTGCTAGATCCTTAATGCTGGTGGAAGGAGAGATGCAATCGATAAGGGCCATGGTGCTTCAGAACCGTCTTGCGTTAGACGTTCTGTTAGCAAAAGAGGGCGGAGTCTGTAAGGCTTTGAAGGTCCAGGAATGCTGCACTTACATTCCAGACAATTCAAAACCTCTCGAGAAAGTTATTATGAACATAACTAACATTCACAAAGAGATCGAAGACCTGACTAAAGTAAATGTTTGGGAAAAAGTGGGTCATGGAATGGGTGAAGTTGGAGGTTGGTTCGCCAACATAGGGAAAAGCTTTGTATGGTACATACTGAAGCCTATCATCATAATAATGATCTGTGTGATCATGTTGTGGGGATTGGTGAGGTCGTACCAATGGTACCGATCCAATAGGTTGGAGAGATCCAGGAGAGAACAGGAAAGGAGATTAGCTGCCATGCAGGACAATCAGTACAAGAGTCTGAGGGCTCTAGAGATGCTGAAACGAGGGGGGATCGCAACTAGTTCAGTTTGAATTTTGATGATGACCACGAGAGGTCATCAAAGGGGGGAACTGAGAGAGTGCAAACTGAACAAAATGCATGAGTGCACCATAAGTACGAGTTAGTCGCACAATTATAATAGAAGTGCTTGTAAGTGTTGAAGATATATTCACCTATACTTAGATGTGAGTAGTTAACATAGAGAATTCATATAGAAGTGGGACTGACGCAGAAATGTGTGGAAATGTATTCTTATTAGACGTGATTAATCAGGATCCATGTTATGTAGCTGCTAATGGAGGAATGTCATGCTGCAAAGCATAGAAGGGAGCAGGCCTCATGGCCAGGGCAGAAGGGTTTGGAATTGTACACTTATACATAAACATGGATTGCACTAATGTTATAGTAATTCTGTTTATTCGTTAGATTTATATTCCATAGAAGTGTTTCTCATAATCAAGGAATAAAGTGTTAACATGTTAGTTTAATTCACGAAAGGATTTGAAGAGAATAAAACCTCTGCGAGAAGGGTTGTAGGCCTGAAGTGATAAAAAGGTTTTTCTGATTTGCACGTGCTGGTACAGGCCGAGCTGTGTCGAGAAATAAGTTGCAAACTTCTGTTAGAAGTTTATGAGAATTGGGATCCAAGCTGCGGATGTCTGTCTGCAGGTGCGAGGGGGTTCCGATTAAAGTTTGATGAATAGAGCTCTGTTCAGAGAGACTGGTACAGACATGGAGGAGGGTTCAGGAATGTTTGGGGGTATCAGCGTGCTGGAGAAGAAGCCTGAGAAGCAAGGTCAACGCTAAACACGAGGCCCAGAGGAAGATCATCATGGAAAAAGCCAGAACTGACACCACGTGAGGGGCGTCTCGTGAGGGGCGTTTTCAACAGTAATTGTGTTTTTGTATTAGGGACAGCACCCCTGGGTGGAGTTAGAGCAGATGCCTGAGGACCCTTCAGAGAGCGGATGGGTAGGCAGAGAGGGGTCATGACTGGAGAGCATAGGTTTTCACCTAAAGACTAAGGGTGGGTGATCTTCTTAGGAAGACATTCACAGCTGACACCTTTGATAGGTTGGGATCTTGTTAAGTAGGGATACCATCTAGTGCAGGGTAGGGACAGCCTAACCTGATTCCTTCCTTCCTTTGTCAATGACGGATAGATCACAATTCGTGTCTATGCTTGCAACCCTGCTGATTTTGGAACTAGTTCTAGTAGTGTTCTTTGCTCGCCTAAGAACTTTTAGAGAACATATGTTTGTATTAGTGCCTCTATACCTTTTGAATCTCATTTTGAGATGCCTGTATTTGCAGTTATCAATGATTCTGTAATAAACCTTAAAACTTAGAAGTCGTATGTGGTTTTTCAGAGTCGAGCCCATTACTAGTCAAACTAACCTGGTATTAGATGCACTTTCTTTCCTCAATGACAGGCAATAAAGATTCAGTCGACCAGAACGGGGTTTAGATCTGGAGAGGTAAACAAGAGATCAAAAATCCCGCCCTCCCACAAGTATGCAGACTTGTGTTATGTGGGCTCATAGGAAGATTGCCTTACATTGGCGACAGATGGCTGCCCCATCCCTGTACTTGTGGCATAGGGGCATTCCCGAATGGGCTGCGACAGAGGAAAACCATAATCTTAAGACTAGGTAGACTACAACATCAGTGACAGCATAAATAAGTGGAAAGAACAGGCACGTGATCTGCTGTACTCCTATATAATCTATCCATATAGATCGGAAACCTCACTGAATAGATTGTGAAATGGGCTGTTTGTGGATTGGACATCCACTTTCATATACGAACATCAAGCGCCAATGGGTTTCACCGACGGTAGCCCCTGTTTTCTAATTCTGGGTAGCACTGGGCTTTGATATGATATGAAACTAATAATAAGTGTTGAAAAGCATGGAGAAAGCTGTTCTTCAACAGGGTCTGATGCCCCACTTACTTCCAGGGTGGGTGCACAGCAGGGAAGGAGGGCGTCATGGTATGCATGGCTAAGAGGCAGCTGCAGGACTGTGCTAGTTTTGAAAATCAGCGTGAGGAAAGTGAATGATGGAGTCTTGCTGCTGGCTGGAGATTGAGTGGTTAGAACAATGTCGATTTCAGTGGTGCTCACAAGGGTTTGGAGAACCCTCGCCTTTCCGCAAGAGACCCTAATGTAAATATTGCACAGCTGTCAACCTGTCAAAGGCCCTGTGGGAGACCTTCGGCGAGTCGTGGGTCGTTTCTGAGAGCACAAAGCACGAGGATTGAAGGCAAAGACCTACAAGGAAAGTAAAACTTCAAGTCGCAGCATGCCTCGTGCTGTTAGCTTAAAAACACACAACCAGTTGCAGACCAATCTTAGTATAAAGGGCCTAATGATAGCTGATAGTGATGCAGAGTCTGTATAGAAATTGCACACATTGTATAGTGAACCTATTTCTATCTCTGTTGTTTATTAAATAAGGTAGATGTTAGGTATGGATATTAGTTCACCAAAGTGGCAGCAGTAACAGAAGCATCTTATGACCTTTGACCGTGAATCTTCCCATGAGGTGACAGTACCCCACATTAGCACTTATAACATCACACTATTTTACTTCCTTGAAGTTCCTTTATAGCTTAATGGTTAATATAACAACACAACAGACAAACGGCTATTTTATATACTATCAATACAATGGTGCTGAAAGGACATGCCAAGGAAACATGGGTATAGTGCCACAAAATTCATCTGCTTGCTGGAGACACTTTCAGTGAATGCTTGAACTTGGTAGGGATAGAGACTAATGTTAATGGAATGCAATGCAGGTGTAATTGGATGTGAGACTGCACTGCCTGGACAAGGAGGACTTTTTTCCTTAGAGATCTATACAGCAGTATTTTAAATGGACTTTCACTTGTCGACTGATGTCACACAGTTGGCCCAGGGTGTTCTAAAGGATGTATTGTGTGTTCAGACTTGGATTGAAATAATGTGATGGCTGGATGGTTCGGTGCTGCTTCCAGAAACATTACCCTTTAATATTCGACCCTTTCCAGGTCCTGTAAAATCAGAAGAGTGTGGCAGAAACGTCGACCATAATCACTGTTTAAAGTGTGATTTGGAAATTTGTGAAGAGCAATTCTATGTCAGGACCGGAGGCTTCAGATTATGCTTTTCTCTCTTCGCTGTTTATTAACATCACATCACACAGCAGCCAAAAAAGCATAAAAACTTGAATTTTTTTTTAGTATTCACAACATAGGAATATCAGAAAACATTGTAATAACATCGTTTAATAACTACAAATCCCATGAGATGAACATTTAGGCAGTCCTTCTTTAGTGTCCATAAACCCCAATATAAGGCGTCCAACCAACGAAGCCCTCCTCTTTCTTCGCTGCTTCGCAGCCAGTTAAGTGCTATTATCCCCCTCTTGCACTTTTGTGTTTGTTGAGGTTTTTGTGTGTTTCTTCTATTCTATTTGCATTGATTGTTGCTTTGGGGGGCCTGTGGGGTTTTCTTCCCTTTCAGAGCCCCTTCCATCGCGGGGACGCCTTCGCCCCTTACGCGATGTCCCCGTGTATTCCGCGGTGTTGAGTCACCGCTAGAGGGCGCCGTTGCGTCTTGCCTGCCCGCGCGCAGTTTTTCATCTCATTGATTGGAGCTGCGCTGGGGAGTCGACATCGCAGGTGCCCTGCTGCCGCCTAACCCTGACGCCCTCTTGGGTTGTACTGTCCCGGGTTGAACGCCCCGGTGGGTCTGTATAGTGGTTGTACCCACGTTGAAGCCTGCGGGCGATTTCAGCACCTTTTTTCTGCAATAGCTTCCGCTGGGGTGTTCCCCGCTCGAGCGCGCTGGGAGGCGGTGCGGCCCGGTCTCTGGAGAGAGGGTCGGCGCGCTGTAAAGGCTAGTGCTGCCTTTTGATTGTCCGGTTCCACCGGCCTACAACCTTTGCCAACCTTCGGTCGGCCCACACGTGGCAGTCTGTGTACGCCATCAGAACCCTCAGTTTCGCTTTCTTACCTACTGCGTAGCTCCATGGCTGAGGGTTACTACGTCGAGGAGGAGGAGTCTCACCAATACCTCCAGGACGACGAGTTCTATGCGGCTGTGGACCAGTCGATTTACCGGTGTGTGCAGGAAATCGTTGGGCCTATGGAGGACAGACTTTCAGCCCGCATTGTCTTGGAATGTGCAAAGTTGGCACCGGCCCCAGGGGGTTCCCCCGCCAACGACCCTGGCCAGCCGCCGGTGGCCAAAAAGTCACGTGGGGACGCGGGTCCCAGTGGTTTGCAAGGTGTGGACAAGGACGCTTTCGAGCGCCTACGCAACGCTTTCCTGGCTAAAGCGTCTGGGTCAACCCCCGAGGCGCCTCCGCCTCAGACACCTTCTACACCGGCGAACGTTGTCCCGGGCTCCCCGGGGGGGGCTTCCCCCGCGGATACGGACGACGACGACGACGACGACGAGGACTCCGTGCGGTCATGGTGGCCGGCGTCCAATTCGACGGAGTTGCCCAAGGACACTTCGGGCATGCTGGACCCGGACGAGATCATGCACCCGCGGTCAGCCGCCTGGGCGCCTGGTGATAAGGTGGCGCAGTTTGTGGCGGGCCGCCTCCGCAAGCCCTTGGAGAAGGAGGCGCGCAGCTGTTTGAGGGGCGAATGCCCTCGCCCGACTTTGGAGGGGAAGGTGGCCATGACGCCGGAACTTGATGGGAAAATGGCCACCTTCATGGCGAAGTTCGTCAAGGACCCCCGGAAGGGGATCGACCGTTCCTGGCACTCCTGCCAGGACAAGCTCTTGGACACCATTGGCCCCCTCACCAAGATTCTCGATATGGCCGAAGAAGCCAAGGTGTCGGGCAGCGCCATTTGCCCGGAAGTATTGTCCAACTGGGCGCAGCGGGCAGTTATCTTCTTGGGGAATGCCAACTGTGCCCTGTCGACCGAGCGGCGTCGGTCGCTACTGATAAAATTGGATCCCAAGGTGGGCGATTTGGCTTAGTCGGAAGCTGGCGCTGTCGCCCAAGAAGGACTCTTTGGTGAGCCGTTCATTAAAGAACTGGGGAAGTTCGTTTCCACCTTCACCTCCCTGGATAAGGCCCAGTCGACCATCAAGCGGGTCTTCCACCAGCGTTTTTCCCGGGGGGCTGGTCGTGGTAGGGGCCTCACGACCGGCCGTGGTGGTCAGCAACAGCCCGGAAAAGGGCATGGCTCCGGCAGGGGAGGCTACAACTCCTCCGCGAATTATAACAACTTCTACCCCACCAGAGGTCAGCGTTTCAGAGGAAGCGGAAAATTCCGGAACGACTCCGGCGGCAACAGTTCACACGGTGAGTGTTATCCCTGCAGATCAGGTGGTTATTGGGGAGAGGTTGCCGTGTTTCCCCCAAGCGTGGGAGGCTATTACAATGGACGCATGGGTCCTTCAAACCGTGCGGGGGTTCCGCATAGAGTTTTACGACCAGCCGTGCCAGGCGGAGCCTCCCCGGCCTATAACGTTTTCTCAATCGGACGCGCTCTTGATCGACGAAGAAGTCTCGGCGCTGCTGCGCAAGGGGGCTATTTGTCGAACAATGCGCCACCCCCGGGGTTTCCTGAGCAATATTTTTCTTGTGGAAAAAGTGGACGGGGGCAGACGACCAGTCATCAACCTCAGGGAGTTCAATGGCTGGGTGGTGTACAACCACTTCAAGATGGAGGGCATCCATCTTTTGAGGGACGTTTTACTCCCGAACGACTGGATGGTCCGTCTGGACCTCAAGGATGCGTATCTGGTGGTTCCGATTTACCCCCCGCATCGTTGTTTCCTTCAGTTTTGCTGGAAAGACATGGTGTTCGAGTTCAAGGCCCTTCCGTAAGGTCTTTCCTCGGCCCCTTGGTGCTTTACAAAAATTCTGCACCCGGCCATCGAGACCCTGCGGAGTCAGGGGATTCGGCTTATCGTCTATCTGGACGACATCTTGCTGTTGGGCCAGGACCCGAGCAAGTTGGCCGCCCATCTGTCTCAGACAGTCTCCCTGTTACAAGGTCTGGGGTTTATCGTCAACAGGGAGAAGTCGGTTTTCACCCCCGCCCAGCAAATGGTGTTTCTGGGCTTTGTGGTGGACTCGGTGAAATCGACTCTCAGTTTGCCGTCCAGAAAGATGGCCAAAATAAAGCATCTGCTTCGGCAAACTATCTCAAAATCACACACCTCCCTCCGGCAGGTGGCCAGAGTAGTAGGCCTTCTCTCATCGTCCATTCAGGCGATATTCCTGGGCCCTCTTCACTATCGGGCCCTTCAGCGACTGAAAGCGCACCATTTGCGCAGAGGGCTATCCTACGATCACTTGATTCCCCTGTCGGTGGAGGTCAAAGAGGAAATGTGTTGGTGGCTGGCCCACATGGAAGCGTGGAACGGCCACGCAATTTTTGGGTCCGTTCCGGACTTGGTGATAGAGTCCGACGCCAGCAGGTCTGGCTGGGGCGCCCGCTGCGGGGATTTCTCCACAGGCGGCGCTTGGTCGTCAGACGAACAGCGACTTCACATCAACTGCTTGGAACTTCTAGCAGGTTCGTTCGCCGTCCGTTGCTGGACGAGGGACTCGGTGAAGTCATGCGTCCTCCTGCGGATGGACAATGTCTCAGCGGTTCGGTATGTGAACCACTTAGGGGGTCCGCGGTCGAGAGCCCTTGCGGACCTGGCGAAAGACTTTTGGGATTATTGTCTCGCTCATCAAGTCTCGGTTCAGGCGGAATACCTGCCGGGTCGGGCCAATCAGGTGGCGGATTGGCACTCGAGATATCTCCGAGACTCCAGCCTGTGGAAGCTGGATGTTCAAGTGTTCCGCTGGCTGGCGGCATGCTGGGGTCCGTTTTCCATAGACCTGTTTGCGTCCCGTCTGGACTTCCAGCTTCCGAGGTTCTTCAGCTGGAGACCGGATCCTTTGGCGGAAGCGACGGATGCGTTCCTCCAAGACTGGAGTCAGGAACGGCCGTATGCCTTCCCGCCTTTCTCCATGATAGTACGGGCCGCGGCCCAGATTCGCCGTCAGGTGATGGACGTGGTGATGGTGACGCCCGTGTGGAGGTCGCAAGTGTGGTTTCCAGTTCTTCTGGAACTTTCCTGGGATTCTCCAATCCTACTCCCCCGGCTTCCTCGTCTTCTCCTCAATCCAGACGGGGTCCCTCACCATCTCCTCCAGGGTTCTCTCCGCCTCATGGCATGGAGGCTTTCAGGCGACGTTGGTCACTCCCTGGCCTTTCGAACTCAGCTCAGCACTTTTTGTCCAAGGCCTGGGCGGGCAGCACTGCCAAGAGGTATAGATCAGCTTGGACCAGGTGGGTTCGTTGGTGTCTTTGACGGGGTTTGGATCCCATGGTCGCAGGCCTCGTTCCTATCCTGAATTTTCTTGCAGAACTCTCTACCGCCGGCTTGGCATACCGGACGATTAATACGATACGTTCCGCCATATCAGCGGCTCATGTGCAGATAGATGGAGCGGCGGTTGGGGAGCATCCCCTGGTATGTCGACTCCTTAGAGAAGTGCGTCTGGCTTTACCGCCGGAGCCACGGTATTCCGTCCTGTGGGATGTTAACGTGGTGTTGAACCTTTTTCTTTCCTGGCAGCCTAACAAGTATCTTTCCTTAAAAGAACTGTCAGCTAAACTGGCGATGCTCTTGTGTTTAGTATCTTGTCGCAGAGTGTCTGATGTGCGTGCCCTGGATGTCACGGCGAGAGCGTTCTCCCCGGATGGGGTGACCTTTACCGTGGGTCGACGCACGAAATCGGCTACGAGGTCTATTTCCTATCCGGCATTTGCAGATGCCCTCAAGTTGTGTGTGGTGCAGTGTTTGAAAACCTATGAGGATGTTACAATGGAACTTCGCCCTCCGGGCGAACGGCAGTTGCTGATTGCGCTGCCCCCACTATAGCCCGGTGGGTGCGTTGGGTAATGCAGGAAGCTGGTATTGATACGAGGCAGTTCGGAGCTCACTCAGCAAGAGGGGCCATGGCCTCGAAATCTTTTGCCCTTGGGGCACGATTAGAAGACCTCATGCGCGCGGCGGATTGGTCTTCGGATTCCACCTTCAAACGGTTCTATTTTAAGCCAGTGGTGGATATTGCTAGTTTGGTGGTGAACAAGCTTTAAACAAGCATAATCTGAAGCCTCCGGTCCTGACATAGAATCGAAATTTGCCTAGCGTAGTAACGGTAAGTTTCAATTCTATTAAGGACACGGAGGCGAGGATTATTCCACCCATACCTCCTGCGGAGATCCCGCCCGTACTGGAGTAAGTAATCCGTTTTCAGACTTGCAGTATGGTTACTGTTTTCTTGGGTTGCATGTCGATGACTTGATACTCTGCTTTGTTGATTTGCCTTCATGCTTAAGTGGTATGGCTTAGCTCACGCTGTTCTTTTTTCCGCCAGGGAATGATGGTGCGAAAAGAGATGCTTGAGACTTTGGCCTGACTCGCCACGAAGGAAGAGGAGGAGTTCGTTTGTTTGGACGCCTTATATTGGGGTTTATGGACACTAAAGAAGGACTGCCTAAATGTTCATCTCATGGGATTTGTAGTTATTAAACGATGTTATTACAATGTTTTCTGATATTCCTATGTTGGGAATACTAAAAAAAATTTCAAGTTTTGATGCTTTTCTGGCTGCTGTGCGATGTGATGTTAATAAACAGCGAAGAGAGAAAAGCATAATCCTCGCCTCCGTGTCCTTAATAGAATTGAAACTTACCGTTACTACGCTAGGCAAATTTCGATTCTCTTCTGTTGTGTAGAAATTTGGTTTGCCCTCAATCAAGCCAGTCCCTTTATTGTTTCGTTTTTTCTCTTACGTTTTTGATATTGTTCTTTAAGTATGTTTTTTAAAGAGGAGGTTTTGTTGGGGTCTTTTTGATACTTTGGGGGCGTATAGACATTTGTATATGCATTAGGCAAATACATTATTTATGGATTGTATACAATAAAAGCTGTTGGAATATAGATTGCTCTTTTCACTTGCCTTCTTTTCTGCCTTCTTTTAATAAGGGGATTCTTTAACCCGTACAGTAATGTTTTGATGTCTAGGGAGCAGCCTTTTGATGTTGTGTTGACAAAATGCAGAAAAGCACTGGGAACCTACATTACTTATACCAGAAACTGTCATGACTCAAATGTTCCCCTAGGGTATACCAGAATGCTAAATCACAGGAAGAGGAAAAAACAATAGTGGTTATGTCCACAATTATTAATTGATCTCAACCCCATACTTAATAGGAATTATTTTGTTGTATTAAACTATTCCTTATTGATCATACATTTTGATTTATGTTCATTTGCAAGGCAATCTCAATCATGTGAAGCACAGATATGAAGATTGTATCCGAATGCATTTTTTTCATGAATTCACGAAAATGAAACATGGCAACAACTAGTTTAAAAATGTGTTTGTTTTTTAGTTCCTTTTTAAAGTAATCATAAGAGTGCACATTACACTGCTAATTTTCTTTATTTTATAAACCCTAAAAGATAATGTAATGGTCCCAGTGGAAGCTGCAGAAAGTAAACATTGATCATAAAGACACTTGCAGTGGTGGCCCTTGCTTTCTAAAAAATAGGGTGTAATACTTGATCTGAAGTGTACCAAGTGAGTGAAGTCAGTGAGCTTGACTCTAGTCTTGCACCTTGAAGAGACATGAGAGGTGTGAGATAATTGGGAGGCCCTCGGGCCGCTGGTAAAATACCATAACTCTTATCATTTATTCACTTAGCCGGTGAGGCAGGGGGCGAGCCCAGTGAGGCTCCCGCTTCTGCCTCCAAGTGCACGGTGCCCTCTGGGTGTGACCTGCACAGTGGCAGCTGGGGAATTTGACTGTCAAACGATAATGCAGGTGTCCTAAGGCGAGCTCAGGGGGCACAGAACCCTCCCACGGAGCATAAGGGAAAAAGCTCACTTGATATCAATTTTTAGTATAAATACAGACAGTGAAAGCGAGGCCTCACGGTCCTGCTGACTTTTGGGATTTGAAGCAGGAGGTGCCAGAAAAGTTATCACAGGGATAACTGGCTTGTGGCTGCCAAGCGTTCATAGCGACGTCGCTTTTTGATCCTTCAATGTCGGCTCTTCCTATCATTGTGAAGCAGAATTTCCCAAGCGTTGGATTGTTCACCCACTAATAGGGAACGTGAGCTGGGTTTAGACCTTCGTGAGACAGGTTAGTTATACCCTACTGATGATGTTTTGTTGCAATAGTAATCCTGCTCAGTACGAGAGTAACTGCAGGTTCAGATATTTGGTGTATGTGCTTGGCTGAGGAGCCAATAGGGCAAAGCTACCATCTGTGGGATTATGACTTAACGCCTCTAAGCCAGAATCCCCCCTAAACCGTAACAATACCGCAGTGCTGTGGAGCCTCGGTTGGCCTTGGATAGCCGGCCTCTTTTGGGGGCTGGTGCATATAGCAGCTCTCTTGGGGACCAGAGCGAGGATGGAAGGGGGCCCCCTCCAGCACCCTTAGTGCACTACAGGTTCATGGGGCAACCTGTGCTAAATAATTCGTAGACAACCTGATTCTAGGTCAGGGTATCGTAAGTAGCAGAGCAGCTACCTCGCTGCGTTCTATTGAAAGTCATCTTCCAAGCCAAGAATTTGCCTTCATCCGTGGGTGCCCACGGACACCCTCCTCCACCACACATGGAGCAGGTTCCTCTGCCACTAGGCCAGTGGCATGGACGCAGAGGGAGAATTGCGGGCCTGCAGGATGCCGCCTCCATCACGTGCCAGCCAGCACGGGGGTCTCCCCTCCTGCCCTGTGCCACTGGGGTACAGGGACGGCTGCTACCATCCTTGCAGGTCGCAGGAAGGCAATCAGCCCGGGAAAGGAGACTATCAAACAGTGGACTCAGAGCGCCCTGCTACCCTCACCATCATCAGACTGCTGTGCAACTAGATCCGGATGTCCTGGACTATCTGGTCACTGGGTCATCCCGGGCCATCTGGTCACCTGGCTGTGCGACCAGATGGCCCTGGGTGCTGGGCGACAAGACGGACTGCCTGGCAAACTCAATTTTTGTCCTTCCCTAAGCCAGGGTTCTGTAAGTCCCCACTTTGTGGGGGCTTAACAGTTGAGGAAAATGAGCTCCCTGGGCAGGCCTGCGGGGAGAGGGCATGGTCTAGTCTTAACCCTCATTGGTTCCTGCCCCGGGCTCCTGGAAAGTGGAAGGCACCCACCTGAGTCAGCACCCTGAGCCCATGGTATGGGGGGTGACAGTCACTAGCCAGGGCAGGGAGGCTGCAGACCTGGGAAGACTTCCTAGCTCCCCGGTGGCTTTGAGTCAAGGAGTGGCGAGAGGCAAGCCCTGCATGAAGGTCCAGCCCTGGGGCATTGAGCTGAAGCAGGAGCCGCGGAGAGCTTGTAGAAGCCCTGAGCAGATGACGTCTGATCCCAGTCTGATATGGGAGCGACTATGGATGTTCTGTGCTGCCCAGGAGGTGCAGTTGGCAGGCCCGGTGCGGGGCTACCCCTTTTCCTAAGGGCGAGCGGTGCCTGGCAAAGTGGATGCGGCAGGCCCAGGAAACAGCCCTCCTCTCCAGCTGGGAGGGAGGCCGTGGTGGTGCCCTATGGTCAGTGCTTTGGCAGGACCTGAGCTAAATGTAGGCAGGGGAAAATTGGCTCGGCGGCCACAGACAGGGTGGCCCGAGGACATTCCATACCAGACTCTGTTCGATCGTGCCTATGCGGTGACTTTGAGCTGCTTGATTGGAAACACCCAAGCATGGACCCCGGTGTTTCCGAGTCTTAGAGCGGAGAGCACGGGGCTGGGCAGAGTCTGGACTGGACAGGGTCAGGGAGCCAGCAGGTTTGAGTCTACCAGCCCTCCAGGGATGGGGAGCTGTCCCTGCACAGCCGGAACCCGGGGCTGGGCTCTGGTGGGCCCTGAGGTACATCCATCTGGCCTGGGGAAGATCCCCCCTGCTTGCCTGGGGTCCTAAGCAAGAACTGGGACCGGACCTTAGGCTCCTGCGGGCCCTGGGTTGGGGAAATCCCCACCCTGTGGCCCATCATGAGTCCCCGGAGTCCAGCGGGCCCGGGGAGCCTCTCCCTGGCCGGGCTGGGTTCAGAAGCAGGGCCTGGGATCTAACGGGCCCTTCGGTGTTGTAGCCCCCATCCTACTGGCAGTGTGGGTTCTGGGTGCCCGGGACGGGGGTCCATTGGGCCCGGGGAGGCTCCCCCCAGACCTGGCTGGGTTCAGAAGCAGGGACCCGGGCCTTGGCTCCCGTGGGTCCTAGGGTGTGTCCATATGGACCGGGGAGGCTACCCCTGCGTGGCAGAAGCAGGAACCGGGCTTGGGCCTTAGGCTCCGGCGGATCCTGGGGTGCAGCCTGTCGTGGGTCCAGGGGGGGGGGTTCATCTGGCTCTGGGAAGCTCGCCCGGCCTGGCTGGCGTCAGGAGCAGGGACCGGTCCCAGGGCTTGATCTCCGGCGGGTTCTGGGATGTGGGAACCCCCATCCTGCGGCCAGCAGGGGGGCCATCTAGCCCAGGGAGCTCCCCCGGCTTTCCTGGCGTCAGAAGCGCAGGCCGGTCCCTGGGCCTAGGCTTCGGCAGGCCTTTTGGTGTGGGAGTCACCCCCTGTCCTGCGGCCAGCGGAGGGTCCGGGTGCCGGGTGGGGCTCCATCAGGCCCGGGGAGGCTAAATAAGGGAGTGACTGGGTTGAGGAGCTCTAACCGTAGCCCCCGGGGACCCTTGGTAGGGCGGGAAGAAGGCATCCTCCCCATCCTGGGCTCTATCCACGGGCCTGCCAGGTGGCAGAGCAGCAGGGACGGGGTATTGTGGGCCTGGTGTGGGCTCCCTTGGGCATCCGGGCCCGGAAGCTGTGGCTGGGTACAGGGGGCCCAGGGACGGACCCTCTGCCTCTCTGGGCTCCGTACCCCTGAGGTTCCGTGACAATTGTAAGTGGTGCTTTTCGACTCGCACGAATATGGTCGAGTCTGGTATCTATGAACCGCAAATGACGAGTTTAGTAAGTGTGCGCAGTTTTCGCTGTGCTAACTTAAACCGTTCGTTTGTTACGTGGGTTTTTCATCTGTACCCACGGGTTCCATCTTAGATACGGCATCCATTTTGTCTCTTGCCCTCAAGTAGCCAGCGAACGGACGCTGTCCGCTTCGCGACCCTGGGACTCCCAAGATATTTGCGGAAGACACATGTTCTTTGTAAGTGTCTTTATGACGAGGGGGATGCTACTGTAAGGCAGATGGCGCCGCTTGAGGCTCATCTTGCCGCACGGACTTATTGTCTCAGCCGTGCATCTCATTAGGCACGTCCCTTTGATGCCTGTATCTCGTGTTTCCCGTTACCTCCTTTTTACACCCTTTCCAATCTCCCCACTGTCTCCGTCTTCCTCTGCACCTGTCTTCATTCCTATTTTCGATCTACTTTACTGCCGATTGGAATTTGCTAATGGTGGGAAGATGGTTTTTACAGTTGGGAACCGCCAAATGTTTCCGCACTCATGTTCCGGACCTCATGTGTTTTAAAGTGACCAAAGCGACCCCTCTGGGGGTTAATTGTGGGAACTGGGTTATAAACTTTTGTGTTCAATGTTACCCTATGGGTAAAAACTGTATAAAAGGAGCGATCCACAGAACCAATTTGAAGCAGTCTCCCCAAGTTGCACGCTGTGTACTTGTCGTGATCTCTGTGTTCCCTGCAGCAAATAAACCTTGAATCTTTGACGTCAGAGGAAGTGTCCCGTGTCTCTGTGACTTGTACGCCGGAGCAGGTTACCCACGAAGGTTTCAGGTGTTGTGCCCTGGCACCGCTGGGTCCAAAAGAACCCAGTCCTTCAGTTGGCACCCAACGTGGGGCTGCATCAGTGGTACCGGTCCAAGCCCGACGATCGTGAGGAACTTCGTGTGAAATCTCCGAGGGAAGGTGCACTCCGCTTCATCGATCCTGTTGTCGAAATAAGTGGCCCGAAGACTTTTCCCGCGAAGATTCCCGCCTCCGGACGGCTGCGACGGACTGCTGCCCTGACTGTAGACCTGTTTTGGCGCCTGGCGTAGACCTTGGTAGAGTGAGACGATAGACGGGCCTTCCTGGTGACGCCATCGATCTTTGAGTTAAGTATTTGTGGGTCGCTCCCATAGTCTTTGGTTGTTGACACTTTAGCAAGTGTCTTTGTTGTTCACGCTGTGTGAGTGTTTTTGTCGGTGACACTTTGCTAGCGTACTTTGTTGTTGTATTATTTGACGACTGCAGCCGCCAAAAACCGAGGGTTTTGTTCTTTGCTGGGACCTGGTAAATCCCGTAACTCTTGAAGTTTGTGAAACTCGGCTAGTGTGCAAGATGCCTGGTCGTAGTACTTTGTTCAGTTGTTTCAGACCTTGTGGTGCGGATTCCCTGCTGGAGGACTCGTGTCCGATACCTCCGGTTGGAACTCCTACTTATGACTTATATAGCAAACATGGGCTAGGCCCGATTACCTTTAACGATTATTGGATTAAATATACAAAGAATGACGGCGACCTTCGTTGGCCACCTCACGGTAGCTTCGAGGCGTCGATCTTAGATAATCTAGAAATAAAGTTGTTCGAACGTAAATCAAGGCCGGCCATGTTTGATGCCTTTCGGTTGTGGCGCAAAGAAGCCCGACAGAAAGAAATCAGACAAAATAAACGTAGTCAGCGAGATAATGTTGCTACCATAGTGAAGAAAGCTGAGCAGTTCCAGCGTGATAAGGAGGATAAGGATAAGGAAGTGTTTGAGAGATTACAGCGTATGACCATAGATAAATGTTATCCTGCTTTACCTACGGAGTCGGATAAGAAGGAAGAGGCAGTTGAGGATCCCTTAATGTCCTATCTAATGAAGTCGCCACCTCCGTACGTTCAGGGTACCGCAGCTCCTGTGGTCCCTGCCGTACCTGTTCTTCCACCTATTGTTCCTCCGCCTGTTCCTCAACCTGCACCCGTTCTTCCGACTGTTCCTGCTCCTTTGTCTGTTTCTATTCCTACTGCTCCTCCGCTTCCACATACTCCTGCTCCCGCTACTGCCCCTGTTTTGTTAACCCCTGTCGCTGCTACTGTTTCTACTCCTTCTCTTGTTAGTCCTGTGTCTTATCTTTCTCCCTCTACTCGAAGTCGTAATTCTCCTATTGCAGCTAGTTTCTTTCAGTCGTTCGGACCTGTTTATGGGTCTGCTAGCTCCGAAGGTCCTCAGAGACGTAGCCAGCTTCCTGGAAACAGAGAACGTGCTGCACTATATAATATGGCGATGGGTTGGATGGTAAACCCCCTTAGAAATCCACCCCGTGTTGTTCTCGAAACGTTTAATCAATTCAACATACCGACCCAAAGGTATGTGTTTGATGAGATGTGCAAGTTCCTACATGATCAGATAGCGGCCGATGCGCCTGACGAGGTGCTGACCGCCCTGTCTGACCTTCGGCTTCAGTTCGCAACTGGGCTGATAGTGGATACTAATGTCCGACGTGCTATTGAGCGGTTGCTATCTCTTCGTCCCGCTCCTATTCCTCATGCACTGTTTGTTGAGGATATTGAAAAACAAGACGAGTCTGGCCAATATCCTATGCGTGAAGTTCCGCCGGTTTGGATACCAGCTGATGCTAATGCTAATCCTCCGGTATTGGCGCACTTTGAGCGAGTGTGGATACACCTCCCATGGAAACGATCGGAAGTGCTTCAGGTGAAACAATCTTTGCCCGATCCTCGTAAAAATCCTACAGGGTATTATAAAGAATTATCGCAGCTCGTAGATGCTACGGTGATGAATCTTGCCGATATCGACATGTTGTTTGGCAACGTCGTACCGCAGCCGGTATGGGCTAAGATTCGTCACCAAGATCACGCAAATGAATTAGGTGGTGATTGGGCTGCCATTACAGCGGCAGATGCTGGACAAGTGGCTGCTACTAAACCCGATCAATTGATTACTGCTCTCCCTCAAAGAATAATAACGCTTATGAAAACGCTTATGCCAGCTATGAGAGTAAATTGGGACAAACTGTCCGCTTGCAAACAAAAGAAAGATGAGAGTGTTTCCGACTTCTTTACGAGGTTTGAGGAAGCATTCATTGACCATAGTGGACAGGATATGGGTACTGAGGGGGGGACAGAGGTTGTTTGTGGATAAATTTGTGTCGAATTTGTTGCCCGATTTGAGCAATAAATTGAAGAATTCAGAGAGTGCATGGGCCGTTTCTACCTCAGCTCAGATATTGGCTACGGCACAATATTACGAAAATAGGGAGAAAGAAGAGAATGACCGTGCTGACAAAAAGACAAAAGAGCTGAAAACTAAAGTGTTGCTGCAACAAGCGTATCCGCCGCGTTCCAATCAGAATGCGCCTCAACAGAATAGGTCGCAGTCGCAATTGAATAGATCACAGTCGCGTAATGATTCCTCCTTCCAAAGATCCTCGTTAGGGTATAATCAATGTGCTTATTGTAGACAAGAGGGACACATCAAATTCAATTGCCCTGCTCTAAATGAACGTAATAGTGGTAATTCGTCTAAAGGAGGCCGTGGTGGTTCACAGCAGGCATCACGTGGTAGAGGTCGTGGTGCTCAAAATGATCGCTCAGACAATTCATCTAATTCTAATAATTGTTTCGATCAACGTGGATCGTCGCAAGGACGATCTGCGCAGTACAATGTAGACGATTATTACGTCGATCAGGGAACTGACGACAGTAATTACTAGGACAGCCAAAGACAAGGAGAGGGAGTGGTATCAGTTCCGGTTGATCAGAGAGGGCCTTACGTCGCAGTTGCTACATCGGGCGTCGTTGAGCCTTTTCTGTTGGACACTGGTGCAGCGAAAAGTTCTATCATGCATTCGAAACTCCCTGGCGCACCTTTGTCTGGCTTAACAAATGTTTCCGTTGGATTCTCTGGCGCCCCCGTTAGCAATCCAGTTTCTCGCCCTTTGCCCCTTCAAATTGGGCCACGTGAGCTCCAAGCTCCGTTGATTTTAACCACGGGTTGTGTTGAAAATCTATTGGGTCTGGATTTGCTTAAACGTTTGTATGCAACATTGTATTGTTCTCCTGCGGGTGTAAAGCTTACGTTAGGAGAGAGGGTTGTCTCTCCTATGTATTTGTCTCTCGATAGGCTTCCACCGGAATTGAGTTCTCTTCCTGCGTCTTTGTGGGCGACGGGTCCAAATGATGTGGGCCTACTTGATATCTCTCCCTATGTCGTTCAGTTGAAATCGAATGTGCGATTGCCACGTATTCCCCAATATCGTATCTCCCTTGATGGTGAACGAGCACTGTTAGCGATCATTTATGACTTGATCGAGAAAGATGTTATTGAAGAGACGCGGGGAAACGTGTGCAATAGCCCTGTATTGCCCATTCTTAAACGTACAGATCCTACCAAACCGCCTGTTTATCGTTTTGTTATCGATTTACGGGAGGTGAATAAAATTGTGGTTCCTCAATTCCCTGTTGTGCCTGACATCACGGCGCTACTGACTCTGATTCCAGCTACTGCATCATGGTTTTCGGTGATTGATTTGAAAAATGCGTTTTTCAGCATCCCGATTGCCGAAGAGAGCAGGGACCTTTTCGGTTTCTCTCTCGGTGGGCGTAGCTTCCGGTTCAAACGCGCTCCTCAGGGCTACTGTGAAAGTCCATCTATTTACAGCCAAGCCTTGAAGGGTCAACTGGATGCGTTTCGGTTGCCGGTTGGTGCGGCCTTAATCCAATACGTCGATGACTTATTGGTGGCTGCTGATACTAAGGACATTTGCAAGCTTGCTACAGCGTCGTTGCTGCAACATCTCTGTGAGCTAAATCACAAGGTGTCACCTTCTAAACTCCAATATTGTTGTCAAGAAGTAACCTATCTAGGTCACTTATTGTCAAAGGAGGGAAGGAGATTGACCCCAGAAAGAATTGCAGCAATTGCGCGAATGGCTGTGCCACAAACCCAAAGAGATGTGCGTGCCTTTCTAGGTATCACATCGTACTGCAGGCAGTGGATTCCTAATTTTTCATTGCTAGCGAAACCATTGGTGGCTCTTACGTGCAAGGATGTTCCAACTCCTTTACCATGGACGGAAGAATGTCAGAAAAGTTTTTCTGAATTACGTGATTCATTGTGTTCGGCTCCTGTGTTAGGTACCCCTGACTACAGTAAGCCGTTTACACTATATGTTCACGAGAGGGAAGGTTGTGCTTTGAGTGTCTTAACGCAACCTTTCGGTGGTAAGCAACGTCCATGTGCATATTTTTCCTCGACCTTGGACCCAGTAGCTAGAGCATTGCCGAGTTGTTTGAGAGCAACTGCGGCAGCTGCGGTCTCCATCCGACAATCAGCAGGATTGGTCATGGATAATATGCTGACGGTGATGGTTCCGCATGCAGTCGATACTCTGTTGAATCGTACGAAAACTCAGCACTTGACGAGTGCGAGGTTGTCTGGGTACGAATTGACGCTCTTGGCAAGCCATATTCAGATAAAACGTTGTAATGCCCTAAATCCGGCAACTTTGTTACCAATTAGCTCAGATGCAGATGAAGTAGCAGAACATGACTGTTACTTGCGGACGGAAGAGGAAACGAAAGGTCGAGTGGACCTTAAAAACACCCCATTGGAAGATCCGGATGGCACTCTGTATGTGGATGGGTCATGTTTCAAGTTACCGAATGGTGATGTGACTACTGCTTATGCTGTTGTAACATTGAATACTGTCGTTGAGACTGCAAGATTGAATCAGAATTCTGCCCAAGCTGCGGAGCTGATTGCGCTTACTAGAGCATGCGTGTTAGCGAAAGGGAAACGTGTGAATGTGTACACTGATAGTCAATATGCGTTCGGTGTAGCGCATAGCTTTGGACGATTGTGGCGAGAGCGTGGTTTCTTGACATCGCACGGTACGAAGATACAGCATGGCCAGCTTGTGAACGATCTTTTGGATGCATTGACTTTGCCTAAACAAGTTGCGATTGTTAAATGTAGTGCACATCGTAAAGTGACGGATGATGTTGGTCGTGGTAACGCGTTTGCAGATGAGATTGCTAAGGAGACTGCCCGGAACCTTGGCACTCGAATGTATGTGACGAGTTCGGTCAGGTGGCCTACAGAATCAAGTATGTGTGAAAATACTGTTGAGAGCGTGAAAGCAATTCAGAATGAGGCCACCGACACTGAAAAGACGAAGTGGAAAGAAAGTACGGGAAAGTTGGATGCAAATGGTTGTTGGATTGATTTGTCGGATCAGAAAAGATGGATGTTGCCTGACGCGTATGTACTGGCCGTTGTGACAATGGCACATGGGTTGGCACATATTAGCGCGAAAGGTATTTGTAAGTTGTTGTCGCCTGTGTGGAAGAATGATGGAATTACGAAATGTGCTGAACGGTTGGTGAAGAATTGTATGGTGTGCATAATGTACAATCCTGGCAAAGGAACCCCAACTCCCCTTGGCAGTTTTGCTCCTCCTTCGCATCCCTTTGAGGTGATTCAATTGGACTTCATCCATATGGAGCGATGCAATAACCTGAAATACGTTTTAGTTGTGGTTTGCGCATTCTCCCGATGGATCGAGGCCTATCCTCTCAGAGACAATACTGCTTTGTCAACTGCGAAAATCCTACTGAAGGAATACTTTCCTCGGTATGGAATGCCTAGAGTCGTGTGGTCAGATAATGGAAGTGAGTTTGTGGGAAGTGTGATGAAGAGTGTGTGTAAGGGCCTTGGAATTAATCAAAAATTCCACAGCGCCAATCATCCCCAGTCAGCTGGATTGGTAGAAGGGTACAACGGCACCCTTAAACTAAAGCTAGCGAAGATTCAGGCTACGACTGGTCTTTCGTGGCCTGACGCTTTGCCTCTAGCATTACTGTCAACTAGGGCGACTGTACACTCCCGAATAGGGCTTAGTCCCTACGAAATAGTGTTCGGCCGTCCTGCGAATGTGTGGGGGGTTCCTAGGCCAGGGATATTTTCTGATCTTGAGTATCCAATGCTGATTGACTACTTACATGACTTGACTGCTAAACTGAGGTTAATTCACCAACAGGTTTACGACGCATTGCCGACGCAGACGGAGGGTCCAGGCCACCAGCTCCAGCCCGGAGACTGGGTGGTTACACGCAACTTTTCACGAAAGAACAATCTGGACCCCCGGTTTACCGGACCTTACCAGGTGCTCCTGGCCACGAGGACTGCCGTTCGTCTTGAGGGGCGGAAAAATTGGGTACATGCTACCCATTGTAAGCGAGTCCCTATTCCTTTGCCGGCAGACCCGTGGGTAAGGAAAGGCATTGCATCATCAGAGACAGAAACATTGCCGGCGTTTGTGCCTTTCAGCGACGCACAGCCTGTTGGAGAATCCTCAGCGCAGCAGACAGCCACTGTTGAACACTTGTCAGCAAAAGACTCGAGACCAGATCAATCAACTGATCAGCAGGACGCTGTCTCTTCAACAGATCCTTTGTTCAACGAACAGACACGTCCCGGGAAACATCGATATTCTTTGCGATCTCACACTAAGGACAAATAAAATTTTTGCTTTGTTGAAACTGCCAACTGCATCATCCCCGTTTTCCCGAGATTAATTTTGAACGTTCATATCACTGTAATTTTTGTACATATATTGAGCTTCCTCCTTGTACCCTTTTTCATTTTACAGCAGAGAGACTTTTGTGCTTGAATATACGTATTGTGTATTGAAGGCCGTAGGGCCGCGCGCGTACTTCCTTCTGGACAGCAGGTCTTGACGCTAGGTTAAAGGCCGTCGGTTCCTAGGAACTCCTAGGGACTGACTATTGCTGCACAGAACGGAGTGCGTCAAGAAACGTTGCGGACGGTCGTAGGGAATGGCATTCTCGAAGCTGAATGATTTGGAAGGAGCTCAAGACTATAGATTCAAGCTGCAGCAACTCAGTCGTACTAAATGCTTCATATTTCAATTGTTTATGTTGTTTTTGACTGCTTCTGCATTATTGGCGGGTGGGGTGTATTACACTATGTCCTACTTCTTACCAGCTACACCTACTCCTACTCCTTACCCTAATCTTACCACTACTGCTTCTCCCCATTCTTTTCATATGTTACCGGAACACGAGCAGGCTAGACGTGTAGAATTCCGCAATAATTCCTTTATTCAGCTCCTTCATCAGCATCAGTTAGTGGTTAACACTACTAATTGTTGGGTGTGTGGGTTGATGCCACATACTACAGATAAGGGAATTCCATATCTGGTGTTACCGTATAGTTCCCAAGGGTCAGCTCGAGCATTTCAAACAATGTTTCGAAGCGCACTGGGTTTCCACCCCATTCGAGAACCACATTTCCCCTACTCTGGCCCTACCTCGTATCAGAAGCCTTTATCGATAGCAATAGAGGATATGGAGAGTGAGATCCATGACTATTCGCTTATCCCTGAGGAAGAGGTACAAGCCTATAAGGTCCTAAGTAGAGGTGAATATAGTGTGTTCACTAGTGAAAAGCAGCTTAAAAGCTCGCCTCCAATATGGGTCGTACCCCACACTGGTAATTTTTGCATCATGGGTCGTGGCCGAAGATCGCAAGCCCGACTTGGAGCAAGTGGTTGCATCGAAAATTACATTTTGCCAATGTTCTCGTCCCCTGTGTTTCTGGCTGCCAAGGGTACCTACTTTATCTGTTATGATCGTGCATACACATGGTTGCCCGCAGACTTCATGGGCACATGTTTTATTGCAAATCTGTTGCCTCCGACGTTCACTGTAGATGCCGATTATCATAAGATTAGAGTTGTGCGAGGCGTAATTAGCGAAGAGGACACTGCCGGTCAAGAGGCAGGAGACTTTTTCAAGGGTTTCCTCCCGTTTTGGGGACCTATGGTTAATAGTAGGAACCTGAGACAGTTGACTCGAGTGGTAGAATCGACAGCTAATATTACTGCCAGTGCCCTTGGTAATATCACCACAGAACTTCAGGCGGAGAGGCTTATGACGTTACAAAACCGAATGGTTTTAGATGTCATCCTAGCAGATCGCGGTGGGGTATGTAAGGTGATCCATTCGAGCTGCTGCATTTTCATTCCAGATAATGCTCCTACTGTCTATCAAGCCATCTCGAGGTTGCATAAGATCTCCGAATCCATACACGTGGATGTAGGGGATTGGACGCTACTTGGATGGTTTTGGGGCCTGATGTCGACTTGGGGTTGGAAAATTCTGATGACCATTGGAGTTGTGGTAGTGTTCCTGTTCACGTGTTGCCTTTGTGTGCAGTGTGGTCCTGCCTTATGTGGCCTCTGTGCTACAACATGTATGAGACAACCATCTGTTACCAAGGGGACTCGATTGGACAGAGCTATGCTACAGCAACATCTCGAGGGTCTGATGAATATCGAATATGATTCCGACTAGTGCTTGCCTACATGAGGGCAAAAGGAGCGTCTGAGGTTCCGTGACAATTGTAAGTGGTGCTTTTCGACTCGCACGAATATGGTCGAGTCTGGTATCTATGAACCGCAAATGACGAGTTTAGTAAGTGTGCGCAGTTTTCGCTGTGCTAACTTAAACCGTTCGTTTGTTACGTGGGTTTTTCATCTGTACCCACGGGTTCCATCTTAGATACGGCATCCATTTTGTCTCTTGCCCTCAAGTAGCCAGCGAACGGACGCTGTCCGCTTCGCGACCCTGGGACTCCCAAGATATTTGCGGAAGACACATGTTCTTTGTAAGTGTCTTTATGACGAGGGGGATGCTACTGTAAGGCAGATGGCGCCGCTCGAGGCTCATCTTGCCGCACGGACATATTGTCTCAGCCGTGCATCTCATTAGGCACGTCCCTTTGATGCCTGTATCTCGTGTTTCCCGTTACCTCCTTTTTACACCCTTTCCAATCTCCCCACTGTCTCCGTCTTCCTCTGCACCTGTCTTCATTCCTATTTTCGATCTACTTTACTGCCGATTGGAATTTGCTAATGGTGGGAAGATGGTTTTTACAGTTGGGAACCGCCAAATGTTTCCGCACTCATGTTCCGGACCTCATGTGTTTTAAAGTGACCAAAGCGACCCCTCTGGGGGTTAATTGTGGGAACTGGGTTATAAACTTTTGTGTTCAATGTTACCCTATGGGTAAAAACTGTATAAAAGGAGCGATCCACAGAACCAATTTGAAGCAGTCTCCCCAAGTTGCACGCTGTGTACTTGTCGTGATCTCTGTGTTCCCTGCAGCAAATAAACCTTGAATCTTTGACGTCAGAGGAAGTGTCCCGTGTCTCTGTGACTTGTACGCCGGAGCAGGTTACCCACGAAGGTTTCAGGTGTTGTGCCCTGGCACCGCTGGGTCCAAAAGAACCCAGTCCTTCACCCCCCGACCTGCCGCTCCACCATGGGCCCGGGATGTGAGATTTGGTGGGCCCCGGCAGGCCTCCTTTGCTACGGCCGCATGTCAAGGTGCCTGGGCAACCCTGGTTCGGAGGTCTGTCGGGACCCCTAAACATACCCCTGTGCCTGAGGCCCAGCTGGGGTCTCCAAGCCCCTGGACGCAGAGCCCCCGAGCCCTCTAATGGGACCCCACAGGCCCAGGGAGGCCTCCCCTACGCCTGGGAGCCCCAACAGGATCCCAGGGCCCTGCCAGGCCCTCAGGCCGGTACTAGCTCTGGCATGGAGGGCCCCCTCCCCATCCTGGGCTCCATCCTCAGGCCTGCCGTGTGGCAGGCCCCCCCTGGATGGGGTCTCCCTTAGCCGAGGAGGCCTCCAATGCGCATCTGGGCCTGGGATCCCCGACAGGGTCCAAGGGCCCTTCTGGGCCCTGTGGCGGGCGCTCCCTCCCTGGACTCCGTCTTCCGGCCTGCTGCTGTGCCAAAGGCCCGGGACAGGGTTTTGTCTGGCCCGGCGCGCCTTCCCCTGCTTGGCTGGGTACAGGAGCTCTGAACGGAGCCCATCCGGGTTCCATCCTCGGGCTTGCTGTGGGTCATTTTCTAAAGAGCAAATCATGTTGCAATTAGAAAAATAATATTGGAAGCATTCCTGTCTATAAAATAAGCTACAGAGAATGCTACATGTAATTGCAGATGATAGTGGGATGTGGTGATAGGTCACCTCATCTGCAGCTGAAGAAGATAAGTGTGCACATACATAACAATTTTTAGAATCTAAAGCGTGTGTGAACTACTTTAGAATAATCATATGTCAAAATCTCTTTTTTTGAATAGTCTACAAATGAAGCTTTCAATTTTGCTTGATTTATTATGTGTGCAGGTGTAGATACAGGCATCTCTATTACTGGTGTAAAATTGAGCCCAACTAATACTGTTATGATTACTATTATTACAACTATTAAAGTGACACCTACAATGATCCTACATTTAGCTTTCTTAAGGAAACATATGTTTGTCTACAGTCAGACCTTTTAGTAGAATATAGTAGCAAGCAAATTCAATTTTCTGCCCTAATTTCTATGTGTGCTAAAAAGCAGAAAACCTTTTTTTTAAATTGAGTTGCAGTTATATAATTCAGCTTATATACAATTATCTTCTTGAGTCATCCTAAGCCCTACTCCGTCTTCTTCTAAATCTGTTATATCTACACTTCTACTGCAGCCTTGGCCCTCGAGAATTCTTCTTAATTCTTTTGAATTGTTTTTTTATTATTTCTATGATGAAGAGTTGCATTTACTTCAGTCTCTTTTACTTCTTGACTTTAATACAGTTAATCAAGTGTCGTTGAAGCTGCTTTCAGTTTCAAGTTTAAATAATAATGTTCGTCAAATTCTCAATTGTAATGTTTGTTTCAAATTTTTTTGTTTTAATCAATGCTGTTTGACAGTGTGGCATGTCATGGAGGTTCAAACAACTTGGAGCTCAATTCATCTGGACTCTGATTTGAACCATTTGGCACATTTCTCACATAGTAATTCCATTCAGGTGCTGAATACCTTTGAAAAGGTACTCTTGCTCTCTTGGATCTCCTCAGTCTCTGTTGATCCTTTTCTGTATCAAATATGCCACTGCATTCTGTTTCTTTGATGATTGTTGGCAATACACGTTCGATTGACACACTTGATCTTATTCACCTCCTGGTCATTCATATCCCCATATTGATCTTTCTCTCCTCACACTCGTTACTTCATATCTGAGTCATTCAATTACTCTTGTGAAACTCCAACAGTTTCTTCAGTAGGTATTTCCTCACCACTTTGCGGTATTTCAGGAGCTGGTACTGGTGTGAGAACTTTCCGTTCTTCACCCCTTCTTGTTGTATGTACTGTCACAGGGGTTCTCTCACTTGGCTCAAAGAACAGTGTTTCTTCATATGGACACCTTACTCTCTGAGCATGAGATGCATGCACCCGATTAGGTATCCCAGCACATTTGACAGCAGTGTTTGTGAATAGGATGACATGGTAGGGGCCTTTCGACCTTTGCTTCAAGCAGGACATCTGCATATGAGAGGGATTCTGCATAGGGAGAGGATGTAGCCTTACGGCTAGAGTGATCGACCTTGGAGCTGGGGAACCAGGTTCAAGTCTCTGCAACTACGCTCAACATCCTGTGATTCTGGGAAAATCACTTAATCTCCCTGTATCTAACAAAAATGAATGTGTCCTTCTGTAATGAGACTGGTGCTCATGTAAAGCGCTATGATACCCAATGTCTCGGGTCTAGTTCACTCTATATAAAACTCTAAAAAAAAAAAGAAAATGTTTCTTCATCAAAACCAAGGAACCTGGCCTAAGTTCATGGCACTGTTCTTGATGTGGATTGGCAGTGACAGCTCCAACCTGGTGAGAAACAGAACAGTAATCGAGTTTCATGTTATCTGTGATGTTCACAAGTGCATTTGCAGGTATAGCAGGCAGTCTTATTGCACAATCCATGAGGATATCGGGAGGGGATAAATCTGTTCTCCTGTCAGGTGTACTTTGTAGACTCATAAGAGCCAATGGTAAAACATCTGCCCATTTAAGAGAAGTGAAAGCACAAACTTTTGCCAATCATGACTCCAAGGTTCCATTTACTTGCTCCACTATCGACAAAACCTCATGACGATACCTACAATCTAAACTCTGTTCCACTTTAAGAGTCACACACAGCAATCTAAGGACCTTGGGCCAAATGTATCAACATCCCGTTTTGCGATTTCTAAATAGTGATTTTTAAGGAATCGCTATTTAGAAATCGCAAAATGGTATGTATGTAGGAATTTGCTTCTTTTTAGCGATTCCTTAAAATTCCTTAATTGCGATTAGCAAATTGCTAATCGCAATTAAGGAATAATTTCCCATTCATTTCTATGGGCCAGGAGGCCCGTAGGAATGAAGGGGAAATTTGCGATTCGCAATTTGCTAATCGCTAATTGAGAATATTTTCAAGGGTGCAGGGGTGTCCAAAGGACACCCTGTTGCACCCCTGAAATCTGCATGGGTGCACATGTGGCACACATACATGCCCTAAGGGCCTATATGTACGTCACATGGCACTTTGAAAAATGAAAAAATATGCATTTTGAAAGGAATTCGCAACTTATCACCAACTAGAAGTTGGTGGTAATTTGCAATTCCTTAAGGCCAATTTGCTATTTTTTTTGGCTTCTTACATTGTATTTAAGTAATCGCAAAATTTGCGATTCCTTAAATGCAATCGCAAGATAAGGAATCGCAAATTTTGCGATTCCTTATTTTTCAAGCAGATTCCCTTGATGCATACCATTAGTCCAAATTGCATTCGCAAACGCCGAAATTCTGTGAATTTCGGTGTTTGCGAAGTCAATTTGGCTTGATACATATGGCCCATAGTCTTTAAAATTAGTTCCTTGTTCTAACTCCAGAGAAACCAGAAATCTTTACCATGGTATGAGTTCACGCAACAGCTGTTTAGCTACAGTGAGAATATAATTTATTCATGTTGGGTGGGCTTCTACTCATCGAGAGAAAATGCACACTATAACCCGGACGTATCTTAGCCCATTACACACAGGCCTGTAGAGAAAGTACAACTGCATCCTATTAAATGGTCCATCTGGTCTTTCTATGTGACTCATGGTAACAGGTATTTTCCTTCTTACATTAATATGTTTACATGTTACACATCTGTGGGACAATTGCTCTGCTAGAACTCTGAATCAGGGATTTGATCAATTTTACTTAAACAACCTAACCATTGCATCCCTTCCAATGTGTGCAGGACCTTGGCAATGTTGTGTCATTGCAAACAACAAGCTGTCTAGCAACACTGTCTTCCATCAGATGAAACCCAAATGTAATTTTCATCCTTAATACTACCTGCTCTGACCCAACTTTGCTGCTCTGAATCCTTTTCTTACAATATTTTAATCTCTTCCCAAGTGGCAGCTGCTGACAACAACATAGAAAAATCTGTGACCTTATCAGAGTCATTTGCGTATTGTCCATGAAATGAGTAAGCCACAAATGCACAATACTGGGCCACTACATCTGCATATCAATTTCCAATTGTGACATAACCGTTGCTTTTTCTGTGTGCTGCACACTTGACCACTCCAATTTCCTGGGGCAACTGCAAAGCAAAATAATCATAAACAAAACCTGCTATAAATCGAAATAAACATCATGAGCATCTCCAAAACCAGATCTTGGTTCATCTACTTCGGTAACAGCTAGTGAATGTTGTACACACTGGGTGCTCCTAGTCCCTTTCTTAAAAAAGATTTCTTAAATGTGTCTACCTCCCGTAAAAATTAGAAACATTTTCCACACCCAAGATTTTTTTCACATCATATCCAACACAAAAATGTATGAAGGTAGTGAAGGCACCTCACGGAAACACCACCATGGAAGCTACTGACAGGTTCTCATCAGTGTGCTCCGATTATCATTGGCAACCTCCATAAATAAAAATTGAAAATGTGAAAAAATGTGCACAAATTAATTGAAAGTGTGAAAAAGGTATAATATGCACCCCAAAAGGTATTTGTGTGCCTATCAATCCTGACCCCCTACTGTCAAAGCAAAGAAAGAGAGTTTGCTTCTACAACATAAAAACGAGCTAAACAGTCACTAGCACTACTGTTAATTTTAATCACTGCTGTGTGTTTGCTCACTTTAAAACCAAGACCTACTGTCGCACTCCATCAGTTCATTATGGGAAGCCAACATGTTTCATTGCCATTTAACAAATTTTCTGCAATTTCTTCAGGGCTAGGGGTCAATCCTCGCCACACTGTGAGTTCAATAATGTACCCAGTGGATGCCCACACCTCGCTACCAGCAGCCACCTTTCAAGGTATGTGTACGTGTACACAATACCCCAATGTACTTATTACGGTTGCTCTCTGTCAGCTGTCCTTTTGTTTATGATTATTGAGTTTTGAGTGGAGGGTGACCTGTGTTATATCCCCCTGTAGCTCCTGTGAAGGGCAACTGCAAAGCATCCAACACTTCTTTCACATATTCCCCATTTCTAATGGGTGATCCTGGTGATGTCATGAACCCCCCATTGTAACAATGACTATCCAAAGTCGTGGACCACACCAAAGCCATGCTAACCATCTGTAACAATAGTCACTCTCATTTGTGCTGAAAGCCAACATGCTCTCTTAAGACAATCAATTGAGCGAGCCGCTTGTACAGAGGTAATTCATCAAATCCATGAAGCTCCTCCCACTTCTTGAATTGTGCAGACTGCGTAAGCTGCTCTCAGAGTTCCTTAATTGCTTCTTAAACATGAACCACCCACAAAAATGATATAATTGGGATCATCTAGAGGTTTATTTCTTATGTCTAGTCTCGGGTTGGTGCAGAATCGTAACATCTAGACCATGGGTACTCACACACATTTGCCCAGGGGCCACCAAGTACAGTCTGTGGTGTGACCGAAGGCTGCACTGATGCCAGCAGGGTGGTGGTAGGGGGTCTGGGTGGGTCAGAGATTGTGTAAGGAGGTATGAAATTGTTTTAAATAAACGGGCAAGCATTTCTTTGTTTGCCCTAAGTTGGCAGGGTAGGCCCTGATGTGGGTCCCTTGCTCACTTTGCCACTGGATTCAAGATAGCCTGGCTGCTGAGGGATATGAACCCGGAACCGGTCCCAGGATGTTTGTTTCCGGTCCCAGGGAAGACATGGCTTGGCAGTTGGGGCTGGACTGTACCCATGAGGCACAGGGTCAGACTGATTTGCATATTGCCATGTCTGAACTGGGGTGGTGAAGTGAGCTAAAGAATGATGATGGATGAAACCCAGATCAGTTGACTAAGGGTGAGTGATTGATTTGCTCAAACGCTCCGTCCATCATCCCCTTTAGTATTGCTTTGTTTGCCCTAAGACGTGGGTCTCTTGTTCACTTTGCCACTGGATTAAAGATAGCCTGGCTGAAGAGGGTTATGATCCCAAAACCGGTCCCAGGAGGCTTTTTCCGGTCCAGGGAAGACATGGCTTGGCAGTTCGGGCTGGACTGTTCCCATGAGGCACAGGGTCAGACTGATTTGCATATGGCCATGTCTGAGCTGGGGTGGTGAAGTGACCTAAAGAATGATGATGGATTATACCCAAATCAGTTGACTGGGGGTGAGTGTTTGATTTGCTCAAACGCTCCGTCCATCATCCCCTTTGGTATTGCTTTGTTTGCCCTAAGTTCGCAGGGTATGCCCGGACGTGGGTCCCTTGCTCACTTTGCCACTGGATTAAAAATAGCCTGGCTGATAAGGGTTATGAACCCGAAACCGGTCCCAGGATGCTTGTTTCCGGTCCAGGGAAGACATGGCTTAGCAGTTCGGGCTGGACTATTCCCATGAGGCACAGGCTCAGATTGATTTGCATAAGCCCATGTCTGAACTGGGGTGGTGAAGTGAGCTAAAGAATGATGATGGATTAAACCCAGATCACTTGACTGAGGGTTAGTGTTTGATTTTCTCAAATGCTCCGTCCATCATCCCCTTTGGTATTGGTTAATAAATGCTTGCATGTTTATTTAAAAACAAATTCTGAATATTAGTGCTCAACGACGAAGAAGCAGTTCATGCTGCTGTTCACCAGGGGGGGCGCATATAAAGTCAAGAGGGCAGCAAGACCCCTCGGGCCATACTTTGAGTATCACTGATCTAGACAGTCATGTTAAATCTCATCCCCATCAATTTCATTTTTAGGTAATGGCAACTAGGTAGCTAGATTCACAATGCGATATATCCTCAACACCACATTCTCAGCAGCAAGTATCTGTTGTTCATACTTTGTAAGTCTGCTGTTCATCAAATATTATGTTTACGTATGAGTGAGCAAATAGAATGAGGAACCATCACTGCAAGAGGATGTCCTATCACTATGCTCTCACATCTCTCAATACTAACACGTCCTGCTGCAAGCTCTTTAAGGCAGCCGGGAAATCCTGCGGCAACAGGGTCATGAGTAGTAGCAGAATATGCCACAGGCCTTTGTGAATCTCCATGCATCTGAGTAACCATAGTGAAAGTGCTGCCCTGCCTCTCACTGCAAAATAATGTGAACATTTTATTGTAATCAGGCATTTCTAGTTCTAGGGCATGACAGAGACATTCTCTCAGCTCTAGCAAAGATTTCAAGCAATCATTGTTCCATTACAGCAGATTAGGAAAATCTGTAAAGGCTTGGCTGCTAGGAAAACGTTCTATATACACTGTCTATAGTACCCAACCTTTCCCGGAAACATCCTGGCTTCTCTCTAAAGTTCTTAGTTGATTCATTCTTAAGGTAGTTTCAACTCTTTCCTGTGACACCTTTCTCATTACCTTCTCAATTATATGTCCCAAATATTGGACTTCTTTTTGACAATATTCAAGCATGCTTGGAGACACTTTATACTTCCATTCTCAGTAAAATGATTTAGTAAAGCAATTGTACTACACGAAAATGGAATTGCAAGGCATCTTCAGTCCTAAGATTCTTTTTCAAGATCTGATTAAAGATTGATTGACGGGGGCGTGGCTTGCGCGCCATCTGTAGAGGACGTCTTTCCCGTGAGCTCCGCTATGGACTGATCCGCGGATGCCGTGAGTATCCTTCCTGACGTTTTTCGGACGGCTTTTCTGGCCTACAGCAGTGTCGGAAGGTGGACAGTCTGCAATGGAGTACTTGTGCAGTCTCTACGAGCGACATTTCACCGAATATTTACAGCGGTAACTTTTCTCTATCTCCTCATCACGGACGGCCGCCATTTTGTTTGCCGATCGCGTGAATGTCTCTTTCCGCCGTTTCTTCAGTCCCTCTTTCTCCATTCCAGCGTTAGCTCGTTTTGGACATAATACTATGGCGTGTGCTGCTCTCTTTACAGAATACTCAGAGTTTCTTTCTACTTTGTGCACTATACCTATCGAATTCTACTGTTAACCTGCTCCTCTGAGGAAAAACGGCCGCCATTTTGAGTCTCCTGAATGCGAAGTATTCTGCTTCTAATTGAGGCCTTTGAGGTGGTTGCTTCACCGTCTTTTCGTGGCACTCGCTCCCCTGGCCTCCCATGATCATCTACCTCCTGCATTTTGATATTACTGCGCCTACACTTGCCACTACAAGTCTTACTGTGTTCCGGCCTTATTTTTTCTTCAGACCAACATCTTCTAAATTACCGTGCCGTACCATCTTGTCCATGTACTGGTCTTGGTTGATGCCTCTCCTTTGGTGCTGTGTGGCTTTTTTGAATTAGCACTGAAGTGAAGTGCGTTTTCGCGGCGGTTCCTTTTTCTCGCCTTATATTTGCCACACACTGTGTGCCCCTATTATCATCGTGCATCTCTAAGCCAGTTCAAACTCCTCAGTTTCACTGGACTCTGCTTCTCACGGTGGTACACATCTACACCCTATGTGCTTTTGGTGTCCTTTACCATGGCGAATGTCTCTACCTCGCCGAAAATGTCACAGACCGGAACCAAACCTAAAAGGCCTAAGAATGACCCACCCTCCCCCATTAACTCTTCGTCTAATCCTGTACTGGACTCCATCCTTGAAGAGGTGCGTGGTCTTCAACCTTTTATGTCTTCTACTAATGCTAAACTTCAACAGATTGAGGAGCGCTGGGTGGTTATGGAAAATATAGTTTTGAACTTAGAACAGCGTGTGAGCGATATCCAAGACATCTCAACTAAGATTCCACTATTGGAACAAGAGATCCATAAGCTCAAACTTCACACCGAGGATTTGGAAAACCGTAATCGACGAAATAATCGACGCATTTATGGTGTTCCGGAAAATTTGGAGGGTGTTGACATGGTATCCTTTATTCGGAAATTTCTTCAGGAACTTTTGGAGCTCCAACCATCGTCACATCCTCTCAACATCCAAAGAGCGCATCGTCTTGGCCGTATCAATTCCAATTCCTCCAAACCACATGGAATCATCCTGCTGTTCTTGGAATTCACAGAGTTAATGGCTGTCTTGAAGGCTGCCAGGACCAAACGTCGTCTCCAGTGGTCTGGTCATAACATTTTTATTTCGCAGGATCTTTCATCGGCTACGAATGCTTGGCGCAAGGAATTCCTGAATCTTCGTCCCGTGATGCGACAGCTGAACATTCAATATGGAATCCTGCATCCCTGCTTCTGCAAGATCACACACAATGGCCGTACCAGATCCTATGATGATCCGCAGAAACTTCACGAATATCTTCTGAGTGTCTCTCCTTCTACTATGGACACTGCTAGCTAATGCTTCTATGTATTTCTTTGTTCTCCCTTTTTATTGTCACTATCCTATTCTATCTGACCTCTGTTAATTTACCTTCCTCATCTATTTCTTGAGATACTATCCTCACATCCTTGTGTTTTTCCTTCTACTATTGTCCGTCTCGTGACTGCTCATGGGTCGAGTTCTCTCTCTGGTGTACCCTCCCCTCATATGTTTTGGTTGCTCTCTTTTTCTCCGATCAAGCCTTGGTGCCTTGATCTGTTCACTCTTTTTCTTTCTGTCCTTACCTATCTTTCTTCTTTTTATCTCTTCTTTCTTTCTCTTTGCTATTTTTTTCCTAAGTGGTCTCTACTTTTACCTCTATTCTTACAATTATTGCTTCCTCGTTTTTTGACTCTCTTTGGTCCTGTTATTGTGAGCGTCTTAAGAATCCACTGTTTAACTGGTATTTTTTGTCTTCCCTTTTGTAGTGATCTCCTTGCCATGTGTCGCCTCCATTTGTCGCCCATCCTCCCCTCCTCCCAACATGTGTAATTTTGTCTCTTGGAATGTGCAAGGTCTTGGTCATCCTGTCAAGCGTCAGAAGGTATTGTCTCACTTATCCAAATTTCATTCACAGGTTGTTTTCCTTCAAGAAACACATTGCTCGGATGTTGAATCCCTTAAGCTTAAGAGACATTGGGTGGGTCAGGCTGTGTTTTCACCTGCTGTTCACAAAAAGGGAGGGGTTGCTATATTGTTTCACAAAGCTTTAAATGTTCAGATTATTTCCTCTCAAAATGATGATGAAGGACGTTGGGCAATGGCTAAGGTTGTTATACATAACAAGACGATGGTTTTGCTGAACATATATGGCCCAGTTCGCCCAGACCCATAATTTTGGAAAGATATCAAAGTTCTTATTGCATCCATAGATTGCCCTGATTTTATCGTGGCTGGCGATTTTAACCAATGGTTAGACCCTTTTTCAGACCGATTGTCCTCTAGTAAATTTCAGCCTGACAAATCCCATAAGAGTTTTCAATCTGCCATTGCCTCGCGTCCTTTATATGATTCCTGGAAAATGTGTAACCCTGATTTATTGGAATATACTTTTTTTTCTAATGTTCATCATACGCGCTCGAGAATTGATTATATTATGATTAGTAAGTCTCTCCTGCCCTCCATTCAAAAATCTGTTATTGGCTCTACTTTTATCTCCGTTCATGCTCCTGTTTATACTACCCTAGATCTTTCCCTTACCTCCTCTAAATTTAGTCGCTGGAAATTTAATTCTTTTCTTTTATCTGATGCCACTTTCATGAAAAAAAGTACAGAGTTTTTCAATGAATACTTCTCCTTTAATAAGCCCTCGGATACCTCAATTCACATCACCTGGGATGCTTTTAAGGCTTCTTTCCGAGCTTTTACTATTTCATACGTTTCTACAAAAAGAAGCTTAATAGACAAAAGTATGAAGATCAGCTTAAACAGATTAAAAACCTTGAACACATATATTTTACTTCTAAATCCTCCTCTGCCCTTCAGGAGTTGATTCTCGCCAAAACAGACCTTAACAAAATTATTACTAATGAAGCTTGTCACACCCTCCTTAAAATAAAATCTAAATTCCATGGTGGCCAGAACAAAGCAGGGAAAATGTTGGCCAATTATTTGAAAATAAAGTCAGAACGTAAAGCTGTTGGCCCAATCTTTAACGACTCTCTTAATAAATTGGTTACCTCTGATGAAGACATTGCTGAAGTATTTCACAACTATTACCAAGCCCTATACTCCGATGATACACACCCCTCTGATGCAAACTTAACGACATTTTTTTAAGGCCTCCCTTCCCCTTCTTCCCTCCCGGTGGACTTCACTCACTTGGAACGGGAAGTTACTCTCCAGGAAATTACTACAGCCATCCACTCTCTCAAAAAATCAAAAGCCCCTGGCCCCGATGGTCTGCCTGTCGAGTTTTATTCCTCCTTCCATTCCTTTTTTGCCCCTAAACTCCTTCAGTTATTTAATTCTTTTATTTCAGATGCTAAGGCCTCTGGGTCCTTTTTGGATGCTCTCATTGTCATTATCCCCAAACCTGACAAGGATCACTCACAATGCAAAAACTACCGCCCCATAACTTTGATTAATTATGATTGTAAGATTTTTGCTAAAATCCTTGCCTCTCGCCTTGATTCCATTATCCCTCGCTTAATCAAAACAGACCAGGTGGGTTTTGTTAAGGGCAGACTTGCTGCTGATAATGCTCGCCTTTTTTCTAATGTCATTGCTCATAGTAAGAATGTCAAAGCCCCCTTGGCAGCCCTTTCCCTAGATGCTGAGAAAGCCTTCGATCGTATTAATTGGCAATTTATGTTCCGTACCCTCAAATGGTTTGGATTTGGTCTAACTTTTATATCCTTGGTTAAGCTCCTTTACTCCTCCCCCTGTGCCAGTATTTTTGTTAACAACCAATTTTCCAGATTCTTTTCATTGACCAGAGGCACAAGACAAGGTTGCCCCATTTCCCCTTTGTTATTTATTTTATGTCTTGAGCCTTTTTTAGAACGTATTCGTTCCAACCCTGCTATTACTGGTATAAACTTTTCCTCTGTTGATGCTAAATTATCTGCGTATGCTGATGATGTCCTCATTTACATGTCTAATCCAGAATCCCCCCTTCCACCTTTTTTAAGTGAAGTACAGTTGTATTCCTCCTTATCAGGTTATAAGCTTAATCTATCCAAAACGGAAGTCCTCCCCCTTAACTCAATATGTTTTCAATACATGTTTAATAACACTGATTTTGCATGGTGCCCATCCAAAATTAAATACCTTGGTATATGGTTTTCTTCCTCTCTAAAGGATACCCTTAAATTAACCTTTGATTCACTGACTAACAAAATTCAATCTCTTCTTCAAATTTGGTCCCCCTTATTCCTATTCTGGTGGGGTAGATTGGACACCATCAAAATGATGATCACCCCACATGTTTTGTACACAGTTTCTATGCTCCCTTTCAAAATTCCCAAATCCTATTTTACTCGTATTAATTCTCTATGTATAAAATTCCTGTGGAATAATAAACATCCTCGTATTGGTTTGCATAAGTTGATCCGGCCTAAAAATGAAGGCGGTGTTCGATTCCCTGACTTTAAATCATACCACTCTGCCTTTTTGATCAAACAATCCTTCTCCTTGGCTTATGACTTCATTGATACTCCTGTCCCTAAGTGGGTTCTCCTGGAACGCTCCCTTTTGAAAGATTTCTCCTTTCAACATATCACCTTTATGTCAAATTGTACCTTTCTATCTAAATATCCCATTTTGAAATATTCCCAATCCCTATTACAAACTGTTTTTTCCTCTACCCTTTCCCCTCTTCAATGTTTTTTATCCTCTGTGGTTTGGTATAACAAATTTCTTAGATACAAAGGAAAATCGTTCTATTTTAAACACTGGAAGGAAAAGGATATACTGTTTGTACATCAATTTTTCTTGACTCCTCTCTTATTTCTTTTCCAGTATTGCAAAACATGTTTCATTTACCTTCTACATTTCTCTCTGAATATACTATTAAAACATCTGCCATTCAATCTCACTTGTCTTCCCTATTTTCTTCTTCTGAGTCTTTCTCTTCCTTCACTCCTGTCACTCCACTTTATCCTTTATTTTCTACTCAACTCCCTAAAGCTGCTCTTGTATACTCAATTTTATTATCCAATACCTCTGATCGCTCCAAATCTAATGTAGAGACTGCTTGGGAGACTGATCTTGATGTCTCCCACGATACTGCAATGTGGGATCGGTTATGGTCCAAGATTTTTAAAGTCTCCATTGCTGCACGCATTACACAATCCTTACTCTTTATATATCATAGAGTTGTTATTACCCCGGTTAGTATTCATACATTTTCTCATGCCTCTTCTCCTTTATGCTGGTCTTGTTCCAAAGTTCCAAGCACTCTAAAACACCAATTATACGATTGTTCCCCTGTTTTATCTTTCTGGACTAATGTTTGGAATATTTGCATGAAAATGTTATCTCTCTCTTCCCCATTATCTTTTTTACACATATTTATAGGTTCTTTATCTGATGATATTAATATTGTTACATCCTCTTTTGCTAAATTATTAGACCTATTTATTGCTCTTGCATTTAAAGTTATTTTATCGTGTTGGAAGGATAATTCTAAACTATCTGTCCACACTTGGTGGAACTACATTTGTGATGAACACAGAATTTCTATTGCTTCCTCCACCTCTGTACCTCTAAAAATTAAATCCGATCTGTTATGGCTTCCCTTCACTTCATATCTTTCCTCTAATCCCTCTCCCTTACCACGTGCTATTACTCCCACATGATTCCTCTGGTTACCCTCTTTTTCTCTCCTCTCTTCCCTCTACTCTTTCCTTCTCTTTCGTTTCTTCTTTCTTTCTCTTTCCTTCTTTTCTTTCTCTCTATCTTTCGCCCCCTTTCCTCATAAAATTCCTCTGGACTGATGTCATTTAATATTATATTCATATGTACTTTTTTCTAACTTTTCATGACATGTCTTTTGTATTACTTTTCAATGCCTAATAAAAATTTCTTAAACAAAAAAAAAAGATTGATTGACTGTCTGGATACCCTTTGAGAACTCGGCACCATGTCAAAACTCTATCTCTAAACACAAATGAGAACAAGAATTAACTGTCCTCATGCAACAGAATAGAGACAATAGCTTGGCAGAGATCCACAACTGCAAACCATTCTGCAGTGCAAGGAATATGGGAAAGTATTGTAGCTGTATTTGGTACCTCTGGACAGCATGGAACAACTATATTAATTTTTCATATGTCCTGTACAATTCGGTATTTCCCATTGGGTTTCTATAAACCCATAATAGGAAAATTGCAAAGGCTTCCAACAATCTCTTTTAGAATTCCATCTTTTAGAATGTTCTCAATCACTGGTGTTAGTCCTGGTACCGTTTCTTGAGTTACTTTATAAGGTAGCATTCTTGGAAAGATTGGGTTTCGCATTACTGTAATTCAGACAGGTTCTATACCTGATTAATCTGATGTCTTTTCCTGAAAAGTCCCATACCTCTGGGGTCACTGTATCTACCTATATCAGGATGAAAATCCTCTGCTGACAAACTGGATACAATCCTACAGCCGTTCCTTGGTGGGTCATTTTAAATTCAACATCTTTATCATCCGTTTGGAATTCAACACCATCCGGTGTGCAGTAAATAGTGCAATTTAACTTGCACAAACAATCCCTTCCTAGCAGATCTGTAGAACTTGAATCACATACTAAAAGTAGATGATTCTCCTCAAATGAACCTATTTTTACAGGAACTTTCTCTGGAGCAGGATTAATCATTTGCTTATTCGTAGCACCTACAGCTTGTATCTTCTTTCCCGAGAGAGTTAGGTCTGGGACTGCCACTGTTCTAATACTGGATCGGATCGCTCCAGTGTCAATAAGAAATGAAACTTGGTGTCTATTAACTTCTCCTTCTACTAATAGTCCAATTTGGCCAACATCTAAGACTGCGCCAAGTATGCAATCTTTCTCCCCCCCTGACACTTTCATTGTGAATTATCAGAGTCAAAACTCTTTTTTTTGTAACATGGGGAACTGTTGGAATGGGTTCTGTTTTGAAGTGATTTATATTGAACCTGGGATTCCCCATATTCTGTGGGTCCATTGGAGCTTGCAGAACCTGCATCATAAGAACTTGTTATTGTTCTGCCATTTGCATTCATTGGTCAGGCACCTGTGTCAGAATGTTCTGTAACGTTTAGTTTACTCCCTGCATTTGCCTATCACCTCTCCCTCTTTTCTGATTCTTTCTACACTCCCACTATTAATGCTGGATCTTAGTACAAAAATGACAAGTAGTTACCTTCTTCAATGTTGCAATGTATATCACAGAATTTGGATCAATTTGAACACCTCTACCTCTACCCATTGAGACACCAACTCCTCCGGGAGCAACCTGACCTCCAGGTTGATAACCAACACCTTGTATTCCACTAATGGTTCCTCTAAATGACTGATTCTGGAAACCTTTCTGAGTTAGCTGTGTTCGTGCATAAACTTCTCCTTAAGTCTTTTCTACTTAATTTCTAGCTCATTACTACAGTCTTTTACATACCTCAAGATCTTATCTAAAGGTTTTGTTTGCCAGCAAATCACATTTTCCTGTGTGCGCATACTGGTTTCAGAATGACACTGACTACAGGAGATCTCACCTTGACATTTGCACCCAAGACTGTAAGTGTGGATAAAAAACAACATTATTATTGTTGAGGTCTTTACCCCTACCTAATGGTGCAAATCCCTAATTCCCCAGCCCGTTCTCATAGTCATTAACAACAGGACCCTTAGTAACCCCTGTATTCCACCCACTGGCCCATACCTTTTCCTATTTCCATGAGCAACCCCGGCTCTGGAATACTTATTTTTCTGCTGCACAGTACTAGTCCAAATACTTCTTCCAGTCTGCCACCTGTAGGGACTGCTCCGCCCCCCCAGGCCCTAGCTATATTCCTTTTTACTACCACAGCTGCAGGCATCAGCCATGTCTTAAGATATTTCGTCCATGCTGCTTCCCCAGTCACACACAGTATGTGCTATCTAGCCTCCAGTGGGATGGTCTGGCCCACTACTTCAGACATCATTTGTGCTATCTTTCCCCAATATTGCTAGATTTTTGGAAAGGCCCATCACCCGGGTGCGCGGAGGGGCGGATTAGGTTGATGGTCGATTTCTGACATGAGAAACTAATACGTTTCAAGCTTTGTGACCTCTCCCCTCAATCCCCGTGCAGCAAGCATTCCCCCATTGAGGAGTTTTTTTGCATTTTTATTGTAACCACTTCTGGATTACAATTATCTTTACCCACTTAGCGATTTGCTATTTTGGGTCCTGAAAGGGTTGCAGGTATGGCAGGGTGTTAGTGTACCCTGACCACCCAACTCCTTTTAATCATTTTTGGTCCTGAAGAAAAACCGGTAACTCCCATTTGGTTTGAAACATGTAGACCTAACACATACCACAGATACATTTGGTCCTAATTAAGCCTTTATTGTATCAACATACACTGTTTTTAATATTGTCCAGTAGTCTTAGAATAAATAATCTTTGGATAAGTCATACCAGGACAATTTTTAACTCACTGACTTTTTTTCTTTTTCTTCACATTCATCACTCACATACCCGCTCCACTGTATCTCAGGTGTCGCAGCACACCTTGACGGCACTCGGCTGTCAAGGTGGCCCCGATGATGAAGCATGTCACCGACCAGGTCGGTGAGTGAGGGGTTCCTTAAAAACAAAGAAGGACTTCTTCTTTTTTTACATTAGTGTCTCATTCCACCAATATTGGTTGTTTAGCCTTGTCTTTGGTGGTACTCCTTATTTTTGTTATATAGTTACCTAACCAGGGGATCGGGAGTACCCTTCCGTCCACCTAGGTGGATAAAATCCCTTTGCTCTCTAACTTTGTTAAATACCGACCTACATTTATTGTCATACAATAGCTGGTGTACCTTCCGGTGGTGCCTCTTCACCTTCCCAAACTGGGACTCTTAATTCACTCCTCATCAAATCACTTCAGGTATCACATTTCATTTTTGCAATATTTCAACAAATAATGTGCAGTGCTCAAATTCAAATTTCAATGTTTTGTTTCTGCTTTTAATTCCGAATACGTCAATCTCTTTCTCCAATGTTGTCTCAGCTTAATACTTGATGACTCGTCAACCAATTTTAGTGCAGCACTTCACAACAACTGACCTATGCCAGTGTGGCACCCTGTGTCGCCATCAACCAATAACAATGCAATAATTTCGCTAACCGACCACTCCCAGCACAGCACACTATGTTGTACTTCTAACTCCTCGCAGCGGTTCACCCTACTTTTTGATTTTCTTGTATACAAATTCTACAACTTTTAGGTAAGCATAATACACAAATAACTTTTGTCTGCTCCACTAAATAACTTACAGCCTGATTCATCAAGCTGAATTGCGCTCGCAAAGGGTCAGATTCTGAGAATCTGGCCCTTCGCGAGTGCGATTTTTGCATTTGGGATTCATCATCCCAAATGCAAAAATCGGTAATAGCGATTTCGCTATTTTGCGAGGAATTACATTTAAGGAATATCTATTTGAGATTCCTTAAATGCAATTCATCATCCATTTTTAAATAGCGAATTCGCAATTTCGGCCCGCTATTTACAGCGAGGTCAAACCTCGTGGTAAATAGCGAAAACTTAGAAAAATGCTTTTAAAAGCATTTTTCTAAGTTGCATGTTGCACACACACATGTCCTTTGGACATGTGTGTGCGCAACACCTGTTTAAATTTGCATTTAAGGGGTGCTACAGGGTGTCCTTTGGACACCCCTGGCACCCTTTAAATCGCTATCTTATTTGCGATTAAGGAATATGTAGGAATCGCATTTTTTTTGCGATTCCTACATGAATCCCGTTTTGCGAGCCTGTATTAGCGATTCCTTATGAATCGCTATTATAGACTCGCAAAACGGGTCTTTGATGAATCAGGCTGTTAGTTCACTCATACAAGAAATAATCGAAAATAAGGATTTAACATCATGTGTCTTCCCTACACTTACCGAGACACACACGCGCACCCACTCACATATACATACACACACACACACACAAATAAAATCTCGATCAGCAGGAAATCACTCTAATTGGTCTAGATTCCCCTTTGTGCAATAGGCTCCACTAACACCAATTAATATGAGTACAATCACAAAAAATATTATAGTCCCTATCTCAATTGAAAAATTCAATGGTACCTCATGAATCTGCACAGGAAATCTTAGCTGACAAATGACACCACAATTTCAACTATTTATCCTGGGATCTTAGAATACTTTGAGTCCGATAAAAACTTCAATTGCTCAACATTTAGTGCTTCAACTCCACTTCAAGCACAAGCTGTTAGACCTGGCATCCTTGGAGATGTCTGCCCTGTCTTTTTGCCCTTACTGCCTGTATGTTTGATGTAATGCTAGACTTCGATTTTGCTAGTTTATGTAATCTGGCCACTCTACCACTGCTGCTCAGTGCTAAAGTGCAAGTGCTTCCAGTGTTAATTGCAAATCCGGTTTGGTCTCCATGAATGGTATATTTGATTTACTGGTAAGTTTCTAGTAAAGTGCAATCAAATTCTACTAGTGGGCCTGCAGCACTGGTTGCACCACCCACATGAGTAGCCCTGCAAACATGTCTCGGGCCTGCCGTTGCAGTGGGGAAACATCCGTTACGACGCAACTTTTACAACGCAGTGCCTTTATAACGCGGTATTTACGACGACAACCATTACAACGCATTGCGCTGGGGGGCGCTCTAGGATAGGGAATAAGTTCAATTTACTATCCAACACCTTCCCTAGTGTCCACAGGGACTGGAGTTGGAATAGTAAATTAAACTATTCACTCTCCAGCACCCCAAAGCACTATGCTTTGTAAAGGTTTTCGTTGTAAATACCGCGTTGTAAAGGCATGCGTGGTAAAAGTATGCGTTGTAACGTCATACATCTGTTGCAGTGTATGTGAATGCATTTTTTAAACTGCCAAGTCGACCTAGGAAGTGCACTCACTTGCCAGGCCTAAACCTTCCCTTTTCTTACATGTAAGGCACCATTAAGGTAGACCCAAGGTAGCTCAATGGGCAGGGTGTAGTGTATGTGAAAAGTAGGAAAGTAGTCCCTAAGGGTGACGACCCCTGTGGGGTTAATCAATGGAAAATTCTAACACCCACTGCGCAATGGTACTGTACAACCACCAAGTATCAACCGATAGATTTAGATCAATTTAAGGCGTTTCTGTAAACCCAGCATATCACTTAATTAGTTTGCATTCATGGCAAAATTATTGAAATGGAACAATTCAAATGACAAGAACAGAAGCTGCTGTTGATTGCGGATCTCCTATTTTTAGAGACTTTGGGGCATATTACCAACAACTAGCGATAATTATCACTATGTTGGTTTAGCGGCGATATTTTTATCGCCGAGCTGCGGCGATTTTTATCGCTTAGGAACCTTGCTATTATCAAGGTTTATCTCCTAAGCGATAAAAATCGGCCGAAATGCATGAATATCGCTGAAAAGTCAGCGATATTCATGCATTACCGAGCTAATGCTCTTAGCCATGTTATCCACCCACCATTGGATAACATGGCTAGGAACTGCTCAGGGTCAGGTGTTAGCTTTTGGAGATATTCGCGCTTAGCGCGTACATCTTTAAAAGTTGGTAATAGGAGATAACGATGTTAGCGACTGTTTCCAGTCGCTAACATCTTGGCACGCCCACTTTGCATGTCATTAGTGATAAATATCACTGACATGCAAAGCGGGGCCCAAGATGGTCGCTATCTCCTACTAGCTGTCGCTAACTGGTGTTAGCGACAGGTAGGTAATAGGGAGATTATTTTATCTCAGCTTTCTTGGCTTTTAAAGCCAAAAAAGCGGAGATAAACCCCCTTGATAATATGCGCCTTTGTTTGGGGGGAAAAAGGGTAATCTCATCCAAAATGAATGCAAATGCATTTCGTGCAAATGCTGGATTTGCATTTCTGCTAATTAATAATAATTTCATCTAATTTTCCTGGAATTGGGCCTAATTACACAAAAGCAACCCCTAATCGTTTACAGAGCAGTCGTCATGTTAAAAGAATAGTATGTTACCATACAAGTGCTAGCCTCTCTATTAAAAAAGGCTGCAGCCTGCACATGCAGCTTTAATCATTCAGCACTCAGTAAAAAGTGTTGCTAACTCATTAATGGAAAATTGGTGGCTTCATTTTATGCCTCACAACTTTGTAAATTGTAAATTGATACTTGTATAGCGCACTACTCACCCACAAGGGTCTCAAGGCGCTTGTACGAATACACCTGTGGAACCCATCCTGGCTTTCCCTGTGAGGCATCCACTCCTGGGCACCCGCAAGGTGGAGGACAGGCATCCTTAGCGTTGTGGGGGCCGTTGTGGAGATTAAGCAAGCTATTGCCCAGAGTTGCAGAGTGGGACTCCATGATTGGAATAGGCACCGAGGCGAGAATTATCAGGTCCGTGGAATTTTGAGCCCAAGACCCGCCGAGGCAGGGAATTGAACCCTGTTCCCAGGCTAGACCTCTGCATCAGGGTCTGCCGCTCTAATCATTGAGCCACACTTCTCCACTTTCAAACTTCCCCGCCACCCCTGCCTCAGAGATATGCATGATTACCCATGCCATGCTAGCAAGGGGGTGAGCATGGGTTCCCTTGGGTGTATAATCCCTTAACCCTGACTAGGAGGAATGGTCCCTACTTGGACAGGGTGCATACCAGGGTGCATACCACTGGCATCTAGAGACTCCTGTTTCTAACATAAGCAATATGACAAAATCTCAACAAAGACAATAGCGATGTATGACCGTATTAAAAATAATACCTCCACTGCAACCGCCTTAAAAAACGCAACTCCGTCAATCTTCAAGTTCGGGCTTAAGGGCATGGGCATTTCTAAACTAGGGCTAATTATTTCAGCTTCCCTCTTGTGACATAAACCATCAGTCGACTACCACTATTGGTGCAAGGGGTTTCTTTATCACCTACTCATCAATCATAAACACCTCATACAGGTCGATGGATCTTTGATGTCGATAAAGATGTAAGGAGCTGAAGTCAATATAAAGTGGTATCAATTATCATTTCTTTTATTTCAGTCAAGAAAAAGACTGATAGTGTGAGATAAAGGGTTTTATTTTCAAATCATGTAGTTATTCATTCTTTTTTAAGGAATTATTTTCCAAATCTCATCATTAAGAGTTAATATAATTAACCAATCGATATTTGGAAATTAAGTGAATCAATATATCAATGAATAAAGCATCAGTGCAATAATATTGGAGCAAGCTTGTTCCAAAAAGAAATATCCTTATTCTAAATAAATCAAGATTAAATGTGAGAAGGAAAAAGGTGTCAGTTCAGATACCCATGAGGGGTTCTGAGGAGAGAATCAAGCATAAGCATGATGCTTTAGCATACTAAACTGGAAAGTATTCTCAGCTCTGATAACAGGAGACCAAGAACTAAACTAAGACTTCTCATAAAGCGATGTCTAAGAAAACTTAGTAAAGAGTCTAGGCTAAGGCATAAAGATCTACTGCTCTAGCTAGTCTAGCACTAATATAAATGCAAATTTTCTATGTTGAAACATTAATATTCTTTCTTCTTCAGGTCGACCAATAAGATGTTCAGCACACTCCTGGGAACAGGTTTACTCCTCATCTTCTCACCAGAGTACAATCTTCTTTTAACCATGTGTCATTTGTATCAATTTTGCGGCACATCCTCTTGTTTTCCTAAAACTTCTTCCCATGAATCATCCTCCCTGTCATCTACATCTTTTGCGGTGAGAACCTTACTATCAGTCACCTAATACAAACAGATGTCTATTCACTAGCTAATAAGCTTCTGACATTGCAATGTCTGCAGCAAAGAGATGAAAAAGATCTTGCACAACGATCGTTTAATATGAAAAACAAGCCTTTCAGTATTAATGTCTTCTTGTTCATTTATGACATCCTCAGTTATGTCAAGTTTAGATCCATGCTTCATTTCTATGTAAAAGGCCTACAGTTTTTTTTTTTTGGTCAAAAACCTTTATTGCACCTTTAAGTTTACACAGCTTTAGGCCTACAACCCGTGGGGCTGGCCGCCATCACAATCTTGCACTCACCATGCAGTTTTATAAAACTGGAGTCCGAATGTTACTCTGTTACAATCCTTGTTACTACATGAAATTAAAAGGTACTGTATAATCATTATTCTACTGATCAGTACAGGTTTTTGGTTTTCTATTGTTTACAAAAACAACAACAGAACAAAAGAAGCCTAAGGAATCACATTGCGGTCGTTTATTTTGGTTATTGGTCGCATTAACTGAGTAAAGAAGCGTCCCCCCAGTGTCAACTCAACCTGACTCCCTCCTAAACTACGCTAAGACGTGGTGGTGAGAGTGCTCAGGCTCCCTCGGTTGCGGCTCCCTTGGTATCTCCCCCCACATATCCCTCGAGTTCATCCTCTAAAGCCGTGGTCTATCCCGTGTTTCGTGGCCACCATTCTCTGTGGGATCTGTGAAGTCTAGTAATCCTCTTCCCCTTCCTCATCCGACATAGCTTGATTGTCCTCCGGTAAGGGATCACAGATCTCCCCTCTGTACACATTCCACTTGGTCCAGATTTTGTTCCATTTCCCCGGACAGTTCCGGTTAGAGTATACCGCCCTTTCCGTCACCATCACCCTGTCCATGTTTAGGCACCATTGTGTTTTTGTTGGCACTTCCGCCGCTCCCCAGAGCTGTGCGATATCTCGTTTGGCTACTATCATGCCCAACGTGACCCAGAGTTGACCATGTCTGTACAAGTCATTAGCTTCCCATACATTTAAGAGGCACCTCCGTGGCTCGGGGAGTAGAGAGATCTCTAGTGTCTGTGATATTGTTCACATTAGTTGCCTCCAATACTCCTGGATATGGGGGCAGTCCCATATTGTGTGAAAGAACGTGCCCTCCTCCCCGCACCCACGCAGGCAGTAAGGGTGTTGTGCTCTGTGAATGCGGTGCAATGTAGTCCTAGTGTAGTATACCCTATGTAAAATTTTCAGTTGCACAAGTCTCAATCTTGCGGAGATGCCTACTTCCTTAGGCGATGCCATCGCCTCATTCCATAGGCCTACAGTTTTTAATTATAATTTTTTACTACAAATATTGCTTTTAACATACTTCATGCTTCAATGCAAGCTCTGCACATTATATTTGTAATAAAGCATTTTGTAAATTACTAAATGCGCTGCAGCAGGTCCAAATGTATCAGGAGGCAAGAATCATATTTACCTGTTGTCAGATGGATGCCTGCTGCCTTTGATCTGAAGGGAGATGTTTCAGTACTGTGCATTATCTGAAGCCAGATTAGTAGTAGTCCAGGATATGGTTGGAACTAAGGTGACCTTAAAGTTAAGTGCTTGTTACTTTTTTATTTTCCTACTGATGATGGGTGAAGGGCTAATAGTTAAAGAGGCATCAGGGTTTACGGTGAATTTCTTTTGAGGTTAGAGGATCTGGCCTGTCAGTAGGGCTCCTTGAAAAAAATCATTGCTTGTTGGAGACATTGATGGTGATATAAAGTGCATTATATATAGACAAAATCTAATTTAAGCTATTAAGAGACATAGTAACTGCCACATAGTTACAGCTAAATTATTGGGATATAACACCCACAAATTCCCTTTGAAAAGTGTTGGCTAACCCAGTGATCTGGGGAATGGGTTGTAGACCCTTTATATTCGCTCAGATAGCAGCACGGCTAAAATTGCATGTTCACAATGTTGTAAAGTCTTATGACCTGCTTTTTAGCAATTTTCTTTTACTTTTGTTTTTAAAGAAAAGCGCTTTTCTTTTTTTTAATTGCTACTTAGCTTTTTTTTTAAAAAATAAAATTTTGTGAAGCTTACCGAGTTAAAAAAAAGACAACAAAAAGGGATGTCTGCAGCGACTCTTTGTGGTAGTGGGAATCAGTGGGAATCTTTCCCACTTACTATTGAGGCAGCATGGAGTAAGGAGGATCTGGCGCTGCTTGACAGCTCACACCAAATCCTCTGCTCTAAATGCCCTGCTCACATCTCCTTTAAGTCAATGTTTAAGTCACTCCATTGACCATCCTGTCACTGTGGTCCTTACACCCATCATGCTATGCCCTCTGCGCCACAAATTTGCTCCCACTGTCTTGCCTTGACTTCTGTGAACATTCCTAGCATACTTGCCTTGTGACAGTAGGAGTCCTCACCAGAACGGCAAGTCAACAGTGGGATGGATTCCTTCCACAGTATGATTTGACAACTAAACAGTCTGGAGCAGGAAATCATCTTAATATTGAATTCCTTCTGGGGCTTTGTCGGTGTCACATTGCCTTGATTGGTCGGCCTAAGCCATGAAACGTTTCCCTGTTTCGCGAATGTTGGACTTCTCCAACTTCACCTGACTAGGTGGATAGAGTACCAATTTCACTTCTGCTTCTACAACTGCTTTTATTGTAAAGCATAATACTATAGAGAGACATTGTTTCCTATAAATTGAACATAGCATTGTAAGTGGTCGAGCATGTCAAACAATCCAAATCGATTTAGAATTTTTCATACTACAGTTTCTGGTCTCCCCTGATTCGGGTGCAGTGGTTGTGCCAGAGGTCCCTACTAATTACTGATCAGGAACACCAGGGATCTAGCTAGGAAGCTCCTGTTTCCGGTCTATTCTGTATCCCAATAGAGCTTTCTTCAGTTATAAATCGAGCCTACCAGGCCCATAGGCCATAAAACACAATTGTGCAAAAACACAATATGTCCAACCTCACCCTCAAGAAGCACCTTGCCAAATAAAAACAGCCTGATACCAGCTGTCTTATAAAGAAATTCAAATCATTTCTTCCAGAAAGTAACTCCAGATCTGCTCTTCATGCCCTCGTAGTCTCCCATGTGGAAGGTGGCAATGCCCTAGTTTATGGCCTCCTAGATTCCTCACTGGCACCCAGAGGGGCATCCTACATGCTGCAGCACTTCTCATCAAGGGTCTTAAGAAATATGAATACATCACCTTCATCATGATGGAAATATGGGAACAAAGAAATATGAGCACATCACCCCGGCTCTTAAGGATCTAAGGTGGCTCCCTATTGACCAACGAGCCAGTTTCCGCACAGCTTGCCTCACACACAAAGCCCTACATAAAGGCAAACCAGAATATCTGGCCAACAAACTCAAAAGAGCCGGTCAGTCTGGGAACCTCAGAAGCTCCAACACACTCCTACTCATTCCGCTGAAATCACAGAAACATAAAACATCTAGTAAGTCCTTTGCGGGTAATGCTCCCAAGATATGGATTTCCCCCCCCCCCCCACCACCACATCAGAATGACCGCCTCCTTCCCGAAATTCAAGATGCTACTTAAAGCCCTCTTTCTTGGGCGGGCTGGATCATAACAAGAACCCCTCGTTTGACTTTGACAGATCTCTATCTCTGTTCTCCCAGAGAGAGCCGGATGACTCACCCTTGATCTCTGCCTTGTTGTGCGCTCATGTTGCTATTGTTCAGACTTTTACTTGGCCCTGTGCTCCCTGCCCTGTTTCCTTCTCTTTTGATGCTTATTTGTATTTGCTGTGAAGAACTCTGATATCCTCGGTCCAGCTAGCTCTATACAAAACCTAAATAAATAAATAAATAAACTCCATTGGCTCGCCTTGCTTGCACACACCATCTTGAAAACCAGGTGCATAATTTACTAAGCTGTTACGGCCAGCACCCTCCCTTATCTGGCAAGCAAGCTCACAATGTCTGATGGACCTTGGCACACTCCCAGCCAGGACACCATCAGACTGCAGACTAAAAAGTGTGTAGAAGAAATAAAAGACAATAGGCCTTTTCCATCTATGCACCCAGGATCTGGGACAATATCCCTATATCAAGCAAGATTGCTCCAGCGCTGCTCCAATTTAGGAGGGAGTTGAAGGAGACTCAACTTTTGAAAGTACACTACATTACAATGAATTAACCATACATTATCCAGCCTCCTCTGTTCTTACTCACTGACTTTATGCTTGCCTTTGACCATGTACAGCTCTTCTCTGACTTTTGCCTAGCTTGCACTATAGAAATACCATATACATGCATACATACATACATGTCCACCTACGTGTGTTCACCAGGAAACTTTGAAGATTAGAAAGCAGAGGTTTGCTTTTACATCATTCTTCAAATGTGACCCACAAAATGTGGGATTCCTGTCCTGTTGAGTGGTGCCTTGTTGAGGAAAATAGAAAGGGTGATAAGTGAAATACGTAGCTCAATCTCAACTACTGATAATTATTTTGGTCTGCATTTCAGTCCATCGTTTTTGTCCGCTATACTATAGAGATGTGGTATATGCAAATTAGCCTTGGTCCTGCTACTACAGCAACAATCCAGCCTGAATTACCGCACCAGCCCCCCTCCAGATGAGAACACAAGCAATCCATCCCATTCTGAATTTTTCAAAGTTATGCCTCATACTTTTATGGTCATTTTACATGTGCCGAATAAAACTTCAGGAATTGAATTGCCTCATACGTTAGCTATAATTTGAGTCCTATGACACAGAGACCAGATCATGTATATTTCCCTACCCCTGCTGCAAAATGTTGCAATGAGGCCCTAAGAGTCACGGCAACAGTGGTGTGACTCCTAAATTGTCATTAATGAAGGATAGCCATGATATTGCAAAGGATGCAAAGGCCTTGGACCAAGCTCTGATCCCAAGGTAGTGGACACCGACCTGCAATGAGGGACCCCTCATTGGGTCGCTGGTACTCAGTACATTCAGCTTCAGTGATATCACACCAGCAATGCGGAAGAGGATGGTGTACCTTTATCAGCAATGTAAATTAAATCTTGTAATAAGCACGATCCATCACAGTGGGTAAATAAATATGACTTAATATACATGCACTGCAGCCACATCCCTCATACTTTGCATAGCTATCAAATGGAAGAACAAGCTTGGCCCCATTCAACAAAACTACACAAAGAATACATTAATAAATACAGATGACAGAAATTGGAAGAGGTGGCTGTGAAACAGAGCTTACCTGGGGACAAGGAGGTGTCCCACAGACTGTGCTCCAGGGTGTCTGCGGCAGACCATTGTTTGCATGCTGCCAACTTTGTATAAACGAGTCCTGGTGCCAGGAGGCAAGGGTTTATTGGCAGGAAGTGTAAGCTGTAACAAGTCTCACCAGGACAGTTGTTTTAAGGCAGTCAAATAAATCACTGATGACTAACAGGACTCCTTGATGCACCAGCCAGAGAGACGGTGTACCAGAATCAACACCTTGAGCATTTGCTGCTATCTGAGTTGCACACCTGGGATTTTTCTCAGTTGCCTGTCACTGTAGGCTACTTGAACAAAGACAAAGGACAAAGAGAATCCTACTTCCATAGGAATATGCGGGCACATACTCTAAGCCATGTTCTGCTTCAGTACCCAAAAGTTGAAATCTTCAAGATGTGTCAGTTACTGAACCAGAGCCTTGTCAGTGGTTCAGTGCATATTGTACAATGTCACTACCACCATGGCAGAAAAGGCCCAGTGAGGTACCGGTGCCACATGCAGGTACAATGAAGATCAGTAAATAATATTTTTTTCAGATATTGTTACTGGTGAATCCACGTGTATGCAGAGCATCAACCCCCACACTCATTGCACAAGTGCAAAGCACTGGTTATTGGAGCAGGCAGGAGCCACACAGGCAGGAAGAGCCAATGAAGCAATCTGAATGTAATGTGAGAGCAAACATGAAGGGGTGCAATACGGAGTGGAGGGAAAAGCATGGCCAATGAGCAAGAGGCAGGGCTGTAGAACACTGACTGGGGCAGTGACACAGCCACGATGGTCAAGGAGAGAGAGGTGGGTCGGGAAAGCTGACCAAGCTAGAGCTGGAAAGACATGAAATGGAGGGCCGGACAAGAATCAAAGACAAAAAAACCTGAACCATCTCAGAATAAGAAGAAAGGCTCTTAAATGAATTGTTTCACATCTTAAAGGCAGACAAAGGTTGGTATACCTACCACCTTCCAGATAAGCCCCTCACTCCCAACATTGTTGTGTTCCTCAAGGGTCCATTGTATCTCCTCTTTTATTCAACATCTGCCTAACCCCATTACCAGACCCAATTAGATCATTAAACCTCACCAGTTGAAATTATGATGATGATACACAAAGTCTCACACTGCTAAACAGAGATCATGACCTGTGGACAATGGCACAAACACCAGCCTACTGCCTTATGACCCAAGGAACTCGAGGCCCCTCTGACTACACCAAGATTAGCAAGAAGCCTACGTGTAACATGGATTCAGACCATTCCTTGAAACCATATGTTAAGACGCTCACATAGAGCATCTTCTACACATTGATGCATCTTCCCATACAGTGGATACTACCAAAAGCTACAATCTGTCCTCAGACTTGTAATTCCAAGCTCCACTATGGCAACAGTCTGTACCTCAGCACACACAGTTTCATCACGTGCAACTAATCCAAAATGCTGCTGCAAGACTCCTTCTTTGACTCCCCTTCCTGAGAACGCTATTTACCAGTCTTGCAATCACTCTACTAGATACGTGTAGCTAGACAATCAGTGTTCAAGGCACTTTGTATCATCCACAGAGCCTCCCAAGGAGAGGCATCACTATATTAACAAACTAAATTCAAGCAATCTAAACAAATTAGTGCACTGAGATCCGGGCTTGCATCATAACGCACTTAAGAAATGCATAGGAGGCACCGCTTTCTCAGTACAAGCCACCAGGCTCTGGAACTTGCTATCAGCCAAGACTCAAAACATCCTGGTCATTTACAATTCAGAACAGAGGTGAAATCATGGCTTTATCCAAGAAAACAACATCATCCCATATCCATGAGATGAATAACGGAGCAATAATCGGTCCTTCAAGCACACTCTACACATATAAAGTCAACATATATGGAACAGTGCAACCAGTAAACAACTTTATATGCCTAGGTAAGTTATGAAGGGTTTACCTGTGTCTATTCTGGGTATTATATAAGATAGAAGGTACCGCCTGCTGTACATTAACAGAATATTGCAAGCGGTTGAGGAATGTCATAACCATATAGAGGAATGAGGCTGAAAGCCGAGTTCCTTTATAAGCTTATGGACGTCAGAGGAGACTTTAAATAGCCTTATCGTGTACACCAGGGGGTACTTTATCTTATATAATACATGGTCACACCAAGACCTTCCTCTCAAACCAGTTAAAACCTTGGTGCTTAGCTCTTTCATATGAAAGAGTGAGGATGTTTGCAAGCATGAAGAATACAAATAAAACCTCCAGTGCAAAATTAAACACATCTGAAACCTGTTAAATATTTGTTGCAAACAGATATTAGAAACAGTTCAATACAAGTCAGTTGAAACAGAAAGTTGCAATAGTTCAGACTGTGAAGAAACATGCTGAAATATAGCTTTTTACTATAACAGGAGTGCCACAAATAAATGTATTTTCACTTATTGTCACTGTATGCTGTTAAAATAGCTTCCATTTGCATTGCTTTAAACAGCTGCTTCAATTATACTGTTGGCAGTATTCATTGTGATGTCAGCACCCGACTGTAATAACTTATAATAGTGGAGTTCTGATGTCTTTTCCTTATAAAAAGTGACTGGGTGCATCACAAGTCACTGATTATAAAGAAATTAGAGACCGACGTGTAAACAGGGATTACAGAACCACATAGCAATGTAATCTCACATATTATTTACTCGACCCTCAGTAATACTAAGGCCATAACATTCGGCCGTTGGGCAGCATATTGTAAATGTAATTTGATACTTGTATAGCGCACTACTCACCCGCAAGGGTCTCAAGGCGCTTGTACGAATACCGCTGTGGAACCCATCCTGGCTTTCCCTGTGAGGCGTCCACTCCTGGGCACCCCCAAGGTGGAGGCCAGGCATCCTTAGTGTTGTGGGGTTTAAGCAAGCTATTGCCCAGAGTTGCAGAGTGGGACTCCATGATTGGAATAGGCACCGAGGCGAGAATTATCAGGTCTGTGGAATTTTGAGCCCAAGACCTGCCGTGGCGGGGAATTGAACCCTGGTCCCGGGATAGACCTCTGCATCAGGGTCTGCCGCTCTAATCATTGAGCCACACTTCTTGTAGGTCAAGAAGACTGCAAAATGATTACTATGTACTGTTTAGCCCTCTTATAGGTACATAAAACAGACCTACCATAGGTCATGTCTATCAACCAGTACTGTACTAATCCATAGCAACTAAACACAGCACTTTAATTTAGAACACCACTGCAGGTCTCCACTAGCTACATGCTATGACCGTCCTAGGCATCTCACAAGGACAATCATATATGGGATGTTTATAATGAAGTCCATGCCAGGAGATCTCCAGGACCCCCCCCCCCCCCTCTCTCTCTCTCTCTCTCTCTCTCTCTCTCTCTCTCTCTCTCTCTCTCTCTCTCCAGCCTATGCCTGCTCAGGATCATAAACACAAACAAAAATATATCCTTTAACCACCTCAGAGAACTGTGATCATAAAGAATACGATAAAGTGACCTGAATAGGTGATAAAAGCTGCCAGCATATTGGAAGTATTAAACTGCATGCCTATGTCACTCTCAGCTATTCATCCATCACTGATAAGCATTGCGTCCCATAAAACGACAACTCCACCTCAGTGGTCATCACGCTCCACATGCAAACAATTCCCACATAGGACCAAAACAAAGAAAGCACTGCTCCAACCACACAGCCTGCATGGCGTAGCGTGCTACCCATGTAGGCAAGTGCTTTAGCACCCCACTTAGAGGTTGAAACCACTATATAATAATATTACAATACAAAACAGTACACCAGAGACCAGTGTAATATCAGCAAATGGGGCAGGTAAAACTGAGATCGCACACAGAGGAAAAGGGGCAATTACGTGCCAAGAGAAAGGTTCAACATGGTTTGCAAGAAAGAAAACGCACAACATAAAAAGGAAGTGTGACGGTGCAGCTTCTTTTGAATCAGCAGCATTGAAGTTGTCAGGATCAGAACCACCACCCTACCGAGAACCATCTGTGCCACTGATGGGAGTTGTCTGGTTGAGCTACTTCTATGATCAAACATCCAACTGGATACTTTCAATGACATCCTGGGTTTCATACATATCACTGGATGCCACTAGGGAGGCAAATATGGCATCACATATGGAGGTGGAGACGCCACTGCATGCTTCTTCAAGATACACATTGATAATTACGGACACCCTTAATCTCACCTTTGAACAATGGCGACATAGCGACCGTACTAATTCAAACATATAAATTCCAGGATGGTCTCACACACCATATTTATTCCAGTAGAACATTCCACCTACATCTCTTTACTACTACATTTAGCATCGCTCCCATGGCCCCAGCACTGGCCTACATCTTCCCTTGCGAGGGTACGGTTACTGTTGACTAACTGATATACAGGTGGCTACAAATTCTGCACAAGGCTTCCAACACTATTGAGTGGTACCACTTGAATTACCAATGATACAATAAGAGGCAACAACTTGTTCACTGCCACACAATAGCGTATTAATTAGTGTGTGCATTAACACACATTGCTGCCACTAAAATTCTCGTTCTATAAATCACACCAGAATGGTTTCCTGCAAATGGAAAATTCTAATGTTAACTGCATTTTTTTGTACAGATCTTTTTATCAGTTTCAGGGAAATTTAGGCACACCATTTTTGATTAGTTTTAACTTTACAGTATATAAGTATACTGCAGAGTCTCAGTAATGGTGGTGATTAGGGTGGGCGTGGCCTGCAGCCGATGGAGACGGACGCAAGCTGAAGAGCTCTGTCTGCCGTCTCCTCGCAATCATTAATCCTGATCCCCTGCCACAACCGGGAGTGGTGGAAAATAAAGCCCCAGGACTCTGAATCGAGGCTGTTGTTATTGCCGAAGCCTTGGAGGGCTGAGACCACCATACCTGGAAGTGCCTCAGTGATTCCTGTCCCCGGGTGCCCGAGCACAAAATGGAGGCCGCGCAGGGACTGCTGTTGTAGCCCTCTGATCCTCTGCGACTGCGAGCATCTGCCTCCGGCGGGATCACCCTCACTGGCCCCGGGCTGTTTGCACACTATCCCGGAGGTATTTGCTGCCCGTGGGGACCCTTGTCTGCCCAGCCAGGGAACAGTGCGGTGTGGAGACTGGCGTGAGCTGAGGAGCTCTGGCCGCCGTCTCCCTGCGAATAGTAACCCTGATCCTTGCCGCAAAACAGCGGGAGCGGACAATAACACCTTGGGACCCTGGAGTCGGGCTGCTGCTGCTGCGGAGGCCTTGAAGGGTTGCGATCGCCGTGCTTGGACCTACTCGGTGATTCCTGTCCCCAGGCGCCGGCGCTTAAGATGACGGCCGCACCGTGAGTGCTGTTGCGGCCCCTGAGCATAAGAAATTGCAAGCGCCTGCCCCCACTGGGCCCGGACCACTTCCACGCTACCCTGGAGGTGAGGGGACCGGACACCTAGTGCTGGGCGCCCGGTCCGAGAACGCTTCCACAAGACGTGGCCCCAGAGAGGGGACAAAATGGCTGTCAGGGCTGCGAGGAGCTCATAGCGGGGACTACATTGCATGCTGGCTGCCTGTGGGAGTCCCAATCTGCACAACCGGAGAACGGAATGGTGTGGTGATCTGAGAGGGAGATTGTACCTTTCTGGGGCAACTCGCTGACACTAGCTGCGGTGCTAGGACTGCTGCTGACTTGATTGGGGAGGCGAGTGCCTTTATTGCAGCTGCATGCAGCCGACACCTGTGCTCGCCCGAGGGAGAACTGAACAGCTTGTAGAGGTGCCCTTGATTTCCCCCAACCCCCGTGGGTTCCACCCCCCTCGCGGGTGCGGGACGGCTGAGAGGGCCACGGCGTCACAGTGGGGAGCAACTGGATAGCGGAGGGAGTGCCTCCCTTTCTGGGGAACACCTACAGTGGAGACACTTTGCAGGGTGCTGCGACATATGGTATCAGTGGGAAGTCCCTGGGGTGAGGTGTGTGCCCTCAGCGGCACCTATCGACTTGTCTGGAGGCACTGGTCGAGCGCTCCTGGCACGGCGCCTGGAGGAACATTTGCTGTGAGGAGGTATAAGTACCTGCATTGAGTCGATCGCTGTGCAACCGCCTGTTGAACCCACCTCTTGTGGGGGCTAGTTGGCTGAAGTGGAGAACCCCACTGGTCTGGTTCAAGAGCGGAAGGGGAAATACCAGAGTTGCTGTGGTCCTGCTGGGCCTGACGCTCCCGCGTCCTGCGACTGGGGGTCTCATCTGAGAGTGGACTGTGCGGTTGGGTCGCCTACGGGCAGCAGAGAAAGACGAGTACCCTCCGGGGGTGTTGTGGATGGCCAAGGCTGGGGGCCCTGGAAGATCCTTGCCCCCAACTACCAAAGAGACCCGCGTCACCGGACTACAAGAGGTGCTGGACGGTGAGTCCGAATCTAGGGGCCACATAGTCTGGTCGTCATGGAAAAGCCACTGAGTCATCAGGGGGGTTGCCCCGGGGCCGGAGGATGGAGCGGCGGACCAGCAGAAGCAAGATGTCATCGATCTACCTCCAGAGGAGCTGATGCAACAGCAGGTAGATCAGATCTTCCGCGCTATCACGGGCACGAAGGAGGAGCTACAACAAGACATTGCTCAGGTATCGTTGGGACTGGGTCTCCTGCGGGCAGATCATGGGAAGCTGGCCGAGGGGTTGAAGCACACTGAGGCTGCCTTGGAAGTCTTAGAACCGGCGTAGAAAGCAATTGACGTTCAAATGGGGGAGGTCACTCGCAGTCTTCAAGTGCTGTAAAGAAGGGCTGAAGATGCCGAAGGGCGTAATAGAAGGAATAATGTAATGGTAGTTGGCCTTCCGGAAGGAGTTGAAGGGGACAGCATGGTAGATTACCTGGAGCAGTGGCTGCGTACTGAGGTTGCCCCGAAGGACCTGACACCATTCTATATTCTGGAGAGGGCGCATAGGGTACCTGCCCGTCCGATGATGCCTGGGAGACCGCCCAGGCCTGTGGTGGCTCGCCTGCTCCATTATAAAGACAGGAACCTACTGCTTCTTTAGCACGTACTGCGGGTCCATACAGAGTGGACAATAGTAAGGTGTCACTGTTCCCAGACTATACTTTTGATGTACAACGCCATCGGGCATAGTTTCTGGTGGTTAAGAAACCCCTCTAGGATGAAGGCATCCAGTACTCACTGATGTTCCCGGCGCGCTTGCGAGTTACGTTGGATGGCAAAACATTCTTCCACAATGACCCACATGAAGCATGGAGCTGGTTGGAGACCTGGTGGACAGGGACGGATGGAACAGGAGGCGCTGGGGCACGGATGATGGGGGCGTCGTGGCCGCGCCGCTTGAGGCGCAACAGAGGACGACGTCCTGGGACCTAGAAACCTTCCAGAAAGAGAGGTCCGCAGCCCTGCACGCCGTGACGGAAATCTCGCAAGCGACAGGCACAGCACCGCTGGGAGCGACCGACCAACTCGGAAAAGGGGTCGGTAGGGACGGATTCAGATGGAACGGATGCGGGGAGTGCTACCCTGCCGCATGTCACACCAGGGATGGCGGACAAGATTGTGGATGCCTGAACTTATGCAATGATTTCAGTAACTAGAGTGTAGGGTCGATTGATCCTGGTACTGTGGCCTTGGGATGGGGTTGATTAGGAGAGGCTTGGTGATTTTTAGGGCTTGGGCGAGGAATTGTATGCACCGGGTGGTTGATGGTGGGGTTTGGCGGGTGGATGCGGTGGGGAGGCGGACCAGGTCTTCTAGGCGTTAGAGCTCCCTCCCTAGTTTCACTCTAGGAGTAAATCCCTGGTAGCTACCAAGGGGACAGTTAGTGGGTGGTTTGGATAGATCCTAGCTATTTAGAGCCTGTTCTGGGGAGGGGAGGGGATTGTTCTTGGGGGTTGTTGTTGTTTTTGGGGTAGTTAGAGCCACTGGTGTGCAAATGTAGGAAATGCAGTCGTGGAGCAAACATAGCCAGCGCTATGGGAACATCACCTGAGTTCAAATGTATTACGTGGAATGTATGGGGGATCCATACGATGTTGAGATGTCACAGGGTCCATGCTTATCTGGTACGTAGAGGGGTACAGATAGCCTTTCTCCAAGAAACCCACGTGGACCGTGTTGAAGGCCAGGCATTGCAGCGCCGCTGGAGGGGGCAGCTTTTTTTTACAACGTATTCTGCCTTTGCTAGGGGTGCACTGGTCTGGGTGAGGGCGGGAGTTCCCTTCCAGCCGACTCAGCAGATAGTGGATCCTGAAGGGCGGTTTGTGGCTGTTACGGGGAGGTTGGATGGGAGGGACGTGACACTGTGCAGTGTGTATGCCCCTAATGTGGACCAGAAGGCTTATTTCGCTCCATTATCAGGGAAATTGGCACAGTTTCTGACAGGTTCAGTGCTTTTGAGGGGGTGATTTCAACTCAGTCACAGATACTGAGATGGATAGGTCACATCCACCGCTACCCCGGGTGCCTATACATAAGCTTTCAAAGCTCCGTGTGACTGGCAGACTGAGTGGGGGTTGATTGATACATGGCGAGCGCAGCATATGTGCGAGCTGGGACTATTCTTATTATTCCGCCTTACATGATTTGCACGTCCGGCTGGATGCGGTGTTGTGTTCTCCAAATGTCCATGCACTAGTCCGCCACAGAGAGTACCTGGCAAAGACAATATCGGATCATAACTCGCTGCTGTTGGCGTTAAGGTGGTCTCGGGGATGGCCTGCAATCCCTACTTGGCGATTACACCCGGAGGCTTTGGAAGACCAGGTATTCCGTGCAGAGGTGCAGCAGGACATAGAGCATTATTTCCTTGAAAATGAAGGGACGGCGTCGACCCTGGCCCTGGAGTGGGATGCCTTTAAGGTGGTGGTGCTGGGCCTGTGTATTGCTAAAACAACAGTAGTGCGAAAGACACTTTTGGCATAGAGAGGGAGGAACTGCGATTGCGTCGCGCAGAGAGAGTCAGGAGATTACAGTGGGAGAAATTTGTAGTGCAATAAAACATATGGCACGTAGAAAAACCCCGGGTGCAGATGGCCTGCCAATTGAGTTTTATTCCACTTATGTCGATATCCTGGCCCTCAATTTGCTGGTGGTTTATCGAGAAGCCCGGGAGGTAGGGAGATTGCCAGATTCTACTCGCAAGGCTATCATTATCCTGTTACTGAAGCCGGGTAAAGCCCCTTTGTCTAGGTCGGCCTACCGCCCATTGTCTATGCTGACAGCGGACTATAAAATATTGAGTGGGATTCTGGCGGCCAGGCTTCTTCCTTATATGATGCAACTGGTCCATTCTGACCAAGCGGGCTTTATCCCAAAGCGCAATACTGCGCCTAATGTGCATCGGCTGCTGCGGATACTTGGAGAAGACCACAGGGAGACCCCTGCCACGGTGGTGCTTTCAGTGGATATTGAGAAGGCATTTGATAGCCTTGACTGGCCATATTTGTACCGGATTCAAAGTGAGTTTGGACTTGGGGACGTCTTTGTGGGATGGACGGAACTCCTTTATAGGTCAGCGATGGCTCGGGTGCAGACGGGCGTGACAATCTCTTCCGCCTGGCTGTAGGGGCGCGGCACGTGTCAGGTTTGCCCGCTCTCTCCGTTGCTGTTTGCATTGGCCATTGAGCCGCCGGCCTCTCATGCCCGGTTGGGGAGGCATTATTCGGGTTTATATCCTCGCGAGGACATGCAGTTTATCTCCCTATATGCGGATGATCTGTTGATCTTTCTCACTAACACGGATACGACTTTGGAAGGTGCACGACAGTTGCTTTGTGTGTTTGGACAGTACTTAGGACTGAGGGTGAACTGGGAGAAGACCTGCTTGTTTCCGGTGGCGCCGGCTGTGCTGAACCCTTCGCGGGTGGCGGACATCCGTTGGGAAACCCGGTGTTTACCTTATTTAGGCAGCAACGTTTATCACACTCCTGAGGATTTATTAGAGGGTAATTTGGGCCTGGCCATACGCGGACTTAGGGGTAGTTTTGAGTTTTGGAGTACGTTGCCACTATCGGTGGTGCGTCGGGTAGCACTCCTGAAGATGGCGGCGCTCCCGCGTTAATTGTATTATTTTTGGATGTTGCCGATCTGGGTGCTGAGCTCCATCTTCGACAGCTCCGCTCTAAGGCTGTGGGATTTATCTGGGGGTCGGGCAGAAGACGGGTTGCTATGGTCACTCTGATACGTCTGAGAGATGACAGGGGTTTGGCAGTGCCAGATTTTGAATGGTACTATTTAGTAGCGCAGTTGCAGTGGCTTTCCCAGGCTGTGGCTCGGGAGTTCCGAGGCCCAGATGGCCCTGAAGGGCGATGGATCCCACAATATATTCTATCCTTTATAGTGCTCAGACAGAAGCTGCCTCTTGAACTGCACACTGCTGAGGAGAGGACGCTGAGGTATCCGACTTTCAGCACATGTTGTACGAATTTAGGGAATTATTGGAAGGAGGTGCTTGAACTACTGTGTCATATAACTGACCGGACATTAGAACCAGACATGGGCATTTGTTTATTGCACTGGTTCCTGCACACAACCAAAACTAAAGTGACAAGTACATTTATAGACCTGGGCCTTGTATTAGCCATGAGGGAAGTCACATTGCATTGGAAATCAGCGAGGAGGCCAAGGGTGGGAAGATGGCAGGCGGAATTGCTCAAGTGTTTGCAGTGTGAAGGTACCCTTAGACTGCAGCAAGCCCTGCAATCTAATAATGACTAGGCGCTGGAGGCGGCAAGGGCATGGGAGGCCTTAATTGCGATACTGAAGACCCCAGAATCAGAATCAGGGGAGGGTTCGGACTTGGAGGATGTGCGAGATCCAAATGGTGCTTCGCCACGAGGAGAAGGAACCAAGATATGATCACTGGACTTTGGTGATCTCTCAGTAGATGTGTTATGTCCTGCACTGCATCACTGTTGATCACATACACTATTTAATTGGATTCTGATGTACTTTACTTGTTGATAGGCTAAGCTATTTAGGCACACTGGTGGCGGAGGGTGGGACATGGGCGGGGGGTACAGCCTGAAGCGGTTGATGGTATTTTAAATTGTTAGTTATCCGACTGACATTGCATAGCTGTATACTGGAGTTGTTTGGTTGAAAATCGATTAAAAAAAATAGATATATTTTTTTTAAATGGTGGCGATTGAATGAACCACCGTCAACTGCAAGAAAACTGAACCCTTTTCCCTCTAAAGGGAGAGTTCCCACCTCTGATTTATTAATTTTGGGAGGGTATAGCTGTGGCATGAGGGACAAGGTCGCTTATGCCCTGGTCAGGCCTTCTTTCAAGACTAAAGAGCCAACCTTGATCATATGCACTTCTATATTGTGTGAAAGGTGCAACATGTGCCCACAAATGTCAATGTCTGTACTGCTGCTCTCCTCCAATGAACCGAAGCATGCATTTGTGTGCTAGGTGAGCCTAGAAGGGAAAAGTCACACACCACCTTTTTTGCTAGGCAGCACTTGGTGTGCTTTTGAGTATAACTTACTTTTCTGTTGGCTGTCACAACGCGTTACTTTTCTGTTATTGCAAATGAGCTATAACTTGCTTTCTTACCCCAGGCCTTGTATTCACACCTTGAATAAGCATTAACTTCACGTGAGCTTCAGACTCTGAGTTCAAGTGATAAATCCATGCTAAGTCCAGGAATGAGTGACAGCTCTGTCAGTTGCACCTCTGAGCATACTCAAAAAATTAGTAAAAAATCAATGTCAGATCCCCCTACGGACTCATTCTCTTCTTAGAGATACCTGCATGTCTGCTCAGCAATGTAGGATATATTCATGTTAGTTTCATCCATGTACTCGCTCTGTGACTGAGTGATAACTCCTTGCTCAGTCTGGTAATGAGCGATAACTCCATGCCTTCAGCGTCTCCAGACTCACTGTGGCAATGACTGTTAGTCTATTCAGTTGACATGATGGCACCTTGAATCCCTAAATAGGACTGCCTGGTACCAGCTGTTGCGTGGCTTGTCAATAACTCGAGGGAAAAAGCGCATAATGGTAAACAGAAGGGGGTAACAGATCTCTGCACTGGATGAGTGACAGTCGGTTGTCCAAGTCTTTCTTGATCCATAGGCTGTTATGGTCTCACATGATTTATTTTTCTTTTTGCTTTACTTGCTCTAATTGCAGTAAAGTTAGCTATTGAATTCTATAGTCTATTTCTGAATGGTAAACCATGTGACATCAGTTGATGCCCTTGTAAATGAAGTGGAGAACTCTGGACAGCCCCAAGTGGTACGCTATGTGCTTTTAATTGGTAGGCTATATGCTATTAGTCGATGCCCTGAGAACTGAAAAGGGGTTGTTAGACCTGGCATTCTCGGTGTGGTTTTACTCCCTAACGTTTTGCCTTAAACCCTCATGTTTTGCTGGCCTTAGGACTCTGCACAATTTACCTCCGCTAACCAGTGCTAAAGTGCTCTCTCCTTAAAATATGGTAGTATTGGCTTATGTCCAATTGGCATATCTAATTTACTTGTAAGTCCCTAGTAAAGTGGCACTACCTGTGCCTGGGGCGTGTAAATTAAACAGTGCCACTGGTCCTGCAGCACTGATTGTACCACTCCCTTGAGTAGCACTTTAAACATGTCTCAGGGTTGATATTGGAGCCTGTGTGTGCTGTTTTAAACTGCCATGTCAATCTGGCAAAATAAACCTTTTACCAGGCCTAAATCTCCTTTTTAGTACATATAAATCAACCCAAGCGTAGGCCTGGACAGCTCAGAGGGTATGGTGCTGTTTATTTAAAAAGTTAAACACAAACTTTTAAGTTTTACATGTCCTGGAGGTGAAAACGTTTTGATTCCTTTTTCACTACTATAAAGTCTAACTCCCCCATAGGATACCATTGGAGTTACCTTATTACATTTGATAAGCTGTAACACCCAAATAGAAACAGGTAACTAGTTCCCGTTTGGTGTCTTTGGAATTGTAATGGAAAATCCTCTCTTATGGTGAAGTCGGATTTTAAATTACAATTTTGAAAATGTCACTTATAGAAAGTTACTAGGAAAGTGGCCTAGTCCCAAAGTGGCGGCTAGGACTACAACACACACTACAGCTTATACAGTATAGACGTTAAACCAAATGATTTTAATAATTCATCTGTTCAGTTCAAATAATATTCATTACAGCATCCGGTATGTTCTTCTTACAAACTGACAAAACAATAAACTATATTACAACCAATCAGTAGTACAACACATTTTTTTATGTGGCGATTGAAGAACCCAATGCATTTTGGGACGTTATTAGTCCCTTCATCAGGGGAATTCTATAAGAGAAAAAGGAAAACAATTCAAATGTGCACATTGTGCACAGTCCAATATTTGTTAATAGAACATTTCTATGGTCATACACATAGTGACATGCACCCTCCACCTTAGTGCTCTATGAGAAAATGTGAAACACTCAACACTTACTTTCCTCGCACAGACAGGTTCTATTTAAAATCTAAAAATGACGAAAAAAGGAAGGAAATTGGGAAGGATTTTGATTTTACAATGCTCATGAACTAAATCACGATGTTTATGTCAAATACGAAAAAAAAAACACATACTTGGTCAATATACACTATCGTGGCTTTTTTGAAGTAAAAGCCGGTAGAAACTGGCGATGTTGTGTAACACCTGTAAGAAAGACATAACCAAAGGTCACTGGCCTGCTACCTTGCAACCATTATAAATGGCATATACACAAACAAATGGGCGCTCACCTGTTTGTAGGCGTGGAGTCACGTAAATTGACCGCTACATATGGTTGTCACAAACGCGCTGACACTGTAATAACAACAGACCTATGATTAGACTCACTGTAACCAATTGAACTGGAGACAACATCCCGAACGTTTGTTTATAAACATACCGGTATCTAAATCCAATCACTGACCTTGTCAATGCACTTCCTCCGTAACACTGTTTATCAATATTTGAAGTGAGACGGTCTCTAAATTGTAATACTCCGGCTCAAAAAGCCTACAAAGAAAAAGTCAAACTGTCACTAAGGTATGTCCGTTATCGAGAAAGTCCTGGTATGCATGGGAAAGATCATTCACTTTTATCTTACCATGAATGTAGACAACTGCTGCTGTATTCGGCAACCCGACCGCTAGGTTCACAAGCAATTTTCACACCTCGCTGAATGCTATTTTCTTCCACACCTGAGGTTCAAAACATACGACGTAACAACGCTATTGGCAGCACAGAAGAAGGACTCAACTATCAATGTCAACAAACGGGCGAGACTAGAGAGAATGCACGTAAATGAAGTACGATCATCGTGTTATCAAAAAAAGCCAACTGCTGGAACAATAAAGATATTCAAAGAATCTGATGCTATAAAGCAGAAACGATTCGCCCTATTAACATATCAACATTTGAATTGTTTTCCTTTTCCTGTTATAGAATACCTCTGATGAATGGACTAATAATGTCCCGAAATGCATTGGGTTCTTCAATCGCCACAGAAAAAAGTTTGTTGTACTACCAATTGGTTGTAATATAGTTTATTGTTTTGTCAATTTGTAATAAGCACATACCTGATGCTGTAATGAATATTATTTGAACTGAAAAGATGAATTATTAAAAACGTTTAGTTTAATGTCTATACTGTATAAACTGTAGTGCGTTTTGTAGTCCTAGCTGCCACTTTGAGACTAGGCCACTTTCCTAGTACTTTCGCATATGCTTTGCAGGCATATTCCACAACATAGCAAACATATCAATCTAACCCTGTTTAACCTGAGTAACAGTGTGCGCTCTTCACCAACATTATTACTTATAGAAAGTTGGCATTTTCCTGAATTAGCCATTTAGTGCCTGCAGCCTGTCTCTGGGTCACATGACTGTGTGTAGCTGACAGTTGGGCTCTGTGTAATCTTCCTAGACAGTCACACACAACAGAGAACTTAGTTGTGCCTGGATGGGCCATTAGTGGCAGGATAGGAGGGCGGAGCTGGGCATATCCCTAATTACACTTGAATAGGCAGTGTCCTACCTCCCAACAGCATACTGCCTGAAGTTAGTCTGGAGCCAGGAAAGGGGCGGCAGGAAGCCTGAGGACTTCAAAGGTAAACCTCTAGAACCTTCTCCCACTTCAAAGTAAGGCCCAGGTATAAATATTGGACCCTAGACACCAACTCTTCATTACACTCTTGGACCCGTGGACAGAAAAAAGTACTGCTGTGCTGCTAAAAGGACTTCCACTCTGCTGGAATGCTCCTATGAAGGATTGCTGCCGTGCTGACCTGCTGCCCTGTTGCCTGGGTAAGGAGGACAGGACCTGCATCTGTTGAACCCAGGTGCCCAGAGTGAATACAAGGACTAGTTGGCTGGCCTCCTCACTGGAGCTGTGGAGCTGTGGGGCAGAAGGCTCCATCAACCTTGAACCCACCACCTGGACTCTACAATCTGTGAGTCCTATACCCTACCAAGTGGTATTACCTGAACCCTTGGAAGTGGGCATGAAGGTGCTCTTCCTGCCCATCTGTGCATTCACCCGAGCTGATGCATCTCCTCTGCTGCACAGTGCAGCCCCAAGCAGAACCAATGCATCACCTCTGCTGCGAGGACTATCCCTGTGCAAGGACCCAGTGTGGACCTTCCAGCAACATTGGAACCACCTCTGTGACGTCTCCCTGACGCAGGACCTCACATCACAAATCTCTCATCAACTGAAGCCTCGGCGATGATGCAGGTTCTTGCATCGCATCCTCGTAGTTCCTCAGAACCGATGCATCACCTCGGCTGCGAGACATATCCACAGTGCTTGACTTCGCATTGCAAGCCCTCTTCGACAGAATCTTTGATGACAATGCAGGACCTCGCATTGCAGCTTTGCTGCTCATCGGAACTGACACATCACCTCGGTTGAGTGACACATCTTTGTCACGGGACCTTGCAACGCTTCTCAACCAGGGTTTAATGTACTCTTGGTCAGGGGGCTGAACTGGATCCCTGTAGACAGCCTGCGCTCCGTCATGGTCAGCCTGAACTTGTGAATTCGAACAGGTCCAGCACAACCAGATATCCACAGTTGGGGTGTTGTGTTTTTTGGAACTGTTTTTACTGGAATATTTGAAATTGCATGTCTCCAGTTCTACTGATTGTTTTTTTGTCAGTTTGGTCTTGTCTATTTATTAAAATGTACTCTATTTATCGAAATTGGTTTGAGGTTTTCCTTATGTTGGGATTTCAGTAAAGTACTGTTTGAAGTGCTGCATAAATCCTTTACACATTGCCTCTAAGTTGAGCTTGAATGCTCTGTGGCAAACTACCAGAGGGTTAAGTGCTGGTTAATTTGGGGTTTGCTTGTGCCTCACCCTTACAAGGATTGTGGTTGCTGCCTGAGTAGGGTTTCAACCCCCTCAACCTATAAACCAATTTCTCACAGGAGTGTTTCTGAGCAGTGTTTAATTGGTTGAACCTTTACTCCTGTGTCCTTTTTACTCAATGCCTAGGCGTAGATTTTTAGTGAAAATCTTAAAACAAGCCAATCTGAAACATGCGAGAGAGGCCTTAACCTATTTACAGAAAGCATCTGATCCTTTAACATTGTGTTGTACAATGAATTTTATTAAAGTGGCGGTCCGATTAAGGGTAACTAGAGGAGAGGAATGATTCCTAAAACTGTTATTAATCTTCTTTTAAAGTGTCAAATCCCCTTCTCCTTTTTTGTTACAGGTACAAATAACTATTATTAGGATTCTGATTACGATTTAATGAAATTTTTTAATCATGTATATATGTATGTGCTTTTATGGTGATTTTTAATCATCGAATAAAGAATCCTTGAATTGAATTGAATTGAATTGGTTGAACCTTTCATAACTGACCGAAGTCAATGTGCCTGGATGGTGAATTATTATAAAAGTGTAGTTGAATAAACCCTTCCATGTTTAACACATGCCAGTGGTCCCTTCTATGTCATGACTGCAGTCTTTGGCCTCTGTGTTAATTATATGTCGGTGACCCTCGGATCCTAATTTATGTCTGTGAGGGGTGGTATAACACCTACGGTTTCAAGCACTGTCCATGCCAGGTGCAGACCTAGATACTGTTGCTCTGTAAGACATCTGCAACCAGAGGTCTTTCTCCTGGTGCACTCTGAGTTTTTGCCATTTCGATTGCCCTGGCCTACAGCCTTATATGAGTTTGGGGGATTCTGATTTTGATATTATGTAATGCCCTTCCTTTCTTTCTCTGCTCAAAGACGTCAGTGACCCTTGGAATCCTATCACAATCACCCCCTTTATTGAACCTTTGCTCCTTTTGCACACACATAGGTTCACCATTTCTCAGGACAAATCCACTTCCAGAATTAATCACTGCATCAGACGCTTTTTGGCTCTCATTTAATGGCCCATTTTGGCATAATTTGTGGATTCATGCACACTAAGCATACTAACAAGCCAGAATGCCTGAGACCTCTGTGAAGCAATTGGCTTGGTTTGAAGCTCTCGAGGCCCAATTTGCTAACCATTTTTGTCTGTCCTTGTAAATTTCGCCTGAATTTCCAGTATGGACACCTACTCATGTAAAAAAGCTAATGACGGAACCCTAAGTGTGAGCCTTTTGGGACAAAATACTTGCTGCATTCCCTTGTGGGCCCAACCGTTGGGCAAATATGGTTGACACTGAAGCCAAGGCCAAGTTGGAAGGTTTGGGCAATAGAAATCGGCAGCATAGTTATATGAGTTATGGAAAATATTACCTGCTGACCTTCAACCAATGGAGAGAGTGTTCTCTCACATGCAATCCCGAGACAGGAGTGTTAGACTCCAACTCTAACTCATGGTGATTCAAGAACAGTCTGTGTGGAATGAGCTAAAAAAAAAATACAGGTTATAATAGCCGAGATCATGCTTTTTTCCGTTTTTTCTATATTATTATAATTTACACACTTAGCACTTGTACCGACATATGCCTTCTCCGCATACTGTCTGCGGTAGAGCCTCTTGAAGCTAGGGCATGGTTTTGTGCTGGTCCTTAGAATAGCATGTAACTCACTGCCACTGCAAAGAGCCTGTGTTGGCTTTAGACTGGCGCTGCATGCGAGCGTATCTCGTGGGAGGGCCTTTAACAACAGGGGCGGCTCTAGGGTCATGGCGGCCCTGGGCAGGGAGTGTAGGTAGGGGGCCCCAGAAGATGGGGTCTGGGTGGGGCCCCGGAAGAGGGGGGGGGTCAGGGTGTTTGGAAGTGGAACAGAGCCGGAGGCCACCAAATCCCTGCCAGGGGCCGCCACGCAAATATGTATCCGTCCTCAGAGGATTATTATATTAAGGATATATATTGGCATGGCGGCCCCTATAGATTGGTGGCCCTGTGCAGGTGCACAGCTTTCACATGCCTAAGGCCGCCCCTGTTAACAACTGGCATAGCCTGGAGCAGAAGGGCTATAATGCTATTAGAACTTTCCACCCATTGAGGGTAGATGATTCTAAATTAAACAGTAGAAGCGGAAAGCCAATCATTGAAATGTTGAAGTAGAAGGTTTAGAATGAGGGCATGTAAAATTTCGTACATCTAGCCTACAATTTTTAACAGAATATAATCTAAGTTTTGCTGGTATTTTGTGTTATTTTTTTCTGTTTTTTTTAATGCGAGGACGTGATGCAAAACTTTTGGACAAATTTCCCCAATTTCACGAATTTTTGCCAGCATAATTTTAAAAAAATGACCCCTAGTCTACTTGTCAGGCGTTTCCGCCATTCAAATGTGCTTATAAATCAATAAAACTGGCGCTAACCCGTGAAGTCACAATAAAAGGAAGATCTGTGCTCTCTGAGGGAAGGAAAGGAGAGGTGTTTTATTCAACATGGCCTGATGCTTTTAGGTGGTAGGGGAGCTCGAGCTATGCCTGGATAACTTCCTCAGCGGTCGCCATATTGCAGGTCCCGTCGCAGGTGACCGTTTCTTTCAAATGTCTGATTTCAGTTGTGACGAGACCTCTTGTCTGCCCTCCGTGGAGGCCGAGCAGCGCCTGTCATAGCCCCTTCGTTTAAGAATTTCAAACCCTGTCATAGTCGAAGGCGGAACTGGGAGCGCTTTATCTACTGAACCAACCGGACCGTTCATGTCTTTCATGTTGGATATTAAGCAGGAAAGGGCTGTGAAAGCACCTGTCCGCCCGGCCAGATGGGCCGGCATTGAGGCATGACTGAGCCCGAGACCCTGGCCTTCCCCCCCAGAGTGTCTGCCGTTCCTTCAGACTGTCATAATCTGCGAATGCTGGCTTGGAAATGCCGCTTGTCTCCTTTTGAGGTGTAATTAAGGTATCGTTTGGCAAGCTGCCTTTCCAAGGCAAGTGACAGTGACGGGCAAGTTAACACGCCTTAGAAAGGCTTCGGGACCGCAGCGCTCACCCGCTCCAGGCGCCCACGGGAACAGTCTAATTGCGGGGTGCAGAACAGAGGGCCTTTTGTGTGAACTATGAAACCTGAGCTAATTAGCGGGGCTCAGGTACCCGAGTCCCGGCAGCTGTCTGCACAAGACCTGCTCGGAACCCTGCTCCGAGCAAAGCAGCTGCCGCGAGCCCGTCTACCCCCGGCAACAATGCGCCGGAATACCTCACACATGAGCGCCCCCTGAAAATGAGGCATTATCGGGTGTCGTTTTTTGTTTTCATTACTTTGATAAACTCCGTGTGATTTTTTTCCATTTTGCTCGCAGTTTTTAAAAATATTTATTTGTATTTTATACATTTGTTAGTTTTTTTAGAGCATGTGTTATTATTATCTCTGGTGACGCTATAGCATCCCATGGACAAAAAATCAATGATTGTGTACATGGTCAATTTAGGGTAAAGTGAAAAAGAGCTAAAAACAGCGCATAGTTGAGGGTCGTCAACCTATTTTTAAAAAGCTTTGAGAAAAATGATGCCTGGAGGTATTACATTTATCGGCCAGACCTTCTTTGGAAAATGGACTGAATGGGATACTGGTAAATGGTCGTCAAGACCACTGACCCCACTGACACAGTCTGCAAATCATGTCTGGTCACTCCTTCCGACTCCACTCACTCAACCATGTATTCCTTAGACTTGAATGGGTGTCATGAATGTTTTTATTTTTTTATTAATACTATGCGAATTCAAGTTCAGAACAAATTATGTAACTGTTTCTATGCCCTCCACCGTTATGGAACGATTCAAAAAAGGGGGTGGTGATGAACAGAGTGTATGAATTAAGCAGACCACTCTTACCCAGTCCAAAGATCAGGGCTTGATCCATCACCATTATTTATCTCACTGCACCATCCCAGCTCAGAACCTGGCTATATGCAAATCAGTCTGTCCCTGGCCCAGTGCATCATGGGAACAGGGCAGACTAAACTACCAAGCCAATTCTTCACCAGAAAGGAGACAAGTTACCGGGGACCGGTTTCTGGCATTTCAGCCGTCTTCGGCCCGGCTTGCTTGAATCCTGATGGTGCAGTGAGAAAGGGACTCATGTCTGAGTATACCCTGCCACACCTATAGTGGCCAAAAACGATTCAAAAAAGGGGGTGGTGATGAACAGAGTGTCTGAATTAAGCAGACCACTCTTACCCAGTCCAAAGATCAGGGCTTGATCCATCACCGTTATCCACTGTTATGGAAGCATTTCCTGTTGTTCTTCAGTGTCTTTAATTCCCTGTCATTACTACCCTGGTGGACAAAAAGTTATTTATTTATTTGAAAAGTTTTATATAGCGCTCGCCAGACCCAGAGGTATCTGAGCGCTTTACACGAGTAAGAACAATCAGCCTGATTCATCATAGACCCATTTTGCGAGTCTATAATAGCGATTCATAAGGAATCGCTATTACAGACTCGCAAAACGGGATTCATGTAGGAATCGCAAAAAGATTTGCGATTCCTACACAATCCTTATTTGCGATTAGCAAATTGCTAATCGCAAATAAGGAATAACTCCCCATTCATTCCTATGGGCCAAAAGGCCAAAAGGCCCATAGGAATGAATGGGGAGTATTCCTTATTTGCGATTAGCAATTAGCTAATCGCAAATAAGATAGCGATTTAAAGGGTGCCAGGGGTGTCCAAAAGACACCCTGTAGCACCACTTAAATGCAAATTGTAACAGGTGTTGTGCACACACATGTCCAAATGACATGTGTGTGTGCAACATGCAACTTAGAAAAATGCTTTTAAAAGCATTTTTCTAAGTTTTTGCTATTTACCACGAGGTTTGACCTCGCGGTAAATAGCGGGCCGAAATTGCGAATTCGCAATTTTAAAATGGATGATGAATTGCATTTAAGGAATCTCAAATAGAGATTCCTTAAATGTAATTCCTCGCAAATTTGCGAAATCGCTATTACCGATTTTTGCATTTGGGATGATGAATCCCAAATGCAAAAATCGCGCTCGCAAAGGGCCAGATTCTCAGAATCTGGCCCTTTGCGAGCCAATTTCGGCTTGATGAATCAGGCTGATTGTTTCAGAAAATAGTTACACAATTACATCAGTTGCAGAAGCTAAGGTGAATATCCACCCTTCTACTTTTTGATCAACACAGTTGATACCCTCTCTACTATATATGGTTTTAGAAGAGCATCTCTTGAATGGTCTGAGTGTTTACATCGCTGTGGCGATAGATCTGCTGTCCACGGTGTGAGATCAAAAGGCTTGTGCAGTTTCCAGCAAGTGTGGGTTGCTTGCTAATCTCACATCTCATAGACCAGACATTCAATATTCCTGTGTGCTAGCTGTGAGGACAACAGGTCAGTGGCTGGTGGGCGAATTGGCGAAGTTAATTCCACTGAATTCGGCCAAGGGGCGGAGTGGACACCACAATGTGCAGTGCATACCCCTCGGTGCCCTTACATAATTATTTAGGAGCACTGAGGGGTATCCACTCCAGTGCATACCACCGGGTGCAATTATATACTTATGTAAGGGCACCGAGGGGTACAGGATACCTGGTATAGGGGTATTGAATGTGGAGGTATCCTTCATCCACAAAAACTATCCTGACCATAATGAAAACATCCTTGCATTATGCAGCATGAGTGCCTGCACTCTGTTCACCAGCCCAAAGGGTGCCAGCCTATGGAGAGAGCAGAAATGCACCATTTCTTTGAAGATATGGCACAGTTATGCACTCTTCAGGGGACTCAACACAGCACACCACCATTGCTTGTTGTGCTACGTTGAGCCACTTTTTTTTAAATATGCCCCTTATTGATTGCGTTACCAAAAAAAGTAGCAGGATGGCACCCATAGAAGTACACCATGTATGGTTGCAAATGTAACACTTTTTAGAATTGGCAAACATTGGCAGTCGTATGCTTGGACAGCTGCACCAATCTCAGGTTTCCAAGCATATTATTGGCAATCAAATCAAATCCCCAAACGGTGATGGGACGAATGCTTGTATATAGTCTAAACCCCAGCAATCCCTCTAGGTAGCATCCCAAACCACTGTTGTTCGTCCACTGTGTCACTATAGACAGAGTAGTAAATTATTACAGGAGTGTGACCCGTAAACCACGTTGGGATCGGGGTAGAAAGGTAGAAGAAACAAACAATATCCCAACAGGTATTATTCTGGAGATGATTAAACATGTATGCTGAAAGCAATACAGGTACAGAAATAAGGATACTTGAATCAAATAAAGTTTTGGTTGTTATTCATCATATCCTTTTAACAAGAAATACGTGGAGGCAAAATATACATATATAGCAGCACTGTAAGAGAAAAATCAATAACAACCCGATTGCACTCGGTGCTTAGGTATGTGCAGGTGACATAAGTGGCGACGCAAGTGACAAAGTGGACAGCGTGAACAGCGCAAAGTAGACAATTGTGTAAATTATATACAGTGAGTGGGATCATGTGGCTCAAGGCTAGTTTCAATTACATAAGTGACTGATTTGGGTAATTAGCAATTCACAATGAGCCATTGTAGAGTATGCGTCATGTTTTGCGATGTGTTGTCAACGACGTTTCGATCCTCGTCATTTGGGATCGTCTTCAGGACGGGGCTGTGTGGATTGGATGGTGCTGCGGGAGGGAAAGGACAGATCAGGGAGGAAGGTTTGAGCAAAAGCACGAGAATGTGAAGAGACTAAATAGGTAGATGGCCTTAGATGGCGTATGAACTCACTGGCACGTGATCCCTAAGAAAGGTCTTGTATTCGTGGCTGGTGGGTGACATGTGGGAAGGGCTGGCCCACCGTCGTGGCCGCAAACTGGACTAAAGACAGATGGTGGTGATGTGAGGGAAGTTTGGCAGCGATCTGTAATCTGGTACAGTATTGTGGGTGCGCGTGTCCAACTCAGGACTAGGGACTCTGGGTGTGCGAAGGTGCAGGACCAGCAACCCAGTTGTGCGCTGGGGGTATCCAGTTCAGGTAACCTGGGCAAAGGTACGGTAATATAATAGGGCGTGCGTTATAGGCGTGATGAAATCTGGAGTGCCGCGTTATCTCAAGGGGGCTGCTGGTTGTTATTATGTGACTGGAACAGCGGGTATGTCGGATGTAGGTATGATTCGAAGGGCCCGGGAAGGGAAAAGGCGAAGGGTGGGCGTGCATGGGGGGCGTCCTTAGGAAACCTAGTTGGGGGCACGGTGTAGCTGGTGGGAGGACCAAGGGCTCAGTACGTCGTATTTGTGCATACCTGAATGGATTGAAGGTATGCAAAAAATTCAATTAAGCAACCCCACGGGGTGGTGGATGCAGGCGTCTTCCGGGGAATCTGAGAGAGATGGGAAAAGTAAAGGAAGCGAGGCGTTAGAGCCGAGGTGCATGATCCATTGCATATGGAGGTGAAGGAGTTCAAGGGAGGCTACTAACTTGGTTTGTGAGCAAAAACGTGATCGGTGAATCAAGCACCGTCATGGGACGCCTCCTGCTTGAGAGTTCGAGGTGTCCGAAGGGCTGGGGTACAGATCCTACGGGAGTAAAGGGCAATTTAGAGCAATGCTAGCAGTCAGGATACGGGCAACAGTGGGCTGGTATACTAGATGGGCAGGGGCGCGGGAAAGGGCAAATACCTGAATAAATCATAGCTCTGCGTGGGATTTAATCCTGGGCCGTGCTGGGCTGGGCGGCTTACTGAGTGTCGAGCCGGCTTCGAAAGATAACCAGGAAGTAGCAGGTCACGGGGTCTGTGACGTATTAGAAAGGGAGCCAATCGTAGCGCGTGTGGAGGCGGGGACGAGGACCACAAGGGGTGGTGTAAAAGGTAACCCAAAGGAACAGTCGTGACATGGAAAACTTTATCAATCTGGCAGTTTACAACTGACGATACTGGACCAATGTATGAATATAAATGATAACGCTTGATGTATAACAATCATATTGTCAGAGTGCTATACAAAGACGAGTAGGGTATAACAAGCTAAAGCTGCTACCACAGTTACATGATGTGACATTGTTCACAGGGAAAGACATGTTATACATATAAATCAACAATTGAAAGTGAATAATTATGGCGAGGGGAGCATGTAAGAGCCATCACAAGGAAAGACATGCTATATATATATATATATATATATATATATATATATATACATATATATATATATATATATATATATATATATATATATATATATATACCATCAATTGACAGTGATTAATCACCGTAAAGGGAGCATGTAAGCGCCATTATGTCAAGTTAGTCTTGACTAAGAGAAACATAATCACTTGCCATATTGAAACAGGACTGAAACTGAGTGCCGATAAAATTGACTGGGGAAAGTGATAACTCTGGATATATAGCAATCTTAATGTCACTAAAAACGATACAAAGTCGAGTACGAAATAGCAATCTTATGTAGCTGTCACAGTTACATGATGTGTCAAAGTTCATTGAAAAAGGCATGGAATTTGTATATATAGGCATGAATATAGATATATTATGTAAAGCCATACATGTAATAGGATATGCATTTGGCAATGATAAGTAAAGAAAAACGATGAGAGGCATATCAACGGACATAAGGCAATAACGTATATTTGAGTTACAGAAAGATATAACAGATACAAAAGTCAAGTGAATGTATTAACTAGGCAGAGAGGATGTTATAGCAGTGGTTAAAGCTAAGAGAGGATTGGCTGATTCATGGGGGCCTCTCAGTTCTGTAGTCAATTTATATTATACTGAAATGACATGTTGTGTACATCCGCTGCCCATGTGACTTAACTTACATTGGGCAAACCACTCAGATGATAAAACAACGCATCATTCAACACAAGAGCAGAATCAACTGCAAGGTACTCACAGCTCCTCTGGTCGAACCATTTTCTCTAAAAAAAATCACCACGACACAGACATCAGTTGGCAAGTAATCGAGAAACCAACTCTGCCCACAAGAGGCGGAGACATCAAAAACCTCCTGAATAGGGTAGAATGCAAATGGATGACCCTGTGTAACTTCGTTAATCAGGGCTTGAACACTATCGACGAGTGGAACAGTACCATTTCAGTGTAAATTGACTCCATAACTGAGAGGCCCCCATGAACCAGCCAATCCTCTCTTAGCTTTAACCACTGCTAACACCCTCTCTGCCTAATTAATACATTCACTTGACTTTTGTATCTGTTCTATCTTTCTGTAACTTTAACATACCTTATTGCCTTATGTCCATTGATATGCCTCTCACTGTTTTTCTTTACTTATCCTTCCCAAATGCATATCCTATCACACGTATGGCTTTACATAATATATCTATACGTATGCCTATATATAGCATATTCCATGCCTTTTTTCAATGAACTTTGACACATCATGTAACTGTGACAACTACATAAGATTGCTATTTCGTACTCAACATTGTATAGTTTTTAGTGTTTATTGCTATATATCCAGAGTTATCACTCTCCCCAGTCAATTTTATCGGCACTCAGTTTCAGTCCCTTTTCAATATGGCAGGTGATTATGTTTCTCCTAGTCATGCCTAACTTAACATAATGGCTCTTACATGCTCCCTTTACATTGATTAATCACTGTCAATTGTTGGTATATATATATATATATATATATATATATATATATATATATATATATATATATATATATATATTCACTTAAAAAAACCATAGGTTTCACGCCAGTTATAGTTAGGTGGAAATTTTACTTGCATAAAACCATTGAAATTCCCACGTTATAGTTAGTTTGAGATGTCATCAGTGATGTCATGAGTGATGTCCCTGACCATGTCATGAGTGATGTAATATGTGACGTCATCAGCAGTGCATTGCACGCGCAAGTTATAGTGAGTCCAACTAACTATAACGTGGGAATTTCAATGGTTTTATGCGAGTAAAATTTCCACCTAAAAATGCTAATTCCTAACTATAACTGGTGTGAAACCTATGGTTTTTTTCAGTGAATATATATATATATATATATATATATATATATATATATATATATATATATATATATATATATATATGGAATTTTTAATGCGCAACTAATACCCAAGGGTGTCTAGGCGCAGTAAGATCCTCTAGGATACAGTAATCAGTACACAAACGTATTGGTTGAAGAGCCAAGTCTTCAAGGCCTTACAGAAGCAGATGAGAGTAGGGGCGGTTTTGATATGTGAAGGGAGAGAATTCCACAATCTGGGAGTTGCTACCAGGAATCGTCTGTCACCCCAGGTGGCAGTTCTTGTTCGGGGAACAGATAGTAAACAACCGGCTGCTGATCTTAGGTTCCTTTTAGGGGTGTATATCTGAAATGCCTTTCTTAGAAACTTCGGGCCAGTATGATGCATGGCCTTATAGGCAATGCATAAGGCTTTAAATTTTATCCTGCTCTCCACTCTTAGCCAATGAAGATGGCGTATAGCTGCTGAGGTGGACTGGCGCCTAGGGATATTGAGGAGGATTCTGGCTGCCATATTTTGAACAGATTGGAGCTTGTTCAGAATATATTTATGAGTGTTGAAAAAGAGGGCATTTCCGTAATCCAGTTTGGAAAACACCAAAGTGGTGATTAGGGTTTTTCCAGCAGATGCTGGTGAGTACGGTAGCAGTTTTTTAAAATCTTTTTCAACGTAAAGAAGGCAGCTGAAACAACCTTATTTACATGATGTTTGAAAGATAGCTGTTTATCGAAGATCACTCCAAGATTCCTGACCTTTGCGACTGGGACCGGAGGAGGACCCATCAGAGTAGGCCACCAAGACTGGGACCATTCTGGAGAGATGTTACCAAAGGTCATAACCTCTGTCTTCTCCGCGTTCAATTTTAGGCAATTACTATGCATCCATGCTTGTACCTCCAGTATCCCCTCCTGAAACTTAGCTGCCACCATTGGGCCGTTCTTATGCACTGCCAGCACAAGTTGGGTGTCATCAGCGTAGGAAGTTAAACGCGTCCCATGAGATTTTATGACCCTTGCCAAGTCTGCGACATAAATGTTAAAGAGCGCAGGACTTAACGAGGATCCTTGGGGGACTCCGCATGGCAGTTCAGAGGTCGGTGAATAATGATTGCCTAATTTAACTGCCTGTTTGCGGTTAGCTAGACAAGAAGCTATGAGATCTTTGGCCAGATGGTTAATCCCCAGGGCAGCGACACGGTCGACCAGGATGGCATGGTCGACCGTGTCGAAGGCCGCCGAGAGATCCAGCAGAATAAGCACTGCTGCTCCTCCCGAATCCAAGATGTCTCTAATTTCATCGGAGGCCTTTATCAGTGCTGTCTCCGTTCCGTGTCCCCTCCGGAAGCCGAACTGCGTATCATCCAAGAGTTCGTGTTGGTCAATGAACTCTGAGAGCTGCTGGTTCATGATGGCCTCAACGATTTTAGCGGGAAAGGGAAGGCATGCAATGGGTCTGTAGTTGGCCGTAATCGTGGGGTCTAAGGAAGGCTTTTTGAGCAAAGGCTTAACAATAGCCTTCTTCCAAATCTCTGGGTAGACACCTGTTTTGAAAATGGCGTTACAAATAGTGGTGAGCGGCAGGGAAATAGTATTATGAATTTGATTCATTATATCAGGAGGGCATGGATCAAGCGGAGAACCCGATTTGATCTTGGCAGCTAGTATGCTGACCTGATCTTCTGTCACTGGCTTGAAACCAGAAAAAAGAGGATAGGTCACAGCCAAGCGGGAGGATGGATCGGTCCTGACGGCCGCCGGTTGCTGTGGGAAAATGGAATAAATGTCCATTACCTTAGTGGTGAAGAAAGTGGCCAACGAGTTACAGAATTCCTGTGATTGCTCAATCACAGGTCCAGTGGGTGGAATAGAAAGAGAGTTCACCACCTGGAATAACATCCTCGCTGAATTCTGGGCCTGTTCAATTTGACCAGTGAAAAATATATTTTTTTGAGTGGTGATAGCTTTCTTATAGATCGCTAGAGCATCCTTATAAGTTTGCTTAGCGGTGGGACTGTAGTGCTTTCTCCAGCGTCTTTCTAAGCTTCTACAGTGCTGACGCTGGAGGCGCAATTCTTCTGTAAACCATTGGGCCGATGGAGTAGCTCTATTTGGGTGATAAGATTTCTCAGGTGCCACCTGATTGGCAGCCTGTAGTAACCAGCCCTGAAAGTTAGTGGACAAGATTTCAGGATCATAAGAGCTTTCCGGGACCGAAGTCCTTAGGAGATTTGAAAAATGTGGAACATCGACATTTTTCCAGGCTCGTATGCCCAGTGACGACCGGGCTTTGGTCTTGGGGGGGGTTGGGTTGTAATGCTCGAATTCTAAAGATAATGGCTTGGTGGTCAGACCATACCAATGGTAGTACTGCTACCAGGTCAATGCCTGGGTTGTTTGTAAACAGACCATCCAGTGTATGCCCAGCTTTATGCGTGGGACCCCTTACCAACTGTTGCATTCCTATTGCTTGCATGTCTGTAATAAGTTGGGCTGTATCCTTGTTTTCCATATCTTCCAGCGGAAAATTAAAATCCCCAAGGATTGTGTAATCCAAGGATCCTATTACAGCTTCAGTGATTTCTGCGAATGCAGCTAAAAACTTTGTACGAGGACCCGGTGGCCTATAAACCAATGTCCCTTTAAAAGTTTGCTTCTGCGTGAGATTAATAACAAACGCGATAGCTTCGCAGTTTAGAGTTGGAATATGCTCAAATTTTGTCCGATAAGCATCTTTATGGATGATGGCTAAGCCACCACCTCGCCCAGAAGTTCTATCTTGTCTAGCGACGCAATAGCCTTCGGGGGTAGCCGAGACGAAATCAGGGCCTGAAGCCTCGTCTCCCCAGGATTCGGTAATAAAAAGAATATCCAATTCCTGGTTGATAATACAGTCCCTAATAGATAGACTATGTTTGGGGAGGGAGCGAGAGTTGATCAGTGCAGCTCTGAAGTACTGTCCAGTTCGCGAATGAGCACTGGTAATTGGAGGTGAATAAGATGTATGATTAACTGCAGGTAGTGGCAGTGGGAGGGTATATATATCCCAACGTAAAAAGGTGTCCCTTTGAAAGAAGCCTCATACCAGAAGGGTGTGGTTCATCGCTTTATTGGTGAACAGCAACAACGTGAAGTTCAGCAGCATTCACCCAAGCTCGCAGCCCGACGCGTTTCGTGAAAACCCTTTCACTTCTTCATGGGCCAAGGTATGTTGCACTCGCACTTAAAGTAGAACATCTGTTGCAATAAGCGGACCCTTCTCAGGGGGCGTTGACACCTGCTGCATTCTGGTCCACGTAGTGCCCTCCATTTTATTTACCTCCAGTGAGTCTTAGGTGCGATGCTTGATAAGAACCAAATAAATCCCCAGTGGGTGGATAAAATGTTCTGTTTCAACATGCTGCATTTAAACCTGTTCACAGCGCCCCTTCCAGTCCGTGCAATAAACCTCAGCCATCTGGCGTTGGTATCGGTCCACTGTTTTTGTGGCAGGGCTCCTTTAGCGACCGGACAAGCCGCAAATATCCCAACGTAAAAAGGTGTCCCTTTGAAAGAAGCCTCATACCAGAAGGGTGCGGTTCATCGCTTTATTGGTGAACAGCAACAACGTGAAGTTCAGCAGCATTCACCCCAGCTTGCAGCCCGACGCGTTTCGTGAAAACCCTTTCACTTCTTCATGGGCCAAGGTATGTTGCACTCGCACTTAAAGTAGAACACCTGTTGCAATAAGCGGACCCGCCTCAGTGGGCGTTGACACCTGCTGCATTCTGGTCCACGTAGTGCCCTCCATTTAATTTACCTCCAGTGAGTCTTAGGTGCGATGCTTGATAAGAACCAAATAAATCCCCAGTGGGTGGATAAAAAGTTCTGTTTCAACATGCTGCATTTAAACCTGTTCACAGCGCCCCTTCCAGTCCGCGCAGTAAACCTCAGCCATCTGGCGTTGGTATCGGTCCACTGTTTTTGTGGCAGGGCTCCTTTAGGGTTTTCACGAAACGCGTCGGGCTGCAAGCTGGGGTGAATGCTACTGAACTTCACGTTGTTGCTGTTCACCAATAAAGCGATGAACCACACCCTTCTGGTATGAGGCTTCTTTCAAAGGGACACCTTTTTACGTTGGGATATTTGCGGCTTGTCCGGTTGCTAAAGGAGCCCTGCCACAAAAACAGTGGACCGATACCAACGCCAGATGGCTGAGGTTTACTGCACAGACTGGAAGGGGCGCTGTGAACAGGCTTAAATGCAGCGTGTTGAAACAGAACATTTTATCCACCCACTGGGGATTTATTTGGTTCTTATCAAGCATCGCACCTAAGACTCACTGGAGGTAAATTAAATCGAGGGCACTACATGGACCAGAATGCAGCAGGTGTCAACGCCCACTGAGGCGGGTCCGCTTATTGCAACAGGTGTTCTACTTTAAGTGCGAGTGCAACATACCTTGGCCCATGAAGAAGTGAAAGGGTTTTCACGAAACGCGTCGGGCTGCAAGCTGGGGTGAATGCTGCTGAACTTCACGTTGTTGCTGTTCACCAATAAACAATATATATATATAGCATGTCTTTCCTTGTGATGGCTCTTACATGTTCCCCTCGCCGTAATTATTCACTGTCAATTGTTGATATGTATGTGTAACATGTCTTTCCCTGTGAACAATGTCACATCATGTAACTGTGGTAGCAGGTTTAGCTTGTTATACCCTACTCGTGTTTGTATAGCCCTCTGACAATATGATTGTTTTACATCCAGCGTTATCATTTGTATACATACATTGGCCCAGTATCGTCGGTTGTAAACTGTCAGATTGATAAAGTTTTCCATGTCACAACTGTTCCTTTGGGTTACCTTTTACACTGCCCCTTGTGGTCATCGTCCCCCCCCCCTCACACGCAACGATTGGCTCCCTTTCTAATACGTCACAGACCCTGTGACCTGCTACTTCCTGGTTATCTTTCGAAGCCGTCTCGAGACAAAGTAAACCGCCTAACCCAGCACGGCCGCAGGATTAAATCCCACGCAGAGCTACGATTTATTCAGGTATTTGCCCTTTCCCGCGCCCCTGCTCATCTAGTATACCAGCCCACTGTTGCCCGTATCCTGACTGCTAGCATTGCTCTAAATTGCCCTTTACTCCCTTAGGATCTGTACCCCCACCCTTCAGACGCCTCGAACTCTCAAGCAGGAAACGTCCCATGACGGTGCTCAATTCACCTATCACATTTTTGCTCACAAACCAAGTCAGTAGCCTCCCTTGAACTCCTTCACCTCCATATGCAACGGATCGTGCACCTCGGCTCTAATGCCTCGCTTCCTTTACTCTTCCCGTCTCTCTCAGATTCCCCGGAAGACGCCTGCATCCACCACCCCGTGGGGTTGCTTAATTGAATTTTTTGCATACCTTCAATCCATTCAGGTATGCACAAACGCGACGTACTGAGCCCTTGGCCCTCCCGCCAGCTACACCGCACCCCCAATTAGGTTTCCTAAGGACGCCTCCCACGCACGCCCACCCCTCGCCTTTTCCCTTCCCGGGCCCTTCGAATCATACCTACATCCGACACATCCGCTGTTTCAGTCGCATATATACGACCAGCCCCCTTGAGAGAACGCGGCACTCCAGATCTCATCACGCCTATCACGCACACCCTATTATATTACTGTACCTGTGCCTAGGTCACCTGAACTGGATACCCCCAGCGCACAACTGGGTTGCTGGTCCTGCAACTAGCACTAGTACCTTCGGACACAGATTCCCCAGTCCTAAGTTGGACACGCGCACCCACAATACTGTACCAGATTACAGATCACTGCCAAACCTCCTTCACATCACCACCATCTGTCTCTAGTCCAGTTTTTGACCACAACGGTGGGCCAGCCCTTCCCACATACCACCCACCAGCCACGAATACTAGACCTCTCTTAGGGATCACGCGCCAGTGAGTTCATATACCATCTAAGGCCATCTACCTAATTAGTCTCTTCACCGCCTCGCGCTTTTGCCCACCGTTTCTTCCTTCATGATCTGTCCTTTACCTCCCGCAGCACCATCCAATCCACACAACTCCATCCTGAAGACAATCTCAATTGACGAGGATCGAAACGTCGTTGACAACACAGCGCAAAACATGGCACATACTCTACAATGGCTCATTGTGAATTGCTAATTACCCAAATCAGTCACTTATGTAATTGAAACTAGCCTTGAGCGACATGATCCCACTCACCGTATATAATTTACACAATTGTCTACTTTGCGCCGTTCACGTTGTCCACTTTGTCACTTGCGTCGCCACTTATGTCACCTGCACATACCTAAGCACCAAGTGCAATCGAGTTGTTATTGATTTCTCACTTACAGTGCTGCTAGAGCTGTATATTATGCCTCCACGCATTCCTTGCTAAAAGTATATGATGAATAACAACCAAAACTTAATTTGATACAAGTCTCCTTATTTCTGTACCTGTAATGCTTTCAGCATACATGTTTAATCGTCTCCAGAATAATACCTGTTGGGATATTGTTTGTTTCTTCTACTATAGACAAAAGGCATGATTTAGGATTAGCAGACAGAGTAAAGGCAGAGAGGAACGATAGTGGAGAACTTTACTGTTTTTACTCCGTCTGACTAATTTAGAGATGTCTACCAACCCGACAGACAACTCTATACATTAGCAGGAATTTCTATCATGGATGGTAAAGTTTAATGGATGGCTCCACCAAACATGATGATTGGCTATCAGACTTTTACAAAGTTGTTTATTTTTCAAAAACAAACTCCCAAAGCAGGCGTTAAAAAAGAAAACAAACACTAATGACCACTACACAGGTTTTTTTCCGTTGTATGCGGGTACGTTTTTTTTTTTTTTTTACTATCCCTCATTGCCAGAATATGCCTGATGGAAAGATAGAGAAAACAAAAGACATCAGGTGGTCTGCTGTAAATAGGGTGATCACACAGATTCCTTACTTCTAATGGCACATTCCCTGTCAGGCCATAGAAGAAAGTTTTATACTGACAGAGTACATTTTACTTTGTCTGCATAAAACTTGTGGTCCACCAGACTCGAAATTGGGCAGGTGGCCCTTGAGTTTGGTGGACAGGGTACTCCGTCACCTTTGCAACAGAGTACGTGCCTGTCAAACTCTAAATCAGCCCCAGAGGCCCACCTAATGCAACCACTATTGATCCTGGTCCTTTTGGGAACAGTCCATCCTGAACCTTGGTCACATCAGACATTCACCCTGTCTTCCACTGCTTTTTTAGTTGGGAAGTTTGAGATTCCCACCCCCTAAGTCCCACTGACTGAGCTACTCCCTTGGCAATGAGTGAACACTATTGAAAGTAAATAATGCGCCTAGCGCCTTCTTCACTAGGGGCCACTGTGGTCATGACACTCACATCAGGGGAAGTAAGGGTAGTGCCGGGAGCAGTAAACAGCAAGCCAGGGATAGACTCCGCTACCTCCAGCTGATCTTAATCCATTTCAATGATTAATTTCCCTGGAAAATGGCTGGTGCCCCTCTAGTTGGAATTATTACAGAGTCAAATAGTTGGCCTCTACCCCACGAGTATACCGTTTCTGTACTCATGTTGTAAGGGCCACTGACCCACCTTGTGGAAATCTAGTGTGGGCTGTGTTACTCTCCACAACTGCCCCTACATTCTCTGGCGAATTAACCAAATACTTAAATTGAGATAACTGACAGGAATGAATGCATGAGAAACTGTCCTCAGGATATTCTGGCTGTGGGCCCCGTAGCAACAGTTCCTACCAGGTTCGCCAAAAGCTGATTTATTAGCTGTGCCCTTTCCCGAAATACTGATTCTGCAATAGTTGTTTTTCAATTACCTGGCTCTGTGGGTTGAGTCCAGAAGTAGGCCAGAAAGGAGCCAGTTCCAGTACAGTTCCGTTTTCCTGCTCATGAGAAGGACCGCAAACAGCTTAAGAACTAGGATCTTGAATTGTCATTATAATTGGGGGTTGGCCTCTCCCCAGATCCCTCTGGGGCACTCAGCCTTGGTATAAGGGGAAGATGATGACCTCCTCTTGACTTAAATGGACTTTTCCAATTGCTTCGTCACAGAAACCAAAGCCTGCTGACCTGTCTTGACATCAAAATTTGTGCTAGACTAAGCTAGCACCTGAGCATGCCATACAACCTTTAACTGACACACCAGTTAGGTAAAGTTCTGAGACCACTGCAGAATGCTACTGATGGAGCGGTAATTTCTTCTGGTTGTTTCTCAATGCAAAACCCTCATGCTACCTCTAATTTACCGCTCAAAAGGTGTTGGGCCCTTCACACCATGTATTACCTTCAGGAGACTTTAAATAAAGATGAACAGTCAAAAATGCAATTATTATTTAAGCCAATAAAGAGAGTTGTTGAGTATTTAAAGGGTTTTATTTTCTAGTCAAAAGTCAATTTTTCTCTGACCCTTTATTCATTAGTAAAATATCAATCAGGTTACAGAATTTGGAAAACAGGAAAAATAGCATTAATACAGAACACATTACAGTATGCATATAAGCATTACATATAGGAAAGAAAATGTGGCGCAAAATTTCAGTCAAAACTCTTAAAGAGTTTCTAAGAAAAATAGTCTTGCAAGGCTAATCAAAAATCAAATAGTTTGCAAAAATCTCCCATTAAGAGAAATAAATGCATAAGTCAAATAAATCTTTTTAGACCTAATTAATTAGTCAAAGCATAAACGTATAGTTTAGCATCTAAATCTAAAAAGCCTTTCTATCTGTTGCTGTTCTTCTGCATCTGTCTGTGTCTAAAGAGCAAGCAGGGAGTGAGACAGCCCGCCCTTCACAGAACCTCAAAGGAATGTGGCCTGCAGTGCCAAAATATGACGTGAAAGCAGGAAACCTCCCCCTCACTCTCCTCAGACGCAAACCTCCCTTCACAGTCTCCCGGAACGTTTCTCGTACCTAACCCATAGAATGAAGCAAAGTCTAAGCCAAAATGAGCAAGAAGCCAGCTGAGCTAAGAAAGCCAGCCCCCATCCAGAGAGGTCCTTATTTATACACAAAATTTTGGCAGACTACACAAAATGTTTCATCTTCAGGAAAACCTGTACGTGATTGGTCAGTCATGATGGCATGAGTTCTCACTACCCTGACTTATTCTAAAAAACCTGACTTTACCAGTTTTAACAAAAGAAGCATACATGAATAACTACATTTATAAACATTTGCAACATTTACTAGGAAAAATGTTTCATTCTAATTCTTCCTTCCTTCCTTCCTCAGCGCAGTAGGACAGATACTTTAGTTAGCTGGTACATTGGCACAGTCACAAGAATGCACAGTTCAAGATGTCCTTGACTTCTTCGTGGTTTGAGTCAAGCTGGTGTCTGCGCATGCTCTCTTCTCTTTCAAAGCAAGCCATAGCCTTGCTGGTTTCACAGGCAGCCATTTAATGGTAGGCCCAAAAATAAAACAAACACAAATAGAATATTAATTTCATGCAAATCAGCCCATTATGTTTCCCAACTCCATACTAATACCCCTTATAAATGTTTACTTAGCCAAGCTATTAGTGTAAAGAAGCTTTTCTATTATGTATGACAACATGCAAAATAAATGTGGAATGTGCAACATAGCACATTTATGCTTTAGTGTAAAAGTTAAAAGCACACACAGTTTATATAGCGCACACAGTTAATACAACACACACAGCAACATGCTTTAGTGTTTTAAATAGCTTTTCATGCAAAAAAGCACTTAGCCCCCTGTGTAGTGTTTGGTGCATTATTCATTCACACACATTATAGAAAGAGGTGTTATTAACTGAAAATATTTATAAAAATATGCAACAAGTCAAAGTCTTTTAAGACAGGAATAGTGTATTTAGATTACATGGGATGCGCTGGGAAGAGAAAAACACATTCTATTAATCTTCAAAGCTAAAAAGGCCACTTTTCTCTACATTGTAAAAAACACATGTTAATTCAGCAAAAGCATTTTCAGACTGAATAGGCCTCACTTTCATGATTTTCATGTGCCAGGTTTTTAACCTGCACCAAAATGTGCATGGCAATTTAAATGCAGCCTGTCTGAAGCACAAAAAATAAAACAATGCCTGACTGCAGATGAAATCTACTCCATCTTTACTAAATAGGCTTTCGCTTTTCCATGGTGTGTTTTTGGCTTCAGGGAAAAGCATTGGTTTATATGGTATGATAACTCAACAACAGAGATCTGTGTAACCTGTTCTGTTTTGCTCATTTTAATGGTTTGTGATGTATCATACCGACTCCTAGAGAGTGTTTGTCTTCAAAAGCATGAGGGGTGATTTGCATCTCAAACTTGTACGAAATCTTCACACATTAGTTCTTTCTCTCGTAGGTGCATTTTATACAGCAAGTGATCGTTTTTTGATTGGTGTTTTCACTACGGCAAGGTTTTTTTGTTTTTTAAAGAAAAATATTTTAGATTGGACTCAAAATGCAAGCCAGACCTATTGGCTTTGACCTCCTTGTTTCATCATTGGTGATTGGTCTGTTATATAGTATCCAACCCTTAGCTCTGAACCACCTCTGTGAGTACGTCTTGATTGCATGAGCTCAGAGTCAAGGGACATGAGGATGAGGAGTCTTGGCTCTCCTGTTATGACAGAAATATCCAGGAGCCTTTGACATTTAGGAGCTACTCCATTAGCTTTTTGTCTCTGACTCAGATCCCGTGCTAGAGCAGGGTTCACCCCAGGATTTTGATGATGATGATGGTGAGAAAAATGGCATGTCCCCTTCATTTGACTCATAATGCCTTATAACTTAATTTTCAAAACACCAGTGAGCTTCATATCTCACCTGAGACAGACTTGGATCGCCATATGGACCCCCAATAGAAAAATAAAACTCCAGTTCAGTGGGTGGTGCATGCGTGATATGCCTACTCTGTCCTCCTGCAGTGATAGGACGAGATTGACGTCCCCTCCCCACAGCAGCACAGATGCCCCCCCACCGCTTGAATCTTGTGCCATAACTGGTGGAAGAATTCCGGTTTATCTGTATCGGGTCTGTATGTGTTTACAATGGTGACCTGCTGACTGCAGAGTTTTCAGTGTAGGATTATATAACTCCCTTCTGAGTCTAACACGGTCTGTTGTGTTTGCCAAGGGGTTCCCTTTCCGCACTAAAAGTGCCACCCCCTGGAGTAGTTGGAGTAAATAAACTGCTATATCTCACCCTATCTGTTGGAGTTGAGCCGCATGCGCGTCATGTCTGTTAAATGCGTTTCCTGCAGTAGGCAGATATCTGCCCCATGTCTTGTGAGGTAGGAGTGTATTAATCTGGATTTCCTGTGGCCATTAATACCGCGTATGTTCCATGTGATTCATTTTAGTGTGAACATCTTATCCTGTGTATTTCCGATGTATTGTGTACAATTTGCAGAGGTTTGATCCCGGCTGTCCCCCTTGTTTAAAATGTCTGGCCCCCACGTGAATGCGGCACACAGTGGAGTCTAATTTGTGTGAATGTTGCGGGTATTTCAAGCGGCTGAACAAACAAACAAAGCAATAAACTTCCCCTACCCACCCCTCACCCACACCAACCCCCCAATCAGGTTGTGTATTCATCCCCTTAGCCAACCCAACTCCTGTTATAACAGCCTAGGCGAACCTAGGGTAGATGAGAATTCTCCCTGGGGGGAGTGGAGTCGCCGGAATACACCCCTGTCTTGTATGACAGGATGGCCGAGCATATTATAGTTTAACTTCCACGGTGCAGTTCTTATGTCTATCTTGAGTCTTATGCCGATTCGCTGCCGAATTGTGTCAACTTGGCTTCTCATTCCTTCAGGGATCTCTGGAACGAGAGGGAGATTAATCCGAGCATTGATATCTATATTAGTGATAGCAGACAGTGTAAGGTTTGATCAGATGCTCCCGCGCCCAAAGCAACGTCCTCAGTCATTATCGCTTAACCTGCCGGTTAGTGACTCTGCCCAGTCGCCGCCTGTAATTTCTTTTAGTTGCTGTTTGGCAAACTTGCATGCAGCACTTGCATCCGTGAAGACAATAGGTTTTCCATCCATTTGCACCTACAGCTGGTAGTGTAGAGTAATGCATATTTTATGTCCGCTTGTTGGAGCAGCTTCTTGGCCTGTACATATTCTTGATACGCTGCTTGTACTTGTGTGAAGTCCGGGTATATAGTTATTGTATTTCCCTTATATTGGAGCACTCCTTTCTTGAGTCGCAGCACTGAGTCCCTATCCCTATAATTCAGGAGGCAAGCAAGAATTGCGTGCACTGGCGCGCCTGGCGTGCCTGGCCCAGTGAGTGGTGCGCTTGCTCCACTAAAAACATGTCCGAGAGGTCTCTCCCAAAAAGATCCTTCAGCATGTTTTCAACATATTTTTCCATGCTTGTGATTTGTGTGGACTCTGGAATTCCAATCATGCGAATGTTGTTGCGACGGGAACTTGCCTCCAAATCCTCATTCTTTGCTTTCATTACTTGGAGTACTTTGTCCATGCGCAGCAATTTTTCATGTGTTTCTGTCTGGCGATCGTCAGTGTCTGATACTCTAGTTTCTAACGTGTCCAAACGGGCTTCGTTCTTATCCACCTTCTGTGTGACAGTTTCTAAGCGTGCAGCAATTGAGTCAATCTTAGAGACACTTGTCTGTAAGCTGGCCTGCATCACCCTAAGCAAAGATCTCAGATCCTCCTCTTGCGTGACATCCATGGCAGGGCCCTCAGCTTCTGTGGGCTGCGTGCCGCTGCCTTCGTGCTGTCTTGTTACCCTTTTGTCGAAGGTTAATTTCGACTGCTTCCCATCAGGTTTCCCCATGCTTTGACACAGTGGGGAGCCCGTCGCTTAACAGCCCCGGTTGAGGGGTGTCTCCTTGTGAATGTCTCTGTAGGGAGGAAGCCTCGGCCCTCTCTCAGTACCCTAACCTTTCACTAGTGCCCAGAGCCTGCTCCCAATGCGGTATGTATACGTGATTGACCCTGTCTGCTCTGGCCCTAGCTAGTAGTGTTGTGCAATGTTGTGCAATGTCCAAAGGTCTGTTCCTCTGAGGGAAAGCCCTGAGGTCACCAGTGCTACACTAATCTCTTCGGTTCTGCTCTCAGCATCGCATTTAACCCCCTGTGTACTTCAGTCCTGTCTTCAGCATTTGTTTTGGGGGGTTTGCCTCGCGTGTTTGTGCAGGGACTCAGAGCCAGATAGCGGGTGGTGCAGTCTACAGGCCGCCAATGGTTTGCTGTCAGTTTTCCACTGTTACCGGTATTGTGGTTGCCAGCCAGTGCTCGCTTGCTGTGCGGGTCAGGCAATCTTGCTGTTTATTGCGGTATCTGTCCACCTGCCGCTGTCCCTATGTTTGCCCCGTGCCTTATGGAGAGTGCGCTTACTGGCATTCCGCTCCCTCACCAATGCCGTTGCTTCACACAACCTGGGCGGCCTGCGCTGTGTGCGACAAGGCCGGAGCTGGAAAAGAGGCACCCCCGCCAGAGCAGTAAACAAACACGGCAACCTCCAGCTCACTAGCAGATGCCCAGTTTAGGTACCCCACTCCAGTGCGCCACTCCCCCTCCCCAGCCCAGGCCATGCCCGCACCCCACCGAGTCCGCTGCTACTGTGTCTTCGGCACCGGGGGTCACTGCTTGTTCAAATCTGATTTACCGGCGCACTTCTCGCCGTTCTGCACTAAAGGGGCTTCCAGTGTCTTCAGGACGGCAGGATCGCTTTGCCGGAAGGCTGCTTCACCCACCGCACTCCTGGGCCGCCTCCGGAGCTGCATGTTTTAGGCTGCACCAGGCCGCAGAAGCACGCAATTACGGAGTCAGCAATCCGAGGTCCCCATTCCGCTGGAAAGTCGCGATTCCTGCCACCCAGTTAGTTAAGGTGCGTCTCACGTTAAGTTGAATCAGCAGGATACGCTCGGATAAATTACGGATTCACGGGGCGTGGCTTGCAGCTGAGCAAGATGGCCGCAGCCTAAGTGAGCTCCGAGACCGAGGGAGCCTCCGTAATAAATCTGCACACTAATCCTGCATACCGACGGGTAAAAAAAAATGAGGAAGGCTGAGAGCGAAAAGCTGGCGGTGCAGATTGCGACGCTCTGAAACTTTCTGGGATGACGGCTGCAGAGTTATATGCAGAGGAGTAGGAGTGCCTTCCAGTCGAGCTGAAGCAGGGACCTCGAGTGCGCCTGCCCCTCGCAACCTCGGCGTGAGTGGCGGCACCTGGCGAGAAGACACACAGCCGGCAGGTGAAACTGGAGTCCGAGGGCCGCCGAGTTCCTCTGACCCGTGAACAGACCGGGACCCCAACAGCTGACACATCAGATTACAGGGTGAGCCTTGCAGCGTTCGCGCTAATGCTTAGGTGGGGGCCAACCTGCAGAGGAGAGCTTTCTGGTGAGTCTACAAGGAGAATGGACTGGGGCACGGTAGCATCGACAAACAGTGACAGCCATTAGGACTCCTGGGGTCTCCAGGAAGCACGCACGACTCCCCCAGCCCTATAAGGATGGCACCACGTGGCCCGCAACAGCGCCAGGTGGGGAGTGCATAGGGCGCTCACCACGGCAGTTGGACGTGGGTGGCTGGGACGCGACCCCCTCACAGAACTTTCCCACTTCAAATAAGGACGGCTTCATGTTGGGGATCCGTGGCCTGTGTCACTGATTTTTGCAGACGGCGAGAACGTCAGCTGCAACCCTGATGACCAAGACGCCCTAGCCACAGCACTATCATTAGACTCCGTCTAGAGAGCCCCGACCCCCATATAAGCTGACCTCTTGCTGGGGCATCGGACTAGCACTGCTCGCCGGACAGCGTAACTTGCCTGAAAACCGGGGGCTTCATAGCACCAACAATTACGGGGGCATATTGCATGCCATCTCCATCGCCCAGCAATACCAGTGGAGTTAAAGGGCAGGAAACTCGAAAGGCCATGCGTTGTGACTAAGAACGCGGCAGGCAGCGGCGAATACTGCCCTCCCTCCTCGCAGATAGTGGAACAACTGAAACTCGGGCCAAGATGGCGGGCCGTGGTACGCGAGGAATGCCTGCTGGAAAGTTGGAGAAATTTGCTTACAATAAAGACCAGGTCGAAAAGCAGCAAGTCAATCCGGCCCAAATAGAGGCTCCCACACTGCAAGCCTCGGATTCAGTCACGCTAGTAGACATCATGGCCACCCTACAGCAAGTCCAGTCATCTATAGGTACGATCTCAACAGACATATCTCTGATATGGGCCGATTTTTCCTAGTTGTCAGAAAGACTAACTGAGGTTGAGTCTACGACGACAGTACTATCCATGGATACGGACGCGTTGCAACAGTGGAGACAGACAATAAGCTCATCCTCGCCAAACTGGAAGATAGAGAAAGTTGCTCACGGCGCAACAATGTCCACATTATTGGAGTACCATAAAATGTGGGTGGGCCGGCCCTGCACTTCTTTGTTGAGGACCTCATAAAAAAACAGCTGCAACCGCGAGGACTGTTGTATTTCTTTTCAGTGGAAAGAGCGCATCGTGTACCTGGTGGAAGGCCCAAGCCGGGTGCTCCCCCTAAACCGATTCTAGCACATGTCTTCAATTTTCAAGACTGTGACGCTATTTTGCAAGCAGCGAGAATAGCCCTAAAGATCCGTCTGGAGAACCATGTGATCACAATGTACGCGGACTATACAGCTGCGGTAACCAAACAACGACGAGGTTTTATGGAAGTTAAAAAAGAATTAAGAGACAAAGAACTCAAATATTCAATGCTCTTCCTGGCGAAACTTAGAGCAGAGGCGGAAGGGAAAACATGGTTCTTTGCCACACCGGAGGAAACCCGCGTCAGGCTGGACGGGTGGCGCCCAGCGACGAGGCCCATGGAACCTAGGACCCAGCAACAAAACCGACGCCAGGAGTCACAAGGATCACGATCCGTTGAATCCAGCGACAAGGGGGAATGAGTTGCCTCGGACTGTTGCTTGAGCCTTTTTTTTACTATAAACTCATCTACTGTCCGCCCTGTCCGAAAAGCGCACTGACTCTTCCAATCACCTGGGCCCTACACACGTAGATCAAGTATTGAGATAACCATGTTTCAACAGGCAAGAACTATACCTCCAGATAAGATGTAAGCCGTTGCTGAAGTATCATATCGAGGGAGCCTCCAAAGCTGTCGTCAGACTCTCACCCCCCACGCAAGTACTTGTTATGGGGATAAAGCACTCTGCTTAGTTGGGGTGGCAGGTAGTTTGGGGTCCGCCAGGCAGGGAGGCAGGGAGGGGGTAGGGTAAAGATTGACAGTTCTTGTTTCTAAGTTTGTTTTGGTTCAGTTTATCAGATACATTCACATCAACAGACTACGGTGGACATCGCAAAAAGCTCTGAATCCCTACACGATTACAAGCGCAGATGGCACACATCAATCCACTGACAGATACCCCGGTTAACCTATTCCAATACCCATAGGGAAACCCCCCCATCCTTTCACTGTGCTCTCATGGAACGTGAACGGACTGGGAGACAAAATTAAAAGGGGTCTAGTCCTTCAATACATAAAGTGCAAAGGTCCAGTGATAGCTCTTATACAAGAAACACACCTGACAGGTTCAGCCACCAAAGTCTTGCACAGATGGGGATACAAGATGGCAATCCACTCAGAATTTAGCTCAGGCTCCCTTGGGGTGGGAATTCTGATCAACAAATGCTTTCCACTAATACTCATCGGATCCAAAACGGATGTTCAAGGGGTCTTTGCAGCACTGATGTGCCAATGGGAGGGGCGGTCATATAACCTGGTCTCGGTATATATCCCACCGGCGTTGCACCAAACGGCCCTCCCAGCATTAGGTAAATTTTTATTGTCCCTGCCATCAGGAGACATCATCATGGGGGGATTTCAATGCCATAATAGACTCATCTCTCGATAAACCGCCTCCCAGGTGAAGGACTGGGTTTTTCTAAGACCCAGCGGTGCCAGGGGACAACACCTAAAACCTTCGTGGGTAACCTGTTCCGGCGTACAAGTGACAGAGACACGGGACACTTCCTTCGGCGTCAAAGATTCGAGGTTTATTTACTGCAGGGAACACAGAAGTCACAGGAAGTACAGCGTGTGTATGTTCGTGGAGACTGCTTCAAATTGCTACTGTAGGTCGCTCCTTTTATACACATTTCTGTCATACGTTAACATGGCACACTAAGGTTTACAACTTGGTTCCCAACATTATCCCCAAGAGGGGTCGCTTTGATGTATTCAGGGTCCGGAACATAAGTGCGTAAACATTTGGTAGTTCCCAACTGTAAAAGCCCATCTTCCCACCATTAGTACATTCCAATCAGCAATAAACAGATCGAAGAAGGAACAAAGACAGGTGCAGAGGAAAACAGGACAGTGGGGAGATCGGAAAAGGGTGTAAAAAGGGTGTTCTCGGGAAACACGAGCTGCAGGCATCAAAGAGACGCGCCTAATGAGATGCACGGCTAAGACAATAGACCGGCACGGCGAGATGAGCCTCGAGCGGGGCCATCTGCCTTACAGTATCATCCCCCTCATCATAAAGACACTTTTAACGGAACATGTGTCTTCCGCAAGAGTCTTGGGAATCCCAGGGTCGCGAAGAGGACACCGTCCGTTCGCTGGCTACTTGAGGGCAAGAGACAAAATGGATGCCGTATCTAAGATGGAACCCGTGGGCTCAGATGAAGAGACCCACAAAACAAAAGAACGGTTTAGGTTAGCACAGCGAAACTGCGCACACTTACTAAACTCGTCATTTGCGGTTCATAGATACCAGACTCGACCATATTCGTACGAGTCGAAAACACCACTTACATTTGTCACGGAACCTCAGACGCTCCTTTTGCCCTCATGTAGGCAAGCACTAGTCTGAATCATATTCGATATTCATCAAACCGTCTAGATGTTGCTGCAACATAATTCTATCCAACTGAGCAGCTTTGGTAACAGGCGGCTGTCTTATACACGTCGTAGCACAGAGGCCACATAAGGCAGGACCACACTGCACACAAAGGCAACACGTGAACAGAAAAGCTGCAACAACTCCGATGATCATCAGAATCTTCCAACCCCAAGTCGACATCAAGCCCCAAAACCACCCAAGTAACGTCCAATCCCCTACGTCCACGTGTATGGCTTGATAGACAGTCGGAGCGTTATCTGGAATGAAAATACAGCAGCTCGAATGGATCACCTTACATACCCCACCCCGATCTGCTAATACAACGTCTAAAACCATACGGTTTTGTAACGTCATAAGCCTGTCCGCCTGAAGTTCTGTGGTGATATTACCAAGGGCACTGGCAGTGATATTAGCTGTCGATTCCACCACTCGGGTCAATTTTCTCAGGTTCCTACTATTAACCATAGGTCCCCAAAACGGAAAGAAACCCTTGAAAAAGTCTCCTGCCTCTTGACCGGCAGTGTCTTCTTCGCTAATCACGCCTCTCACAACTCTAGTCTTGTGATAGTCTGCGTCAACAGTGAACGTCGGAGGCAACAAATTTGCAATATAACATGAGCCCACAAAGTCAGAAGGCAACCATGTATATGCACGATCATGGCAGACGAAATATGTACCCTTGACAGCCAGAAACACAGGGGAAGAGGACATCGGCAAAATGTAAAACTCGGAGCAAGCACTCTCTCCGAGTCGAGCTCTCGCTCTTCGGCCACGACCCATTAAGCAAAGGTTACCAAGGTGGGGTACGACCCATATCGGGGGCGAGCTTCTAAGCTGTTTTTCACTCACGAGCGCACTATACTCAACCTTACTCAGGACCCTATAGGCTTGTACCTCTTCCTCCGGGATGAGCGACGGGTCATAGATATCCCTATCTAAATCCTCTATCGCTGTAGCCAAAGGCTTGTGATACGAGCCAGGACCGAGGTAGGAAGAACGTGGCTCTCGATTGGGGGAGGAATCTAGTGCACTTCGAAACATTGTTTGAAATGCTCGAGCTGAACCCTGGGAACTATAAGGAAGGACCAGATATGGAATTCCCTTATCCGTTGTATGTGGCATTAACCCATACACCCAACAATTAGTAGTGTTAACCACTAACTGGTGCTGATGAAGGAGCTGAATAAAGGAATTATTTCGGAATTCTGCACGTCTAGCCTGTTCGTGTTCGGGTAAGATATGGAAGGAATGAGGGGATATAGTGGAAGTAGGTTTAGGTTCAGAAGTAGGAGTAGGTATGGCAGAAGATAAGAAGTACGACATCATATAATACACCCCACCCGCCAATAACAAAGAAACAATTAGTAGCAGGAGGAACACCTGAAACACAAAGCATTTGGTACGAGTAATTTGTTGCAGTTTGAATCTTTGCGCCTGAGATTTTTCCAAATCCACAATTTTTGAGAACGCCATCCCCTAATACCGTCCGCAACGTTTCTTGACGCACTTCGTTCTGTGTAGCAGTAGTCGATCCCTAGGAGTTCCTAGGAACCGACGGCCTTTGACCTAGTGTCAAGACCTACTAACCAGAAGGAAGTACACGCGCGGCCCTACGGTTCACCTGGATGTAAGGTATTTTATATACAAGTATGTACAAAAGTCTCTCAGCTGTGGAAGCAAAAACACATGTGGAAAAACTCAATATTTACAAAAGTCACAATAATATGTATGTTTGGACTGATCGTGGCAAAAGGGGGTTACGTAGATATCAAAAGGAGAGAAACGAATCTCTTTATTAGTCTTTAGGATTAGATCGCAAAAAGTATTGCCTCTTTCCAGGACCTGTCTGTTCATCAAACAAGGGATCCGATGAGGGAACAGAGTTCTGTTGATCAGTCGATTGTTCCGACCTTGAGTCGTGTGATGATGAATGTTCAACAATGTCTTTCTGCTGCACTGAGGATTCTCCAACAGGTTGTGCGTCGCTAAAAGGTACAAAGGTCCGCGGTCCTTCGGTTTCAGATGAAGCAATGCCCTTCCTCACCCACGAGTCTGCCGGTAAAGGTATAGGTACCTTCTTGGTGTGGGTGGCATGCACCCAGTGTTTGCGTCCCTCCAAGCGGACAGCAGTTCTCGTGGCAAGGAGGACCTGGAAGGGTCCAGTGAAGCGAGGTTCCAGATTCTTCTTGCGAGTGAAGTTTCTGGTAACCACCCAGTCTCCCGGTTGGAGCTGGTGGCCTGGACCCTCCGTCTGCGTCGGCAATGCTTCAAAGACCTGTTGATGAATTAACCTCAGTTTAGCAGTCAGATCATAAAGATAATCAATCAACATCGGGTACTCAAGATTAGAAAACACACTTGGTCTAGGGACCCCCCAAACATTCGCAGGACGGCCGAACACTATTTCATAGGGACTAAGCCCTACTCGGGAGTGTACAGTCGCCCTTGTTGACAACAAAGCTAAAGGCAAAGCGTCAGGCCAAGAGAGACCTGTCGTGGCCTGAATCTTCGCTAGTTTGAGTTTAAGGGTGCCATTATACCCTTCAACCAAACCTGCTGACTGGGGATGATTGGCACTATGGAACTTCTGGGTAATTCCAAGGCCCTTACACACACTCTTCATTACACTTCCTACAAACTCACTTCCGTTATCCGACCATACAATTCGCGGCATTCCATACCGCAGGAAGTATTCCTTCAGTAGGATTTTCGCAGTGGACATAGCAGTGTTGTCTTTAAGAGGGTAGGCTTCAATCCATCGGGAGAATGCGCAAACCACAACTAAAACGTACTTCAGGTTATTGCATCGCTCCATATGGATGAAGTCTAGCTGTATTACTTCAAAGGGACATGAAGGGGGTGCAAAATGGCCAGCAGGTGTAGGGGTTCCCTTACCAGGATTATACATCATACATATCATACAATTCTTCACCAATCTTTCAGCACACTTCGTAATACCATCATTCTTCCACACGGGGGACAACAACTTACAAATACCTTTCGCACTAATATGTGCTAACCCATGTGCCATTGTCACAACAGCTAGCACATATGCGTCTGGCAGCATCCACCTCTTGTGCTCCGACAAATCAGTCCAACAACCATTCGCATCCAACTTTCCCGTACTTTCTTTCCACTTCGCCTTTTCAGTCTCGGTGGCCTCATTCTGTATCGCTTTCACACTCTCGATGGTATCCTCACACATACTCGTTTCTGTAGGCCACCTTACCGAACTCGTCACATACATTCTAGTGCTAAGGTTCCGGGCAGTCTCCTTAGCAGTCTCATCCGCAAACGCATTACCACGACCTACATCATCCGTCACTTTACGATGCGCACTACATTTAACAATCGCTATCTGCTTAGGCAAAGTAAGTGCATCCAAAAGATCATTCACAAGTTGTCCATGCTGAATCTTCGTACCATGCGACGTCATAAAACCTCTCTCTCGCCACAATCATCCAAAACTATGCGCAACGCCAAATGCGTATTGACTATCAGTAAACACATTCACCCGTTTCCCTTTCGACAACACACACGCTCTAGTCAGAGCTATCAGCTCCGCAGCCTGAGCAGAATTCTGATTCAATCTCGCAGCTTCCACAACAGTGTTCAAAGTTACCACAGCATACGCAGTCGTGACATCACCATTCGGTAATTTAAAACATGAACCATCCACGTACAAAGTCCCATCGGGATCACCCAAAGGAGTGTTTTTAAGGTCCACGCGACCTTTTGTTTCTTCCTCGGTCCTTAAATACCAGTCATGAGCTGTTACTTCATCTGACTCTGTACTGATTGGCAATAAAGTCGCCGGGTTTAGGACATTACAACGTTTTATCTGAATATGACTTGCCAAACGCGTCAATTCATACCCAGACAACCTTGCACTCGTCAAGTGCTGAGTTTTTGTACGATTTAAGAGAGTGTCAACTGCATGCGGAACCATCACCGTAAGCATATTATCCATGACCAATCCTGCTGATTGTCGGATGGACACCGCAGCTGCCGCTGTTGCTCTCAAACAACTCGGCAATGCTCTAGCTACCGGGTCCAAGGTCGAGGAAAAATATGCACATGGACGTTGCTTATCACCAAAAGGTTGCGTCAAGACACTCAACGCACAACCTTCTCTCTCGTGTACGTATAACGTGAACGGCTTACTGTAGTCAGGGGTACCTAACACAGGGGCCGAACACAACGCGTCACGTAATTCAGAAAAACTTTTCTGACATTCTTCCGTCCATGGTAAAGGAGTTGGAACATCCTTACACGTAAGAGCCACCAATGGCTTCGCTAATAGTGAAAAATTCGGGATCCACTGTCTGCAGTATGACGTAATGCCCAAAAAGGCACGCACATCTCTCTGAGTTGTTGGCACAGTCATCCGGGCAATCGCAGCAATTCTCTCTGGGGTCAACCTTCTTCCCTCCTTTGACAATAAGTGACCTAGATACGTTACTTCTTGACAACAATATTGAAGTTTAGAAGGAGACACCTTATGATGTAAGTCACAGAGATGTTGCAATAACAACACCGTAGCAATTTTACAAATGTCCTGAGTATCTGCAGCAACCAATAAGTCGTCAACATATTGGATCAAGGCTGCACCAGCCGGCAACATAAACGCATCTAACTGGCCTTTTAAGGCTTGACTGTATATTGATGGACTTTCACAGTAGCCCTGAGGAGCACGCTTGAACCGGAAGCTGCGTCCACCAAGAGAGAAACCGAAAAGGTCTCTGCTCTCCTCAGCAATCGGAATACTGAAGAACGCATTCTTCAGATCGATCACCGAAAACCAAGATGCCGATGCTGGAATCAGAGTCAGTAGCGCCGTGATGTCGGGCACAACAGGGAACTGAGGAATCACAATTTTATGTACCTCCCGTAAATCGATAACAAAACGATAGACAGGTGGTTTCAAAGGATCAGTACGTTTCAGAACAGGCAACACAGGACTGTTACACACGTTTCCCCGCGTCTCCTCAATAACATCTTTCTCGATCAAATCATAGATGATCGCCAACAATGCTCGTTCACCATCAAGAGAGATACGATACTGGGGAATACGTGGCAACCGCACATTAGACTTCAAATGGACAACATAAGGGGAGATGTCAAGCAGGCCCACATCATTGGGACCTGTTGCCCATAAAGATGCAGGAAGAGAACTCAATTCCGGTGGAAGCTTATCGAGAGACAAGTACATTGGAGAGATAACTCTCTCACCCAAAGTAAGCTTCACTCCCGCAGGAGAACAATACAAAGTCGCATACAAACGTTTGACAAATACAGTCCCAAAAGATTTTCACCACTACCAGTGGTTAAAATCAACGGGGCATCGAGCTCACGTGGCCCAATTGTAAGAGACAAAGGGCGTGAAACTGGATTGCTAACAGGGGCGCCAGAGAATCCAACGGAAACATTTGTTAAGCCAGACAAAGGTGCGCCAGGGAGTTTCGAGTGCATTATGGAACTTTTCGCCGCACCAGTGTCCAACAGAAAAGGCTCAACGACGCCCGAGGTGGCAACTGCGACGTAAGGCCCTCTCTGATCAACCGGAACTGATACCACTCCCTCTCCTTGTCCATGGCTGTCCTAGTAATTACCGTCGTCATTTCCATGATCGACGTAATAATCATCTACATTATACTGAGCAGATCGCCCTTGCGACGATCCACGCTGATCAAAACAATTATTGGAGTCAGTAGTGTTAGTGGAACGATCGTTCTGAGCACCACGACCCCTACCACGTGATGTCTGTTGAGAACCACCACGACCTCCTCTAGATGTGTTACCACTATAACGCTCATTCAAAACGGGGCAGTTGAATTTTATGTGACCCTCCTGTCTACAGTAGGCACACTGATTGTACCCTAACGACGATCTTTGTGAGGGGGAATCATTTCGTGGTTGTGACCTATTTGATTGAGGCTGAGATCTATTACGTTGCTGTGAATCATTCTGATTCGAACGCGGAGGATACGCCTGTTGCAATAACACTTTAGTTTTGAGTTCTTTCGTCTTCTTGTCAGCACGATCGTTCTCCTCTTTCTCCCTATTCTCATAATATTGAGCCGTAGCCAATATCTGAGCCGAAGTAGAAACAGCCCACGCACTCTCGGAATTTTTTAATTTGTTACTCAAGTCAGGCAATAAATTGGAAACAAATTTGTCCACAAACAACCTCTGACCACCTTCGGTACCCATATCTTGACCGCTGTGGTCGATGAAAGCCTCCTCGAATCTCGTGAAGAAATCCGAGACACTCTCATCCTTCTTTTGCTTACAAGCGGACAGTTTGTCCCAATTTACCCTCATGGCTGGCATAAGCGTTTTCATTAGAGTAATTATTCTCTGAGGGAGATCGGTAATGAGCTGTTCGGGTTTAGCCCCACCAACTTGTCGTGTGTCTGCCGCGATAAGAGCAGCCCAATCATCACCTAATTCCACCGCATGGTTTTCTTGACGAATCTTTGCCCATACCGGCTGCGGTACGACATTGCCAAACAGCATATCGATATCGGCAAGATTCATTATCGTAGCATCTACAAGCTGCGATAATTCTTTATAGTACCCTGCAGGATTTTTGCGAGGGTCAGGCAAAGATTGCTTTACCTGCAAAACTTCTGATCTTTTCCATGGGAGGTGTATCCACACTCTCTGGAAATGTGCCAAGATCGGGGGCTGAGCCTGAGGATTAGCTGGCATCCATACTGGAGGAACTTCACGCATAGGAAACTGACCAGGTACATCTAGCGGTCCCTCAATATCTTCGACAAACAATGCTCGAGGCATCATAGAAGGACGAAGGGACAGTAATTGCTCGACTGCACGTCGAACATTGGTACCTATGATCATTCCACTCGAGAACTGAAGCTGCAGATTAGTCAAAGCAGTCATTACATCGTCAGATGCGTCAGCCGATATTAGGTCACGTAAAGCTTTGCACATTTCTTCAAAAACAAATCTTTGTGTCGGTATATTGAATTGTTCAAACGTTTTCAATACCGCACGTGGAGCATTCCTAGCAGGACATCTCACCCAACCCATAGCCATATTACACAATAAGTCGCGCTCCCTACCATCAGGAAGCTGACTACGTCTTTGAGGACCGTTCGAACCAGCGGACTCAAGAATAGGTCCAAGAGAAGTAAAGAAGTTAGCAGCTACAGAAGGAGTACGACGTCGAACAGACGGAGACAAAGAATAGCCCAGAGGGGTAACAAGAGAAGTACCAGGAACAGAAGGAACGGCAGGAGAAACCAGAACAGTAGAGACAGCGGGAGCAGGAGTATGAGGAAGTACGAGTGGAGGAGCAGTAGGGACAGGAGCAGGTAGAGGGGCAGGAACAGCGGGAAGTGCAGGGACAGGAGCTGGTTGGGGGACAGGTACAGGAGGAACCACAGGAACTGCGGTATCCTGTGCGTACGGAGGTGGTGATTTCATAAGATAAGACATTAAAGGGTCCTCAATACCTTCCTCCTTTTTGTCCGTATCCGCCGGTAAAGCAGGATAGCACTTATCGACAGACATACGTTGCAATCTATCAAAGACTTCCTTTTCCTTATCCTCCTTATCTCGCTGAAACTGCTCTGCTTTCTTTACAGTTGTAGCAACACCATCTCTCTGGCTACGTTTTAACAGTCTGATTTCTCTCTGTTTGGCTTCTTTACGCCACAATTGAAAAGCATCAAACATGGCCGGCCTTGATTTCTTCTTAAATAATTTAGTCTCGAGATTATCTAAGATCGGGGTCTCGAAACTACCATGAGGTGGCCAACTAAGGACACCATATTTTTTTGTGTAGCGGATCCAGTATTCATTAAAAGTAATCGGACCTAGTCCGTGTTTGCTGTAGAGCTCATAAGTGGGAGTTCCAACCGGAGGTATCGGACATGAATCCTCCAGTCGGGAATCCGTACCACAACAACGAAAACAACTGAACAAAGTACTACGGCTAGGCATCTCGCACACTAGCTGAGTTTCACAAACTTCAAGGGTTACGGGATTTACCAAGTCCCAGCAATGAACAAAACCCTCAGTTTTTGGCGTCTGCAGGCGTCAAATATTACAACCAAGAACCAAGTACTAAGAACGACAAATGCAATGGAACCATGCAACAACTAAGCAACCACAACTAACGACTCTGGGAGCGACCCACAAATACTTAACTCAAAGATCGATGGCGTCACCAGGATGGCCCGTCAATCGTCTCGCAGTACCAAGGTCTACGCCAGGCGCCAAAACAGGTCTACAGTCAGGGCAGCAGTCCGTCGCAGCCGTCAGGAGGCGGGAATCTTCGCGGGAAAAGTCGTTGGGCCACTTATTTCGACAACAGGATCGATGAAGCGGGGTGCACCTTCCCTCGGAGATTTCACACGAAGTTCCTCACGATCGTCGGGCTTGGACCGGTACCGCTGATGCAGCCCTATGTTGGGCGCCAACTGAAGGACTGGGTTTTTCTAAGACCCAGCGGTGCCAGGGGACAACACCTAAAACCTTCGTGGGTAACCTGTTCCGGAGTACAAGTGACAGAGACACGGGACACTTCCTTCGGCGTCAAAGATTCGAGGTTTATTTACTGCAGGGAACACAGAAGTCACAGGAAGTACAGCGTGTGTATGTTCGTGGAGACTGCTTCAAATTGCTACTGTAGGTCGCTCCTTTTATACACATTTCTGTCATACGTTAACATGGCACACTAAGGTTTACAACTTGGTTCCCAACATTATCCCCAAGAGGGGTCGCTTTGATGTATTCAGGGTCCGGAACATAAGTGCGGAAACATTTGGTAGTTCCCAACTGTAAAAGCCCATCTTCCCACCATTAGTACATTCCAATCAGCAATAAACAGATCGAAGAAGGAACAAAGACAGGTGCAGAGGAAAACAGGACAGTGGGGAGATCTGAAAAGGGTGTAAAAAGGGTGTTCTCGGGAAACACGAGCTGCAGGCATCAAAGAGACGCGCCTAATGAGATGCACGGCTAAGAAAATAGACCGGCACGGCAAGATGAGCCTCGAGCGGGGCCATCTGCCTTACAGTATCATCCCCCTCATCATAAAGACACTTTTAACGGAACATGTGTCTTCCGCAAGAGTCTTGGGAATCCCAGGGTCGCGAAGCGGACACCGTCCGTTCGCTGGCTACTTGAGGGCAAGAGACAAAATGGATGCCGTATCTAAGATGGAACCCGTGGGCTCAGATGAAGAGACCCACGAAACAAAAGAACGGTTTAGGTTAGCACAGCGAAACTGCGCACACTTACTAAACTCGTCATTTGCGGTTCATAAATACCAGACTCAACCATATTCGTACGAGTCGAAAACACCACTTACATTTGTCACGGAACCTCACAGGGACCCCGGTAGTACAAACCTCAAATTGACGGACTGATTGATGCCATCGGTTTAATTGACGTTTGGAGAACTAAACACTTGCAAGATAGACAATATATATACTACTCTGGAGTCCACAATAGCCTCTCTAGAAGTGATTACATATTCACGATAGCAACTGGGTTGGATCGGGTTATAGAGATTCAACACTTACCCCGGGGAATATCAGATCATCCCATAACGTAATACGGCGGAGGGTGTTCCCAATAAATCCGGGATATCTTAAAAAACACAAAATAAACAAGGGAATACGGTCAGCCATGAAGCACTATTTCACCGAGAATGAACACTCAGTGTCCTCCCCTGTAACACTCATGGAAGCCTATAAAACGGACTGCGTTGCCATGCAATTTCACTGAAAGCAGGACACAAGAAATCGCAGAGGCAACAGTTGGAAGACCTTGAACAGGGGGTGGCTGATGCTGAGGCATCCCACGTGCTTGCTATTACTGACAATACAACACATACGCTAAGTCTGGCACAGCAGGAAAATAAAACATTTGTGTGGGAGGAGGCAAAAGCAAAGCTTACAGCTACAGAGCACATTATTTACGAGGTGGGTGATAAGGCAGGCAAGCTTCTCGCCTGGCTGGACAAAAAAGACCGCGCCAGCCGGTGGATAGCCCAACTTCGTTTGGAAAGCGGAGATGTAACCGCGGACCCACAACGATTAGTAGACATCCTTGCCTCATATTATATGGGGGTATACACGCCAACGGCCACCAATACAATTGACAAGAACCTTGTCTTCCTCAAAGATATTCACATGCCCACACTGCCGCAAGATGCAGCATCGGCGCTTGACGCCGATCTAACCGCAGTCGAACTCACCTTAGCAATTGGGGCACTCCAAACCTGGAAAGCGCTAGGGCCCAATGGCATCCCGGTAGATATCTACAAAAAAATGGTGACCCAACTCACGCCACACCTTCTAAATATGTATAAGGCCAGTCTAGAAGTGGGAGAACTCCCCAGGGACCAGCGCCTAGCGACCATAGTTGCGATTCACAAGGCGGGCAAGCCACATCAAGAATGCGCTTCCTACAGACCAGTCTCCCTCATAAACACTGAAGCAAAAATATTGGCCAAGGCACTGGCAACGCAACTTCAACCATACCTAACTACACTGATCCATCCGGATCAATCGGACTTCATGCCCCACGTAATACGGCCCTGAATCTCCGCAGGCTCCAGGGTGTCATATCTCGAAAGTCCACTATTGCAGAAGATGCAGTAATTCTCTCGTTAGACGCCTGCATGACGTTTGACATGGTTAAATCGCCCTTCCTTTTTGCAGTACTCCGGCATATGGGATTTGGGCCCAAATTCTGTGACTGGATACACCTACTATACAACAAGCCTGTAGCACATGTTGTAGCGAACAGTCGAACTTTGAAGGACTACCCTCTTGGTAAGGGAACGACACAGGGTTTCCCAGTCTCCTCACTCTTGTTCGAGACAGTGCTGGAACCACTGGCGACTTGGATCCGTCAGGATCTGGTTATCAGGGGGCTTAAATTGACTATGCGGTGGGAAGATCACATATTATTATATGCAGACGATATATTACTATATATGACATCCCCATCTCAATCAATTAACTGTCTCTTAGACATCTGTGCGGCTTATGGCAAAACTTCAGGCTACACTATTAATTGGTCAAAATCATTTCTCTACATTCTTCATGGCCCCTCCCCAAAATTGCTGCGAAACTGTGAAATCCAGATTGCGGATCAGGGTTTCAAGTACCTTGGCATATATATCACTCCTCAAGTCACGCACTTTACAGAAGAAAACCTTATGAAGCCCCTGGCCCGCCTCCACCGTGATGTGAAACACTGGCGTTCTCTTACTCTACTGGAAAGAGCGGCCCTCTTCAAAATGATGGCATTACCCAAATTTTATATGTCCTACAAAATACCCCCTTTCAGATCCCCCTCCTTTTTTACACTGATAAATACTGAAGTAACTAAACTCCTGTGTTATGGTGGGTCAGGTCGTATCGCCAGGAAAAAACTGGTTATGGGGTGGTGCGATGGAGGAATTGCCCTCCCACATATACAAATGTATCATTGGGCATCGCACCTTACTGTAATAAACCAGTGACTTCATGCATCGCAGGAAGATCCGGCATTCAATATGGACCGCCATCTCCTTGACACAGAGGGGATAATGGGGGCGCTCTATAATAACTTATATATTGATACACAAAATGTGCTACTGTCGAAGGAATTTGGATAATAGTTGATGTACACCAATGAATACTTCCCCGCTGTATTGTTTGAAAGTTGATGTATACTTAAATGACAATAAAACTTTTTCCCCAAAAAATAAATAATAAATTACGGATTTACGGGCTCGGCCGGCAGAGCCCTCTCAGTGAGCGGCCATTTTGCAGCTCGGCTTGCCCACGTTCCCAGCTTGTTACATAGTGGAGCATTTTTACCTCAATGCGGGCATGGCCACATCTCGCCTGATCATATGAGACTCCTTCAAGGTGGTGATAAAAGGCCACAGCCTAGGCTATGCCTTAAATATGCCCCTCAAGATTGACAAAAAGGTAACAACTGTAGAACACTCACTGCTCCAATTGGAGCAGCAGGCATGGACCACTGCAGTGGGGACAGAGTGGCTAGAGCGACAAAGACACAAGCATGCCGCCCTACTAGTATTACTGCATTGCCTAAATTAAGCAGCCCACACCATGAAAATACATTCTGATTCTGACAAGACAGGGGCACTACTTGCATGTTTGATCTACCAGGAACAATTGCATCGTCCATTACCTCTGTTCACCTTGGACTAGGGATGTGCCCTCACACACAGAGAGGCACCCACAATGCATTCCTACAACACTGTGCTTCACAGTGCACCTCAACAACCATTGCCACAGCTGTGGACCTTGAGTCCTTCCTGTTTATGGTGACACTCCCCTGGGTGCTGCCCGAGGCAAGGGAGGAACACAATGGAGACATCACAATAGTGGAGGTGCAGGGAGCCATACAGGCACTGGCCACTGGCAAAACACAAGGCCTTGATGGGCTACTGCTCACTGACTTTAAAATACTTGTCAAGGGGGCATGGCCAAGATGGCGACGGAGTGAGACGTCTTTTAAGTCCCTCCGGTGCCGAGCCCTGCTTAGCCTTGTCCAGCGAGATTAGCGGCATGCTCTGAGGTCTCACGGGGACAGATTCGGTTCCCGGAGGAGTGGGGGTCGGCTCCGGTGCCAAGAGCAAGACCTTTGGAGGGTCTGGCGAGGTCTCAGGAGCAGTGACGCCGCGCAGCCCTGCAATCCCTGGCCTGGCGTACTGGAGAGGCTGGACTTCCGGACCCCAGACGCAGCTGCTCAGCGCGCACCCTGCGACGGAACGGAGGCGGATCCGAGGTTCGCTGCAGCGGCTCTTTTGCCTCTCCGGCCAGCGTGTGGGGTGCTGGAGTGGAGGGACGCCACTGGAGTCGGGGGCCGCAACCACCATGGGCTCTCAGACGGTGCAGGCCGGTGAGGCCCGGCGGAAAGACGGCGCTGTTCCCCCCCCCTCACCCCGCTCTCCTCCGACTGCTCCGGCGTGGCTGGGATTCCGGTAGGCTTCCCTCCCCAGCGGCGGTGACCCCGTGGGGGTGAGGTAGGACCCAGCAGGGTGTCCGGACCCGGCGGTAGCTGTATTGGGATTGTGGCGCCCTGGGGGCGGCAGGCCGGGATCCTCGACCTGGTATGCACGGCTAAGGAGAGTGCTGGGGGCAGGAGCGGAGTGGTGCCCGGAGAAGCCCCGGACCTGTGCGCCTCGGCCTGCCAACTGCTGGGGGGGCTGTACTACCTTGGATGGTGTGGGGACACTGAACTTGAGCGAGGCTTGCTGGACATAAGGGGGGGGCACTTCTGGAACGTTCCTGGGAGCAGAGCGGACGCTGTGGCCGCGTGGACTCTCCCCAATTGCTCTGCCTTGCCCTACTTAGCCGAAGGTAGCTACCTTGCACCCGAGGGCCTCCCACAGGTGACCCACTGAGCTTACCTACTCTGGCTGCGCATCAAGGTTGTCGGATTCGCACTGCCGCGCCGGGGGGTGCATCCTGAGAGGACAGACACCTAAGACTTGATAACATTGCACCGTGGGGTGCAACTGCAATCGGCCTCAACAGAGAGTGGTGGATCAACGGAGTGCCGTTCGCGTCGCCTGGAGCTGGGGGAGCGCCGAACCCGGATTAGGGTCACCACGATGTCCAACGCGGCACGCAAAGGGAAGCCTGGGAAGGATGGCGCAGCGAAATCCACTCAGCAACCGGCGTCCCCTGGACCCAGCGCATCGCCCAAGAAATCAGATGATGAGGCCCCAGCGACTAAGGCCTACATGACGGAGCTCTTCGCTTCCATTAAAGAAGATATATCGGAACTTCGCGCCCAGCTTGCTTCGGACCTCCGTGAGGTGCGGAGGGATGTGGACAGTATTGGAGAGAGGGTGGCTACCCTGGAGGATCACGACTTAAGTATGGCGAACAATGTCCACCAGTTACAGCAAGACATCATTCGACTTACAGAGCAAAACCTGGACCTTCAGACTCACACGGAAGATCTGGAGAACATTCGCATTCGCGCTGTACCATGGGACGGAGAGGCGGGAGATCTACGGGGCTATGTCCAGGCCCTCTTCCTGCAGGTGTTGGGCGAAGATGATGTCCAGGAAATCAGAATGGACAGGGTGCATAGGGTTGGTCTTCCGAGGAGAGGGGGGCCACCCCCGGACATATTAGTCTAAGTTCACGATTTCCAGCTTAAAGAACGCATCTTACGGAAGGCACGGACCATCTCGTCGCTGCGGTTTAGGGAGCACCGGCCACAGCTCTATCAGGATCTGGCGGCCACGATGCTTCAGAAGAGGCGGGAGTTCCGTCCAGTGACCGCCTTCCTCCGGGAACGCGGCATTGCTTATTCGTGGGGTCACCCATTCCGCATCATCTTTAGGTGGGAGAACAGGCTGGTGCAGATTCGCTCCCTCCAAGTGGCGAAAGATCTTTTGGGGCTGGAAGATGTGACCCCCTCACAGGGAGCAGGTGGCTCGCCACCGCGGAGGCGTAGACTCTCCTCCTCATGGCAAAGAGTGGGCCCGGATTTGGACAGCAGGCGACCTGACCGCTCAACTAGCCTGCTGGAGAGGGGGGATGCTGTAGCTTCGGTGGCCTCGGCGACTTTGGCGTCTTCCCAGCAGAGTTCAGGAGCTGCTTGATCTTTTATCCGCCAGCTGGTAGGCGCCGGAGGGGCACTTGACTTCAGGTACCGTGGGTTTGATTGTACTTTTGGAGAAGACACCCCGGACCGTGGCCTTTTGGAGTCCCAACATTGGTTCCCCGGCCCCAGCCCAGGAGGATCTCTACGAACTACCATCCACTGGGACTGTTAAGTACAATTGTTTGATTTTGGTTTTGGTTCTGGTCTTGGGGGAGGAGGGTGGCGGGAAGGCCATTGAGAGCTGTTACAGGGGGGGGCAGTTGGACAACGGGTGGGGTTTGGATTGGGTGGTGGTGGCATCTGGGGTGAATGTTTGGCATATTTCTTTCTCTCTACTTCTGAACTGATTGTGATTTTGCTTGTCAGGCCTCTGGGAAGGATTGCTTGTTGGGTGGAAGCTGATGCCGGGCTTAGATGCCCGAGACGAGGGACGAGGACAGGGATGAGTGGGGGCTTGATGCGTGATGGAGCTTGGGGTCTTGCTCGGCTGCCTATGGGGGGCTGGGAGAGTGGGTGGTTTGTCGAGTTGTACAAGCAGGGGTGGGTTCTAATTATCCCCCATGCCTCTTAGTATTGGGACATGGAACGTAAAGGGCCTCAACTTCCCTCGGAAGCCCCAAAAAATTTGGAAATATCTCTCTGATCACCACTTAGATGTTGTGGGGCTCCAGGAGACCCACTTGGCGCGTAAAGATGAGCTTCGATTACGTCATAAGCACTTCCCGCTCATATATAGGTCCTCTGCATCTACTAAACATAGAGGGGTGGCACTCCTGTTCTGAGCGTCCCTGCACTTCCAACCCATGGGGATCAGCTGTGATAGAGAGGGGCGGTGGCTGATGGTTAAGGGGGTGCTTCGTGGCAGGATCTGTACCTTTGTAGTGGTGTATGTTCCCAACTCGGGGCAGAATGCCTTTCTCAGAGACCTGCTGGACAAGGCGGGGGACTTTGTTGAGGGACATGTGATTCTTTTGGGGGATTTCAACATGGTTTGGGACAAAGACTTGGACAGCTCACGAGCTCAGAGGGCGGGCGCTGGGGTTTTTTCTGCTGAAACTCAGAGTGTGGTTGGTGAGCTTGGGTTGATTGACAGCTGGTGGTTTTTGCATCCACAAACGCGAGACTACACTTTCTTCTCCCATGTGCATCATTCCTACTCCCAGCTCAATCATATTTTTGTAAGCCAGGCCCTTAGGGGGGATGTTCGGGAGGCTAGTATCTTCCCGCTGTCTGTGTCGGACCATAGCTTGCTGGTATTGGGGCTCCACTGGCCAGCCAGAGGGGACGGGGTGAGGAAATGGTATTTTACGCCGGCGCTTGTCCGGGATGATACCTCCTGCAGGGAGCTGCGTACAGCGATAGGGGAGTTTCTGACCCTCAAGCCGGTTTCGGCTACCTCCCTCTTTAATACATGGGATGCATGTAAGGCCTCCCTGCGGGGCACCTGCCTCAGCCTCAACGCTAACCTCAATAGGTTGAGGAGGAAGGAACGAGAAGACCTAGAGGCGGAATTGGCTATTTTAGAGCAAGCCCACAAAACCAACCCGTCCCGACTGACTCTTAGACCGCTGACTGCAGTGCGGGGCAAATTGAAGACCCACTATAACAATCGCGCGGAGTTCACCCTCCTTCGACTTCGGCGTGTCTCCTACTCGCAGGGGAATAAAATAGGTAGACACTTGGCTCGTCAGCTCCGGGACAAGAGGGAGAGGGATTATATCGGCGGCATATTGGACTCCTCCGGGTCGATACACCATAGCGATATAGATAAGGCAAATATCTTTGGCCGTTTTTATGAGGCACTTTATAAGGGTGATTCTCTAGACCAGGCAGCTCAGGATCGCTTTCTTGCTGACCTTCCCATCCCACGGGTGTCGAAGGAGTGGAATAAACTCCTCGCCGCCCCCATTTCCAGATCAGAGGTGCTGGATGCTATTAGGGACCTGAGGCTCCACAAGGTGCCGGGTCCAGATGGCTACACAGCGTTGTTTTACAAATCCTTTGCGTCGGAGCTCTGTGATTTTTTGGTGTCCCTCTTCAACGAAATGGCGGTAACGGGACAAGCCATGGGCTCTATGGCTGAAGCAGTGATCACCGTAATCCCCAAGCCGGGGAAGGACTTGTCTTACTGCTCGTCATATCGCCCGATAGCTCTACTCAATGTGGATGCTAAACTATACTGCGCTATCATTGCGCGCAGGCTCCAGGACCTGATGCCGGCCATCATCCACCCAGATCAATCAGGGTTTATTAAGGGCCGTCAGACGCACGACAATTTGAGGAGGGTTATACACCTTATAGAGAAGGCCACTCGGTTCCGTATCCCAGCGGTACTGGTGGGGTTAGATGCGGAAAAAGCCTTTGACCGGGTGGACTGGGGATTCCTGTTCCGCACCCTGGAGGCCTTCGGCTTCTCGCACCACTTTATCAACATGATTCGTGCGAACTACAACAATCCTAGCTCCAGGGTGGTGATTAAAGGACATCGCTCCACTAGCTTTGCTCACTCCCGGGGCACTAGACAGGGCTGCCCTCTCTCACCTCTTCTCTTTGCCTTAAGCATTGAACCTCTGGCCCTTGCGGTGCGGGAGAGGGAACAGATAAAGGGACTCCCCTTTTCGGGGGAACAGCATAAAATCTCTCTCTTCGCGGACGATGTGCTGCTCTCGGTGGGGGACCCGGCGCAATCTCTTCCGCACATTCAGACTCTGCTGTCCGGCTATGAGGCAGTGGCCGGGTTCAAAGTTAATTTTGGCAAATCGTATATCTTAAATTTGATGCTCTCGCCGGCCGAGATAGAGCGACTTCGCCCGCTAACGCCGTTGGCATGGGCGCCAGCCTCCCTGTTATACCTGGGTGTACGTCTGACACCCTCCATTGGATCCCTATTGACAGCCAACTTTCCGCCTATGCTGTCGGCTGTGCGCGGAGAACTGGACCGGTGGAAACCGAAGTACATCTCTTGGCTGGGCAGGATCCATGCCATCAAGATGGTCCTCCTTCCTAGGTTTTTGTACCTCTTCCAGGCCCTCCCCATCCCTATAGAGATGGACTTCTTCCGGCGCCTTAAGACTTTATTGCTGAAGTTTATCTGGCAAGGGGGCCGGGCACGCCTTTCCTTCGCTACTTTGCGGCGGCCACGGGAGGAAGGGGGAGTCAGTCTCCCTGATATGCACCTGTACTATAAAGCCGCACAGCTGCGGGTGTTGGTGGAATGGTCACAGCAAGAGTCTGAGAAACACTGGCTGCACATGGACAGGAGTGTGGCCGGGAGGTCGATCTGGGACCTGGCCTGGAAACCCAAAGCGGACAGGCCTAGAAACGCCTACATCAGCACGCCCACTGGCCCTGTTCTGAAGGTGTGGGACACGGTATCGGGAGAGGAACGCTGGACGTCGTTCCCCTCCCCCTTCACCCTTTGCATTTTAATCCGGCCTTTCCGCCGGCGCTACAGGAGGGGCCATTCCGACTTTGGAAAGAGGGAGGCTGTAGGGCCCTTACGCACTTATTTCATGGCACGGAACCTCTCTCATTTCCTAACTGCATGCGTGATTATGGCCTTTCCCCAATGGAACACTTCCGTTATACTCAGCTGATCCACTGGGCAACCTCGATGGGACTGAGAGAGGCAGCTACTAGACCACTCTCACGCTTCGAGGCCTTCCTCTTACGAACCGCCACGATGAAGGGGACGATTTCCTTCCTATATAAACTCTTGTTAAACATGGTGATCTCGCCCCGCCCCCGCTACATGGACCACTGTGAGGGCCTTCTAGGGAGGGAAATAGCGGAAGGAGAATGGAAGGGTCTCTGGTGAGATATTCGGACCCACAATCATTCAGTGGACCTACGGGAGGCCCATTTTAAAACTATGTTCAATTGGTATCTCTACCCCTCAAAACTACATCGCATATTTCCGGCGACCTCAGAGCGCTGCTGGAGGGGCTGTGGTTTGTTGGGAGACTTCCGCCACATTTGGTGGGACTGTCCGGTCATACGGCCCTTTTGGACCGAAATTTTATCTAATATCAAAGACATATTGGGGTATCCGATCCCGGAGTCATTGTCCTTTGTCATCTTGGGCCTGCGGGATCCGCTATTGGAACACCAGACAAAGGCGGACAAACAAATTATATGGCTCTGTCTGGGAGCAGCTAAGCTTACGCTGGCTGCGTCCTGGAAGAAACCGACGGCCCCAGCTACGTCACTATGGCACGCGAAGCTGTGGAGGTTGATGAGCATGGAGAGAATGGCGGACATCTTCCTGGGCAACTTTAAGAACTTTCTATTTCGATGGGGCCCTCTGGTCCGATTCTTATCGTGAGGTTTGCCATCTGCGGTCTGCCCATCAGCCCTGCGAGCCCTTCACCTTTTCCAGATTTAATACGGCTGCATGACGGTGCGATTGAGAGTGAGAGTGTGTGTTGGCACCACCACCTGGGGGGGAGGTGGGGTAGCGGGGGCGGGATGGGGGTGAATTGGGGGGGGGGTTCTATATTGTTGCGGCACTGCATAGCCACGGGAGGGGTTTGCTTACCCGGGGACACCCGCGACGCCCGAATGTTGCTGGATTGACTTTCCCTTTAGAGAAGACTGCAGAGGCAATAGGAGTCGTCTTAACACAGCTCCCTTATTCATCGCTGACTATTCTTGCCTCCAGGACTGCCCAGACGGATGTGGAACATCGCTACTAGGGCTGATGTCTGAGACTCTCCCCAAATCCTGCATCTGTGATACTGTAATATTGCCGCCTGTTGTTTTTTTTTCCTCTGTATTTTTTTCCTCTCTCCTTGTTTCCTTCTTTTTCTACTTACTCTGCAATAAATAAAAATTTTACAAAAAAAAATACCTGTCAAGATCCTAGCGGACAGGCTAGCCCTTCAGGTCCTGCAATTAGTGTACTCAGAGCAAAATGGATTTGTGCGGGCCAGGAACACATCCCTAAACCTTCACCTGGTTTTCAAAGTACTTGAATACACCCCCTCTAAGAGGCCTCTCACAGGGTGCCTGGTATTTGACTTGGAAAAGGCATTCAGTTCTCTAGAAGGGCCCTACCTATTCGACCTACTTATCTGTTATGAGCTGTGGGGCCTGATTCAATCTTCTAGCCAGACTCCTATACACCAGCCCCTTGGCCCCACTACAGTTGCAACAGGGCACCCTCCAGGGGTGCCCATTATCCTCTCTACCTTTCTGGCTGGCCATGGAGCCATTAGCCCAGATCCTTCAAGAGCATTGGGGAATACCTTGAGGCGATGACGTCCATGCCATGTCACTTCATGCTGATGACATGGTTTTATATCTCAAGGATATCCACGAGGTATCATATGCTATAGCACAAAAAATTGCACAAGTGTGCCCAGATTTCAGGTCTTAAGGTCAATTGGGCCAAGTCATGTCTCTTTCCATTCACTACCACCACACCTAACCCCAACCTTCGAACGCATGGGTCCCACTGTAATAGCAGCCCACCATATTCTAATACTTGGACATATGGACTTATCACAACGCAACTATCCTTCTGGACAGTAAGCTTGGAAGAGCAGTCCCCTCACTGCGCTCACAAATGTCATTCTGTCAGACCCTGCCACTGTCAGTGGTGGGTTGCATGGGCCTCAACAAAATGGCAGTGCTGCTGCTACTGCTATACCACTTGGCCAATCTATCCCTATATCTTTCAAAATCTTTCTTCCGCTACCCTGGGATGCACAACTGGTGACTGTATATAGCATGGCACCCGATGATGAGTGGGGCTAGCTAAACTCTATCTCCTTACTGACTAAGGTGGCCTGGGTGCCCCCAAACTTTGAGCAATACTATTTGTCTTCCCAGCTCTAGTGGGTGGCCTGATGGCTAGTGGGCCACCAATTGGAAGACACCACATCTGAGTCCCCCTCTTGTCCTCTTTCCTGCATACTGCACTAATCCACCCGACCTTCAAGTTGCCACTGCCTGCTCGTCTATGATCCATGTAGCAGGCAGCTGCTTCGGCAAGGGGCCTATCCCACACTAGGCAGACAAAGCCCTGTGCCCCGATGCTGCCAATTCTAGGGACGCAGACGGGGGTGACCACCTGGTGCAAACTGGATCCATGGCATGATGCAGGACTCCAAAGCCTTGGGACCTTTATCGTGACATCACACTCCTCCCCATGATGGAGCTCATAGAAGAGACTGGCTTCCCCCTGGACAATTTTCTATTATGCGACTCAACCATATAATGTCAGGGAGAACGCATGGGTGACATGCAAGAGAAACTGAACATGTATCTAATAGTCCGTTACCTACATGTAATCCGGGAGGGGTGCCAGCTAATAAAATGGCGTGCTGACTTTCTGTGTGCACACACTGCCATACCACTAACTAAACTGCAGCAATACTGGGATAACTACCCGGGTCTACTCTTCACTGATATGCAGTGACACAATATCCTGGCATACCCTGCAATGCTGTCCTGTAATACCCGCATCCAACTAATCCAATACTACGTACTACATAGAGCGTACCTCACACCCCGTAAAATCAACCAGTACTTCAACCAGATGGACACAGACTGCCTCCACTGCCACACAATCAATGCCAACTTTTTACACGTTTTGGACTTGCCCATCCATCACACATACTGGCAAGGTATCACATCCACCCTGCAATGGTGCACAGGGTATCAAGCTCTACACAGGTTGGAGGTATGCGTGCTGGGTCGGATAAAAGGAACCAAAATAAACAAAGCAGCAGCATTGTTCCTAGACCTGGCCCTTCCCTTTGTCAAACGCCAAATCATGTGTCGCTGAAAGGCACCCCCACCCCCTCCCCTATCTGCTTAGGCACTCACCATGGAGGCATGGGCACAAGCAGAAAGTCAGGCATTGCACCAAGAAGATAGTAAGAGAATACGCATGTACCCATTGGCGACCAACTGGGATGAGCTCATGGGAGAGTTGCGCAATGTACAGAGCATCGCTGACCAACCACCCATACATGATGATGACTGTCTCTGGCAGATGCCAGGACTGACCTGGTAACTCCAAGGACACCATATAGAGTACACACACACCCTTGTCCCTCCCATTGGAGACACAGATGTAATGTACTGCGCCATTAACCATTCTTTAATAGTGCATCTAGGTGTTCTATACTCTTGTTATAAAAATGTTTCTCTTTTAGCAGATGAAGGGACCCTCATAACTTTTGCCAAGGACCAGTCACACTACTCATACTACATATATAGAACAAAGCTAATCTATAAAATCCGTTAAAATACCAACAAAAAGGCTGTAATCAAATTATATTTTCGACCTACCCAAGGAAATAACCCCACTTCATTGTATATATTCATGTGATTTTCTTAACCTTGTTGTTGTGTGAGAGTCTGTTTTTTTCACTATGTTCACTTATGTCACGTTCTGCACCCCATCACTTATTTGAGCACCTGAAAAACGTTAAAAAATTGTATATACTAAGAGAAAATAAAAATTATTTTCATATGAACCTATTCCCAAAGCTCCCTAGCGTTAATTAGTTGTTCGCTATACTTTTCCTTTCTGAGGACCTTTTTTAGGCCACCACTGAACCATTGTTTTTCAAAAAAGTAATCAAATTATGGCATGTTATGTCAATCGTGTATTCTCCGACTGGAAATGTTGCAAAGTTGTATGATATATCTTGTGTAACGTATCTACAAAATGCAATAAAAAGAGTTTTTAAAAGAGGGTGTAGAGAATCAAAGGCTAAATTGACTCAGTCTTATATCCTTGTCAACTCACATCTCGGGACTCATTCCTATCTCTTCTTTTAGGAGATTTGTCTCAAGTATGAATGTTAAGTAAACGATCTGTTTGCTATGAAATCATTTTTGGGGACCCAGTTACAGGGTGGATGGATGCTTTACTGGTTCCTTCACACCTGAGCATTGTCTACGCTTTGCAACACATCCCTTTGATAGGTCAGGTTCTACACAAAGTACAAGGGTCGTAATCATGATGGTGCTTCCTTACAGGCTGCACAGAAGCTGGTGTCCTTTGCTGTTCAAAATGCCGGCGGACACTCCTTGGATCTTATCTCCAGGTTCCATGCTCTGGCTCTGCTGACCGTGATGGGTCTCTCGCTGAACAGCTGGAAGAGGGCAGTTTGGAGGCTGGAATGTTAGGTTTGGTTTAATTCGGGCTTTCCCTTAAAGCTGCTGTAGCGCTACAACAATATAGGTGTTATTACCAAGAGAACATGTGCTCATCATTGGATTTCATTTCAATTCTGGAGTCTTTCTTAACCACATCGCTGCTACAGGAATTTTGCTGCTGTGCTGCTTTTTTATGAACAGGGTGTGGTCGTGACGGAACCATTCCGTCATCAGCACAGCTCAACCGTGACTGATGACGGAATGGTTCCGTCACCAGCATCGAAGGGGTTAAAGTGTCTGTTCGTTATCATGTCCTCCTGCTAGGAGATCAGATTCCCTGTTAGATGCTTTTCATCAAGGGTTAATGGTTGTTGCTCTTAAGATACAATTTGCTGCCATATGTGCTTCCAGAACCGTGTGGGGCATGTGAATTATGCGGATGTGGTTTCCAGATTTTTGAAGGTTTCCTTGCTCCTTAATCCCCTAGGAGAGTTATTCCTTTCGTTTGGGTCTGACTTTAGTTTTGAGTGTGTTACAGATTCCTGCTTTCCAATTGTTCTTCATTCCTAATCGGTGGTATTTCTAGTAGCTATTGTTTCACTGAGAATGTTGGGTGATTAACAATCAATCATTACTTTGTAAATCACCTTATTTTAAGAGTTGGAATTGAAGTTTGATTCTTGGTCCCTGACTGAAATTGTTACCAAAAATTCTTTCTGAAATTCATTTAGGTAAGGAAGTTGTGCTTCCTGCTTTTCGGTCAGATGTTTCCCCTAATTCTTTGAAGTTCTTGGATGTCCACAGCGTGGTATTGCAGTATTTGGATCATGATGGGAATTTGAAAGCATGTGGGGCTCTCTTGGTAAATTTCAGTTCTTCCAATAAAAGGCTTAAAAGAAGCAACATATATCGGTGGATCAATTGACTGATAGTAAAGGCTCACTCTTTTAAGATGATGGAGCTACCAGAATGGGTGCTTTATTGATTTTTGTTGAATTGTACGAAAATTATGAGATGGTAATATTCGGAGTAGGTATGGTGATCCTTGTTTTGTCTGGTTGTATAATTATAGTCCTATTCAGAAATCCATCCTCGACCACCAGTGAATGTTGAGGCATAGTTTCTTGGTTACTGAGTAAGAGGTCATAGCTCAGGAGGAGAAAGGGGGCAAAACGCTGAGCCAAGTGGAGAGAAGGAATGTCGAGGGCTTCTTGATGGTCCGTGGCGAGGCAGACATGCAATCATAAAGGTTGTTTGGAAGGGCAGAAGGTCTATTGTCCCCTATAGAACAACACTTCCAAAAATGATACCAATTAGGTGGAGGGCCTTGCAAACTGAATCCACAACACTGCTCACCATGCAGGCACAACCTTCTGCACAGATGATATTCACATAGGTTAGGATGCAAAGATGCTAGAATCCACCCTACCTAATTATGGAACACCTCTATTAGGACGAACTATACTGTACAAACAACCCATCTAAACTAGTGTAGTTGGAAATGAAACTCCCCGGGGAAGAACCACAACTGGATAAATCACATCCACAGGACGCACCTGCACAAAGCACCAAGAGGCCAAGTAATTGGACAACTCTTAACTATACAAATAAACAATAACATAACATGTAGAGATTACCTAAATCGCTGCATGGTCTTAAAAAATGTGCTTGGCAACTGGATGGAATTTGGCATGGACAGTGTGAGCTGAACTCAGTCTATACATTTGAGTCAAGCTACACGCTTTTATGCTTGCTTATTTTTGTGTTTATTTGAGTTGAGGAGCATTGATCGTTAAATAGAAATCAAAGTAATACATAGGAATTGCTCATTTGGTATCTATCTAAACAGCTGAGTTAGCACTGGAATACAGGGTACTGATAGTCTATGACACAGTACACAGCTTAGGGTCTGCTCCTGGTGGCTTTAGCCAGAATATGATTTTCTCTGATTCTCCCAACTAAAAATCTAGAGTGCTATGATGTGTTTCAATGGAAACGAAATGTGTCTTTAATTCTACCTCCATTTGAAACTCTGAAAGATATTCCTAAGTTTATTTTCTTACAAGGTGCTACTTTGGCTTTTGGGACAGCACATAGTGTCCAATGCCATTAGTAACCCTGTTCTGGGTTTGGTGGTCTGTTTATCACTGATGTCCAGGTGGCTCTTGGGTGTTGTTTGTTGTGTCAGGAGGGGAACGGGTCAATACTATTTCTTATTCACTCCTACCTTCTATTTTTGGATTCCCTTTAATGTGGTGCCACTCTGTTCCCCTCTTCACTACTCACTATGTATGCTGTGTTAGAATGTTGAGCGCTCCATTGAAAACAATTGAGTGCTCCAGGATTCTAATGGCGGGTAGAAGCCTGGAGCATCAACATTCTAATGTTTGTTCACAGCAACAGCTGTGAAGAAAGGGCTCACAGAGCCCTAGGGGATTTCAACCCCCTCGGGCTCTGAGAGACCTTTATTTTACAAACTAGAACATTCTGCCCTCTAGGCACAGAATGTTCCAATAGCATTAGAGCCCTCCATAGCGGGCTCTACTGGCCATTAAAGGCCTGCTCCATTGTTTAACACTGGAGTGGGCCTTTAATGGCCAGTTGAGCCCACAACGGTGGGCTCTAAGGCTGTATGGGAGCTGCTTGGACATTGCGGTAACTTGTTCACTGTCTGTGAACTGAGGAATCTGAACAGCTCTTTGTGTTTACCCCTATGTTGTTTCTCACCCACACTGTAGAGAGAGGGTGTGATGGCCACGTTGCTGATGGGTTCATGGTTCGTGGCACTTGTGCAGTATATTCTTGTTTCCTTATTCTTTCTTCTGTATGGAAAGGCTACGAACAATTCATGATAATGCTATTGTGGTGTTACTGTTGCATAACTTGGAAAATATAATATATAATTATTTCACAAAGTTGTTATTTTATGAGCATAAAATAAACTTTCAAAGTATCTGTTACTGTTGCAATTCTGCCATTGGTATACATATATTTGTCTCTCTAATTGAGGATGGTGTGGACTAGAAATATGAACAGACTTGAAAGAGTAATAATTTGAACGTTTAAACCAGAGCACATTAAAAGTGTAACCATTAGCAAGCTCACAGTCTTCTTCATGTATGAATTTTTACTTGGTGAGTTTATATATCATGAACTCGGAGGGTCCTGTTGATGACATTTATTCAACTATCTACAGGCTAAAATCCACTACTATCAAAAACTCAACACTTGCCTCTCCTCTGCTACTCCATCCCTTTATTCTCTTTCCAATTGACCTCTTTCTCCCCCTGGGTGCCGGATCCCTCTCTCTTTCATGTTTTTAAATGAAACACCCACACTGGTGTGCAACCTGAGACTCTAGTCCAGACCTACAATGTTTGGCCGCCCAACCCACAGGTGCAGGGACTGAGTTCAGCACACCAATGCTTGACCAGGGGAGTCCCAGTTACCCGTAGCCCCACGGCCCACTGATCATACCTGCTGGTGTGTGTCCATGCGTTCTGGGTTGCTAACAGTTTCGCAAAGCATTCTCGGATGCAGTGGTAATTCAGACCCAATTTCGTTCTTTAGAATAGCAGCGTACTAAGAAAAGACACTAAATATATTTAAGTGTTTTATTTCTAATAATGGAACTAGATACGAGTTTTAAATCACCTAAAAGTAACCTTACCGCCAGTAGAAATTGTTTTTTCCAAAAAAGGAGGAAATAAATTAAATCCTTCTCATTTTCCCTCTATATTCATATTCTTCAAAAGTCTAGACTCCAAAGACAATCCAAGAAAAACTTATCGGTGGACCACAAACAGCGCAAATCAACATTAAGGGTTCCGGTGGCGGACGCTGACTATTTATCCTTTACGTTAATTAGGTAAAGTTACCTGAAAATAATTGCCTTAAAAAATGATAATGACTAAATTATTTAAAAATTAACAGTCGGTGCCACTTTCTCTTCTTTATCAAGCTTCGGCAAACCCTGAGGCGTCAGAAGCCGTAATAAGAATAATGGCATGTTAAACTCAGTCGCCTCCTATTGAAAAGACAAAAGTAACTTTCCTTACTAGTAGTAAGTATCTATACTAGAAGATATGTTTACTCGAAGTTTGACCAATTTAGAATAGACAATGCTGCCAAATGTTTGACATATTTCTTTGTTATGGATCTACTCGGACCCTTCTTAAATCAACTGTAACACTCTTTTGGGATCAGATAAATTTGCCAGCTCTCCATCATATACGAGCATATGAACCATAATAATCCCTATTGATCATAATGGAATTGACAGATATTTATGTCAATTCTCCTAAGTCATCACTTATAAATTAGTTCATCTCCCCTTTGGAAAATACAAGGAAATGACATAGACAGAGGAGAATATAGATTAGATTGTATATGTTTAAAAACCATGTATGTTTTTCAACACTACAGCTACTAAAGGACAAAAAATTTTAACTGTTAAATGCTTCATGTATAGAATTGGTTATATGTATGAAATTGAAATATATCTCTATTTTTATAGATATTACGTGGCTACTCCAGGAAGAAGGCGCTGGCCGCCGAAACGCGCGTAGAGTTACATAACCTTGCCACTCATCTACTATAGATAATGAATTTGTTGCTTACTGTTTAATTATATTTTTTTAACTTAACAACAATAATTTTGTGATTCTTTTAAACTGTGTATTATGTGAATGAAATGTTCATTGTTTTAACTATGCAAAAATAAAAAATGATGTCTTTTAGTTAGTTGTAGCTATTTGTTTATTATTCTTTATCAAATAAGTTTATATAAATTTTGATTGCCTAGGTTGTTACTTTGCACATACATTGTTTTCCCTGACCTAGGAATTATATAATTCATACTTTTCAGGGGGTCCTTGTTAAATATACACGAATTATCCCACAGCTTGACTGTGCAGGGCTACATCTAGAGATATATATACTTTGACTAGAACTTCTTGATATTTAGTCCTCTCTTGTCATTTCCTTGTGTCATTTTAGCCTGATATTAATTTCCAGATTCTGAAACCTTTCCAGTATCAATATGGCCCTTCAAAAAACCTTTGGTTTTACTGATGAGGAGTTTGAAACCTTGGTAGGAACAACATCTACTTTTGGTAACACCACCACAAATCCCAGTCAACACAATGATGACACCAAAAAGTTAATAGAACTAAAGAAAAAATTAAAAAGAATTGAAGCGCATGGAGAATTCATGCTGGCCTATTTACGGCTAGGCATAATCCCTATGGGTCTCAGGGTGAGAAACATTCCAGGTCTCTTTGTCCACTACAAAGCATTTTTAGATAAGTGGAGCAGAATTGCGAGCAGATGTTCAAGAGACTTGATGATGCTCATTGTGGAGACCGCCAAAGAATTAGCGGCAGAAGTTAGATCAGAAGTAGAAGATTTAGAAAACAAAATTAAAAAAATAGGTGATATAGAAGAAGCAATGAAAAAAATTGCAGAATGTAATAAGGAATTAGAATCATTTACTAATTACCTAGAAAAAAGAAAAAACGATAAATTATTAAAAGACAAAAGGTTTGCAACCATAGAGAACACCTATCCCTACTTAAGATCAGATTTCTATCAGCAGAATCATTACACTACTGAAACCAGAGACCAGCAACCACAAAAACAACGTGTTAACACGTTTTCAGAAACCTCTGATTCAGAAAACGAAAATAATGAGGGCTACTATGAATCAGATTTGACTTATAACCCTAACCCTAATAGAGGAAACCGTAGGCAGCCTTTTTTAGGGAACCGCGGGGTGGGACGGGGTCGCCCAAGAGTCCACTTCCAAGGCCAACCGAGAGGGAATTACCAACCCCAACACCACCACCAACAGGAAGAACCACAATTCATACGGGAGACCAGGAGCCGCCAATATTGGAAGCAGGGCATGTGATTCCAATTTTCAATTTATCTAAACTGGAACTAGATGTAAATAGCACCAACTTACTCTCTAGAGGACTATCCTATGTCCCCCACTCTACAGCTAACCTGTTTGAACTATACTGCGATATAATTTCATTTTTTCGCAAAATCCGTTTAAAAAAATTCTTTGGATCCAACACCACCGTAGAGGAAGAACATCCACCCGTTAAAACCCTATGTCTCCCATCAACTTTTTGCCCAGGCCTCGAACAATTAGGACCTGAGGTAGCAACCTTTGAACTCGTTGTCCTCAAAAGATTAGATCAGGCATTAAGATTCATTCCTAAACCGATCTATAACTTAGATAAGGAAGAACATCAAGCCCTAATATCTCTTTCAAACAACAAAGATCTCACCTTCAAAGGATGTGATAAAGGAGGAGGTATAGTTATTGTCGATACCACACAATATGAAATGAATATGCTTAAAATGTTAGATGACCCAACTTTTTATGTCCCCTTAAGATCACACTCTATAACAAATCTGTCCAAGAAAATTATGTCCCTAACAAAATCTGCTTTAGAAGATGGATTTATCAGCCCTAAAGAATTTGACTTCCTAAATCACCATCAAGGGAAAACTGCCTGTATATATGGCCTTCCCAAAATTCACAAACATGCGAACAATCCCCCTTATCGACCCATAGTGTCGACAATAGGAACGCCAACTGAACCACTTTCTAAGTATGTGGACAATTATTTACGCCCATTTATCCCTAAAATAACTTCCTACGTACGCGATACAGGCAACATGATACAAAAAATCGAAGGACTTTCTTTTAATTCTAATAATGAATTATTAGTCACTATGGACGTTGAATCGTTATATAGTAACATCCCACTAACCGACGCAATGAAAACCACAAACTGGTTTATTGACCTATACCAGATTCCATGTCCAAAACAATTCTTACTTGCCTGTCTAGAAATTGTACTCACAGAAAATGTCTTTGAATTTGGCACCAATTTATACCGCCAAATCAAAGGCGTTAGTATGGGGGCTTCTGTGGCCCCCTCCATAGCCAACATATTTATGGCAGCGTTTGAAAAAGATTTCATCCATAATGAAATTGCCCCCTTTTTTGAGTCCATCTCCCATTGGTCCAGATATATTGATGATATCTTTTTTATCTGGACTGATGGGAGGGAGACTCTAACAGAATTCCTTCAATGGATAAACGGAGGGAATCCTAATTTGCGTTTCACCTCTAATGTCAGCAATGAGATGGTAGAATTTTTAGACATAGAAATTACTAATGACGCAGGAAACCTAAAAGTTGACCTTCATACAAAACCTACGGCAAGGAATACGTTACTGCATTACCGCAGTTTTCACCCCAGAACTCAAAAAAATAGTATACCCTTTTCACAATTCCTACGAGTCAGGCGCAACTGCACCAACTTGAGTGACTTTGACAAACAGGCTGCGAAGATGAGAACGAAATTTATCGATAGGGGTTATCCCCATCGTTTAGTAAGAGAATCTTACAAACGAGCACGATATTATGACCGGGATTGTTTACTAAGAACAAAATCCCCTAAACCTAAAGATCAAATTGTTTGCATAACAAGGCACTCCACCTTAAATGAAAAAGTAAAGCAAGTTATAAATTCCAACTGGCATATTCTAAATAGCAACTGTCAACCTGATCAAAAATTAATGAAACCACTGTATGCCCACAAAAGAAACAGAAACATTAAAGAATTAATTGTTCATTCGCGTTTCAAAAAGGGCGCAAGTGAGGAAACTCTTAATCAAAGATCCATATTAACGAATAACCCACTGAAAGGAACATTTCCCTGTTCCTCATGCAATTCTTGTGGAAGTATCCTAAGAGGAGAAGAATTCGAACACAATGGACATAAAACCAAAGCCAGGGAAATGTGGAATTGTAAATCAAGTAATGTGATTTACTTCATATTGTGTCCCTGCCACCTAGGATACATAGGTGAAACCTCCCGCAATATACAAACACGCCTTAATGAGCATCGCTCAGCTATAAGGACTAAGAAAACTGCATGCCCCATGGTAAAGCACTTTATAGAAATGGGACATAGTGCTGACGACTTTAAGTGGAGGATTTTAGAGAAAATCCACACCACTGAATCCAGAAGAGGTACAACTATAAGAAAAAAGAGAGAAGTCTTCTGGATCTTTGTTTTTAATACCTTTCGTCAAGGTTTAAATAATGAAATACCGTGGGAGCACGCTATTTGCTGAGAAGTTTCTGTACATACCAGATATATGCACACATTATTTCTGTATTAACTGTTAGACCTCCCAACTATAAATCTTGATCTGCCTGCTGGAACCTCCAAGCAACTTACCACATATTGATACAACTACATCAAGAGGAGATGAAAGACTGAGCAATTGTATATAAAGACAAACTCTGTCCTTCTCAACTACATGTCTTTAACTCCAGTTATAATTAAGAATAACAACAAAAATGTAGAAACATCAACTAAACACCTAAATAATGGCCTCAATAATAGACTCCTTATGTTTATATACAAAAATATTCAATCTCTTTTACCTTTCCCATAATATTGAACCTGCCTAAATGCGGTAACTACATAATGCTAAATGTCTCATAATAACAATGGTAAGTCCCAAATTGACAAAATTCTAATAATATCACAGGAATTAAAAATTTCCTGTTCCTAAAATGGGCACTCGTCCATAAAAATATGCGTTTTGAAAAACATTGTACAAGAAGGCGTTCCTCTTATAAATTAGAAAATATTAGGTGAAAGAATTTGACTGATTATTAAGTATGAGGTTGGTCAAATATGTCCCATCCAATCCTAAAAGTTTATACATAACTACACACCCTTTATTAGCCAATAAGTGAGGTCGACTAAACACGCGACCAAAAACAATGAATGACATCAACTCTAATATTTACGTCTGAGTGAAAATCGAACAGAGAACTTATAGTCTCTCTAATTTATACAAATTGATATAACGCAATTAATATATCAAAAAGAGAGCGCAATGTTAAATATATGATCGGTTTTTAAAAAAAAACAAAAATCGGCAAAGGCCCAAATTACTGAATAAATAAGACAGAGCCCATAAATATATAATCCGCCACTGAGTGAAGGATTATTTCAGCCTAAGAAAGATACTGTGTTTAAAAATACCATCCATGTTTATGTTTTGGAATGAAGTATCACAGGTCATCCAATCCAATCGTCAAACTCGAGACAAAACTCCGCTATCACAATCCACCAATCAGCGAAGCTGATACAAAACTCCGTGTAGGCATGGATTGGTTTTTTTAAAAAAACAAGAATCGGCAAAGGCCTAAATTACTGAATATATAAGACAGAGCCCATAAATATATAATTCACCACATAGTGAATGATTATTCCAGCCTAGGAAATATACAGCGTTTAAAATACCATCCATGTTTACGTTTTGGAATGAAGTATCACAGGTCATCCAATCGTCAAACTCTAGACAAAACTCCGCTATCACAATCCGCCAATCAGCGGAGCTGATACAAAACTCTGTGTAAGCATTGATTACTACGCAAGAATATCGCCGCCCCATCCGCGACATTAGGCAATCCAGGTGACCTTAATCTAAACCAATTAAGACGCTTATATAAACTAGAGCTTCTAACAGGCGTCTGTTCACTACTTTGCCGCGCTTGCAGTTACCAGTTCGCGCCACCCGCCACCGGACGTACGGAGCCCTGCCGACCATCCTCAGGTAAGTTCAAGGACTGAACCAAGCCTTGAGATACCATTTTTAACACATTACCCAATAAGATATAATATATTCCCCCAATTTATTTCCCTTTCTCTAACAGACAGGGAGATCTTTTAAACCTCATCCATTTGCCCAACATCACAGTATCCTTAACAACCTTTTATCGTTATCCTTGAAACAACAGAACTCGTGCCTTTAGGTAAGATGGCTATATGGTATTTTTAGAGAATTGAAACTGGATAAAATAGGAGATGGTTAATGAATCCTCGTATGTATCCTTTTCCAATAGGCACATAGGAAGCTTTGCCTAAAAAAACATTTGGTGACCCCCCTCTCTTCTATGAGTGAAGAACGCTTAAAAGAATGATATAATCCTAATAGGTAAGCTTATTCACAACCGCTAATAATGGAACTAGATACGAGTTTTAAATCACCTAAAAGTAACCTTACCGCCAGTAGAAATTGTTTTTTCCAAAAAAGGAGGAAATAAATTAAATCCTTCTCATTTTCCCTCTATATTCATATTCTTCAAAAGTCTAGACTCCAAAGACAATCCAAGAAAAACTTATCGGTGGACCACAAACAGCGCAAATCAACATTAAGGGTTCCGGTGGCGGACGCTGACTATTTATCCTTTACGTTAATTAGGTAAAGTTACCTGAAAATAATTGCCTTAAAAAATGATAATGACTAAATTATTTAAAAATTAACAGTCGGTGCCACTTTCTCTTCTTTATCAAGCTTCGGCAAACCCTGAGGCGTCAGAAGCCGTAATAAGAATAATCAAAAAAGAAGGGTGGCTGGGCCCAAGGGGAAGGAGGGTAGGCAGGGCCACACAATATGAAATAGAAGTATTTGCCTATGCCTCCATACAACTTCAAGTACAAACTGGTTTATGTACAAGTAAACCACAATCTGTTAGTTTACAAAAAACAGTTTATGTTTCCAATTTTGTACTTAGTTTACAGAAAAAAATTTGCAAAAAACAGAACTAAGACCACTATCGACCTCATGTCTTAGCCATGTGAAAGTTCAAAACACTTACTATAAATGTGCAATAAACCAAACATGTGATAAACAAATAGAACTACAGTGATTTTTGACATTAAAAAACATTAACATGAATACATGGACCAAACAATCTCGTGCATTTATGAAAAAGGTACTTTCACAAACAATTAGGAACACAGGGAGAAGATAAAGCACAACTTTTGCAACAGTTACACTCCCATGACCTGAACATGAGCTGATCAATTAATTATCAGGAGCATTGCCAATGTCAGCAACAAATAACAATGGCCAACTAGCCAAACAAAACAAAGGGGATGCCGACGCGTTTCGAATCCTGATTAGCGACTTGCAGAATTCTCGTCAGGGCAGACTGAATCTAGTCCATGGGAACTGTTAAAATGAAAAACAAAATAGAGTATTTACTATCTAGCGGGTCCTCTTCCCACTACTCTTAGGACAGTGAGTTTGCCTTGAAATTCATACCTTGTATAAATCCTGCCCACAGTCAATCCTGTTTTGGTGGAAAATGTTGTCTATGCACTGGTGGCCTACGCTGCAACAGAGTAATAGGATGGGTAAGTACCTTCAAAGGTACACGGGGAGGGATTACTTACAAAAGAGCTCTCCTATTGCTAATTTACCTGTGTTAATTCTGGAAGCTAAGCCACGTCTTCGCCACATGTAGGGAAATTCTTATGTTTTCTGAAAAAAGGTAACAAAGTGCGACTTAGAACCCTGCTAGCTCACTACCACGCTGATCGCGTGTACATTTTGGGGCTTGAAATGATACACTTACTTGGACACCGGTCTGCGGTGACCTCAATGGGGGTTCCGATTTAGAGGCCGCGTTTCTCCACACTGGGAGCAGTTAAGAAATTATCTGTAAGGGTAAGGAGAGGGGCAACTTGTTACCGCGTTACCATTTCTGTACTATATACGTGAGAAGTGGCAGCAATAACGCTGGTCGCGTGTGGGTAGTTTTTGGAAAATACACTTACTTTAACACCGGTCCGTGGTGACCGTAGTGGGGGTTCCAATTTTAAGTCCGCATTTCACCACACAGAGAACAGTAACTGTGGGGGTAGGAAAGGGGGGAACATGTTACCGCGTTGTTCTTTCTGTGCTTAGAAACATTGTATGGTAGTTTTAAAAGTGGCCGCTACCGTGCTTACCGCATAATGTTTGGAAAGCCTCCAATCAGTGTGCTGGCTCCACCACGACAAACCTAGGGGTATGAGTGTCCCTGGGCGTCGCCGGTCTTGGAGCTCAGAACATATGGTTGGAAGCGGAGCCAATCAGACCGCCGGCCAGATGCTGATGTATGATGGGACTTGTAGTCTCAGAAAAATAATCCAGGAGTTTTTAGGAACCATTCAGGTGCATTATGGGACATGTAGTGTCCGCCACCAGGCACGAATTATTTTACGCCCTATTTATTTCGCTAAGGCTGTTCAGACCCTTATTCACGCTGTCAAATTTTAGGATTAGATACGCCTCCTTGCGCAACAGCATTGTCTCCACATCTTGGAAGTATTTGGGGTCAATCCATGCCAATGTGGTCCATTTAAAATCATTCTCAGAATGGCCGTGAGTAATGAAATGTTCCACCATTGGAGCAGTCTGGACTTTTTTCTTAAGCCGGGAGCGATGTTGGGTAATTCGAACATTAATGGGCTGATTTGTTTTGCCTATATAAACTCTGTTACACGGGCAAACCACCGCATAGACGACATTCCGAGTCTTACAATTTGTGAAGCAATCATGCTTCCATCTAATGCCATTATGTACAAATGTGTCACCCTCTAAGGTGCTTGAACATGAAACACAATTGCCACATTTGTGGTGTCCGCATATGGGTTTCAATTTCCACTGAGTGACAAGGTCGCTTTTAGGTGCTGTGATATGACTGTCTGCTTTGAGGTGTTGCCCTATGCTTCTGTTCTTACGCATAGCGAAGATGGGTTTCGAAAGGGGGTGCTCCAGAGTCTCAAGAAGGTGCCAATTATTCCGAATTATATTTTTGAATTGATTCGTATGTTGGCCAAATGTTGTCACACAAACCAATCGTTCCAGATCTTTCTTTTCTTTCTTTTCGAGTAGTGTGTCTCTTGGGGTGAATTTGGCCCTGTTTTTCGAATGTTTGAGCAGTTTCTTTGGATAACCTCTCTCTGCCATCTCACTGCAGAATCTATTTGCATGGGAGTCAAAATCACAAAGGTTAGTACAATTTCGCCGTATCCTCAGCAATTGCCCATAAGGCAAATTGTTTTTTTAGGGATTGAGGATGCGAACTGCTATAATGCAGAATGGTATTCCGGTCAGTTTCCTTCTTGTGCAAGGAGGTAGTCAACTTACCGTCGCAGGAGCCTACAGTGACGTCCAGGAAAGTCATTTCTTTTGGACTGTAGTTAAGAGTAAATTGAATATCTGGATGCCTAGAGTTCAGCCACAGATGGAACTGCTCGAGGTCCGCCTGGCTCCCCTGCCACAGGAGCCAGACGTCATCGATATATCTTAGCCACTGAGTGATGTGTCCAGAAAAAGGGTTATCATTTAGGACAAATCGCTCCTCATATTGTGCCATGTACAGCACAGCCAACTCCGGTGCATAGGGACAACCCATGGCTGTCCCCTTGACTTGAACAAAAAAGCTATTCTCGAACTTGAAATAATTACTGCGAAGAGTGATCTCAGCTAGTGCCACAATGAAGTTGGTAGGCACCCGATGGGGTCTGTCCCTTTGTTCTAAATACAGTTCAATGACCTCTAGAGCTTCGTCCTGCGGTATTTGTGTGTAGAGCGAGGCCACATCGAGTGTCACCATCAACTCAGTCTGGTCATTGAATGTGCGCCCCTCAATTTGTTTAATGAAGGCTGTTGTATCACCGAGATGCGATCGGACTTTTGCAATACATGGTTTTAAAAAGAAATCAATGTATTTTGATAATGGTTCAAGCACCGAATCGCATCCCGAGACAATGGGTCTGCCCGGGGGTACCTTTTCATTCTTGTGAATCTTCGGTAAGAAGTAGAGAATCGGAGTTCGAGGCAATTTTTTATTCAGAAATTCATGCTCTTTAGGTCCTAGAAAACCTATGTCAAGACCCTCCTTGGTAATTCTGGATATTTTGTCCTGGATTGCGTGGACAGGGTCTTCTTTTGAGGGTCTGTACCATTCCCTATTGTTGACATGTGTTTGACCTTCGGCAAGGTACATGGGGCGTGGCCAAAGGACCACCGCCCCGCCCTTATCAGCTTGTTTAATCACTATTGAAGTGTCAGATTTCAGATCACCAATTGCTTTTTGTATACCCTTGCTGATATTATTCTTTGTGAAGCCAGTTTTCTTCTCAAGTTTAGTGAGGGAAGAGAGTACAGCTTGCTCAAAAGCTATGACCTGTTTTGGAATATTTACAGTTGGAGTAAAACGTGATCTAACTCTAAGTCCAGTAGTTTCCTGTGTGGACGTCATTTCGGCTCCCGCGAAGAAAGTTTTTAACCTTATCTTGCGGCAAAAGTCAAGTGCTTCTAATTTTAGTTTAGTGAAGTCCGTTCTTTTTGTTGGAACGAATTTGAGACCAAGATTAAGAAGCATTTTTTCATCCCTTGACAATTCCTTGTTGGATAGGTTCACTATAGTGGACAAATTTAATTGTTGTTGTAATTTTTGTTGCGTGTTCGCATTTGCCACGGTTGTTTGAAACGAGGTCGCGATTGGCTGCCCCTGGATAAAAAAGGAGCAGACCCACGAGTGGCGCCTCGTTTGTTGAAATTAGACTGTCTAGAGTCTGGGGAAGAGTCAGAAGAAGTGGTGTCTGAGAAAGTCAAGAACCTATTTTTCGATCTGCCCTGGAAGGAATTTAGGGCCCCTCGTGACTCTCCAGAAGTGTAAAAATCCTCTTTTAAGAAGGGATATACCCGCTCCAACTGGAAGGATTTAGAGTCTTTATCAAATTGTGCTGCTTTCGTATTCAGAGAATAATCTTTGAAAGTAGCAATCTCCTTTTCAATTTTGTCAAGGAGTGCCTTAGCTTCAGACGTAGTCTGGTTGTCATTAATTGTTTTGATCAAATCATCAATCTCCTTCTCTTCCTGACTGCAAATGCGCTGGGCGGTTTCAATGGTATGCACCATTAGATCCCTGCTGCACTTTGTATTGATTTGGCTGAACCCTTTCTTTTAAGTCCGCATTTCACCACACAGAGAACAGTAACTGTGGGGGTAGGAAAGGGGGAAACATGTTACCGCGTTGTTCTTTCTGTGCTTAGAAACATTGTATGGTAGTTTTAAAAGTTTTACAATGTTTCTAAGCACAGAAAGAACAACGCGGTAACATGTTCCCCCCTTTCCTACCCCCACAGTTACTGTTCTCTGTGTGGTGAAATGCGGACTTAAAATTGGAACCCCCACTACGGTCACCACGGACCGGTGTTAAAGTAAGTGTATTTTCCAAAAACTACCCACACGCGACCAGCGTTATTGCTGCCACTTCTCACGTATATAGTACAGAAATGGTAACGCGGTAACAAGTTGCCCCTCTCCTTACCCTTACAGATAATTTCTTAACTGCTCCCAGTGTGGAGAAACGCGGCCTCTAAATCGGAACCCCCATTGAGGTCACCGCAGACCGGTGTCCAAGTAAGTGTATCATTTCAAGCCCCAAAATGTACACGCGATCAGCTTGGTAGTGAGCTAGCAGGGTTCTAAGTCGCACTTTGTTACCTTTTTTCAGAAAACATAAGAATTTCCCTACATGTGGCGAAGACGTGGCTTAGCTTCCAGAATTAACACAGGTAAATTAGCAATAGGAGAGCTCTTTTGTAAGTAATCCCTCCCCGTGTACCTTTGAAGGTACTTACCCATCCTATTACTCTGTTGCAGCGTAGGCCACCAGTGCATAGACGACATTTTCCACCAAAACAGGATTGACTGTGGGCAGGATTTATACAAGGTATGAATTTCAAGGCAAACTCACTGTCCTAAGAGTAGTGGGAAGAGGACCCGCTAGATAGTAAATACTCTATTTTGTTTTTCATTTTAACAGTTCCCATGGACTAGATTCAGTCTGCCCTGACGAGAATTCTGCAAGTCGCTAATCAGGATTCGAAACGCGTCGGCATCCCCTTTGTTTTGTTTGGCTAGTTGGCCATTGTTATTTGTTGCTGACATTGGCAATGCTCCTGATAATTAATTGATCAGCTCATGTTCAGGTCATGGGAGTGTAACTGTTGCAAAAGTTGTGCTTTATCTCCTCCCTGTGTTCCTAATTGTTTGTGAAAGTACCTTTTTCATAAATGCACGAGATTGTTTGGTCCATGTATTCATGTTAATGTTTTTTAATGTCAAAAATCACTGTAGTTCTATTTGTTTATCACATGTTTGGTTTATTGCACATTTATAGTAAGTGTTTTGAAATTTCACATGGCTAAGACATGAGGTCGATAGTGGTCTTAGTTCTGTTTTTTGCAAATTTTTTTCTGTAAACTAAGTACAAAATTGGAAACATAAACTGTTTTTTGTAAACTAACAGATTGTGGTTTACTTGTACATAAACCAGTGTGTACTTGAAGTTGTATGGAGGCATAGGCAAATACTTCTATTTCATATTGTGTGGCCCTGCCTACCCTCCTTCCCCTTGGGCCCAGCCACCCTTCTTTTTTGATTATTTGTGCGGGCAATCGCCCGAGTGGCTTGGGAACGACACTTAGAAAGTGTCCTTGGACTTTGATAGCATCTATTGCTTTGCAAGAGTGTCCACTCTTGCTGACTATGGCAGACAAAGACACGCTGTCCTTCACGGAAAGCCATATCGATCAATTAATAGCGTCCTCACCATTCTCTTCAATCACTTTGAGCGCCTCAGCAAAACAACAAAACGAGGCGGATAAACTTATTAGGCTTCAAAAGAAGCACATTCGAACAGAACTTCACGGCCACTTCCTACTAAGGCATTTAAAAGCGGGGACCATCCCTTGGGGCCTTCAGGTTAAGAACATCCCCGTAATTTTTATTGAAGACACTGAGTACAAGAAAGGGTTCAGCCAAATCAATACAAAGTGCAGCAGGGATCTAATGGTGCATACCATTGAAACCGCCCAGCGCATTTGCAGTCAGGAAGAGAAGGAGATTGATGATTTGATCAAAACAATTAATGACAACCAGACTACGTCTGAAGCTAAGGCACTCCTTGACAAAATTGAAAAGGAGATTGCTACTTTCAAAGATTATTCTCTGAATACGAAAGCAGCACAATTTGATAAAGACTCTAAATCCTTCCAGTTGGAGCGGGTATATCCCTTCTTAAAAGAGGATTTTTACACTTCTGGAGAGTCACGAGGGGCCCTAAATTCCTTCCAGGGCAGATCGAAAAATAGGTTCTTGACTTTCTCAGACACCACTTCTTCTGACTCTTCCCCAGACTCTAGACAGTCTAATTTCAACAAACGAGGCGCCACTCGTGGGTCTGCTCCTTTTTTATCCAGGGGCGGCCAATCGCGACCTCGTTTCAAACAACCGTGGCAAATGCGAACACGCAACAAAAATTACAACAACAATTAAATTTGTCCACTATAGTTAACCTATCCAACAAGGAATTGTCAAGGGATGAAAAAATGCTTCTTAATCTTGGTCTCAAATTCGTTCCAACAAAAAGAACGGACTTCACTAAACTAAAATTAGAAGCACTTGACTTTTGCCGCAAGATAAGGTTAAAAACTTTCTTCGCGGGAGCCGAAATGACGTCCACACAGGAAACTACTGGACTTAGAGTTAGATCACGTTTTACTCCAACTGTAAATATTCCAAAACAGGTCATAGCTTTTGAGCAAGCTGTACTCTCTTCCCTCACTAAACTTGAGAAGAAAACTGGCTTCACAAAGAATAATATCAGCAAGGGTATACAAAAAGCAATTGGTGATCTGAAATCTGACACTTCAATAGTGATTAAACAAGCTGATAAGGGCGGGGCGGTGGTCCTTTGGCCACGCCCCATGTACCTTGCCGAAGGTCAAACACATGTCAACAATAGGGAATGGTACAGACCCTCAAAAGAAGACCCTGTCCACGCAATCCAGGACAAAATATCCAGAATTACCAAGGAGGGTCTTGACATAGGTTTTCTAGGACCTAAAGAGCATGAATTTCTGAATAAAAAATTGCCTCGAACTCCGATTCTCTACTTCTTACCGAAGATTCACAAGAATGAAAAGGTACCCCCGGGCAGACCCATTGTCTCGGGATGCGATTCGGTGCTTGAACCATTATCAAAATACATTGATTTCTTTTTAAAACCATGTATTGCAAGAGTCCGATCGCATCTCGGTGATACAACAGCCTTCATTAAACAAATTGAGGGGCGCACATTCAATGACCAGACTGAGTTGATGGTGACACTCGATGTGGCCTCGCTCTACACACAAATACCGCAGGACGAAGCTCTAGAGGTCATTGAACTGTATTTAGAACAAAGGGACAGACCCCATCGGGTGCCTACCAACTTCATTGTGGCACTAGCTGAGATCACTCTTCGCAGTAATTATTTCAAGTTCGAGAATAGCTTTTTTGTTCAAGTCAAGGGGACAGCCATGGGTTGTCCCTATGCACCGGAGTTGGCTGTGCTGTACATGGCACAATATGAGGAGCGATTTGTCCTAAATGATAACCCTTTTTCTGGACACATCACTCAGTGGCTAAGATATATCGATGACGTCTGGCTCCTGTGGCAGGGGAGCCAGGCGGACCTCGAGCAGTTCCATCTGTGGCTGAACTCTAGGCATCCAGATATTCAATTTACTCTTAACTACAGTCCAAAAGAAATGACTTTCCTGGACGTCACTGTAGGCTCCTGCGACGGTAAGTTGACTACCTCCTTGCACAAGAAGGAAACTGACCGGAATACCATTCTGCATTATAGCAGTTCGCATCCTCAATCCCTAAAAAACAATTTGCCTTATGGGCAATTGCTGAGGATACGGCGAAATTGTACTAACCTTTGTGATTTTGACTCCCATGCAAATAGATTCTGCAGTGAGATGGCAGAGAGAGGTTATCCAAAGAAACTGCTCAAACATTCGAAAAACAGGGCCAAATTCACCCCAAGAGACACACTACTCGAAAAGAAAGAAAAGAAAGATCTGGAACGATTGGTTTGTGTGACAACATTTGGCCAACATACGAATCAATTCAAAAATATAATTCGGAATAATTGGCACCTTCTTGAGACTCTGGAGCACCCCCTTTCGAAACCCATCTTCGCTATGCGTAAGAACAGAAGCATAGGGCAACACCTCATCAAAGCAGACAGTCATATCACAGCACCTAAAAGCGACCTTGTCACTCAGTGGAAATTGAAACCCATATGCGGACACCACAAATGTGGCAATTGTGTTTCATGTTCAAGCACCTTAGAGGGTGACACATTTGTACATAATGGCATTAGATGGAAGCATGATTGCTTCACGAATTGTAAGACTCGGAATGTCGTCTATGCGGTGGTTTGCCCGTGTAACAGAGTTTATATAGGCAAAACAAATCAGCCCATTAATGTTCGAATTACCCAACATCGCTCCCGGCTTAAGAAAAAAGTCCAGACTGCTCCAATGGTGGAACATTTCATTACTCACGGCCATTCTGAGAATGATTTTAAATGGACCACATTGGCATGGATTGACCCCAAATACTTCCAAGATGTGGAGACAATGCTGTTGCGCAAGGAGGCATATCTAATCCTAAAATTTGACAGCGTGAATAAGGGTCTGAACAGCCTTAGCGAAATAAATAGGGCGTAAAATAATTCGTGCCTGGTGGCGGACATTACATGTCCCATAATGCACCTGAATGGTTCCTAAAAACTCCTGGATTATTTTTCTGAGACTACAAGTCCCATCATACATCAGCATCTGGCCGGCGGTCTGATTGGCTCCGCTTCCAACCATATGTTCTGAGCTCCAAGACCGGCGACGCCCAGGGACACTCATACCCCTAGGTTTGTCGTGGTGGAGCCAGCACACTGATCGGAGGCTTTCCAAACATTATGCGGTAAGCACGGTAGCGGCCACTTTTAAAACTACCATACAATGTTTCTAAGCACAGAAAGAACAACGCGGTAACATGTTCCCCCCTTTCCTACCCCCACAGTTACTGTTCTCTGTGTGGTGAAATGCGGACTTAAAATTGGAACCCCCACTACGGTCACCACGGACCGGTGTTAAAGTAAGTGTATTTTCCAAAAACTACCCACACGCGACCAGCGTTATTGCTGCCACTTCTCACGTATATAGTACAGAAATGGTAACGCAGTAACAAGTTGCCCCTCTCCTTACCCTTACAGATAATTTCTTAACTGCTCCCAGTGTGGAGAAACGCGGCCTCTAAATCGGAACCCCCATTGAGGTCACCGCAGACCGGTGTCCAAGTAAGTGTATCATTTCAAGCCCCAAAATGTACACGCGATCAGCGTGGTAGTGAGCTAGCAGGGTTCTAAGTCGCACTTTGTTACCTTTTTTCAGAAAACATAAGAATTTCCCTACATGTGGCGAAGACGTGGCTTAGCTTCCAGAATTAACACAGGTAAATTAGCAATAGGAGAGCTCTTTTGTAAGTAATCCCTCCCCGTGTACCTTTGAAGGTACTTACCCATCCTATTACTCTGTTGCAGCGTAGGCCACCAGTGCATAGACGACATTTTCCACCAAAACAGGATTGACTGTGGGCAGGATTTATACAAGGTATGAATTTCAAGGCAAACTCACTGTCCTAAGAGTAGTGGGAAGAGGACCCGCTAGATAGTAAATACTCTATTTTGTTTTTCATTTTAACAGTTCCCATGGACTAGATTCAGTCTGCCCTGACGAGAATTCTGCAAGTCGCTAATCAGGATTCGAAACGCGTCGGCATCCCCTTTGTTTTGTTTGGCTAGTTGGCCATTGTTATTTGTTGCTGACATTGGCAATGCTCCTGATAATTAATTGATCAGCTCATGTTCAGGTCATGGGAGTGTAACTGTTGCAAAAGTTGTGCTTTATCTTCTCCCTGTGTTCCTAATTGTTTGTGAAAGTACCTTTTTCATAAATGCACGAGATTGTTTGGTCCATGTATTCATGTTAATGTTTTTTAATGTCAAAAATCACTGTAGTTCTATTTGTTTATCACATGTTTGGTTTATTTCACATTTATAGTAAGTGTTTTGAAATTTCACATGGCTAAGACATGAGGTCGATAGTGGTCTTAGTTCTGTTTTTTGCAAAATTTTTTCTGTAAACTAAGTACAAAATTGGAAACATAAACTGTTTTTTGTAAACTAACAGATTGTGGTTTACTTGTACATAAACCAGTGTGTACTTGAAGTTGTATGGAGGCATAGGCAAATACTTCTATTTCGTAATAAGAATAATGGCATGTTAAACTCAGTCGCCTCCTATTGAAAAGACAAAAGTAACTTTCCTTACTAGTAGTAAGTATCTATACTAGAAGATATGTTTACTCGAAGTTTGACCAATTTAGAATAGACAATGCTGCCAAATGTTCGCCATCCGCGACATTAGGCAATCCAGGTGACCTTAATCTAAACCAATTAAGACGCTTATATAAACTAGAGCTTCTAACAGGCGTCTGTTCACTACTTTGCCGCGCTTGCAGTTACCAGTTCGCGCCACCCGCCACCGGACGTACGGAGCCCTGCCGACCATCCTCAGGTAAGTTCAAGGACTGAACCAAGCCTTGAGATACCATTTTTAACACATTACCCGATAAGATATAATATATTCCCCCAATTTATTTCCCTTTCTCTAACAGGCAGGGAGATCTTTTAAACCTCATCCATTTGCCCAACATCACAGTATCCTTAACAACCTTTTATCGTTATCCTTGAAACAACAGAACTCGTGCCTTTAGGTAAGATGGCTATATGGTATTTTTAGAGAATTGAAACTGGATAAAATAGGAGATGGTTAATGAATCCTCGTATGTATCCTTTTCCAATAGGCACATAGGAAGCTTTGCCTAAAAAAACATTTGGTGACCCCCCTCTCTTCTATGAGTGAAGAACACTTAAAAGAATGATATAATCCTAATAGGTAAGCTTATTCACAACCGCTAATAATGGAACTAGATACGAGTTTTAAATCACCTAAAAGTAACCTTACCGCCAGTAGAAATTGTTTTTTCCAAAAAAGGAGGAAATAAATTAAATCCTTCTCATTTTCCCTCTATATTCATATTCTTCAAAAGTCTAGACTCCAAAGACAATCCAAGAAAAACGTATCGGTGGACCACAAACAGCGCAAATCAACATTAAGGGTTCCGGTGACGGACGCTGACTATTTATCCTTTACGTTAATTAGGTAAAGTTACCTGAAAATAATTGCCTTAAAAAATGATAATGACTAAATTATTTAAAAATTAACAGTCGGTGCCACTTTCTCTTCTTTATCAAGCTTCGGCAAACCCTGAGGCGTCAGAAGCCGTAATAAGAATAATGGCATGTTAAACTCAGTCGCCTCCTATTGAAAAGACAAAAGTAACTTTCCTTACTAGTAGTAAGTATCTATACTAGAAGATATGTTTACTCGAAGTTTGACCAATTTAGAATAGACAATGCTGCCAAATGTTTGACATATTTCTTTGTTATGGATCTACTCGGACCCTTCTTAAATCAACTGTAACACTCTTTTGGGATCAGATAAATTTGCCAGCTCTCCATCATATACGAGCATATGAACCATAATAATCCCTATTGATCATAATGGAATTGACAGATATTTATGTCAATTCTCCTAAGTCATCACTTATAAATTAGTTCATCTCCCCTTTGGAAAATACAAGGAAATGACATAGACAGAGGAGAATATAGATTAGATTGTATATGTTTAAAAACCATGTATGTTTTTCAACACTACAGCTACTAAAGGACAACATTTTTTAACTGTTAAATGCTTCATGTATAGAATTGGTTATATGTATGAAATTGAAATATATCTCTATTTTTATAGATATTACGTGGCTACTCCAGGAAGAAGGCGCTGGCCGCCGAAACGCGCGTAGAGTTACATAACCTTGCCACTCATCTACTATAGATAATGAATTTGTTGCTTACTGTTTAATTATATTTTTTTAACTTAACAATAATTTTGTGATTCTTTTAAACTGTGTATTATGTGAATGAAATGTTCATTGTTTTAACTATGCAAAAATAAAAAATGATGTCTTTTAGTTAGTTGTAGCTATTTGTTTATTATTCTTTATCAAATAAGTTTATATACATTTTGATTGCCTAGGTTGTTACTTTGCACATACATTGTTTTCCCTGACCTAGGAATTATATAATTCATACTTTTCAGGGGGTCCTTGTTAAATATACAAGACCTCGCATTTGCAACACCTTAATTCCTTGAAAGTCAATATTAAATTCTTACATCCTCACTTCATGCCAGTTTTCATCATGATGCTATCTTCCCTCACCATGGTTACTTAACATCTTTAAATCAGGGACCTTCAATTTCATTCTTTTTAATTGGATGCAATACTCTCGACCCACAAGCAGCCTGCAAGAGGTAACAGTTTGGGTAAGAATGTAAATTACAAGGTCAAAGATGGAACTTTAAAAAAAATGTAGAATGAGGTGACTAGCACCCACAGGGTAGGCTGACACCCCTCCAAGTCTAGCAAGATAAAATACAATCGAACGCATTCGGAATGATGCATGGTGCTAAAGGGACACCTTTTGAGTTAAAGTCTGAACAGAATGTCTCAGAGTGGGAGTGTCCCGGGTTAGAGCCTCTGTGTTGGGCCTTTACAGAGAATTACATAATGTTAACCCCGAACTTTCCTGCAGACGCCCAGTAAGGAGTAAGATATTGTGAGATCAGCGACATTGTCTAATAAATAAAATGCAGGCCCAATAGGTCCCTACACCTTCGCACTAGGGTATAGCTGGGAAATAACCGGCTGTAAAGTAACCCCAGGCTCGCCAGACAGCTTTCAGATCGGCAACCAGTGGTAAGAGAGATGCCACTAAACCCTGGTACATAGGATTCAAGTTAAATAATAAAGGACCTCTAATAGTGTGAGCTAGAGGCTGATGAGTCAACAAATTAACAGGAGGAGCCAAGTCACAGATGAGCCAAATGTCCGCTCGGGCTCAGTACATCCGAATATTTGAAAAGTAACCACTAAGGGCCCGATGTAGTTAGCCAAATACCGGTCGGTAACGGCCGAAAATCGGTAATTTCGGCCCTTACCGACCAGAATAAGAGTATCGAGATGTATGTGTAAAAAAGTGTCCGAATCCGTAAAAACCAGTCGGTAAAATACCGATTCGGTATTTCACGAATCGGAATATACCGAATTCTTATTTCCCGAGTAGGTAAATAAGAAATGGGTATTTTCCGATTCGGAACATACCGAATTCTTATTTACCGAATCGGTAAATAAGAAATGGTAAAAATGGCATATCGAGATGTAGGAAACCCAAAAAATACCGAATACCATGAAAATCGGTATTTAAGAGTCGGTATTTGCCATGGATTGAAAGCACGTGGAAACCAGGTACAGAATATAAAAGAAGGCCCCTAAATGCAACAGTGCAACCACAATGGCGGCTTTCTACATAATGACAAGGCGGCTACGGATACAGGCAGCAGGAGAGAGGGTCTGGCTAAGGAGGAGCAGGTGTATAGGCAGAGGATCACCCTCTTCCAACTGACTGAAGCTGAGATCCTGCAAAGGTACAGACTCCACGACAGAACCATCCTGGACTTGATCAGGGACCTCCCCCATATCTGGAACACCCAACCCCAAGAGCACACGCCATCCCACCCCACGTGCAGGTGCTCTGCTGCCTACACCTTCTTGCTTCTGAGAGCTACCAGCATGTGATTGCTGCGGTAGGTGGGGTGTCCCAGAGCTGCCTGTCACGTTTCTTCAGGAAATTCCTTGACGTCATGATGCAGAGGATGGGACACTACATTGAGTTCCCTGACACACCTGCTGAACTAGCAAAGACCGAAACCGATTTCTACCAACTTGCACAGTTCCCGTACATCATAGGCTGTATCGATGGGACTCACATCCCACTATGCCCACCTGCAACAACAGAACACATTTATAGAAACTGGAAGTCTACGCATTCAATCAATGTGCAGGTGATCTGCAACGCTGCCAACATAATTACCGACATTGTTGCCAAATTTCCAGGGAGTAGCCACGACTCCTACATCTTCCAGAATAGTGGGATATACAGACGCCTTATGGCTGGTTATTTCGGGGATGGATACCTGCTAGGTAAATAAGTGTGAGACACCCTGATAGTCAATGCAGAAGGATCAATCATGAGTATGTGAATAATCATAATTTCATTTTCCACCCAGGTGACAGTGCATATGCCCTTGCGTTCATTTGTCCTCACCCCCTACCTGAATCCATCCACCAGGAATGAAAGGCGTTACAACGTGGCACACAGAACAACACGTTGCATGGTGGAACGCACTTTGGGACTGTTTAAAAGCAGATTTAGGTGCCTCCATAAGAGTGGAGGTGCACGGCAGTACACGCCAAAGATCTGTTGCAAAATTATTGCGACCTGCGCCATGCTGCACAATCTTGCCACCAAGGAGGGCACAGAGGTAGAACTCACATATCATGAGGACATAGATGATGAGACAGAACAAGCCGATCACAATGCAGTAGGAGCAACGCCAGCAACAGATGGGAGACTGAGACACGCAGAAATCACAACCAGATATTTCTAATAGAGTGAGGAGACACAGGCATGTTTAGTTCTTGAAGCACTACTGCACTTCATATATACCAGACCACATGAACCAAATAAAATCCGCTTGTCACACTGGGTGGCCAAAGTTCACATCACTGTGACCTGTCCTGTGTTCAGGATTATTTGTTAATGTTTGCGCTTACGCATTATGTTGTGGGAGCTACGGGGCAAGGGGTCAACTTGCACAGTGGTGCCAGGGTCATCTGCATGTAGCCTGCTGCTCTGACAAACGTCCTGTACAGGCGTGCTGGATCCACTCCTGCTTGTGGACTCCTCTGTGTCCCCGACACACGTGTTACCAGCAGCGGATGTCTGCTGTGTCAGCAGTACCTCCATAGCAGAGGTCACTCTCCTCATCCCCCTGGACAAGTCACTGCAGCAGTGCACAATGTCAGTCTGCATGTTCACTGACCGGCGGCATAGCAGGGTGGTTGCAGTTGCCAGACGGTTGATGGACTTATTCAGCTGCTTAAGTTCGGGCCTATTCCTGCTCCTTTATGTCTGGTCACTCTCCAGTCTGTCACAGAGGGAACCCATGCGCCCACCCATTTCCCTCACCCCCTCTGCCATGGACTCCATTCCTTTTGCCATGGACTCCATTCCTAGGGCCATGGAGCATATCCCCCGATCAATGTTTGACATCCTGCTGTTCAGGATGCGCACCTGTCTGTGCACTGCCATGATCCCTTTGGCCTCCATGCGCTGGATCCTCACCATAGTGCTTTCCAAACCAGCAAAGACCCCTTGCATATCATGCCCCTCGTCTCACTCACATGCCCTATGACCACGGACACTTGCACACACAGATCTTGATGACCCCTGTTGCCCTGCGTTGCCAGCCAGTGGTAGAGTGCTAGGTGTGTGAACCTCCACCTCTTCTTCATCAGAGCTTTCTAGGATCCTGAGTGGTGGAACGTCCTGCCTCCTTGGCCTCAAATGCACAGAGGACCCTGAGCTTGGTGTTGTGAGACCTGCAGGTGCTGACGGAGTCTGTGTCTCAAACAGCAGGGGTGACAGTGGCTGTGCTGTGGTGTCTTCCTCCAATGCTGTGGGTGCCTGCGCTGTGGAAGTGTCCTCAGGGACAGTGCTGGGTCCTGATGTGTCTGAAGGCTTCTCCCTCGCAGCCGTTGCTGGCGCACTCGCCTCCCCTCCCTGCGCTGCACTGCGCGATGACTCTCCTGTGGGCAGACATGGACAATGATCCCCTGTGTGTCTTCATTACACACATTCCTATCACACAATTTCCTAAGCCTCAACTGCTTGTGTATGGGGAGTGTGGCATGGCATGCAGAATTCTGTGTTGGCTGCTTTGATGAACATTCCTATGACTACGACTACCATGATGCATTGCTGGTGAGTACTGACATGTGTTCTGGATTTTGATTGAGTCACCCATATTGGGGAAGGGGCCAGGGAATGGGTGGGGATTCATGTCCATGCATCTTACCTTTCTTTCTTGTAGCTCTGGCTGAGCTGTCAGCATCCCTAATCCTGTGTATGCATTCCGGCTCCATGGTGGATTCCACCAGCTGCTCCAGTTCAGTGAGGCTTGGTGCACGGCTCTTCCCTCCATCTGTGGCTGAGAATTCTTTCCTCTGGGTTGCAATCTTCTTTTTGGTGGTGATCCTCAGATCATACCACCTTTTTTTGATGTCTTCAATTTCACGATGTGTGACCCCTAGGGCATTTACTTTGCTGTGGATCGCCAGCCAGGTGTTTCTTTTGACAGACTCTGCTACTTGCAAGGACTGTCTCCCAAAAGGCTGGCTGTAATGCTGCACTACCTCCTCCACCAGCACCTGGAGCTCAGTTGTGCTGAATTGAGCTTCCTTTTTCTGTCACCTCCATCCTTCTGGCCTTCCTGGGACTCCATGGTGATGCTCTGCTGGGCTCAGTGCAGCCTGCTCCTCTGTCTCCCCTCCAGCTCTCCAAACAGTTCTGTGGCTCTGCACCTGCATGGGTGTGGCCACCTCCAGGTACTGGGATGTGGTACTTGCATCTGATTGGTTGATTTCTCAGTTGCTTTGTTGTGGGGTGTGGTGGGTGTCCCTGATTGGTTGACTGGCTCACATGTCTTCTATTCGAATTTTCGAGATCGGATTTTATCGATTCGGTAAATACCGATTCGGTAATCTCCGATTCAGTATCTCCCATTCATTCCTATAGGCCTGGAGGCCCATAGGGTTGAATGGGTGATACCGAATCGGAGATTACTGATTCAGAGATTAGCGAATCGGTATTTACCGAGTCAGGATTCCGGCTGTTAACGATTCGGTATTTTTTAACGATTTTTTAGCTACATACAGTTTTCCGATTCATAAATACTGATTCGGTATGAATTGGTATTTATGAACCGGTAAAATTAACTTACCTACATCGGGCCCTAAAAGTGATGCTTTCAAACATGAACTGAGAAAAATACCTTCCCTTGCCCTGCTGAGAAGGCTATTAGTGAGCTAAGAGGCAGGTCAGTGATCATGTATAACTTAAGTGTTGCTTACATTCTTATTATACATAGAGCAATGTTATAGGCTACTAAATCAAACACAAGACGTGCAGTAAACTTAAGTATTTGCTTAAAATCACCCAATTTATCAAGCCGGGATTGAGCCCAGATTTTCCAGTTTCAGACAGTGCAAATCAACTGTGATATAAAATATACAAAAAACATTAGTAATGGTCCAATCTCTTTTAACAATAACTAGGAATCAATTCACAGGGTTGAAAAGACCAAAACACAGATGCGCCTGATAAATTGCACTAGGGAGTCAACGACGTTCTGACCTGATGTCAATACAGGTCATCATCAGGACCAAGTTCCAGTTTAATCGAAGTGTTGAATGAGGCCCACCAGGAGGGTGCAAGGATGGAAATCTGTAAGTGGAAATGTGCAGGAATTGGCGTCAGGGCCAGTATTGGACTGCAGGGGAAAGGAATTCCTCAAAGACGTTCCACCAGGATTGACAGGAGCCTCAAGATGAGCAAATTTGGGATCGGTCATTAAGGGTTGCAGTAATTGGAGCAACCGACGTCCTGGAATTAGGGCGTCCCGTGGAGGTGTGTGTACGAAGTATCACAGGTCCCAACAGCGGTGCCAGAAGTATAATTAATGAAGCCTGTTGAAAAAATGAGACCTGAGTCTAGGGTAATGAACGTCCAGCAACAACAGCAGTAGCAGTAGCAGGACGAAAGAGAGTTCCACCGGCAGCTGCTGGAACAACGATCAGGAGCTTTGAGCAGCGCAGGGGAGGAGTGGTTTACCCACTCCTGGGTGCATAAAGACAGTTTGGTGAACCCACTCGGGCTGCCCAAACTAGTCATGCACACTCTGCCCTTCTCCATGCAGGCTGCATGGAAAACATGCCCACCCCATTATCCCCTGGCGGGCGCCATCCCGGACAATCACAATGCTGCTTGCAGCGTTGTGATTGGCTGAGGGGAGGGAGTCTGACTGCCTGCTTCCTGTTCCTGTTCCTTTTGAAGGCAGAAAAGCAGGGGAGCAGGAGCAGTAAAGACACGTACCCAGCGGAAAGGTAGGTTTTTATTTTTTTTATTTTTAATTGTGATCCCCCCTCCCCGGTGACTCTCCTTTCCCATGTGACCCCCTCCCACATGCGAGCCATGCTGGCCACTACTGGTAGGCACTGGAATATATGCTGGGATTCAGGATGCAGAGTTGAGGCCATGATCCGGTTCTCAATGATACATGGTTGGCAGATGTAGCCACTTGGTCACATCGCCTCCCATGAAAGCTTGGCTCTTTTTTGAGCTTGAGGTTCCTAGAGGACTTTGAGCTGAGCCAGAACCATGCATCTGGCTCCAGCCTGGGTTGAGGTTTAGGAGGTTTAGGTGGCAGTCCCATATCTAGTGTGCGCCTAAGCAGTAGCGGCCCATTACGGGAGTTCCATGGGGCGGAACGGCGGGGCGGAGGAGGGGTGGGGCGGGGGAGGGGTAGGGTGGGGGTTAGTAAACACCGGAATATGAATAATCAAAGGTAAGTAAACAATTAAATAAATATAACAAATTTCGTAGCGCGCACTGCAACGCAAAATGCGATGCAATGCGCACAACCAAATTTGTTTTATTTATTTAATTGTTTACTTACCTGGATCATCCATATTCCGGTGTTTACTAACCCCACCCAGCCCCTGCCCTGCCCCGCCTTTCCGCCCCACGGAACTCCCATAACGGGCCGCTACTGCGCCTAAGCATTATGTGGGTACTGGTTCTTACCTAACTACCAAAGATATAATAATCCTAACAGCGATAGGGGAAAGGCCTATTTAAGCAGGAGAAAGGCTGAAAACATGCATAGTATATGCAATAAGGGCCCCTTTCTACCATGAATTTAGGAATTGTTTATGTATGGGAGACAGATTAATTGTGATCTTGTTCGACAGTAATCAACTTTATTTCAAAACATTTTAGTAAACGTTTAATTAAAAAGCTCAACAGAGATATCGTGAATTTCAAATATTTTATACAACACTTGATGTAATTGTATCAGCATACAATTGTATCACACATTACTTATACAAAAACAAGCCCCTGTGAGAAGAAAACTTTGTGTGCTTTTTTCATTTCCCATCAACCATCTACACAGGAAGTGGCGTTGCTGCTATCCTGCCTAAGCCATCTTTAAAAGAAGAACTCAAGCAAAGTGACATTATTGAATTTCCCATCATCGATCAAAAATCACGTTTTAGAGCACTTGCGAATACCACACTTGGTGTGTTTCATGTATATGCTACACGGACTTTCCTGAACCCTTGGGCACTTGCCATTAATACATATTTCCAGTTCCCATTGTGGAGCCTTCATTTTGAATGGCAATCTTTATTGATAGAACGGTACAACTTGCCAACTTACACGCATTTTGCATGAGCAGGGGTGGAGTCAAGGCTCACTCCGTGGTCACATGTTCGGATTGGTGGACATGTTGGATTACAATCTGTTCCAAGCAGGAGACATTAGCCCGGCTAAATTTGAGGCTAATTTTGGGTCTGTGCATACGCATGGGTGGTCCCGTTTCTTGTCTGTGCATTTATCGCAATGCTTGAATTTGATTTATGCAATTTGATTTATGAATTTTGTTGTGTTTATCATAGACTTTATGCACATCCACGTACTTTAAAAGTACCCCGCACTCCACACAGATAGTAAAGATCAATACTCCGTCTGTCTCGTCATGATGGATTTTATTCACAGACTATAAGCCAAAAAAGAAAACCCTACGCGTTTCGGCGGGTAACCGCCTTGCTCATGGGTCGTGAAGATCCAGAAGGAGTTGCTAACGTGTATGGATATATATATATATTATATATATATATATATATATATATATATATATATATATATATATATATATATATATATATATATATATATATATATATATATATATATATATATGTATTAACAAATCAATATGTATGTTTTTTTTACTTACATTAGTTATTTATTAATTTTAAGGTTATTTAAGTATTTTAAGGATGTTTAAGTTCATTATATTTATTATTTCATTATTTTTTAATAATTTAAAGCATTTAAAAAAATTCGATATTTTGACTAACTATATTTTTTACATCAATATTTTTATTTCGATATTTTTGTACTTACCTGTTTGGAGATAGGAGGTCGATATTTTGGCATTCTATATTTTTACTTCGATATTTTGGTAGGTCGATATTTTGGCATTCTATATTATGTCAGTGATCCAACCGCTGTTATTTCTGAATTTGGCAGCACCATGAGCAGCTGATGTCTCCCTTCCCTTGTACAACCCAGTTGCTAGTAATTTCGAAAAAGATAGTCACTAAAATGTGGAAGCTAGGTTGGCGTAGTTACAATATAACACATACAATATTTGTATGATCCCCACACTCGCTCTCTTTCAAATCAACATTTTTGGATAGCATCGGGGTTGTCCTATGATAAAGCATGACACCTGGTAGGTGTTTGAGAACTTCCCGTCCAAAATTCTGTGTGTGTTTAAGAACAGACTGGTGAAGATTAAATAGTGCAAACCACCCATAATCGCGAACTGGACTGACCCCTTTGCCAGATCTATCTCCCTGCTCTGAGTCATCCCAACAAACTAAGGTTAACACAAAAGAGAAGATCAAACCTTCAGATCTTTCCAGGACTTTTCATAAAGAACCTAATGCTAGAACTCATCTCTCACCCTATGATCTTCATGCCTAATACCCACACTCTTTTAAACAACTTCATTACAGTTTTTTTTTATTATGAGAACCTCTACACCACTATTAAAACTTGCAAGTGCAAGCCAAAGCCTTCAGCACCCTGGTACTCTAAAGACTTTGCCGAAAAACATGATCAACCCACAGTGAAGAAAGAAAATGGGAGATAAATAGCACAAGTGATGACCTCATGGTACTTAAGTCCTCTATGCAATACGCGGACAGCTCATCATATCAGTAAAATCAAAATACAATGCCAGCACCATTGATGAAACTACCAACAACTGCAGAATGCTTTTCAAGACAATTAAGCACTGAATCCACCCCTGTGATCCCCTCATATTCCTCACTCCACAGAAAGGTGCAATGCCTTCACCTCTTCTTCCGTGAAACAATAAAGAAAATCAAAAGCACATTGAGAACAACAGGCCTGCTCCATCTCTTATTCTCACCCCTTTTTGTAGAATTCTTCAATGATCAGCCATCGAAGCCCTATCTCTTTCAGATCTTGCTGACATACAAGAATCTCTCAGATCCACTTCTTAAGACAATTATATCTTACCCTCAGCTTTCAACAAAACTTTCTGTGGGAACATACTCTCACCCCTTTCACCATGGTTAATGCCTTCCTCACGTAAGACATCATCCCAAAAGCTGTCAAAATGGTCCAGATCCTCCCACTCCTAAAGAAACCTACACTAGACCCTGACGACCTTAACAATTACTGGCCCATTACTCACCCACTACTCATCAGCAAGATCATTGAAAAATCAGTTCAACTCCAAGATCAAGCCAAAGCGAATCATCTCCTGGACAACTACTAAGCATGGGCGAATTTTGCGAATCTCGCGTTCGCGAATTTTGCGGATTTGCGAACGCGCAATCCGCAAAATCCGCGAATTCTCGCGAATTTGTGGATTTTTTTTTTTTGGGGTGTTTGCCACTCTCTGTCACCACTGCCACTCTCTGACTACTCATGCCACCCTCTGGCCCACCCATGCCACCCTCTGTTTCATCACAGCACCCTCTGGTTGTCCAGTTTTACATTATTGTGGCAAAGCAAAGCACACCTTCCCTGCCTCAAGTGACCTGAATTAATTTGGGGCTGATTAATGTGTCACAGAATATTTTTTTAGCTGGCACCTGCTTCCTTAGTGCTTCCTGATTAGTGATCTTTTGCACTTGCTAAGTGCTTTCATTGTTGCAAAATTAGTTACAACACCTGCCCTGCCCCAACTGACAATAATGAATTAGGGGCTGATTAATGGATTTGAACTTCCAGCCTGGCTCCTGCTTGTCTCCCTTAGCTGTAATTCAGGACCTTTGTGGCATATGTGTAACTATTCTGAGGTTCAGAGCAGGGTCACATAATAGTTGCAACTGGCAACTGAACTCTGGAGGGGCCCCTCAGGAAGCACTACAGGAAATGGCTACTAATGATGAGCCTGAACTTTTGAACCTGGTAAGTAGTTTCAGTTTTGCTAAGATCGTATTTCTGCAATTTAGCGCTTATTCGCGGGGCGCGAAGTTGTACTGGGAAGCCGCGAACTCACGCGAACAGTGCGAGCAAGCCATAAAATCCGCTGCTCGCGGATTTGCAGATTTTGCGGGAGATTCGCGAATCTCGCGGATTGCGAATTTACCGAAAATCCGCAAAATCCGCGAGCGAAACAGATTTTCCGCCCATGCTTAACAACTACCATTCTGGATTCAGATCATGCTACACCACAGAGACCATTGCCTTACACATTGTAGACGATGCCCTCTTAACCCCAGATGAAGATGACCCCTGCCTCTTGATATTACTGGACCTCTCAGCTGCCTTCAACCCAGTCGACCTATCCCACCCTCAAACACATCCTGGAGCCTCAAATGGGATTTACCAGCAATGTCCTTCACTGGCTCTCTCCCACCCTATCCAATCAACATCAGTTTGTTCACTTGGGTACCTCCAGGTCCCAAAATATCTCTTTCACCTGTGGTGTCTCCCAGGATTTCATACTGGCTCCTGTCCTCTTCAACCCCTACATGAAACTGGCGGTGCTCTACTCACAGATAATATCAAGATTCACCAATATGCTAAGATATACAACACTACTTGGAAGTCTCCTCTGCTGCAGAATCCAATGCCATAAACCTTGCCTGAGCATCATCCAGAGACCCGATTGCCTAGTGCTTACCGGAAGTTTAACCTAACCAAGACAAACTCCTGTTTATTTGCCAAAGAACAAGAAACATTACAGACCTGGCTCAATGACATGCACCTTGATGGCTTTAAACCTCAACTTTCTCCTAATGCCAAGTGTCTTTGAGTCACCATGCACATAAACCTTACTCTTGAGGAAAACGTTGACAAAAAAACAGACGGCCTGGTACCAGCTCTCTCTTCTAAAGAAAGTGAAAATGCTTCTACCAGAAAACTATTTCAGAACTACTGTTCAAGCCTTCATACTGTTGAAACTAGACAGTGATAACAAACAGCTCCATCGTCTTTTAGCCTCCACACAAGCATCCTACATGCAGCGGTACGTCTCATTCAGGGCCTGAAGAAATGTGATCACTTCACCCCCAACCAGATGGAACTCCATTCACTCTCCTGGTCGACCCGCACCATTTTCAAAACTAGCTGCATCATGAAGAAAGTCATTATGACCATCATCCCTGCTTATCTTGCAGGGAAGCTCATCATCTCTGTTCGTTTTTGGCACCCATGCCTCCACGACACCACCAGACTGTAGACTAAAAAGTGTTAAAAAAACCCAGAAGGTAGCAGGCTTTTTCCATCTATGCACCCAGGACCTGGAAAAACATTGCCTCCCCAGCCATTAGGACCTCGCGGATGCTGTCCCAACTTAGGAAAGAGTTGCAGACTCACCTCTTTAAAGGACACCACATCACTGTGCATTAAAGTCCACAACGCAAGACCTCTCCCATCACTCGATGGCTTTGTGGTTGTCTTTAACCCTGTACAGCACTCATCTTCATTTTGGCTACATTTGTACTCTAGAAATACCATGTACATACATTTTGTGAAGGGATGACGAGGAAAGAACGAACATTAAAAGGAAACTGTTAATTATTAATATATTTAACTCCAGCTGTGAGAGAATGTTGTGATTTAATCCTTTCAGGGGGCTTTGCAGAGTAGTTACAAAAGGCTGCCATTTTTTAAAGTCTTCAATTAGGAACTCCTCAACAGCCTATTCTCATTTTTATGGCCCTCCTGGTCCTGTGCTCAACATGGTTTATTCCGATGAATGATTCCTGGGGTCATAGCCAGCACAGAGGTGGGCTCTTCTATGCTCAATGTAGCTTCCTAACGCCAATGCAGACACCTTTTCACCATGGTGCAAGGGTCCCTGGGTTGCAGGGAATGATCGTTTATGTGCAGGAAGGAACACCTTCCTGCACATGAACAATCATTCCCTCCAACGCAGGCACCCCTGCACTATGGTGATAATGGGGATTTGTAACTTCTATGTGTGTTGTAGAGTGCAGCACACATAGAAGTTGCAACTTGTCATTTTCCAATGATTGTTTATTTGGCTTAACTCTGCCTTGTAAATAAATTGAAGATGTTATTGCCACCAGAATGTCACAAAAAGTGATGTTCTGTGGCATTAAACCCTTGTAAACATGCCGCCAAGTGTGCTTCTGGCAACCCATGCATGGCCAGAGCGAGTTGTTGACTGGGACTAAGGACAGGCCCCAGGAATTCAAATCCTGACAAGAACTCCTTCCCCCACCCCTCCACACTATAGCAATGGAAAGCTGCAATTGTGATGCTGTGGAGCCCCTCGCATCGGTGGGACCCTTGCACTGCACCCACGCACTAATGGTAGCTAAGCGGCGCCTAGACAGGATTTTTCACAGATTTTTTGTAAATTGATTTTTGCGCGCGTGGGGCGAACCTACGAGCGAACATTTGTGAAGCAGGCTCAGTCAGTTCGCTGGTTCTCGAGCTTTGCCGTGGGCTATATTTCTGCTTCCAAATGGGATCGTCCGACTTAAAATTTGATTATATGCTTGGATTACGCATAGTGTAAAAGTTGGAATGGTTTCCTCGTTTTGATTAGAATCAAGCCACGTTTATTTTGTTCCAAGAAAACAAATGCCCAGAGGAAACGTTCACTTTGGCACGGGACCTCTGTGTGCTGGGGTGTGATACTCTGCTGGTGTCATTTTGAGGAGGAGGTAATGTTGATTATTCTTTGTCCACATGTGAGAATCAAGAAGAGGCTGGATGCGCTGATCTGACCTTCGACCCGTGGTTGTGACGCAGTGCCACCACTTTTCCTCTAGCAATCCTCCGAGTTTGGCACAGTCCATTTGGTGAAGGGTGTGGATTTAATGTTCTGCCGCCCTGCTGCCAAGATGTTTATGCGAAAAATCTGCTGTTTACGAAGCCCTGGCCCCCTCTTGCCGGGACAGCGTGGGCTTGGCTCCCATGCGCTTCTCATTAGAGGGCTCAGGCTGACGTCAGAGAGCAGCGAACTCGGTGAGCAGAGAGCGCCGTCTTGGCCAAAGGGTCCAAAATGAACCACATGTCACTGACTTCATCAATCTGAGGGAATAACGTGGTCGCACGAGCAGCAGCCCCTGCACAGCACGCGCTCGCTGCAGGACCTGGTGCAATGCCTTCTGCGGGCAGTCTGCATTTTATGCACAAATAAGCATTACCCTGAATGGGCACGGCACTTTGGCACAAGTGTGGGATTAAGTGCCTAGCTTCAGAGTGCGTGGGGTTAGATCCGGCGGAAAGCATGCGAATTGGCAGGTGAGTGACACCCATGCGCTAGGTCAATTAATCATTCAACCAATCAACATTTGTAAAAATCAATTTTGAGGAAAAATGGTTTTTAGAGGTCAGAGAATGGGCGCACTGCCAGTATGGAAGCACTATAGGATAGAGTGAATGGTGGTGCAACTGGGTGAGTGGACAACCATATAACCACTCAAAGGAGAAGTCAGCTAGCTGTACTACTCCAACGTTACAAAGAGAGACATACCCTATGCACACACTCAATTGGCAGGTGAGTGACACCCATGCGCTAGGTCAATTAATCATTCAACCAATCAACATTTGTAAAAATCAACACTGTCACTCATAGGGATATCGGGACACATATGCAAAGGTGGATGTGTGCAAGACGACAGACGCGCATTCGCCCGCTCTTTGCACCCGCTGACATCATGCAATGGCATGCAAGACTGTTGAGCGAAGGCAGAGCGCTAAGAAATCCTATGTGCTTGTACAAGTAGTCAACAGCAGCTTATCATGGGGCACTGAATGCAGGTCACCATTCAGGTGGTGCTGACCCCAGGGCAGCCAGAGTAATGCTGCCGCAGTCCACTCCCTATTATGCTAAATCAGCCTACAGCAGGCCTTTCTCCAGCGCACCTAAGAATGCCCCTAAGAATTTTGCGCCTGGGACAACCACCCCTGTGGTCCCACCCATGCTACGCCACTGTGAAGGCTTAATCCAGGGAAGTACAACACACGTTCAGCAATCACAACAATGTCCATTCAGAGTTATTACTTGGAAAAAAATAATCATGCAACAAGCACCTCCCCCTCGTGGAGCAGTCAACAATGAGAATGAATGGTGGCAGAGTGATGTACCAGCCCTGGCTGTTCAAAGGTTATGGTCAATTAAATATTTTAGACAGGATCAGTGTTCCTTGAACCTGTTATGGTATTGTTCCTTGACTGTTTGCCAAAAACCCTCTCAAGGTAATCAGTAGGCCAGGTTAGTTTGAGGATACCTCTGGAGCTGTCCAGTGTGCTGAAATAGTGCAACTTTGAAATTTTCAGAGGTATTCCACGGGAGTAATGTTAACATGTTAGCGCTTTATTACTCCTGTAGGTTAAATATAACTTCCTCCTAAATAATTTGGTTATTTATAGGATTATTTTGAAGAATAAGCTCTTGTCAAAATCAGAGTACCAATGTTAATCAAAGTATGTCCAAGTCCATTGCTTTTGATTTTCAAAAATCAGAGTTGATTTTTATGGTTCATATGAACACCTGAGCAATGTCTCCACGGTCCATTGGTGAATAATGAAAGTGACCTGGTGTAATGTAACTGGTGCTCATGTGAAACGTTCTGATACCTTCGGGCGAGTTTACGCTGAATACAATAGCAAAAAAAAAAAAAAAAATCTGCTGCAGTAAAGAACTGGCCTGTCGAAATTTGGGCCTAGAAAACTTACTAACGTGGTGACCCAAAAACTTTAAAAAACCTACATCTTGACAACTGTTGGTTGAGGAAAAAAAAGATGACAGTGCCAATGGACAGTTAAGGGCTACTGGATGGCTTCCAGTTAGTATTTGAGATTCACTGGGGCTTTGAAAGGATGTATATTTTGCTTTGCTTTGCTCATGACAGATAAGGGGAAATGGCTTTCGGTTTCAGGGAGTCTGTCTTAGTATAGAAGGCGGACACGACTGGCTCCGAGTCTGATTGCAATTTTCTAATATGTGCTCAGGTGAACTAAAATCAAAGGAACCTCATGGTGTACCACACCTGGATTGTCTGTGGAGACTACAAGGGCTAGGGATGCTGTACTACTGCACAGCCACCATTGTCTAGCATACTCCTTCTAGTCCACAGGCCAGAGAATGGTAATGCCATGCTGCACGGATAGCAGGACTTGTGCAGGTGCATCCTTTGTGGAGTCAATATATCAAACATTGGGGCAGGTGAGTTTACTCTCCTGACGAACGGTGCAACTCTCTTGCTTGTGTAGGTAAGTTATGGTTGTTTGCTGCCTTAACAGCTGAGTGAGCTAGTGGGCTTGTAGGCACGCTGACTCAGCTCCTCTGTTCTCTTTGGGCAGGTGTAGAAGGAAAGTGGTAGCCAGGTCCACACAGGTCTTCCCGAGGTGAGGGGCATCAACTTGCTCGAGGGCCTTTACAGCTTTTATACTCAATTTGTGGTGGTAAGCCAAGCGGCTCAGTCTGAGTAAAATTCAATTCTACTTTCAAAGTGCTGATGTGTTTGGTTTTGTTCTGTCTTGGGAACTGAGCCGCCCGTTCCAGAGTGCCTTCAAGACGACTTGGATTGGAGAGAGTTGTTTTTGGACATAGCTGTCTCTCCATGATCAAAACGTGCATTGTAGTTTCCGTGGCTACCTGCCATGAGGTGGTACAGGGCAAGAGGAGCGGCTCTGGTGGGAAGCTTTGTGGATGCTAGATAGACACCTCTTTACACACACATTTTTTTGCACACACTTGCATCTACGCACACATACATTAATTCTCCATCACTCCGTCTCTCGTGTGGGGCCTTACACATGCTGTTTGAAAGGAAAAAGGGGTCTTAAATACTGTAGGCATTTGAACCTTAAATTGGTAACCACTAAGCTACACTGCCCCCTCCACAAAAAAATGCTAAAAATACTGCCACCTGCTAGCACCTGATCCAAGGGCGTGAATATGGGCTTAAAAATTCCAGCCGGCAAAGTACTTTTTAGGTAAAAATTCAGAATTTAGTCGAAGTTCAACGCGCAATGTTGAACCTTTTGCAGCTAGGCATAATAATGTGAAAAAATAAAAAGTAATAATACATTCTAGTCAATTTGGTCAACATTTCCTTGACACCTTCTAAAGTCCCTTACAGATTTTGCTGATTTGCTTACAATATTTTTTCAATTTCACACATGGAATTTATTGTAAGAAAAATTGAGCGTTGAACATTACATATTTCCTGCATAGTGTTTGGCATGCTTGCCTGCAGGGGGAACTCGCCTGCAGTAACGCTTGCCGTGAGGGAAACGTCTGACCCACTCACCTTTTCCCCGCCGCCGTGAGGGAAACGGCCTCAAAGACCCCACACAGAGCCACAAGTCACCGCTGTGAGGGGAACAGCATTTCAAGGACTACACCCCCCACAAACCAGTGCGGGTCTCGCACCCTGTGACGCCGAGACCACGCCACGAGGCGCGATAAGAGCCACGTCACACTTCCGCGACACCGGATTCGCGCGGGCACGCCGATCGAAGCCCGGGCCAAGGGCGGGCCCGTCTTTGCCCGTCAGTGACTATCAGAGGCTGGGCTGGGCCACATCTCTAACGTCTCGGTTGGACTTTGTAAATTAAACTCCATATATACGTGGGACTGTTATTGGAAATATCTTGTGCATTTAAGGAGAGATAACATTGGTATCATTAGTATTGAATTAAGTCTCATGCTGGAACTTAAGTGTTATTAAGGAAATACTGTATTTTAACTATTTCGGCTAGGCTAAATCAGGGTGAGACACCAAATAAACATGGCCAGAAGGTAAACAACCAAGGAGCAAATGGAAAAATCCTGTACTAAGATAGATTAATTTCTTGTTAAAGCAGTTAGGGCACGATGTAGGTACCAATACCGGTCGGAAACGGCCGATTTCGGCCGTTTCCGACCGGTATTTGGCCTTCTGAGATGTAGGGGACCTTTTTTTGTCCGATTCGGTATTTTACCAATTCGGTAAAATTACCGAATCGGAAAAATACCGAATCGGTAAGTTTACCGATTTTTAAAATTCGGGATGTAGGTGGGACTACTTTCAGTCCCACAGGCCCTTCAGATTCGGTATTTTAACACCCAATCCAATTGGGTGTTAAAATACCGAATCCAGGTGTGCATGCACATGTGTGCGTGCACACCTATGCCATGTGACAGACAGACATGCCCTTAGGGCATGTCTGTGTGCCACATGGCACACAAGCCAGTATTGGGGGTGCTAGAGGGTGTCAAAGTGACACCCCCTGCACCCTTGCAGAAATCGGTAATTACCGAATCGGTAAATACCGATTCGGTAATGCCCATTGATTCCTATGGGCTTCAATGCCCATAGGAATCAATGGGCATTACCGATTCGGTATTTACCGAATCGGTAAATACCGATTCCTTCCGATGCGGTAATTTTTAAAATAATATTACCTACATCTGCCCTTCTCTTTTTTACCACTTCTTAAATACCGATTCAGTATTTATGAAGTGGTAAAAAAGATTTACCTACATCGGGCCCTTAGGGCCCTAACTGAGGAGTTAGACCGTACAGAAAGACAGTTATCTTTAGAGTCTAGCCACGCAAAAAGAGAACTGGATAATGAGTCTGGAATGACTTGTAGTGGGGCCAGATTTGGGATTTAACCTCTGAGCATTATATAACGGTTGAAGGACTGATTGAGGCCCCTAGCAATATGACTGATGTCATTAGTACTGATATAGAAAACTCCTGCATTTCCATGACCCCGACAATGTCTATCCCAGACACACCCCCATCACCTAACGGGAAGAGAGGTTGTAGGAAAAAATTAACAGTTCAGGGTAACATTAAGGTAAAGGCAAAGAAAGGGAAAGCAGAGGCAATTAAGAGGGCCACAGATATGAGCAACAATAGGAAGGTATTGGCAGGTCCCCCAAACCTATTTTTACTTTAGAGGATATCTCATTAAAGATGATAGAACTACTTAGACCACTCCATGATAGATTGGACAATCTAGCTAAAGAGGTTCATAAAATGAGAGTTTCTTTTGATACAATTGATAACAGATTACAACATGCCCAATCAAAGGCTGCCCAATTAATTGACGGCCCCAAATTAGCTTCTCCTTCTAAAGGCAATGACAATACCTCCATGGCTACCAAGACGTGTAGTATACCTAGGGAAACCTACCCTGTGTTAAACATAGCGATCCAAGATAAGCAATGTGAACCCCCACCTCAGTCAGAAAGGGTAATCCCTATTGACCCAACCCAGTCAGAAAGGGCAATCCCTACTGACCCAAATCACGGCAGTGTAAAACAGGACAGGTTACCTAATATGGGGGCCACAAACAAGGTTAACCAAACCCACATCATGATGGAAGGGCTTCAAGACTTATAAACTTACCCTCAGAAAGTGATGCGTATGTCGCTGTTCTGGTAAATGTGCCTAAATTACGACCAGGCCTTGAGATTCTTTCTCGTTGTAGCGTACACCGGCTGTCCGTGTCGCCGTGCTCAAAATACTGCAGATAGGACGTGTGATTCAAGCCACGCCTGCCCTCCTCTTGCCTTATCCAAGTGGACTGTCTGTTGTTATATATAAAGGATAATTCCTTGTACTGGGGTTTGAGAGTGATTCCTGCCCCTACCCCCCACCTTTGTGTGGGCGGTTATGTCTGCTGGCTGCCGGCATCTGCCCTTGACGTCACGAGGACTTTATGAATAGAGTACCCATTGTCCTGATGAAGCCTACATCATCTGGCTGAAACGCGACCGCGACTGCGTCAACACCTTTTATTTCAATTGGAGTCCCTTGGTACCAACAAATAATTTGTTTGATTTATGTCTTGGCACCAACACAAATACAGTCTGGGTTGATTTAGTAACCCCCAGGTGCTTTTCTTTTGGGACTACCATTGTTTTGTGCTCTCATTATAAATTGAGTTGAGGCACTGATTCGAATTAGGATATATATATATATATATTTTGTTTATATATATCTTGTGTTTGGGGTACATAGGTATTTGATATTGTAAATGTGATGTATATTTGTATATATGTATATGTGATATTTTGTAGATAGATTGTCGGTTATTGTGCTTCCCTTGATGCCAGCTCATATGTGTTGATGAATTTATATATGTATATATTTCATGTTTAATTTCTGTTTCACAAGAGAATTAATTGTTTCTTGTTCGAGAATTAAATTTGGATCAATCCCTTCGGTACCCTTTGTTGCTACTTTTTCATCCTAGGATGTCCCCTGCTCAGGTATGGGAGGGTTAAGTGGGCAGAACCCCTGACCATTTTTTTGCTAGTCTAAATTACGACCAGGGCAGGTGGAAAATCACGATATGCTTAAAAATAAGATAATGTATTGGCTGACGAAAAAATGTGGATTAACTATGGCTGGGGCAAATCAGATTTTGCTAACTGAGAGAGTAGAATGGATTGGCTCCTTAATAAAACCATATGAGGGGGACTGTAGATTTATAAATTTCCGTTCACCAAAATGGGCAAATAATTCACTAAATAATGCCCCACTGCCATCTAGGAGAGAATATAATATTACTCTTTTGCCTTTGGGTTATTTTTATAGACACCCAATGATGCCCCACAATGGTGCAGCCCCTAATCCTATTAATAGACTACCTCAATTACCTGTGCTAGCTATGCCCCCCCCTACTTCAACATCCCAGTCTTTAATAGATTCCAGACTCTGAGTCATTTGGATGCAATAGATTGACGTAGGGGTGCAGATAGACAGGGACATGAGAGTCAGGAAATGGGGGCTAGCAAAGGGATGGTGGATATTTTGGAGGTGGTTTCATCCCCACTTCAGCCACCGGATGGGATCCCCATTTTGTTGGTAGATTCGTGTCTGGATGGTCAGTCTGTAGGGCTATCTACCATCGGCCCAGGCGGAGTTTCTAACAGCCCAGAAATGGAGCAATCTATTGACCACAAGGGTATAGAAGTAAGTAACATAAGAAAGGGGTATATTATTACTACATGGAATATACCTGGTTTTAAGAAGAAACAGGGCACCCCAGCTTGGATGGATTTCATTGCCTCCAAGCATGAGATTATATGTCTACAAGAGACTTGGTGTATAGAACCTATCTATGTGGAGGGGTTTACATCTTATTGGCTCCCTACCATAGCATCAACAATTGGTAGAGCTAAGGGAGGCCTGCTAATTTTTGTTTCCATCAAATTGACTGCATTCAAAATGAATAAGTGCGTTACAGTTGGTGCCCACAGGCAGATTATGTGGCTATGTTTTAAAGAAGGCAGTGATATGATTATCAAAATGTGGGCTGGTTTGATCAAACTTGTTCTAATGCTTTACGTAGCCTGTAAAAAGCCCTGGATAAGAACCCCAGAGATTCAGCTGAGATTAAGAGACTTAGTTGAGACTATAAATTGTCTTTAAAAGCTAGGAAAACTGAGCTTCAAACTGATGCATGGGAAAAGTTATGTTTTGCATCTGAATTGAAGAACAGTAAACTGTTCTGGGAGACAATTAATTCCCTCTTTTTGAAGGAGGATCATATCCCGGAATTGATTTCCCATGTTAACAGTAATGCCTGGGTTGAATATTTTTCTACTATTTTTCACCCATCAGATAGGGATGTTTTATGTTCTTCATTTTCATTGGACACGGTGTGGTAGGCATTGCCTATGTCAATAAGTATTGAGGAGGACTGTGATGCTATAGTTAGCAGTACGGGAAACAAAGCACCGGGCCCAGATGTGGTCCCACTAGACCTGTATAAATGTGAAATGGATCTGTGGGCCCCGATATTTGCCAGAGTTTTTAATGCTGCTTCTGAGAATGATTCCCCAAAATCCTGTAGCGAATCCCTTATAATTCCAATCTTTAAGAAAGGTCTAAAAACTGAAGCTTGTATTTACCGCCCAATATCCTTGCTGGATTCTTCAGTCAAGGTTATGAGTAGGGTGTTATTAATGAGATTGGAAACCTGGGTGCATGACAATAAGATCTTGTCCCCGGTACAATATGGGTTTAGAAAGGGCCTAGGAACCCTTGAACATTGTGTCAACCTTGATTTATTGTTTGGAAAATATACCCTGGCCAAAGGAGGAAATCTGTATCTCTGCTTTGCTGACCTCAGCAGTGCTTTCGACCTGGCCGACCACACTATATTGTGGCCAATACTGCTAGAACTTGGAGCTCCAAAGGAAATTATTCACTTTTTAGCAATACTTTATGCAGCGCTCTATAGTAAAGTACGTTATGGGTATAAGGGAGAATGTACACCATCCTTTAGGGTCAGAAGGGGAATCCGCCAGGGTTGCGTCCTAGCGCCTTTATTATTTTATTTATTTATTAATTAAGTTGATGCAGCCTTGAGATTGATACCTGCGGGCGCCCCAAAGTTCGAGGGAATTGCTATACCCATTCTACTATATGCAGACAATGCTGTATTAATGCCGCGTACACCTATTGGATTGCAGCACCTGATTAATGAGTTTGTTTTATGTATTGAAATAGGAAACTTTTAAATAATAAGACAAAGACATTTGTTATGGCTTGTGGCATGAAGCCTAAAGCAAATAGCTCTTTTTATATAAAAAACTCAAAAATTCAAGTGGTAAAGTCTTTCTGTTACTTAGGCATTACTTTTGCAGGCAAGGGGAGATGGGTGTGCGAACAGGAAAATACATGCTCTAAGATGACTAGGAATACCAACGGGATCTTTAGGTTTGCTACAAAACTGGGTAACCGCCGCATTGCGGACATGGTAACCATCTATAATGCAAGATGTGTTACCGCTGCCCTTTATGGTGCAGGCATATGGGGCCATAGCCAATTTGATCTATTACAGCAGGATGAAAATACTTTTCTTAAACGTCTTTTATGTGTTCCACAATCAGCTTCGACAGAACTCATACACTGCGAAGTGGGTATTAACTACATTACAGATCTCGCTGCCCTTCAACTGCTTCTCTTATGGAGATCTATTTGGGCTACGAACTGTACCACTTTTACCCAATCAATAATTAAAGACTGTATAAGATCAGAAAATTTCCTTAAAATCCCTTGGATAAATTACATCCACCATTGGTGCGGCCTCCTTTTTAATTATGATGCCCAGATTGAATTAGATTATGCACCTTTAATTGCCAAATCAGAGATAAAAACCTCTTTTCTTAAATATAAAATAAAGATCCGTTTTAAAGCTATTGGTGACCAGTCAACTTTTATGTTCTATCAGCATTTGGGCCTTATTGATGGTTTCCAGGATTATTTAACTTTTGTTACCAAACCATCTCATCGCTTAGTTTTGACCCGTCTTTGGCTGGGTATTGTCCATCATCTTGTGGCATTCCCAGTCATGAAGAAGCGTTCTTCTGCGGTCTGCACTTGTGACAATATATCACAACAAAGTTGCTGCCATTTTTTACTATTTTGTAAATGTTATCTTTTTATAAGGAAATTTTACTTAAAACCTATCCTTTCAAAGTATAATGTAAGATCGACAACAACTGCAATGAATTTGTTGATCTCTTTGGACAACCCAGGATCATGTTTTCATGTAGCATCTTATTTATTACAATCTATTGCTATCAGGAAATCTATTGTAGTTTGACAACCAAGAGGGTATAGTTAACTGCTCCTAAATCACTGATTGTTAATGTAGGACAATGTCATGGCACCACTTATGTAAATGGCACGATGCACTTTAAAAAAATTTTTTTTTTTATAATTAGTATGTATAGTACTGTCTAAACAATGGAAATCTGAAAATCTGAACTGCACAATGCACTTTCCCCATTGTTTTTAACAAAATTATGAATATATGATTCTGTTTGATGATTTATGTATTCTCATTGTCTTTTAACTGTAGGTATATGTTGTCTGATTTGTATTTTATGCACTGCTTATATGGTTGTATAATACACCCGAATAAAAGCGTATGAACTGATTGGCATGCTTGCTGTGTTCTAGCCTACATCAATTTAGCTTCTTATAAGGTGTATCCTCAAGCCCCATAACATTCTTTAACTTATTTGTGGTATTAATATTCTATAGAATCGTTTACAAAATATGTTTGCCACTCTGGGGAGCTGTATGAAATTCTTTTACACTGCGGGCTGGGGGCACGGCATGAAAACGTTTGACGAACATTGTTTTAGCCCTCAAAGATTAAGTACACTGCAGGAGCTGGTTGGCGTGACTCACCACTATCAGTCCATAGCATGGAGGAGAGAGCGCGTAATTAGCGTATTGTAATTGTATTGTATTGTAATTGTATTTATATAGCGCTTACTACCCCTGACGAGGTGTCAAAGCGCTTTTTCGGCAAGTAGCACGCAACTCTGGGACCCATAGAGGATTAGTGTTGAATTAGAATAGTGAAACATGCAAGTACATTTTAAGTGTAGGATAGGTTAGTCAGTTATTTGGATTTGGAATGATAGCAGAAGCATAGAGGAAGAAAAGGTTTGTATTTATAAAGTGCTTGTTGACGCACGCTATTCAGGAAGCCCATAAAGGATTAGTAGTGAATTAATATGGTGAAATATGAAGTAATTTCCGTGATGGTTATTTAGTCAGATTATTTGGAGTGAAAAGGATAGCGGAAGGATAAAAGGGGAAGAAAGGTTTGCATTCATTTAACACTTTCTTACCCCTGATGGGTGTTGAAGCGCTTTTCTGGCGAGTAGCATGCCACTCTGGAGCCCATAAAGGATTAGTGTTGAAAATTAGTATAGTAAAATATGAAGTAATTTGAGTAGTGGATATGTTAATCAGTTATTTGGGTAGAGAAGGGAGGTAGCAGGATAGAAGAGGGAAAGAGGTTTCTATTATATAGCGCTTGCTACCCCTGAAGGGGTTTTGAAGCGCAATTAGCACGCTACTCTGGAACCCATGAGGATTAGTGTTGAATTAGTATGGTGAAACATGAGAGTAATTTTAGTGGTGGATATGTTAGTCAGTTATTTGGATTTAGAAGGGTTGGGAAGGGGTAGAAAAGGAAAAAGGTTTTCATTTATATAGCACTTGTAACCCTGATAGGGTGTTGGGAGACTCTTTATTGGCGAGTAGCACGCTACTCTGGAACCCAATAAAGGATTAGTGGTGAATTAGTATAGTTGAATATGGAATTTGAGAAGTGAACATGTTACTCTGTTAATCTTGATTGAAAAGGATAGTGGAGGCATAAAAGAGTAAAGGATTTTCTTTTAGGTCTTAGCAGTAGGAGGAGGTTTTTGGATGAGTGAAAAAGAGTTTTGGAGGGGAGGAGTCAGAGGGAAGAGTTTAGAAAGGTTTGTTTTAGGGGATCGGTATAGTAAAAAGAGGTGTCAGATGATGCAAGGAGGGGTAGAGTAGGAGAGAGTCTAGAAAGGGTTATTTTTGCGATCATAGTTATGAGGTTTGGGATAAATGAGAGAGTGGATGTAGAGGATATATTGATAGATGTATAGGATGAGAGATAGGGTAGTGCATTGGAAAGAGTAGTAGAAAGAAGTTTGAGATGAGTCAGAAGGTTGGGCTAGAAGATATATTGAGTGAAGTATAGGCTGAGAAATAGGATAGTGCATTGGAAATGCTAAATTAGAGGAAAGTGATAAATATATAGATCCATAAGTACATTGATGGTATATAGGTACATAAAGGAGGTAAGTATGTGTATATTAAATATATTGATAGTAGTGGTATGGGGTTTGGGATAAATGAGAGAGTGGACGTAGGGGATTTATTGATGGATGTATAGGATGAGAGATAGGGTAGTGCACTAGAAAGAGTAGTAGAAAGAAGTTTGAGATGAGTCAGGAGGTTGGGCTAGAAAATATATTGAGCGAAGTATAGGCTGAGAAACAGGGTAATACATTGGAAATGCTAATTTAGAAGAAAGTGAGAAATATATAGATCCATAAGTACATTGATGGTATATAGGTACATAAAGGAGGTAAGTATATGTATATTAAATATATTGATAGTAGTGGTATGGGGTTTGGGATAAATGAGAGAGTGGACGTAGGGGATTTATTGATGGATGTATAGGATGAGAGATAGGGTAGTGCACTGGAAAGAGTAGTAGAAATAAGTTTGAGATGAGTCAGAAGGTTGGGCTAGAAGATATATTGAGCGAAGTATAGGCTGAGAAACAGGGTAATACATTGGAAATGCTAATTTAGAAGAAAGTGAGAAATATATAGATCCATAAGTACATTGAAAGTATATAGATACATAAAGGAGGTAAGTATATGTAGATTAAAGATATTGATAGGAGGCACAGGATGAGAAATAGGGAAGTGCATTGGATATGCTTTTTCAGGAGAAAAGTAACAGACACACAGATCCAGGTACATGGAAGGTACATAGATTCACAATGGAAGTATGTACTTGTAGACCAAAGATGATTTTTATTTATTAATATTATTAATATTTTTTTTCCTCTCAAATACATAATTATGTTGCATGTTTTTACAAAGTACTACACAAAGATAGGTAAATATCTATAGTGAAAATAAATGCTTATATACAGAGGGATATGCTGTAAATTTCTGTTTGCGTGTTGTGCTTATGTGGGGAAGAGCCAAATCTTGAGTAGTTTTCTGAAGATAAGGTGGTTGTTGGTGGACCTTATGTTGGGGGGTAAAGAGTTCCATAGATTGGCTGCTTGAACAGAGAAGGATGTGCCACCGATGATTTTTTCTTGTATGGTGGGATTTTGAGGCGAGATGCTCTTTTAGAGCGGAGGTTACTTTGTTGAATGTGTTGGTGATTTTATTCCTGATGAAGAGTGGTCCCATTCCATGTATTGATTTGTGGGTGATACAAAGCAGCTTGAACGTGGATCTTCTGGCAACCGGTAACCAATGCAGGGCTTTCAAGGCAGGGGAGATGTGGTCAAGTGGTTTGATATGCAAGAGTAGTCTGGCAGCCGAGTTCTAAATCCGTTGTAGTCTTTTCATGGTTGTTAAAGGTGATCCGTGGTAGAGGCTATTGACGTAATCGAATTTGGACAGAACAAGGGAGATAGTAGCTTGGACCTTGTGTGGAAAACCCAAATGAGGGAAAATTTGTTGCAGTGTTTTTATAGTGACAAAGCTTGATCTTGCTAGTTTATCCACTTGGGCATTCATCAACAGCTTGGAGTCCATGGTCATTCCGAGGTTTCTTACTTCCTTCAATACTTTAGGCAGTGATCCCAGTTCATTAGCCCATGCGGCAAGCGGGTTGTAATATTTCCAATCGCCATACGTGAGTATTTCAGTTTTTGAAGCATTCAATTTGAGATGGCTGCAAGTCATCCACTGATCCACAGCTCTGAGACAGCTGAAAATGGGGGATTTTCCAATGTCTTTGGGGCATTCCAGTTGAAAGAGTATTTGCGTGTCATCTGCATAATTATAGCACGTGAGGTGAAATGTATTGATCAGTACAGGTAATGACTTCATGTAGATGTTGAAAAGCATGGGCGAGATGATAGAACCTTGAGGAACCCCTGCTTTTGTGGAGTACGGTTTGGACGAGAAAGGTCGGGTATGGATGAGATTAGTTCTGTTTCGAAGATAGGACGCTATCCAGTTCAGAGCAGTTCCCTCCATGCCGGCTTCACAGAGTCTTTGTTTCAGAGTATCATGGTCCACCGAGTCAAAGGCAGCTGAGAGGTCCAAGAGGAGTAGCGCAGCAACCCCGTTGCGGTCAACTGTATTCTTCAGGTCCTCCCAGATGGCAGGAGGGCAGATTCAGTGCCTCTTCCCGGACGGAATCTTAAGTCTGAAAGTATATCATTCTCTTCAATGAATTGTGATATCTGGGCGAACGTTGCTCTTTCTATCAGTTTGCCCAGGAAAGGTCCATTCGTAATGGGTCTGTAGTTGTCAGGGTTCAGCGGGTCCAAGTTTGTTTTCTTCAGTAAAGGGCGCATGTATGACTTTTTGAGTTCTTCTGGAAATATTCCAGTAGTTAAGGAATCATTGACGATTCTTCTTACTATAATGGCAGCAGAGGTTGTTAAAAGAATTGTTAGAAAGTTTGCGGCGGACAGCGGTCAGAAGTGCTGCCGGCAGGCCTGCTTGCTTTGACCAGGTCCAAAAATTCATCGTGTGAGATGTGTTGGAAGAAACAGAGAGGCTTGATAAGAGCATTCTTGGATTGTTGTTTTGTACAAGCGTTAGTGCTGGTGCTTTGTTTCTGTTTTAAGTACAAGTCCAAGGTGTCTGTTTTGTCCGTGTAATGATTTGCCAGTTTGTCTGTGAAATCTTGAGTAACAAGATGAGTTCCTTCTAGGCAATTTGGTTTGCAAAATTCCTTGAGTATTTTATAGAATTCTTTATTTGCACATTTAGCATTTCGAATTCTGTCTGAATAGTACCTTTTCTAAGCTTTTTTGATAGCCGACTTGTATAATCTGGTAATTTTCTGTAGGTGAAGTTCGTCTTGTTTGGCGTTTGTTTTGAGCCAGGTACGTTGCAACTTTCTAATTTGTTGTTTTATGTCTTTTATTTCTATGTTCCTCCAAGGCGCTTTTTTTCTTTTGTTCTGTTGTGTGGTTTTGAGTGGTATCAGGGTGTCAAAAGCTCCCTGTAGCCACTCATATAGATTTTGAACAGAATTTATGGTTTTCAGATTTGTACTGGATGTTAGTTGTGTTTCTAAGTGTTCCAAATTGAGTTTTTTCCACGGCCGATAGGTGGATGGATGTAAGGTAGTAGTTTTAGGTGAGTCGCTTAGTGTTGTTTTATGTTGGAAAGCAAGCAAGTGGTGGTCTGACCATGTGACTGAAGTTATAGTTTGAAAGGTAACTAGTTCAGTATTAGCAAAAATGACATCTAGGATATGTCCAACTGTGTGTGTCAGTTTGTGGACAATCTGATGCAGGTTCAATGCGTCTAGGCCAGTGATTATTGTTTTTGGATGGGTTATATTGGGTTTATCAAACCAAATGTTAAGGTCACCCAGAACGCATAGGTTGGAGTGTATTGTTATCAGGTATGAAACTGTGTCTAGAAGAGTGTCTGGGAACGTCGCCTTGCTAGGTGGAGGTCTGTAAAGGAGCAGGAAGTTACAGGAGGAAGACGGTGTAGGATTGCATCTTGTTAGAAGAGGCTCACAAATCTTTTTGGAGATGTTGTCAATTTTAGTGATATGTATTGTTTGCCTGAATACAACAGCTAGACCACCTCCTTTTTTGACTAAGCGATTTGGGGTGATTGTTTGATAGCCTAGAGGAATGGCTTCATGCAGGACTGGAGCCATATCCTCTCCTAACCATGATTCGGTTATGAATAGTATGTCTGGCTTTGCATCGGTGAGAAGGTCTTAGATGTGATGCTTGTTTTTAGAGAGGGATCGAGCATTTATTAGTAGACATCTTAGTGAGTGACCTTTGGTGATAGTGGGACTTTTTTTTGTAGAAGAGTGATCAGTATTGTGTGGGTTTGTAGCAGGTATGTTTTTGGTGCTGGTATTAGCTGTATTAGGATAGCAATCGTCTAGCTGTTCTGTATCGTGTTCCTCATCCAGCATGCTAAGAAGGCATTTTGATGGGTCTGCGTGCGTATGTGTTGGAGATGGTGTTTGAGAGTGAGTTGCAGTGCTGTGTTGCTTTTGTGGTGTAACATTGTTGTGAAGTAGACACGGGAAGCAAAGTTGTGAGGTGTGGCATGTTGCTTATATTCTTTGCATGTGTTTAAGGCGGAAGGTGTATAAGTCAGGGGAGGTGGTGCAGCATGTGGGCCATGTAGTAATGTTCTAAATTGTCCAATGGATGAGAGGCAGTTAGAAGAGAGTTGCTGTATTACTGTATCTGTGTTATGTGTGGTGTAAGAGGGAAAGCTTGGCATTGGAGTTTGTTTCTTTGTGTGGTTTGAAAGGTGGGTCTATGTTTGTATTTTGTGATGGTAAGTATTATGAGGTGTTGCGCTTTGAAGATCTTGTTGCGCTGGCGTGTTTGATATGTTTTACTTTTGAGAAGTAGTGAAAAGGGGTGCTGATGTATATGTTTCATGCAATAGATTTGGTTGTATAGTATTGTTTGTGAGAGGAGGTTGTGACGTAGAGGGGGTGGTGATGTGTTTATGAGTAGCGTGTATGTTGTGTGTAGGAGGGAATGAAGTATAGGTGAGAGTGTTTATCTTAGACTGGTTTGTTGCAAGAGTTACAAAGTGTGGTGGTGTGCAGTGTGTTTTTTTGTGTGTTAGTGTTATTATGGTAGACGGGAGAGGAGGCTGTTTGTTGGACAACTAATGGAAGGATGATTATATGTTTGTTGATAAAAGGTGGTCTGTTAGGTGTAATAACAGCAGGGAGAGTGTGTCTGAATGGGATGCAGTTATGTATGATGTTGATTGGCGTTGTGTTAGTGATAAGTGTAATGGTTAGTGGTATAGGATAGAGTTGTGTACTGTTTGTAGGTGATAGTGGATATGTGTAGTATTTGGGATGGTAAGGTGTGTAGGTGTGGTTTTGTTGGGTTTTAGTGCATGCTGGTACATTAATCTGTGCATAGTGTTGTGCGTTGTGTACATTTGGTGTGAGTTTGTTGCTCTGTTTGTGGATGTGGATAGTGTGGGCTGGGTATTGCTAAATGGGAAAAAGGGCTGCATTTCTGGCCCTGGCCCTGCTCAGTCTCGCACAGGCTCAAACAGGCAATGGCCCTTGCCCTCTTTGCCTTTAGCCTCGACACCCGGGCTGACACACCCTAACCCTGGCCTTTTATAGCCCTAGTAATCAGGTGACACCTTCAGCCAATGGAAACCTTAGCCCTAACGCTATTCAATCACAACACTAGCACTAAAATCTAGAACCAATAGTAGACCAGGACCTTACATACAATCTTAGCCCTAGTCCAAGCACCCAATCAGTTCAAAAACCCTGATCTCTCGGTTCAATAAAGACCATTGCCCTACCAGTAGTCTCACCCCAAGTCCAAGCAACCAATGGCACAGGACGCCCTAGTCCCTACTTCCAATAGAAAGCCTAACCCTACTCTTAGTCCCACAACTAGTCCAGCAACCAATCACACCAGAAGCCCTAATCGCTACTTCCAATTAAAGGTCTAACCCTAGCCCTAGTCCCAACAACCAATAACATAATAAGCCCTAGTCCCTACTTCCAATCGCATTCCTAACCCTAGCCCTAGTCCCAACCCTACAATGATCGAATCACAGACCCAGAAACCAATAAGAACCCTCAAATCCCCAACCAATGAGGACATTAACCCTTATCCAATAGAACAGAGGTTCAAACTTTTGGCTGCCGAGACCCCCCTGTCAACATTTTCAGTCGTAAGGGCCCCTCCTGACAAACATTTCTAAACCTGTAGGCAGGGCTTCTGGAATTACGAGGCAGGTGAGGACCAAATTACACAAAAGGCTTGACTAAATTGTGTGAGAGGAAAATGTTAATAATGTTATATGATGCCGCGTTATTTTGGGATAGAATTGCTTCATTATTTTGACATTTTTTGCACACAATAACACAGAGGAAAGATTTCACCCCATCAGTACCAGTTTATAACCAAAATACAGCAATTAACATCAGAAAGATGTCTAGTCAACCGTTGTGATGGGCCTTCCACTATGCAGGAATACGTGCTGCCACATTAGAAGCTCACATGGCTCTGGCCGGGAGCAGCAGGGGTCCCTAAAACCCTGGCGGTCTTGTGCAGAGTTTAGCAATTTACCCATGCCACTTTCCTCTCACCCCCTTCCTTCCATCCCTCTCTCCTCTCCCAACCACGTATCCCTCTCTCTCATATTGCCGGCATTTTACTTCACCCCTTTTTACAACTTCTGAACTCTCCCCATTCAACTTCTCACTTCACCCTTAACCACTTGGCTGCTAAGGGCTCTTAGGCTATATAATGAGATTTCCATTGAAATGAATGGGAGGGGCATGACGAGTTACCCTTGTCATTAGCATCTAAGAGGTTAATCACCTCTTGCCATTCTGTATTTTCACTGCCCTCATCTCTAACAGTTTCTCGCATTTATCTCATGGCCTCTCTGGCCCCGACACCTCCCGTGCCCATCTGCACTTCTCATTCACCTCAAGTCTCTCCATTCAAATTGTTGTCTATGTGTATCTTACACCTCTCCAGTCCCCCTATGCATCTTTCACATCTCTACTTTGTTCTTTCACACCTTCTTGAACAAATGTCCCTCTCCCCTGTTACCAGTGCTTAATTAGAGCAGGTGGTTTCCGGTGCTCCGCACTGGCACCTAATTGTGCACACAGGCACTATGACCGTCTACCACATGGTGACTCTGTATGTGTAATTTAGAGATGAGCAGAACAGCTGTTTATTAATTCAATATACATTAAAAACGATAAACTCCTGACACCCATGCCATTCTTATAGCTTTGGGGGCTTGAAATACTCACACTTGTACAGTGTTATGGTTGGTAGTTGCATAGGTATTGTCATTGGCCGCACAGGCAAGGCAATGGGTGGGTGGTTCAAGTTGCAGTGGCAACAACAATGCACAACAATGCACCTCATCTCTCTGTAGCACCTTTCTGACAAACATCTTATTTTTATAGTGCTATGCATAGTTTACTCACACTCAGTTCTGTGATCTGCATAGTACATTAACCCTCTGCACTCTGTGGATGAGAAGAGTGCCCATGTGAGTGCACAGTGAGCGATGCAAGAGTGTGAGAGTAGGGAAAGAGGAGTGACTGCAGGGTGAGTGAGGTGGCCATATGAATTTGGGTGCGGATATAAGTGCAGAGTGGGATGAATGAATGCATGGTTAATGATGGGCTTGTTTGAGCGAGTTGCAAAAAAGTGAGCAGTGAGGGGGAAGGTGAATGAGGTGTCACATGAGTGCAGATGAGTAGTGTGACTGCTGGCTGAGGTACAGGGTGAACAACGCAAGTGCATTGTGATTGCAGAGTGATCACTGTGAGTGCAGGGTGAGAGGATGAATGATATGAGTGCATGGTGATCAGTGTGAGTGCATTCTGATCGCTGTGAGTGCAGGGTGAGCATGAAAGTGAAGTGCGAGAATGAGAAGTGAGATGTCTGAATGCAGGGTGCATTTCCAGACACTTGAAGTAACTCAACATATTATTGACGGTGGCGTAGGGTTTAAGATATAAGTTAAACTATTGCTATTATGACATTAATCAGGGATCGAGAGTAGAGGAAATAAATAATATGCTGATCTTGCAACATACTTCCTGTCCTATGGTTAGGGTTGCCTGCTCATTATTTTGATGTCGCAGACGATATAAAAATAAGCAGTCACCTAAAGCTGTATATTTCAGCACTCATCTGTGCATACTTGGAGTAGCAAATCTAAATAGAAAGCACTTGTAATTGTGTTCTAGGGCTGCCTCAATGATCCATGACTGATAATGAAAGGGAACACAGACAGAAAAGTCACATTACGAATTTATTTATTTATGCGTTTTTATATAGCGCGGACTTTACTCCAAGGTGTCAGAGCGCTTCACAATAGGAACAGTAATGTTACATGAGGAGAAAATTACAAGCAAACAAATTACAAAAGCAAACATTAAGTTACATGAGGCAAAAGTGACAATAGTGAGCAACCAAAATACAAGAGGAAGAGGTAGCAAACGGTACATTACAGGAGGAAAAAGTGATATGTGTGCAGGTTACAAAAGCGTACAAAGTACAAGTAGAGGTATAATACTGCAATAAATGGCAGACACTCAAACACAAGAACAAACGTTACGTAGGCAATGGTGGCACCTGTGCAAGTATATAAAGCAAGCAAAATCTGAGATGTAGCAAACAGTGTGTTACAAGAGAAATGGCTGGTATTTTTTTCTTCTGGTTATTTCTTTTCATGAAATGCATTCTCACACTATTGCAGTAAATGTAAAATACAAATGTAAGGAAAAGGCTGAGTTGGGGCACAGGGGGTACTGGAACTATAAAAAAAAAACTAAGCCTCATTAACCAGTTTTCAAAAGGTATGTAAATATGCAAATGGCCATTAACGACCTATGAAAAACTCAGGGGTGCCGGGCTGTGCTGGAGATAAGACTGCAGACACAGCCCAGCGGAGCTTACAGCAGCTCGAGCTGAGACACACTACGGGGGAGGAGGGGGGCTGAATCCCTGTAGTCAGATGGGCCTGGGCAGAAGTGTGATCGGGAATGCGCGACCCCTTTCCATCACTCCACGGCCCCCCTTGGGGTCGCGCCCCACACTTTGAAGACCCCTGCAATAGAAACGCCAGATACAACCACCAATCAGTGTACACATGTACCAACCACTAGCAGACCATATAAGGTCCCAGCGCCCTCAGACAAGGTTTGCTGGCCAGGGAGTTGGAAGCTGCTTCTCCTGTTCAGAATCTCCTAGGAGACAGACAGGCTGAATCCACACTTTGGACTTCTGGAGGTAAAGGCCTCACTAACTTGAAATCTAACAATACTGTTTGAATAAAACTGTATCCCTCTGCAGAAGTAGAATATCCCTATTACTGGGGGAGGGAGGCAGGGGGGCTGGTTTCACTGGCTTGTGAACACACCATGGTGGCTGGGGGTGCACTAATTTTAACAAACAGGTCTTAGCACAGAGCAAAGGAGAAATTTGGAGGGAAAACCGAATTGTCACTAGGAATGAGAGGGATAAACTACAGAGGTTGAACTGCAAATCCCACAATTCAACATGTTAAATGGAAGCAATCATGGGCAGGAAAAACCACACGTTTAAAACACAAAACAGCTGATAAAATATGCAATCACAGTCAAGCTAAACTACAATTTTAAACTGTAACAACCACATGCAAAGACAGTAATCACAGAAGGGGAAAACGTTTTTTAAACAACTTTTGTTTTTGGGAAGAGACAGCACTAGTCTGTCTCCTTACCACTTCCTTGACTCTGCTCACTGCAATCTGGGGCACAGGTAGGCTGCAACCCACAAGATGGAGGAGAATGATTTGGTGAGCACCCAGCAAGGCCTTAAGGGGCCTGGGCAGGTGTGATAGGAGGGCTTAGAGTTGCCTGGTAACTGAATAGCCAGTGGTCTGCTGGCCTGGGGGTGGGGGCTGGGGAGCTGCTTCTCCTGTTTAGAATCTCCTAGGAGACAGCTCAATCAACACTTTGGACTTCTGCAGCTAAAGGCCTCACTAACTTGAAATCTAACAATACTGTTTGAATAAAACTTTACTCCCTCTGCATGCCAAAAAATGAAGTGCATAGGCCCTAGACGAGGTGTCAAAGCGCTTTTTCGGCGAGCAACACGCTACTTCGATGGGTGACATTTTAAAGCACATACAAGTGTTTGTTTCCCTGAAGACGGGGCTTGCCTTACTCAGGCCATTGTACATTGCATGTGAGGCTAACCCCTCGGGCATTCAAATTGGGACATTCTGAGGCACATGGAAGAGTGCTTAATAAACGCACTCTTTGAACATAATGCAATAAAGAAGCAGTCGTTTTATAGAAACCAACAGCGCTTACGTGGCAGAGGCAGCACTCTGAGCGCTACTGATCTCCTTACGATAATCTCCAGCACTTTCCATGCATGTAATTCATTATCTCCCAGTGTCACGCACAATAAAAATCATATGTTTCCCCCGCTAAGACCACAAAACACAGAAGACGAGTCTCACATACCTGGCTGTAGGGAGAGTAACGTACAGACTTTCAGGGCTTTAAGTAGGATGAAAAAACCTGGGGGCCTCTCAAAGGGGCGTGGTCGATGTAATTAAGGGCGTGGTTTAAAAACACAAAAATCTGTGCTTAGCATAGTGTGCCCTCCGACTGGAATTTTGATGTATCTGTCATTGCATCCAGATATATAATTCAACAGGTAACACTACACAGGTGCGCAACAAATTGTGATCACCGGGCTCCCCCCACCCCCCTAGTCCGTGTCAGCCCAGCTGAGACAGCTTCGTGGGCTGGTAACCCTCTAATTACAGCCGCACCGAGTACTTCACAGGTCTTTAAAAGACCATTTACTTGTTAATGAGGCTTTTGTTGTGTTTTCACCCCTTCTTAGAGCCACCATGCCTATGGCTGGAAGAATTAGCCCCCTCAAAATCTTTTTCAGCCCCCCCCACGAAGTTTGGCTCTAGTTCCCCGAGAGATACCACACCTACAACAAGCTAGGACTAGTTGCTTTGTCAATGGTTGTTAGTTGCATAAGATAAATAAGCAACAACTATGGCTTTGTTGTATATAATATTGAAAATGCTTCAGTTCTGAAATGATGATACTATTAAGGACCTATAACAAGTCTCTTTGAAGCTACATCAAAGCCAGTGAAGGGCGATACTCCTGCAGAGTTGAGATTATTATTTTTCATCCTGAGGGTGAGGGCACAAATGGAGAGCCCAATAGGGATCCATCTCGGCACCTGCTTTTAGAACTGCTGGTACTGAGCATCGGCAGGAGCCGGCCCACTTAAATCCCTGCAGACTTTGTTTAATTTAGTGCTTCACTGCTGCCAAGTGTAGGGACCCTGTGCAAGGGTAGGCGTTCGGGCACCAGACCATAGAGAGGCATGGACCCATCAGTGCCTGCTGGTTGAGGCTGGGTAGGAGGCTGTCCTCTTAGCTCTTTGTAGTATCCTGTTCATGTTAATATCCTATCATTATCTCCTCTGCTGCTCAGCCAGTGTGAATGTGCTGTGTGCTGCGTGGAATGTTGGTCTGATGATGCTGGATGGAATGATTGGGTGCCTGTGAGTTGAAGTGTGACAGTTGGAGTATGGGCTGAGCAGCAGGCAGGCTGCTCCTGGCGGGTTCTTCTTCACAGGAACATAGCAGCTTGTAACTAAGACTTAATACATTTACTGAAACTACATCTTGCCTGCTGGACTTAATCACTTCATATTTTTGGCAACAAGTTGGAGACTAACCCATGCGTTACAATTGGAGTTCCTGAACCTGGCTAACAAAAGAGGATTTAAAGATGAAGGAATATACAGAGCCTTCAGATGCTGGCAGCGTAAAGTACATTTCCAGGAGGAGGGATTCACAGAAAAATCCAAGTGTACACAAGAAAGCAAGAGGTTGTTCACAGAAAAGCAAAGTTGTCCACAAGAAAGCAGTAAAAATGATGCACAGGGCCTCGCAGCCCAACCAGTCTCCTCAACATCGGACAGCCCTAGCCAGGGCGTACTTCTTTTAATCTCATTTCCAAGTGTTATTACGTTTATGACAAACTCCAGTGCACTCTGTTGTGCCAGCAACATGCAACACCAAAGGCTTATTAAGAAAGTATTGTCTGAAGAGAATTGGATCTGTGGCTCAAAGGACTGGGATTTCCCGCTGCTTTGACAAGTACTACAATCTAACTGTGCTAACAGTCCAGTTAACATTAGAGTTCCACTGTAACCTTCCTGCCTCGGATGGGCCCTTGAGCAACTCTCATGGCCAGGGAGTAGGAGACATTACATTTCTGGGAAGGAGGTGTGGGGGGTGGGGAGCCTTGGGTATTTTCAACTGACTGCACAAATTTCTTGTGGTCTGTGAGCCGGATATTTTGCTAAACATATACAATTGTACAGTGTTTTTTTTAAATAAAATATTTTATTGGCATTTGTAAAGTAGCAATAACAAGTATAAAGAATCAGAGACATGTGACTGTGGTCAATGTGAGATGCAAACATCCTTGGGGTTCCACCTCCTGATAGACAACTATGACTGCCCCATTCAACTGTCCCAGTCTAACATAAGTCCCCTCACCAAGTCCTCCTCAAGCCTGACTACCGTCAATGCCTCCACCACTCGCAAATCTCCCTGCTCCCCCAGGGCACCCGTTTCCCGGTGATCCCTCGGCATGAACACTGGTTCCATCCGAATTCCTCTGTAATGGCCCCACTCCCTTTAAATTTTTCTGTGCTTGTGCGGGCAACCTTGCGCTCAATATATGGGTGGATGGGGTGCAACTAGACCTGAACTTCAGGGGGACGCTAAGGCTCCCAGCTAGGGCCGACTTGAGCGCTTGTGGCAGCAGTTATAACAGTCCTTTTGGCGCTCTCCTCCCCCATATCCTCCTTCTCACTACGACTCTCCAACAGCTCACCTCATCTCTCCATAGCCTCTCTTTGACATACATTTCATTTTTTTTATAGTGCTATGTATTTTTCACTCACACTCAGTTCTGTGATCTTCATGGTACATATTTTTTGCAGCAGGCACATTAACCCTCCTTGTTACTTTACGTAGAGTCAAAACTGCAACTAGATAATTTTCTGAACTCTCACTAGAAGGAACATTAATCACCAGAGTTATCTTGATATTTTTATTATTGCCTGAAAACTATCTGATGCACAAGGAAGTTCATGTGCTGATCCTGCAACAAACTTTCAGTATTCTGAATAAGGGTTGCCAGCTGATCTGATTTAATTACCAGCACCACTGTTATTTTGATGTCCCTGCTAGTAGAAAATAAGCAAAATCACCTAAAGTCTGTATGTTTAGCACTTATTTGTGCATACTTCAACGAAAAAATATAAATAGCACTTTTAAATGTTTTCTAGGGGTGCATTAATAATCCATGACTAATAATTAAAGGAAATAAAGACAGAAAAGTCATGTTGCAAATGAATATATACCATTTTATTTACAGCCCTATTTAGTGTCAAGACGCCGCCTTCGCAGACTCTTTAAACAACAACAAATGACTGGTATTTTTCTCATGAAAAGGTGTCATCCCTACTTTTGAGAGAGCAGCAGAGAGCAGAGAGATACGCACAAGCCACAGAGAGTGTATTCCAGCCTCGAGGGGAGAGGTGGTAGCAGCGGTCTGTTCAGTGTCCTGAACAAAACTTTTGGAGTACTCCTGAAGCTAAGAGCAGGAAGCCGCCAGCGGTCAACTGCGTGGGCGTTTGCTGGCTCCTTGTCATGGCCGCTGCCGGTGCTGCTGCAGAGCTCGAGGTTTGAGCAGAGGGCGTGTAGAGGCTGACATCGGTGAATCGGAGGCTGGAGAACCGGAGAGTGCGCTTTGGAATCAGCTCCAGCCCCCGCCCCCGCTCCCGCCCCTCCCTACGGGCGTTCGGCCAGGTTTTCAGCAGTCTCTCCTGGGATCCTGCACGCCGATTACTGGTGATAGTCGGACTGCTGGTCTGCAGGACTCGGCAAACCCAGCTCCCGAGGACCCGTTGACCCCTTCAAGCTGCCTCCTCAGTGGCTGACCGGCGCTCCACGAACCCCCTGAGCCCGAGCCCGAGCAGCGCTGCACCTTGCTCGGACCTGTGGTGGTGGAGGAAGGGGAAGAGAGGCGACGCAGGCACAGTGGGGAGGTGAGTTACCCCTTTCCTCGCCCCCCCCCAACGAGGGCAATTACACCAACAAACTCCCGACTAGTACTGCCAGCATGTGAGCCCGAGGACTCACCACTGTTTCCCTAGTGTGTGTTGTCTCGTCTGTGTGCTCGCCTACATGTACAACAAGGCTTCACGCGACTGCTAAATTGCCACAGACATCATAGCACCTACCATTTCAACATAGCCACTTGTCACTAAGTAATCAGGAGGTCCTGTTAGTCAACCGCAGCTGCGGCGAACAATTGAGTCACTGACGCAGCTGCAGTCGTATCACCTTTCGCCCAGTCTAGCGAGGATCAGCGTTCGACACTCTGCGACTCTGGAGCCTGTCTCTCCCCCCAGCGAGTCCCACCTCTGAACGAGCACCTCTGAGTAACAGTCGGCAACAGTCAGCAACAGACAGCAAAGCTAAGCGTGCTCTTGCTCCCACTGGCTTAAGCCACTGCTCAGTCTCATTATGAGGTCTGGCAAAAAAGGGTTCAAATCGAGAGCAAGCCAAAGCCAAAGCCAAAGGGCAAGGCAAAAGCCACAGCCAAGCAGAATGCAGCTGTTAACATAAAGGACAACGCATCTGGTGTCAGCGGGGGCTGGGACTTTCCCCTAGGAGAAAGCGCTGTGGCTGGCGACCAAGCTCTGCAGGACTCTAATCCTCGCTCCAACCTTCGGCAGCCAAAAATCACATCTAAGTTCTACTTTCTGAAAGACCCACTTTCTACCATCTTCTCGTCCAGCGGGAATGTCTTGGGTCTCCAGAATTCATTACTCCCACTATCGCCTTGTGAAGTGCAAAACGACCAACCCCTGGGCCACGGAAGTGGTATCACGAACAGCGTTCCAACCGTAGGTGGCCAATCGGTTTCGCGCTCTTCTGTGGAGGGAAAACCTTGTCCCACAGGTACAGACAATCTCACAGTCACGGCCGTCTGTAGCCCAGCAGGCCCACGGCTAGATGACACCGGGGTCACGTCCGCCCCACAGGTACCTACATCTCCTATGTGTATCAACTCCCGCCCGCTATTAACAACTTTACCTGCACAAGGCACCAGTCAGAACTCAAACTATGTCTCGCACAACCCCACAACTTGCAGCTGTAAGGACCACTTCCAACAGCAAGAAGTCTTAAGCAGCGACAACTTACATAATGCAAACAACTCCCTGACCATCGACAAAAGTTTTCTAGACCTATCAGTCCATCCGGACAGCTCAACATCTCACCCTATGCCAAAGGATGGCACTGGAATAGTTCAGATCTCTGGAGACCATCTAACAGAGGACAGGGATAACACGACAAACCCTGGGAGTGACGGCCCCGCCAATTTAACCTACCTGGGCTCTCAGGAATGGGCTGAACTAGTTGCCTCATACATTCCGGAAACATCGGCGAATCCTTCCTCGCTCACAGAGGCACCAACAAAAGAAAATCAGCAAACAAAAAGGTGCCACGACTGTGAGGGCGTTCTGCAGGATCTAACCACCTTACCGAATTCTTCTTTGTCGTCTACCCCCAATGAAAGGAAAACCCAAAAAAGCCCTCCACCAAGGTCTCAAACATCAGACATGGCAAACACGTGGGATATTTTGCTAAACACCTTCCAACGAACTGTAGACACTCTTCATTTTCAATCTGACAAAATGGACTTGCAGCTGACCCTACTAGACACTCTGGCTGTTTTTGTTGGGCGAATAGACGAGAAACTTGGCCAACTCAACTCGTTAATCATCAGAGCCCAGCAAGAGGCAAAGCTAGTGTGCAGCTGTGGGCCTATTATCGACAAACTGTCAGCCCTCCCCGAAATAGTTTCATCCCTTATTGAAGGGTTACCAAAAGGGCAAAATCCAAGGCACGAGTACACCAATTCCAGTGAAACAGTTTTCTCCGGACAGTCAAAAAGAGAGCCTACAGCAGCCAGTTCTGCCGAGAAGGGGGGATTGACACCACCATCAGCTGATCAGGCGTTACCAGAGGGCCATCCGACAACAACCACCACGCCTCCCCTAAAGAATAACACTCTGCCCCTGAACGCGAAAGGACGAAGGCAGCAAAGGAGGAAAGGCCGCAATAAACTGACTACTACAAGCATGCCAGTAGTGTATCCGCTTTTTAAGGCAGTGAGAAAGCAGGAGCAGCTAGCCCACGGCTCGACGCCAGGACCAGTCACCTCCGGAAAACCTACCGCTACGTGGCCAAGACCCTCAGCTAACGAACCACACCCTGTAGACCCCACTGGGGTCCTCTCACAGGTGGAGTGGACGGCCCCGCCTGGCTCCGACAATGTCAACCACCGCACGCCGGGAAACTGCCACCCGAATAACGAAAAAGCCAACAATTCCATCATCCCACCTTCAACATCTGAAACAAGAGGGGAACAGGCTAAGCATAACTCGGACTGGGGACAAGCAGGTCTCATCAGCACCTACCGGGAAGGATCCAGGCCAACAACACCTCAGAGTCTCCAAATTCAGCTATACTCCACCGTAACGAGTGCCCCTCCTGCTCCAGCTGCTCCAGTTTTTAAGAATTTTTCTCCCGGGGGTACTCGCCCAGGAAATCCATCCCAGCCCGTTAACAGCGAGCTAGGGACTCAAAGTCATCCCCATCTGCCAATCGTCCAGGCGACTGTTCTAAGCAAGACACCTACCACTGTTCTCTTCACCCCAGAGTACATTTCAAAAGGCTCTTTTGATATCCTGAACAGAGGCAATCTCATACGATTACTCAGGACAATACCAGCATTAAATAACCTATCCTCAGCCGACCTTCTCTCTATAGAATTTCTAGAACCTGACAAACCACACGGTAACGAAGCAACAAAAGCAACATGGATTTCATCCGAAATCGCTAGTAAAATCTTAGAAGAGCAAAATCTCCTCAAAAAATGGGGGATTAAATCTGCCCTTTATCACAACACCGGATACCCGCTGCCCCTGCTTGAGAGGCCCAAGGAGGGAGTACCTATAACAACTTCGAAAACAAGGTCGGTGCTGAAAGGTGCATTGGGTCGATCTCCAACAACCTGCCAGGTGTCAGGGCTTAAAAACAGTTCATGGACGGCAAATCCCCATGGCACGGTAGAAGACCGACTCTTCAGAATATGTAACACATCTCATATCCGCCATTGACAAAGACAACTAACTGAGTCAGGCCTGTGCCCGGCTACACCACGCTTGAAGCTATGTTCGTGGAATCTAAACGGCCTTAATAATAAAGCAGCGGACACCGACTTCCTACAATACTTGAAATTATTTGACATCATTCTCTTCCAGGAGACATGGCTGGAGAAGCCGGTCCATCTAGAGGGCTATACCTGCCATCATTCCCCAGCCATAAGAAGAAGTAAGTTCGGTCGGTTGGCAGGTGGCCTAGCAACTTACACTAAAATCTCAACTGTTGGCAATGTACAGGTGCTCACCTCCAACTCTCCATCCATAAATACTGTCGAGTTGGTATTAAATCTTGGGGGTAACAAGAAAGAGGTCCAGCTGATCAACACCTACATTAATCCAAAAAAGAAAAAACAAGAGGCAAAGCGTTTAACGGACTATTTACATCATGTCCTGACAACACAAACTACACCCTACCTAATTGTTTCTGGTGACTTCAACCAATGTATTCTAGGGTCATCCCTGAACAGTGAAATTCAGACCCAGTCCTACCATTGGAACATCCCAAACCAAACTTGGAGCAGCCAAGGGAAAACCGCCAAGTCGGCAAAGGTCCTGTTGGAAGACTTAGAACATATGGGCTTGAGGGTCCTAAATGGAAGATTCCCTGAAGACTCTCCACCCACGGCCACGTTCAACTCAGGCTACGTATCCTCGATAATTGACTATACGCTGGTCTCTCTTCCTCTTTTCCATAACATTTTGGGCTTCAATCTAGGGGACAAGGGAGACAGTGACCATCGCCCTCAGGAAGTCTCTCTTTGTGCCCCCCCGGACCTGATACTTCTAAATCCAACAGGCCCACATGCCAGCCACACCATAGACTTTAAACGGATCAAAACCTCAGTCGTCAATACGCCTGAGGTATTACAAGCTGCTAAACACCAACTAAAAAGCATAAACTACCCCACAGGCGATCCTGTAGCAGGCTGGGAACAATTTACGGCCGATTTTGCAAACCAATATTCATCTATCGTACGGCACAGCTCATCTGCTGGCTCCGGTGCCCTAACGAGGATCTCAAGTTCCCAGAAATCAGCCCTAAAAACCCACAAAAAAGAGATTAACAGACAGCTAAGAACGCTAAGAAAAAACCCGGGGGACAAGGTCCTTCTTGCAAAACTTCAGAAGGTTCGGACGGACCTTAAAAAACTGAAATGGAGAGTCAAAAGATCTAACGAAGAGGACCTCTGGGCAAAACTTCATCATGACTCAAAGGGCAACAACAGCTCCCAGTTTTGGTCAACAATAAACAAAATTATAAATCCAAAAAACAGCGGAATAACATCCCATATCACCAAATCTTCATGGGAATCCTTCTTAGACTCGCATTTCAACCAGCAGGTTGCCACCACAAGTAAGCCCCAGGGAGTCCTAGAGGGCCAACCGTCACAAACAATAAAAACTTGGTTAGAATTCGAATCTGGAATCTCCGCGGCTCTGGTTAAGCTAATTGCGAAGGGAAGGAAGGACGGTGCAGCAGGGCCAAACGGGATTCCTCCGGCCCTCTTCAAACTTGAGCCAGAATACTGGGCAAAAACGCTGACCTCTCTTTACATATCTGTGAGTCGATTTAGAACTCTTCCTGCCTCATGGAGGGGTTCAATCATTTCACCAATTTATAAAGCGGGGGATAGAACGCTGCCAAAAAATTATCGGCTGATAGCACTCCTGGACATCGAGGCCAAATATTTTGCGGGGCTCCTGCTGACTCACCTGTGCGAATGGGCAACACACCACAACATAATTCCTTCGAGTCAAACTGGGTTCAGCAGAGAAACGGGAACTACGACAAACTTGCTGGCAATTTCGCAACTTATCGACAAAGCGAGGGTGAATAAACAGGCTCTTCACCTTTGCTTCGTCGACTTTAAGGCGGCGTTTGATAACGTTAACCGGGGTCTCCTCTGGAGAAAATTGGCCTCCTGGGGGATCCCCGACCCCCTTCTGCACTCTTTGATCGAACTGCATACCAATACGTGGGTCCAGGTAAAACTCGGCAACGGCACACACCTCTCCAGGCGCATCCCGACCACTAACGGCCTAAAGCAAGGGTGCGTTTTAGCACCGACCCTCTTCAACTTATTTACAGCCGACTTACCACCCGCCCTAGAAATCTGCAATGGGCACGCCCCACGCTTGGGAGGTAAAGCGTTGCCCAGTATATCTTACGCAGACGACGTGGTCCTGGTCAGCCACACCAAAATAGGTCTCCAAAACCTCATCAACGCACTGCAAGGATATGCCGAAGCGAACCTGTTGGAAATAAATCTTGACAAGACCAAAGTTCTGTCTATAAATGGGAACAAAAAGCTGCATACTTGGTTCCTTGGAACAAAGGTTGTCGCAAACTGTCTAGAATATAAATACCTGGGAATATTGTTTGACAAAGGAGGTCGCTTCTCGAACCAATTAGAGGGAATCAGGAGGAAAGGGATGCTGATAGCGACCACGCTCAAACAGCTAAAGTCTAATCTAAATGGTCCTACTCTACTCCCACTGCTCCGTGTGGTACAAGTTAAGCTAGAGTCATCTATTACATACGGCAGTGAGGCTCTAAAAGGCAAAGACGCGAAACTGCTAGACACAACAATTGCAAAGGCTTATCGACTTCTCTTTAACCTGCCAACCTACACCTCACAGGCCCAGATCCGACTAGAGTTTGGACTGACCTCCCAAAACCTTGCGAGGAGAGGCGCGTACATAAAGTGCTGGCAGAAAATCAAGAACTCGCCAGAAAATTCACTTAACCATCTGCTATGGCTAGACTTAAGCAGCTCTCTTCAATTGCCGGCAAAAACTTTCTTAGAGGAATCCCTGACTGTCACAGGTCTCAAAGAACTATGGGAAACTCCTTTACCGCATGTGCAGTTCAAGCGTGTTGTAAACAAGAGCATAAAAAGTCAATCGCACTTGGAAGATAAAGCGACTTTTTCACAAAGGCGACACGCTTGGATGACTCTGGCCACATATAAATCGCCTGGGCGACAGGCATATTTTAGTCTGGGGTACGGCAGGAAATCAAAAGAAGCCTTTTTAAAATACAGGCTAGGAATTTTACCCTCTATTCCACATCTGCAACCATGTTGAGAAGGGATTGTCGGACAAAATGCAGGCTGTGTGGGGCAGAAAATGAAGATCTCGAACACCTATTATGTATCTGCCCAAGGCTGAAAGAGGAAAGAGTAGCCCTGTTAAAAACTGCCTTCAACGAACAAAAAATCCGCACATGTAGACAAGCGGTTCTTGCTTGTTTTGACCCAGGCCTTCCCCCACTAAACGGGAAGTTGGTAAAATTCTTGAAATGTCTGGAACTGAAACTAAAAAATCTGGCAGAGAGCACAAGACTGGACTAGTTGAAAATGGCCAAGACTTTACACCATGACCACATACCCGTATCAAAACGTTTTTATTAAGTTCTCTTGTTTTAAAAAATAATATATTTTTCTTTACAATCTTCTATCTGAATGCATGAACTATCAATGTACTTTTGTAATGGTTTTAATTAACCTAAAAACAATAAAAATACTTACTTACTTACTTACTTTTGAGATTCCTTTTCACAAAATGCATTCTCCCACTGGGGCAGTAAAAGTAAAAGACAAATGTAAGGAATAACCAGAGTGCGGACCAAGGGGGTACAGGAACCAGTGAAAAAACATAAATTCTGATTAACCAGTTCACAAAGGCATGTAAATGGTCTTTTAAAGACCTGTGGGAAACTCGAGTGTGGATCTTAAAGGAGTTTTAGGGTTTCGGTGTGGGTTGAGGAAGAGGGTAGTATGGGCAGTGAAGGTGTTTTTAGTGTTCAATGATGGGTAATGGTATAGGGTATTGGTAGTAAGGGTTGTGAAGGGGCTTTAGAATTCAGGGGTGGGCAGTGGTAAATGGTGGCAAGGAGCTTTTAGCCGTCAACAGGCAGGTAGAGGTAAATGGATGTAGTGATGATGGAAATGTGCCCTTTCTGCAGAGCCACCCGAATTTAGTTTGCCTTTCTGAGAAACCGTATTACTGCTGGCTATAGAATTCTCAACCCACGCCACTAGTACTTTGACTGCAAGTTTAGTGTGATCAAAGACTTTGAACAGCTTGAAAATACCTGAAGTGCAGTGTGGAAAAGTGTAAATTCTATGTTAGCATAAGCGGCAGCCATTTTGACTGGCGAGCCCATTTAGTTTCTGTCATGTTCATTTGCTCTCTGTTGTTTGTCTTTTTGCCCAGCCTGTGTCCTCTAACTTTAGCTGACCTCTCTACATGTTCAATCTGATGTACATGCTGGGGGGCTGCAGCTGCCAGTACACCTGGTCTCAGATGTTATCAATTGATTGCTTATTGCTGCCATAAACATTCTTTACTCCCCCTCCTCATCTCCTGACCACCTGGTCACCCATCTTGTTTGCCTGTAGCTATTTCCGTGTTTAAACCTGTTTCCTCCAGTTTTCCTTCCCATGCGATTACACTGCAACAAACTGTATATAAGGGTGATGGTTTCTGTGTTCAATGTACTTCCTCCCACAACATTCTAGGGTGTTGTTCGGATGCAGTCCCACTCATGAGTGACTAATAAACCTGGTTTGTTTTTACTTCAACTCCAGTGCCAATCTCTCTTTGTTAGTCTTCGGACCCTTGGACAAGAGGGTGACCCTGCACCAGTGTGCCCTCAGGGGGGTACATTTCCACAATTGGAGCCCAACGTGGGACCCCATCTGAGATGCGGCCGTCTGAATGAGTGGTCTTGGCAGAAGATCGAAATTATCACTGAGGACGCGCACTGCATGAGAAGACTTTTGTCTTTGCAGCCAACGTGAACTTTACGTTTTTCATGATTTGACCCTCCGGGTGGTGGCCAGTCTCGACTGGGGCTTCTTTGGCGAATTTGCAGTGATCATTAGGTCGACCAGAGATCGGCAGGTGGGAGTTGAAAACTTCTGTTTGATAAGGTTGCTAATGCGGCACTCTTGATTGTTTGGTTTGGTTTTGGTATTAATTCTTTGCAAAGACTGAAGACAGGTATTGTGGGGATATTTCTTCTTTTGAAACTCATTTTGGATAGTAATATTTTATGCATATTTGTAAAGCATGCCTGTTTTTAGAAAATTTTGTAAGTGGTGCTGCTGTTGCAGTACAAAAAATGGGTTGGAACAAAATCAACCGGCTCCTCCAGAGGGAACGCCGAATAGAGATATGTATGTAAAATATGGTATGGTATTTCTCCTATAATGTATGGCTCATTGAGGAACAAATACACAAAGAAAGAACCAAATCTACAGTGACTAGTGAATGGGTCATTTGATTCTTAGAAGGTTTAGTATGTGGAACAGTGTTTGTTCAAAAGGAAGTAGACAGGATATGTTTGATATTTTACGTATGTGGGATAAGGAAGTGTGTGAGAGAGAGAGAGAGAGAGAGAGAGGAAAGCAGAAGCTATAGCGAAGAAAGAGCAGCGGAAAACGATGTATCAGAAATGTGCTGAATTGAGAGATAAAGAGATGCAGGAAGAAATAAAAAAAAGATAGGGAATGTCGATTACAGGTAAATGGTCAGTACCCTATTAGACGTCCTGTTTATCCAATACTTAATAAGCCTCATGATGATTCTATCTTATTAGAGCGACCCCCCAACCCCGTATAAATCTCCTGATCTGAGTGCTCCTGAGGGAGGTACTTCAGATGAGGAAATTATTTCCTCAAAAGAGGTGGACAAAGATAAGCAACTCATATGACAGACTTGCTCAACTCTGTCTAGCGAAGAGAAAGATAAATTGCAGGGCAGTGCTATAGAGGAATCTCGGTGGAAAACCACAGTGACGGTCCTCACAACTATGGTTCAGGCTTGGGAAGACGCAAAACAGTTATATTTTTTAGAAAAATTCTGTTGGAATGTGTTATATAATTGGCAACATATCTCTGAGGAACCAGGCCCAAAAGACTTGAATGCAGATTATAAGCAGTTAGGAGATGGGACTTACCCTTTCAAAAACATACCTGATACAATAAGACGAGCGGTTAAACTGCGGGATGACACATTAAAACTGCAAATGGAAAAAGAATTAGCTAAACAGCAGCATAAAAGCGTAGAGATTGAAAAATCTCAGACAGAGAATGCAGATGTCCTAATTGATGCGAATAATCCAAGTAGTAGTATGCATGCTTTGAAATCAATGCGTGAATCCGCACCCCTATATGTTCCTCCGAAGGGTGGGGGACAAGTGAGGATAAGGATGCTGATGATGCAAAGGGTTACTTCTTATATAATTGGGTCTATATTCCCTTGAGTAGAGCAGATGTCATGGCCCTTAAAGCTGCCTTTCCTGACCCCCGGAAAAATCCCGCCGCCTTCTATTAGGAGATGGAGGGAGCCATCAGCTCTTGCACTATGACCTTAGCGGATCCAGATGTGTTCTTTGGGCTTATTTTGCCCCCTGATATGTGGAGAACAATACGTAAAATTGATGATGCTACAGCATTTGGTGACACTTGGGCAAAATTAGAAGAAATAGATGTGGATAGGCTACCTGCTCAGGAACCCCTACAGGAGATATTAGATCTTCCTAAAGCTATTGTGACTAAATTAAAAACTCTCATATTCCTAAGAAAATAGATTGGGCTACCTTAGCGTCTTGTAAACAGAAAAAGGATGAATCAGTTTCTGAATTCTTTTAAGATTCGAGGAGACATTCCATGATTATAGTGGTCAATCCCTAACCGACGACACGGGCAAACATCTGTTGACAAATTTGTAGCTAATATGTTACCAGAAACATTCAGTCGTCTTAAGGCCAGTGAAAGTTCTTGGACTACGTCCTCTCTAGTTTCTCTTTTGACAATGGCACAATATTATGAGCGACAGGAAGAAGAGGAGAAGGGAAGGGAGGATAAAAAGGTTAAGGATTTGAAAACAAAGGTCTTGATGGTTCAGGCGTATGATCCATCAGTTAGGAGAGGTGGAGGAGGTGGACGTGCAATGTATACACCCGGAGCACTCCCTCTCTTTTGGGCGAATTTGTCTACTGACCAGTGTGCCTATTGTAAAGAGACTGGGCACTGGCGTTCTGAGTGCCTCCTTTAACAAGGGCAGCAGAATCAGCAGGGAATGGGTAGTATGAGAGGGCGTTCAGGGAATGTAGGAAGCAGGAGTGGTGCAGGTGCTCACCCCCGCTTTGAGGCAGTTGAGCAAGAACCTAGCTACCCCAATACCTTTGACAAGCGACATCAGTATCAAATGACTGACTATTCTGCTGATGTACACACAGATTCCGATTATGCATAGGGATGCCAGTAGACCAAATGATTCAGAAAAGGGGGTGGTGATGAACAGAGTGTCTGAATTAAGCAGACCACTCTTACCCAGTCCAAAGATCAGGGCTTGATCCATCACCGTTATTTATCTCACTGCACCATCCCAGCTCAGAACCTGGCTATATGCAAATCAGTCTGTCCCTGGCCCAGTGCATCATGGGAACAGGGCAGACTAAACTACCAAGCCAATTCTTCACCAGAAAGGAGACAAGCTACCGGGGACCGGTTTCTGGCATTTCAGCCGTCTTCGGCCCGGCTTGCTTGAATCCTGATGGTGCAGTGAGAAAGGGACTCATGTCTGAGTATACCCTGCCACACCTATAGTGGCCAAAAACGATTCAGAAAAGGGGGTGGTGATGAACAGAGTGTCTGAATTAAGCAGACCACTCTTACCCAGTCCAAAGATCAGGGCTTGATCCATCACCGTTATTTATCTAACTGCACCATCCCAGCTCAGAACCTGGCTATATGCAAATCAGTCTGTCCCTGGCCCAGTGCATCATGGGAACAGGGCAGACTAAACTACCAAGCCAATTCTTCACCAGAAAGGAGACAAGCTACCGGGGACCGGTTTCTGGCATTTCAGCCGTCTTCGGCCCGGCTTGTTTGAATCCTGATGGTGCAGTGAGAAAGGGACTCATGTCTGAGTATACCCTGCCACACCTATAGTGGCCAAAAACGATTCAGAAAAGGGGGTGGTGATGAACAGAGTGTCTGAATTCAGCAGACCACTCTTTCCCAGTCCAAAGATCAGGGCTTGATCCATCACCGTTATTTATCTCACTGCACCATCCCAGCTCAGAACCTGGCTATATGCAAATCAGTCTGTCCCTAGCCCAGTGCATCATGGGAACAGGGCAGACTAAACTACCAAGCCAATTCTTCACCAGAAAGGAGACAAGCTACCGGGGACCGGTTTCTGGCATTTCAGCCGTCTTCGGCCCGGCTTGCTTGAATCCTGATGGTGCAGTGAGACAGGGACTCATGTCTGAGTATACCCTGCCACACCTATAGTGGCCAAAAACGATTCAGAAAAGGGGGTGGTGATGAACAGAGTGTCTGAATTAAGCAGACCACTCTTACCCAGTCCAAAATCAGGGCTTGATCCATCACCGTTATTTATCTCACTGCACCATCCCAGCTCAGAACCTGGCTATATGCAAATCAGTCTGTCCCTGGCCCAGTGCATCATGGGAACAGGGCAGACCAAACTACCAAGCCAATTCTTATACTGGGAAGGAAACAAGCTACCGGGGACCGGTTTCTGGCATTTCAGCCGTCTTCGGCCCGGCTTGCTTGAATCCTGATGGTGCAATGAGCTAGGGACTCACATCTGAGTATACCCTTCCACGCTTATGGTGGACAAAAATGATTCGGAAAAGGGGTTGGTGATGAACAGAGTGTCTGAATTAAGCAGACCACTCTTACCCAGTCCAAAGATCAGGGCTTGATCCATCACCGTTATTTATCTCACTGCACCATCCCAGCTCAGAACCTGGCTATATGCAAATCAGTCTGTCCCTGGCCCAGTGTATCATGGGAACAGGGCAGCCTAAACTACCAAGCCAATTCTTCACCAGAAAGGAGACAAGCTACCGGGGACCGGTTTCTGGCATTTCAGCCGTCTTCGGCCCGGCTTGCTTGAATCCTGATGGTGCAGTGAGAAAGGGACTCATGTCTGAGTATACCCTGCCACACCTATAGTGGCCAAAAACGATTCAGAAAAGGGGGTGGTGATGAACAGAGTGTCTGAATTAAGCAGACTACTCTTACCCAGTCCAAAGATCAGGGCTTGATCCATCACCGTTATTTATCTCACTGCACCATCCCAGCTCAGAACCTGGCTATATGCAAATCCGTCTGTCCCTGGCCCAGTGCATCATGGGAACAGGGCAGACTAAACTACCAATCCAAATCTTCACCAGAAAGGAGACAAGCTACCGGGGACCGGTTTCTGGCATTTCAGCCGTCTTCGGCCCGGCTTGCTTGAACCCTGATGGTGCAGTGAGAAAGGGACTCATGTCTGAGTATACCCTGCCACACCTATAATGGCCAAAAACGATTTAGAAAAGGGGTGGTGATGAACAGAGTGTCTGAATTAAGCAGACCACTCTTACCCAGTCCAAAGATCAGGTCTTGATCCATCACCGTTATTTATCTCACTGCACCATCCCAGCTCAGAACCTGGCTATATGCAAATCAGTCTGTCCCTGGCCCAGTGCATCATGGGAACAGGGCAGACTAAACTACCAAGCCAATTCTTCACCAGAAAGGAAACAAGCTACCGGGGACCGGTTTCTGGCATTACAGCCGTCTTCGGCCCGGCTTGCTTGAATCCTGATGGTGCAGTGAGAAAGGGACTCATGTCTGAGTATACCCTGCCACACCTATAGTGGCCAAAAACGATTCAGAAAAGGGGGTGGTGATGAACAGTCGAAAGATCAGGGCTTGATCCATCACCGTTATTTATCTCACTGCACCATCCCAGCTCAGAACCTGGCTATAAGCAAATCAGTCTGTCCCTGGCCCAGTGCATCATGGGCTTGGTAGTTTGGTCTGCCCTGTTCCCATGATGAGTATAAGATTTGGCTTGGTAGTTTGGTCTGCCCTGTTCCCATGATGCACTGGGCCAGGGTCAGACTAATTTGCATATAGCCAAGTTCTGAGCTGGGATGGTGCAGTGAGCTAAAAAACGTTGATGGATCAAGCCCTGATCTTTGGACTGGGTAAGAGTGGTCTGCTTAATTCAGACACTCTGTTCATCACCACTCCCTTTTCTGAATCAGTAGACCAAATGGGTCCCTATGTTGACGCAAAAGTCTTGGAATCCACTGATAAGTTTCTGGTTGATACAGGGGCTACCATAGTGCCCTGTCTAAAAGACTGGTTCCTAGGGCTCCCCTGTCTGGCACAATGATAACATCGATAGGGTTTGATAGAATAGCTACACATAGCCCTTTATCACAGCCACTTGATTTTGGACTTTATAAATTTGCTACAACATGCCCATTCTTGCTTTCCCCTAACACTCCAGATAATATCGTAGGTATCGATATACTTAAATATTTTCGTGCTACAATACACTGTTCTCCGAAAGGTTTACCTGTTATCCTTAATGACAATTATCCATTAGTTGACAGGTCCTGCCTTATCAAAGAGGATGTTGCTCTGGCGTCGCTACCTTGCATCCTGTGGGTTGGATCAGATACTGACCTGGGTCAAATGGTTATTCCTCTTGTACGAATTCAAGTGAGAGAAGGTGCCTCATTGTCTCGTTTGCCTCAATACCATATATCTCGAGAGGGCGAGGAGGCACTTGCAGGTATTGTCCAGGATTTTATTATAGTAGCTGCAGTGGAAGATGTTCCCTATAATACTTTCAACATCCCTATTCTGCCTTTTCATAAAAAGGACACTGACACTAAGATTTACAGGTTCATTATTGATTTACATGAGGTCAACAAAATTGTAGTGCCCCATATCCAGTAATTTCTAACATAACAACCCTCCTCACTAAGGTCCCTCCCACTGCCACCACATTTTCGGTCATTGATTTGAAGAATGCATTTTTCTCAATACCTATTCACCATGAAAGCTGTTATCTATTTGGATTTACACTGAAAAATAGATCCTTCCATTTCTGTAGAGCTCCACTGGGCTATACCGAAAGTCCCACTATTTACAGTCAAGCATTAAAGAGACAACTTGATTCCTTTCATGTGCCAAAAGGAGTGGCTCTAATTCAGTACGTAGATGATATTTTACTCGCTGCTGACACTCCTGAGCAATGTGAAGAAGGTACATTGTTACTGCTATCCTTTACTGCATCACATAATCACTAGAAAGAAATTGCAATATTGTAGACAGCTGGTTACCTATCTAGGTCGCCTCCTGTCTAAGGAGGGACGTGCACTCACACCAGATTGCATCCATACCATTCTAGACACACCTGTACCCTGTACTCAAAAAGATGTCCGTGCATTGATTGGCCTTACTTCCTTTTGTAGGCAGAGGATCCCCTGTTTTTTGCATATTATCAAACCTTTGTTAGCCTTTTTGACCAAAGACACCCCAATGCCCCTCCCATGGACCACTGAATGCCAGATCGCCTTCCAACAGTTAAGTCGAGCCCTTTGTTCGGCACCAGTATTAGGTACCCCAGATTACACTAAATCTTTCATGCTCTATGTCCACGAAAAGGAAGGATGTGCCCTCCCAGTCTTAACACAGACACACGGCGATAAACAACACCTATGTGCATATTTTTCAGCTGTCCTTGGCCCAGTCACTCGCGCACTGCCTAGATGTTTCCGAGTGGTGGCAGCAACAGTTGTATCTATATACTAGAGTGAAGGAATAGTTCTGTCACACAACCTGCTTGTGTTAGTACCCCATTCAGTTGATGCCTTACTAAACCAAATGTAGACGCAGCATTTGACTAGTGCCTGTCTGACAGGATATGAATTGACACTTCTGGCCCCCCTATATCATGCTAAAATGATGCTCAACACTACATCCTGCAGCTCTATTACCTTTTCCATCTACTCAACCTCAGTCACAAGAGACACATGATTGCATATTTCTCACTGAAGAACAGACGAAGGAGCGGACAAATTATGGATTAACCTAAACTCACCTGGGTCCTTCTTGGGGACTACTCCCAATGGTGAACAAACAAAGTTAACAACTGGTGGGTTCACATATGGTCCTGCAACCCGACCTCGGGCCACCTCCTATGCAATCTTTGCCTGTACCACCGCCGTATTTTGTTGAACCGATAATTGGTTTTTACACTGTGCTTCCCCCCGAAAATCCCCCGCCGGGATGCGGAAACCATATGAGAAACCGTCTCGCAACACCCCGGCGGAGACATGATCAGGGTATTCATTCAGCCAAGGGATCATTGCCATGATGTCAACGGGAGTAGGTAACGGTGCCCCTCGGTCGATGTTAGACCTGTTTGGCCCCTCCTCTACCTCCTGTATCACCATTCTTGGCTCTGCACGAACTCTCGGGGTGTGAAGACTGTCCGCACCCTGCACACTCATGCCTGAACTTGCATGTCCCTTTTGGCCTAGTGCATTTGCCTCTGTTAAAGCTCCAACAGACTCCTTTTCTACCCGAGTTCCCATTATTCTTTGTGTGCTGATCACTGTTGGCGCCCGCCCGAAAGGGCGCCGCCAAATAATGGCGGGAAGGCTCTGCCCCATTCCCGCCAAAAGAAGACGACTTCGTCGTGTTCGGCATAACCTGTTTCTGCCAGGAAATGGAGTCGAAACAATCCCACGTCAGGGATGAGTCGTGCTCCTTGGCCTTACGAAATTTGTTATCATAACCCATCCATTGATTGCCTTCATACGTTTCATAAAATTCCATAATACGTGTCTGGTAACAAGCTAACCCTGACAATACTTCAGGCCTACGTTCCCCCATGATTGCAGTGAACATTCCAAACGCCCTGGCCCAATTAGCGATCGTTTCCTCTACTCTGAAACCCGCCATTTTGGCACGCCATACACTCGGATGCAACAGCTCCTTCTGATTTCTAACGTGCTCTATCTCATAGTGATCGGTCAACAGTGAAAACATGTTCACATATTTATCTGCCCAAATCCTTTCTTTCACATCCATCGGGATATGTTGGACCACCTTTTCCCTCCTTGAGGGTAACGATCCCTCCCCCGCCATTGGCAACGGCTGCTTACCCGAACCAGTAGCTGGGTCTGTTGTCGCTGCTGTTCCAAGGCTCGACGCCGGTTGTTCCGAGGGAACCTGCGGGGAAACAAGAGGACAAGGTGCCTTTGCAGCATCTCTCGATTGCCGCAACTGCTTCATTATTAACCTGGCCTCCTCGGCCGTGTCTCCCGGTGCCACAGCACCCTCGTTGTTCCTGCCTAACCACGCCGCCAACTGGGCGGCCAGCTCAGGAGGCATATCCCCCTCATTAACAGGTGTAACTACCACAGGGATTGGCTGTCCCGCGTTCGGGATCGGAACTGGGGCCTCGACCGGACTGACCGGGCTCGCCGGAGGTGACTCGGGAACCGGGGCCTCCCCTCCTGCCGCCCTATTCCTGGCCCTTTTACCTCTCCCGGCAGGGACTACTCCCGACAATGCTGGTCCGATGACTTTCTTCGGTCTACCCGTACCATTCATTGCCGCCATCTGCTTCTTCATGTTCGCCATGTCCTTCACTTCGGAATCAACTGAAAGGAGAAACACAAAAATTACAAGTTCTCAAAATTGGCTCCTTGTTCCGTCTCGGGCTCACGTGCAACGAGGAGGTGCAGCTTCCAAGCACAGGAACAAGAGGATGCTTCCTTGGATTGTTGCTCCTTTTATTCTTCTTTGGGAGGGCGTGGACCCTCCTCCGACCGCCTACGGGGCGTGGCCAACGGTGTAAGTGTCTAGGACAACCCCTCTCGGGCGGGAAAAGGCGAGCCCCGACTACGCCACTTCGGGCATACCAGCCGAGACACGCCTCCCGCCCAAAATGGTTTCCCGGGGGGATCGGGGCACCCAACCATACGTTCGGGGGGACCGAGTGGTCGCCCCTTTCCAGACGAAGGGTCGGGTTGACCTGCAAGACACTCCCTTCTCCATTACAGATGGGGAGTTATGAGTTGATGGGTGTTTGAAATTACCCGATGGCACCACATCTGCTGCCTATGCTATTACGACACTCCAGTCAGTATTTGAGACAGCTTGCATCCCACAGAAATCGGCCCAAGCAGCTGCGCTGATTGCTCTAACAAGAGCATGAGAGCTTATTACAGACTTGCTTGTCAATGTTTACACTGACACTCAGTACGGGTTTGGGATAGCACACAACTTTGGCCGCCTGTGGAATGAACGCGGTTTCCTCACTTCACATGGAACACAGATAATGCATGAAAAAATAGTGCACAATCTTCTTACTGCCTTAACTTATCCCAAGAAAATAGCTATTGTTAAGTTTAGTGCACACAAGAAGGTGACATAAAGTAGGAGCAGGTAATGCCTTTGCGGATCGCACAGCTTGTGAGACCACAACTCAGGGAAGCACCATGTCTATGTATGTGGTTAAGTTGCAAGCTGAGCGTTGGCATGATGCTAGACAGGAAGTGTTGGATATGCAACAATCTGTATCCTGTGAGGAATTGGACCATTGGTCTAAGGGGGGAGCATTGGATGATGAGGGCTGCTGGAGGATCAAAGATATGACTAAATGGAAGTTGCCCGCCACATAGATATACCCTCTGATCCATATGACACATGGTCCAGCATGTTTTGTTGCATCCTCAGTAGCAAAATAGCTTATGCAAGTCTGGGATCATCCTGATATTGCTGAAACCGCTAAAAAGATAGTCCAGTCTTGCCTGGTGGATCACTGAAATAATATCTACAGCCAAAATATCGAGTTGCCATAATATCAATGCCAAAATATCGAGGGACATAATATCGACTTTCTATCTTCACTAAGGTAAGTACAAAAATATCGAGTTTAAAATATCGAGTGTTAAAAATATAGACTGTCAAAATATCGTTTTTTTAATGTCTTTAAAATAAGTTAAAACTATTATAATATTAAATATATTTAATATAAACATAGTTAAAATTATTAAATAAATGTAACATTATTACATAATTATTGTAACTTTAAAAATTAATAATATTAATAATACATATATATATATTTAAATACATGTTATTAATAAAACATATAGATTATATTTACCATAGCATAGCAAAAGGTTTAAATTTAATGTAACCACTCCAGTGGGTGCTACATTAAAGAGATTGTTGGATAGCGTAGGGGTAAAAATAACTATTCCCACTGGAGTGGGTGCAACAGTAGGGAAAGCGTTGGATAGCGTAGGGGTAAAAATTACTATTCCCACTCCAAAGAGTGCAACAGTAGGGAAAGCGCTGGATAGCGTAGGGGTAAAAATTACTATTCCCACTCCAGTGGGTGCTACAGTAGGGAAAGCGTTGAATAGTGTAGGGGTAAAAATGACTATTTCCACTCCAGTGGGTGCTACAGTATGGAAAGCGTTGGATAGCATAGGGGTAAAAATTACTATTCCCACTCCAGTGGGTGCAACAGTAGGGAAAGCGTTGGATAATGTAGGGGTAAAAATTACTATTCCCACTCCAGTGGGTGCTACAGTAGGGAAAGCGTTGGATAGCGTAGAGGTAAAAATTACTATTCCCACTCCAGTGGGTGCAACAGTAGGGAAAGCGTTGGATAGCGTAGGGGTGAAAATTACTATTCCCACTCCAGTGGGTGCTACAGTAGGGAAAGGGTTGCATAGCGTTGGGGTAAAAATTACTATTCCCACTCCAGTGGGTGCAACAGTAGGGAAAGCGTTGGATAGCGTAGGGGTAAAAATTACTATTCCCACTCCAGTGGGTGCTACAGTAGGGAAAGCGTTGGATAGCGTAGGGGTAAAAATTACTATTCCCACTCCAGGGGGTGCAACAGTAGGGAAAGCGTTGGATAGCGTAGGGGTAAAAATTACTATTCCAACTCCAGTGGGTGCAACAGTAGGGAAAGCGTTGGATAGCATAGGAGTGAAAATTAGTATTCCCAATTAATTATTTTAAATTAATTACCAATTATATTTTAATTATTTACCAATTAATAATTAATTTAAAACTATAAATAATTTACATATTTATTTATTTTAAATTATATTACTTCCCACCCTATTCCCCTATAAATGCACAACCCGCTACAGAAAATAAATTACAAAAATTTAATTATTTATCAATTATTTATTTTTAATTAATTACCAATTATATTTTCATTAATTACCAATTATTATTTAATTAACGATTAGATTAAATGTACATAATTAATTAATTATAATTAAATTACTTCCCACCCTATTCCCCTGTAAACACACAACCCGCTACAGAAAATCAATTACTAAAAATAAATTATTTATCAATTATTCATTTTAAATTAATTAACAATTATGTTTTAATTAATTACCAATTATTATTTAATTAACAATTAGATTAAATTTACATAATTAATTATTTATAATTAAATTACTTCCCACCCTATTCCCCTATAAACCCACAACCCGCTACAGATTTATATTACACAAATATTAATAAATATTAATAACTTACCTTATTTTCGATATTTTTGTTGTCTATATTTTATCTAGTCTATATTATGTCTAGTCTATATTTTTGATTCGATATTTTGGCTATTCTAGTCGATATTTTTGTTGTCTATATTTTGTCTAGTCTATATTTTGTCCAGTCTATATTTTTTACTCGATATTTTGTCCAATCGATATTTTGGAATCGATATTATGTCTGTTCACCTTGCCTGGTATGTCTCCAGTATAATCCTGGAAAGGGAACACAGACTCCAACCTTGAGGGTTTGCGACACCATCCGCGCCTTTTGAGGTCCTACAGATTGAATACATTCAGTTTCAGCGCTGTAATAATCTTAAATAGGTCTTAGAAGTAGTTTGCGCCTTCAGTAAATGGTCGAGGCATATACTACGAAAGACAATACAACCCTCACAGCTGCGAAAATACTCCTAAAGGAGTTTATTCCTCGATTCGATGCTTGCCGAATTTTATGGAGTGACAATGGACCCCATTTTATTGGACAGGTTATAGACTATGTTATGAAAGGGCCAAGGGTCAAGCGGGCTTGGTGGAACGCTACAACTCCACATTGAAATTGAAATTGGGTAAAATACAGGTCTCTGCGTCTTTGAAATGGATTGACGCATTGCCCTTAGCGCTGCTTTCCATTAGATCAATACCTCATACACGCTCTGGGCTTACCCTGTACGAGATCGTGTTTGGTAGGCCCATTAATATTTGGGGGTCCCTAAGCCTTGCCCTATACATGATGTGCCTCACACATTGATGAGTGATTATCTGTCTCAGTTGACTGACAGCTTACTTTCTATTCATCAACAAGCTCTCCTGGACCAGTCAAAAGGTGATGGACATGACCTGCGTCCGGGTGACTTCGTTATGGTGAAGTTCTTTCAGCAAACAAACTGTCAGGAACTTCGCTGGAAGGGCACCGGTAAGTTCCTGCTCGCCACCAGAACTGCAGTCCGAGTGACCAACAGGAAAAATTGGATGCATGCCACCCACTGTAAGAAGGTGTCACACACCCTTGTGGATCCTACTGAGTTGAAGGATCACCACAACATCTTGGTTACATAGACAGGACTTGCTGCATCACCTGAAACAACTGAGGAAGTCTTCCCCGACCACACGACCCCCGGTACATCCAGTTACCTTCCGCGATCCAGGAAGCGGGGCAAGCCAGTGCAAAATAAGACAGGTGAAGCCATTGTCCTGAGTCATCTCCTATTATTGGCTACTTGTCTCAATGTCAGTGAAGAAACCAACGTTTGCTCAGGACTCTTAAGGAGCTACCTTTCTTGTTGTTTGCTGATGGAAATGAGCTCACCTATGAAGAAGGAGATTGCTGAGACAATGTGTAATAGCTGTACAGTCTGTATCCTTGGTCTGACTCTTAAAGCTGCCATCATTGCTACTGTAATGTGGGTAGAAGAGAAAGCAATGCCTGGAGCTTCCTTGCCTAACATTACTGTTACATTGCTTGCTACCAAGGAACATCATCCTTTTGATTTGCTGCAACATGAACAGGGGTACCGTCAAAATATGAAAAACAATTAATTCCTGCAAATGTTGCATCAGACACACCAGCTAAGCATTGCTACAAATTGCTGGGTTTTTGGCAAGATTCCTCCTCACCAGAACATAAGAGGAATCCCGTTGTCACCACAGCCATTTTCGAACAATGGTTCATGCCAAGCTTGGTTTAAGCTTCTATATGCTTCTTACAAATGTAACCTCTCAGAAACATGGGATGTGGGCGGCTTCATCGCCAAACTGAATAAAGCCAGTTATCTCAATGAAGATGGGGACCTACAAGCAAGAGGGACTGCCTCGGAAACTGAAGAATACAGTAGAGGAAGTGCAGCAACAAACTATGTGTATCCAAATTCTAGGTCTGCTAGAGGAAATCAGCCACCTGTTATCTCTGTTCCTCTGACTAGTGGCCCCCTTTGAGTACAGAGTACAGGCGATGTGCCAGTGGGCCACAGTAACTGTACTACAGTGTTGAAGATGTCTCCGAGAGGCCCAAGCAGCTTCCTTGCATCACATCATACTTATTTTGTTTGTGGAGCTAAGGCATATTACTTCTTACCTGCAGGCTGGTCTGGTACCTGTTATATAGCCTTTCTTTTACCTCCTGTGTTTCTAGCTCCCCCAACATACCACGAAGATTTGCAATTGTTTGATCACCACGTTGGTAGTAGGGGAAAACGTGCCATCGATGTCTTTGTAGTCAATTAGAAAGAGACCCCATGGGAACAATATCCAGACTTTAATAAAGGATTTTTCTTTTTCGATGGCCCAGTACAGAACAGTAAGCAGGTCCGTCGCCTCACCCGCACAATGGAGGCAGTAATCAATCTTGACAGAAGAACAAGCATCGATGTGCATGGGTGCTTTACAGAATAGACTCGTCTTCACTTATGCTAAAAGGGTTGTCTGTGGAAAAGTGTAAATTCTATGTTAGCATAAGCAGCAGCCATTTTGACTGTTGTGTCCATTTAGTTTCTGTCTTGTTCATTTGCTCTCTGTTGTTTGTCTTTTTGTCCAGCCTGTGTCCTCTAACTTTAGCTGACCTCTCTGATATGGTCAATCTGATGTACGTGCTGGGGTGCTGCAGCTGCTGGTGCACCTGGTCAATTGATTGCTTATTGCCGCCATAAACATTCCTTACTCCCACGCCTCATCTCCTGACCACCTGGTCACCCATCCTCTTGTTTGCCTGTAACTATTTCCGTGTTTAAACATGTTTCCTCCAGTTTTCCTTCCCATGCGATTACACTGCAGCAAACTGTATATAATGGTGATGGTTTCAGTGTTCGATGTATTTCCTCCCACAACACTCGAGGGTGTTGTTCGGATGCTGTCCCACTCATGAGTAACTAATAAACCTGGTTTGTTTTTACTTGAAGAACAGTGGGTATCTCTCTTTGTTAGTCTTCGGACTGATGAACGAGAGGGTGAACCTGCACCAGTGTGCCCTCACAGAGGTACATTTCCACAGCAGGACAAAAGTCAGAAGGTTAAATCTTTGACCACAATGAACCTCATTAGTGTATTTGACCCGCGCTCCATTACCGTCAGTGTCAAATTGCACCTAGGTCCCGGGCTATTGTGACCCGTTATTTGATTTTTATAATTTTGGTGTCATTGTATTAAATTTTTATTTGAACTTTAGTGTACCCCATAAATTATATGAAGTAACACTCCGGATGGAGGAGAACATAACTAGAAAAATAAGAGCACTCTTTTGGGAGAAGCTCTCTAAGGGCTATGACATTCTTCTAGCTGAACAAGACTACCCACCTGAATTTGTCAGGGAGTGCCCACATGGTGAAGAGATAATTATCCCAGCCTTCTCTAATCACATTCCAATTCACAAAAAATATACATATGCCAGAAAATGGGCAGTAGCCCAAGCTCCAGCATTATATGAAAATCACGCAGGATGGGACGAGGATTCCCCTCACCATAAAATCCAGTTAAAGAACCAGGCCACTGCACAAAGGCAGTACCCAGTTAAGCAAGAAGCTAAAAAACAGGTCAGGGAGATTTTAAATCAACTTGAATACCAAGGGGTGATTGAAACATGCACCTCGTCTATGAACAATCCTTTGTTTCCTGTATCCAAACCAGACAATTCATATCGTCTAGCATTGGATTACAGACACTTAAACTCTTGTTGCAAAACATTTGCAGTGCAAAACTCACACAGTGCAGCACTGATGAATAACATTGTGCAAAAAAAATATAAAACAACATTAGATATTTCAAATGGATTTTTCTGTCAGAATATTGCACCAGAAAGCAGGCATTTGACCGCCTTCTCAATTTTGGGGACACAGCGACAATTTTGTCATCTCCCCCAAGGATTCAAGAATAGCCCAGGGTTATTTTCAGCCAAACGTACGATGATGAGGCATTATCTTATGTCGATGATATCTATCTTACAGGTGATGACTTGGACAAGCACTTGAAAAGAGTGAACATCATAATACTTGGGTTCGCTTCTGAGGGGTATAAATTCAATTTTAAAAAATCACAAATTGCCCACCTCAATGTCATATTCTTGGGATATTAGCTATCAAGTGAAGGCAAAAGCCTAGCAGCAAACTTTCTAGAAAAATGTGTGCTGCTCCAACCTTCTAAAATGCGGAAAAACCTATAGTCAATTCTAGGTTTCCTGAATTTTGGAAGATCTTATGTTCTGAATTACGCAGAGAGGGTTAAACCTCTCTACGAATTAATCAATCCTGATTTTGAACCAACACATTGGACTCAAACACACACAGAAATTTTGTGTTCAGTCCAAACAGACGTGTTAGCAAAAACGAAACTAGACACCCGCGAAAACGTGCGCAAATTTGTAATCCGAATCATCCTAGGAAGATGTGGATTCACGTACCTAACCTTTAATGAAGGAGAAATGGTACCAATAGCTTAATGATTGTTACACCTTTACCTGCCTTAGAGGCAGTGACAAGAGCAAGCATTCCTAATTCGAAAGCTTTACATCTGAGATGGATACAATTGGTTAACTCTCTTGCTGCAACAGACGTTCAATACTTTTTTGTCCCTAGTCTAAAGACACAAGAATTTCTTCAATATGAACATGAATGTCCTCTGCCGACCGAAATTCTTCCTCTTGAACATTATGGTTGTATAATATATACAGATGGATCAGCACAGCCCGCAATTGGGGGTAAACAAGCCTATAGTGCTGCGTGCGCGATTGTTAAAGGTCGCTGGCGCGAAGGCAAATTTAGACCTATGGTCACAAAAACTCAATCACTCGGAGACTGTACAGCTCAGCGAGCTGAACTACAGACTTTCAAGATGGCGCTTGAAAATACCGATCGTGAATTCCCCACACTTATAGTGTTTCGATTCGTATTACTGCGTCCAATCTTTCAATGAGTATCTGCAGAACTGGGTTCAAAACGGATTCAAAGATGCTAAAGGTGGCACAATCAAGCATAAGTTGCTTTGGGAACAAGTAGTTCTTTAACAGAAAGAACTACAAAAGTCTCACGTGATACATACACTGAGTCATCAACGTGATGGCCATCACGTTGCAGGGAATTCATTGGCTGATAAAGCAGCGAAGTCAGCTGTGCAAGTGGCTTCCGTAACTACAATCAAACGCTCAAAAAGAACCATAGATGGTGAAACGCTATTAGCAGTAAAAGCCTCAATGGATGGCAATCATGCAGCGTTACCTCTAAACTATCCACTTGGTAATATATATATAATTGATGCAAACTCCGTTCCTTTTGCTCAAATCCCTGGAGTGGGGGACAGAGTGATTCCAAACAGGAAGCGGAGAGCTTACTTGATTCAAGAAGCACATATGGGAGAGGGTCTGAGACATCAAGGGATCTTAAAATCTTTAATAGATTTAGAAAAGATGTTCTGGTGGCCGAGACTGGGAGTTGATGTATACAATTTAGCAATTTATTGCCCAGACTGCAACAGAGATCGCAGTGTTGAACGGCCCCGGACACCTGACTACAGAGTAGCCAGCCAGATACAGACACCTCTGTTAGATAGCATTAGGCTGTCTAGCCGCAGGCGTCCCTACAGGCAAATGCGGTCCAACAACTACTAGCACGAGATTTATTTGGTTATGGCCCCAGCGCTCGGCTGACGCCAGAACTGTTATAAAGGATTTGCAAGTCTTTATCGGCTCATACGCATTAGGCACGCTACATTCTGATCAGGGTCCTGCGTTTAGCTCTCGAGCTTACAAGGAGGCCATGGTTAGTTTGGGGGTTGCATTGCGGTATTCTAGTCCCTTCCATCCTGAGGGTAATGCGGTAGTGGAAAGAAAAAAAGTGACATAAAGCAATCGATAAAAGCAAAGTTATTAGGTTTGGGTGATGGGTGGGTCAAACATCTAATAAGTGTCCAACGTAGTCTTAACAATTTGCCAAGAAATTCTCTGGGGGAATCACTCCATATGAGCTCCTATTTGGTACAAGAATGATAATCGAGGATCTCGATTGTCAGACTTCAGTGGTAGAACAGAAACCCTTTGATATAAAAGATCGTTTGGCTGTCTTACAGGACTTAAATGAAACAAGAAGAAGTCTGAGTAACACAACACAAAAGCCAACAGCCACCGAAGATAAACCACCTGTCCCATCAAGACCTTTCTGGATTCCAAAGAAAAAGGGAAAGAAGAAGGGAAAAGATAGCGGTGAAGAAGGAATTTGGGCCTTCTTACAGAAAAGCGGTACCTGTCTTGAGAATACAAGGAACGAGATCAGTAGTACAACCGTCCCTTGCTGGTAAAAAGGAGAACAGAGTTGTGTAAATCGACCTGGTAAAACCACAACATGTGGCCAATAATAAGTAGTAGGCCAAGTGGACTCCCGGGATGTAGCAGACAGCCAAATCTTGCTACAATCCAAGAGGTTCAAACTGAAAGACTTATCACCTTTGATAAACCTGCAGTAAGAAAAGAAGGATTATGCAACAAAGCAATGGAACTCGTGCCTCTTGAGACCCAAATATCTGTTCGACCAGAAACACCAGTCTACAATGATGTAGCACCTGAATACACAAACATGACAAAGGAGAAATCATTTCCAGAGATTTCAACAAACCTCGATGCCATTCAAACAATTGACAGAACTGCATCTGGATATTTCATCAACTTTGATAACTTTTCTGATGATCCAAGTGAACCTGAAGATACAACAACGAAGAAAACTCTCAAAGTAAAAGCAACAGAACTTTTTCATGAACTTGAAAAAATATATCTGGTTTCACCATGTACTGAATTTTTTGCTTTAGGTGCATTTTTCCTCCTGCTCTGGCTAATATTGGTTTGAAGCCTGGGACAAATGATAGATGGAAAATACAGTACAATGGACAAAGCAAGTCAGAAAATCAACTTGGTCCTAAAACCGCACAAATCATCACATGTTGAAAAAAGAGAACTGTCATCAGTAAACATCACAGCCATCCCTATACCAGGAGGTATAGCATGAGATAGAACTGATTATCATATCTATGGGCCGGTAGAGATGCTGAGGATTCCACATCAGTTCAAGGTTTCTTTGAATGACTTTGTAACACCCAGCACATTCTTTGATGATTGGGACTTTGAGACAATTAATAATATGATGTCAGATTTAGCAACGTCTGCGAAATATACTGAACATGACTATTTAGAAGGGTCATCAGACTATGAACAAATGTATTGTTTTAACCATTTTGGTCATCACTATTTGCACAAATTCTGCAAGCCCTAGAAATGTTTTTATGTATGATCAATGGGAACATTGTCCAACACCACAAAAAGGCAGCTCTAAAACATTTTATGAAAAGTTTCCTTACTTCGCAGGGTTTAATGTTACAGGTCCAGAAACGTTTTATTTCAAAAATGTAAATAAGACAGGATTGAAAACAAAGTTGACCAATACCAAACAAATTTATTCTACAAACTTTTATGCTAAGTTGTCCACATTGGGTTACGAATTCTGGAAAGACAACATCGAGACAAAAACTGTCTGGGGCACAAAAGAATGGAAGGTTTGGAAGCTTTATTCAGAACCTGCATTATACCTGAACAAATAATGCTTTTAAATGACACTGTGCAACAAACCTCTTGTCTTGGCATAGCAAAAATAAAAGATTTAAATAAACCATCTATACCAAAGCCCATACCTGAAAATAACAAAATGACAGAAGGGGAGATAGACGTACAATATGTTTTCAAATTGAACAGAGCTAGTCCTGATTGGAAAAAATGGTTAATCTGGCCCACAGACACTAATACCTGACAAGGTAGATTCCTGAACAAAACACAGGGTTTAATTCTTAACAGGCCAGATCCATGATACTCCCAGAGACAACATCCAGGGATAGTAACAACATTTAGTGTAGGGAAACTATGCCTTGAGTGGCTGAAAACTAATACACTTCCAGAAATTAAACAACACTTGACTTTACTTAAAGAAAGCAATGATTTGCGAGATTTCTTATTGGGACCTCGCAAACCACGGCAAAAATGTTTCATATACACCGGTATATATGCTGCGTACAAGGAGGCTTGGAAAATAACACAATTAGAAACTGCAGAAAGAATACGAGATATTGATTGTATTAACTTGGAGAAGCTCTCTGTAGTGGACAATGGGTTAACTACTCTGTCCTCCAGAATATATTCATTGGACAGCATTGTATCCTCTGCAATTGACATAATGGAACAAGACTTGCTAATGTTACAACACAGCCAGTCTCAATTACGTTCTATAATGCAGCTAGGCTAGAAATTACTATTCCCACTCCAGAGAGTGCAACAGTAGGGAAAGCGTTGGATAGCGTGAGGGTAAAAATTACTATTCCCACTCCAGACAGTGAACAGTAGGGAAAGCGTTGGATAGCGTAGGGGTAAAAATTACTATTCCCACTTCAGAGAGTGCAACAGTAGGGAAAGCGTTGGATAGCGTAGTGGTAAAAATTACTATTCCCACTCCAGAGAGTGCAACAGTAGGGACAGCGTTGGATAGCGTAAGGGTAAAAATTCCTATTCCCACTCCAGAGAGTGCAACAGTAGGGAAAGCGTTGGATAACGGGAGGGTAAAAATTACTATTCCCACTCCAGAAAGTGCAACAGTAGGGAAAGCGTTAGATAGCGTAGGGGTAAAAATTACTATTCCCACTCCAGAGAGTGAAACAGTAGGGTAAGTGTTGGATAGCGTAGGGGTAAAAATTACAATACCCACTCCAGAGAGTGCAACAGTAGGGAAAGCGTTGGATAGCGTAGGGGTAAAAATTACTATTCCCACTCCAGTGAGTGCAACAGTAGGGAAAGCGTTGGATAGCGTAGGGGTAAAAATTACTATTCCAACTCCAGTGAGTGCAAGAGTAGGGAAAGCTTTGGATAACGTAGGGGTAAAAATTACTATTCCCACTCCAGAGAGTGCAACAGTAGGGAAAGCGTTGGATAGCGTAGGGGAAAAAATTACTATTCCCACTCCAGAGGGTGCAACAGTAGGGAAAGGGTTGGATAGCGTAGGGGTAAAAATTACTATTCCCACTCCAGAGAGTGCAACAGTAGGGAAAGCGGTGGATAGCGTAGGGGTAAAAATTACTATTCCCACTCCAGTGAGTGCAACAGTAGGGAAAGTAAATACTTCATATATTAATAAAAAATAAATTAAATATCAATACCAATAAAAAATTAATTACAAGTAATTACCAATTTAATAAAATATAATAATGAATCAATTAAAAATACAAATACAAATTAATTATTCAAATTCATTACCTAATAATACAAATTAATTACCAATTAACTATTAATTATTTAGCAATTAAAAATGAATTAACAATTAATTCAAAATAACTACCAATAAATAAATTAAAATATTAAATTAATTACAATTAAATTACTTCCCACCCTATTCCCCTATAAACCCACAACCCGCTACGGGAAACACATTTATAAAATTAACATAATTATCAATTAATCAATTAATAAAAATTGATTACCAATTAAAATGTAATTAATTACCAATTAAAAATGATTTAACAATTAATTCAAGATAAATGGCAATAAATAAATTAAAATATTTAATTAATTATAATTAAATTACTTCCCATCCTATTCCCCTATAAACTCACAACCCGCTACGGAAAATAAATGAATAACATTAACATAATTATCAATTAATCAATTAAGTAAAATTAATTGACAATTAAAATGTAATTAATTACCAATTAAAAATGAACAATTAATTCAAAATAAATACCAATAAATACATTTAAATATTTAATTAATTATAATTGAATTTCTTCCCACCCTATTCCCCTACAAACCCACAACCCGCTACAGAATTAAATTACGCAAAAATTAAACAAAATAAAATTTATTACTTGAAATAAATTATAAAATAAATATACACTTTTCACACATATACTAAGATACAAAACACTTTAAAAAATGTGATATTATTCAAAATTCGATATATTTATATACTTCGATATTTTGACTTTCTATATTTAAGAAAATCGATATTAAATTACTTACCTTAAATACAATATTTTTGTTGGCTATATTCTGTTCATTCGATATTTTGTCCATTCTATATTTTCACTTCAATATTAGTGCTATTCTATATTTTTGATTCGATATTTTGTCTGTATACTGGAGTAATGGTATGCGAAATCACAACGAGGTCCTTGTAACGACCGCGTTGTGATCCCCTGCGGGGAGAAGAGAAATACTGCGGCATTACGACACACATTCGAGGTAAAGGGGTTAGGTTTATTTCAGGGATTGGTAGAGTTAAAAGGAGGTGTGGGTTCAGGGGAGGGAAGAAGTAAAGGGAGCTAAGGGTTTAAACAAAAAGGCAGAATTTGGGTGGAATAACCCCAAAAACAAAGGAAGAAAAAAAACAGAGAAACAGAACAATGGAGATGGTTGTGCTGGGATGGTAACTAACGATGTCCTTCAGGTAAACAACAAATGTTAGCAGGGAGAGCTTAACTTGCTGTTTCGTCTTGTCAGAGATTGGCGCTTTGGTCATTGCACTATTATAGGCCCTCCCCCTGTTTTACTGGGCTCCTTTGTATTAAAGTGATTCTCGAGTTATTTATCACTAATGGCTCTACCAAAGGTGAAGATAAGCAGGAATATACCCTTGCCCACATTGGCCCCCCTGCCCTGTCTCCCATTTCTGTCCAATCCAGAATCCGGGGTGGGGATAAGTCCCCTGCATGCCACACACTTTCTACGCCCATTCTCATGGGTATTTAGTGTTGGGAATCTGAGTTTGGGCAAGGAGTGTCACGAGCACGTGAAGCACATGCAGATAATGTGAGGCAGCTTTGTGCATGCAGAGAGATGGTGTGGGGGCCTGCTATTTGGGGCATGTGCAGGGCTTGAAATGCAATTCTAGAGGTTCAGCCTTACAACTATAGCCGAGTACTTGCTTGTACAGAGAAGTGCCTGTACTCTACCATTAAATGTATTGTACCCCTGCTGAGAAGTGGAAGTACTCAGTCTTCCACATCAAGGATGCAGGTACTTAGTACCAACAATCACGAGGTGTGCTGTTCCTAGCGGAGGGCACAAGATCTGTTTGGAACAGGTGAATAGCTCCTATAAGGAGCAAGGGCCCTCACAAATGCCATGCTTTATCATAGGGCAGATCCTCGTTGGGTCGGCGCTGCAGTGCCCAATGGGCCCTACAGGGGGCCTCTTTGCCGTAGATCTTTTCCCTGTCGTTTCGCCCATAGATTAAGTGGGTCTGTGTGGGATCTGTGGTGTATGTACAGGTGTGAGTAGTGTGTGGGCTGCAGACAGTGCGCATCTTTGGAATTGGGGGACCACATCTTGTGATTGTGAGTGGATCACTTAATCTCCCCGTCCCTGAAAAAAAAATCTGATCTTGTGCAATGTAATATTGTTCTAATGTAAAGTCCTCTAAAGACCGTGGGCGAAGTTGGTGCTATATAAAACTGAAAAAAATAAATAAATAAAAGCTTGCAACATGGAAAGATATAGTGAGGGATCAGCACTTCCTCCTCTCCTCCGTCCTCTTCTTCGTGTCTCCGGTCCAGCAGCAGGAGGCAGCAGGAAGCACCCGGGCTTCCAGGCTCCCCAGAGCCAATCACAACGCTGCAATGCAGCGTTGTTATTAGTCTGAGTGCTGTGGTTCAGAGCTCAGATGGGAAATGGGAGGCAGGCCATGTTCCTCACCAGGCTGTGCATTACAGCCTGGTGGGGAAGATGCAAACTGCTCCTGACTGTTTGGCAAGCCCAAGAGGGCCAGCCCATCAGTCTTTTGCACTTAGGGAGTGCAAACCACTCCTCCCCCTGCTCTGGCCAGCCCCGCCCGAGAGCCAAGGACTGTAAAGGAAAAACTAAAACGATAATAACTAAACCTTATTATCATTTTATATTTCCTTTTGAGCAGTGGGGCGATGCTCCTCCACCTCATCGGAGGATCCGCCACTGACAGACATACATTGAGCAACTTGCGGAACAGAGGCAATGTGAGAAGCTTTGGACACCTTGACAGACGGCATGAAGAGATAGGGAGCGTGCACACGAGCTGTCCGGCTCATACTGTGGGCTATATAAAACATACTGTTACCTGCACAAATGCACTGTCACAAAGAACAGCACAAAGGCACAGGTAGGTGGCCATACTGCTCTAAAATCTAAGAAAAACATCCACTGTGAAGGCACATTATGCTTTGGTTTGATCTACTGCAAACATACATCACTCAGTTCAAGGTTATACTTACATAGTTACATTATTCGTCTCGTTTACAGATAAGTAGGAAAGGAGAGATCTGGACAGTTATAAAATTCTAAATCTGAAAATCTACATACCCGCTTAAAGAAAGTGAAGACTGGCAGGGTTTCCCATGTAGATCCGTCCCCCTTGAACGGCCATTCGATGTCGGTAGTCATTCGACTAGACATTTGTTTTCACTGAAACACGAATGTTATGAAATACGGTAACTAGGAAGTAACATCTATCGACCTCTCGCTGAATGGTTTGCTGATGACAATATGCACAGTGCAACCCCTATCCTCACTGGTGGATGATATCACAGACAACGTCTCCAATGCTCTTACTTATTTGTCCAAGTTCTTTAAGTTTCCATGTGATAGTTCTGAGCAGTGCTGTGGTGGTATGCCATTATCCACCTGTCTCTTGGCCTAACCGTGCGCGGAGGGGCAAAAGGGATATCCGAAAGACCTCTGCTCCTACATTGTAGTCATAGCCAGTTGTGGTAAGACCTATGGGAAAACTCGAGCTATCCGAAATAAAGTTGTTCCCTCTGTAAGTCAGGTAGGGTTAACTGCACATCAGGCAAGATACAATTGACCAAGCACCAATGGTACCTGTCTTGTCTCTTGGGAAATCTCCTGATATGGTTGTATGACAGTCTTTGTTTGAAGTGAGCCACCCACTGGCATTGAACTAGGTTTTCTTACTTTTATTTCCATCGATTGCCTTCAATGTGTATTATATTTATGAATCAAAATATTACAGCCTCCCTCTATTGCTAAACAGAGGGTAGCTTTATGTTTACTCTCAGCTGCTTGTTTCTTATTTAAAAGCTTGCCTTGCTATTCAAGTGCTCGCCTGTTCCCTGGAGCACAGCGTCTCTGTGATCCTTTAGATTGGATGATTTGAATCTTTCCACAGCTCTAATTTAGGAAACTTCTTTTTTTTTTCATCCAGTATTTCATGAGAGTGCACAAGTTTTCTAGCTCTCTCACTTGTGTGCTGCTTCTCCCCTCATCTGTGTTGCCTTCTACCCGCCAGCTTGTCCTTTGCTGAGGGATAGGCGAAGAGCAGACTTTAAGGGTTGTTTTTGTTTTATCTCCTTTATTACACAATTTGCATGAATGCACAAGTTCTGGCACACAAGGATATGGTGCTGTGTTAAGAGCCATCTGTTACACTTACTTGGCTGGAGTCTGAGGTAGACGGTGTATTTAGCACAAAACTTCTCCTGCATGGATGTCTTTTAGGGGTCGCAGGTGCCTCCAGGCCTTGCCCACTTGGACTGTATGTGCGACACCTGGTCTCAGAGGAAAGATACAAATTTGCAAAACAATTATTTATTGTTGCAAGTGAAGAGGAGGCCAGTAAAAATATGTCTTTGTGTCTCCTGCTATCCCTGAGCATGTGAAGGGAGCAGGAAAGACGGGGATAAGGGGTGGGGGGAGGTAGAAGGGAAGTACTTTGAGGGAAAATATGGAAAGGAAGAGGACATTACAAAGAGACATGAGATAGAGAGACAAAAGCAGGTCTGTATGAGTGTGTGTCTGGAAGAGAGGGATTGAAGAGACATCAGAGAGGAGACAGATGTGAGAAAGATACAGGTATGAAGGAGTGTGAGACAGGTTAGGATGACCGCGGTGAGAGACATATACGTGACAAAGAGCCTGCTGAGAGTCAGAGAGAAGAGAGGACTAGTAAGTGGGGATGACAGTATGAGCAATGTGATGTAGATACAAATAAGAAAGAGATGGCTAAAAGAGGGTGAGACAGGTGTGAGAAAAGTAATAAAGGGGCTCCTGATGATAGACCACTGAGAGGCAGAGGAAGGTAGGTAAGACTCCCAAAGAAATACAGCTCAGAGATGGACAAGAAAAGCAAGTAACAGAGGGGCAGGTGAGAGATAGATGGGAGAGATGAGAGAATACTGAGAATACTGTTCAGAGAGAAGGAAAGGCATAGGATGGGGAGACAGTTGAGCAAGTTGATGGAAACAATGAATAGGGAGACAGTTCTCACTCATCATTGTCTGATGACGATGAGAGAGGGGCGGAATGAAGAGATACACTTTACAAAGACAACTATGAGACATAGGGAGGTGGGCAGATGAGAAGGTGACAGCAGAAAGAAGCTGAAAATGTGGCACGCAAGCAAATGGGAAAGATAGTTGTTATACAGTTAAGAATGTGCAGAGAAGCAGGTTAGAACAAGCATTTGCAATGCAATAGGTCTCGCATTAGGAAAGTGTGAGCTATTGGTATTGTAAATGACAATTTCTTTTAATATGTGTTGGCTTTGAAAATATAAAAAATAATAGCATTGTTATTCACAAAGCCAATAGCTTACACTTTCCTAATGCGAGTCCTATTGGCTATGGCAATGCTTGTTGATAGCATGCAAGGACAGTGCTGTTGTGGTGCTGAGTGATGATGTGGTTGGTCTGAGTGATGTGGTGGTGTCCCCGAGTGATGTGGTGGTGTCCCCGAGTGATGTGGTAGTGTCCCTGAGTGATGTGGTGGTATCCCTGAGTGATGTGGTGGTGCCCCTGAGTGATGTGGTGGTGTCCCTGAGTGATGTGGTGGTGTCCCTGAGTGATGTGGTGGTGTCCCCGAGTGATGTGGTGGTGCCCCTGAGTGGTGTCCCTGAGTGATGTGGTGGTGTCCCTGAGTGATGTGGTGGTGCCTTTGAGTGATGTGGTGGTGGTGGTGTCCCTGAGTGATGTGGTGGTGCCCCTGAGTGATGTGGTGGTGTCCATGAGTAATGTGGTGGTGTCCCTGAGGGATGTGGTAGTGTCCCTGAGTGATGTGGTGGTGTCTGTGAGTGATGTGGTGGTAACCCTGAGTGATGTGGTGGTGCCCCTGAGTTACGTGGTGATGTCCCTGAGTGATGTAACAACCTCAAAGCCCACAAGACCGGAAACGGAACTGTAGCCTCAGAGAAGGTGATGAAAGGCGGGTGCTTGGAGGAAAGCATGGCCCCCCTCATACCTCGTCTCGGTGGTGAGGCTCATGTCCACCTGCACGCAGGCAGGTAACAACCCGAGGTGTTAAGAGAGGGCTGAGGTGTGACTGTCTCACCTGTGCCTTGGCGGAAACATCTCTGCTAGCTGTGCCCAGCTGTTGGCGGTGCCCAGCTGCCCCCGCACAGGCCACACTTCTAATGGCAAGAGTTACCCGTGTCAGGAGTGCTATGCGGGCCCCAGGGAGGGGGCCAGGGCAGGCAGGCGTCTGTGGCCCCTGGGGAGGGGGGGGGAAATGGGAGAGCCGGAGGAGAGGCATCCAGGAGAGACCTTAAAAAGAGACCGCCAGGAGCACAGGTGTAGAAACCAAGGGGCAGGGAGAGAACAGAGGAGGGGAGGGGGTGTGCGGTGATAGAAAGGGGAGAGCGGATAACTCGGGAGGAAGAGGATATACAGAGGTACGGGACAGGGAGAAGAAGAGGATGGAAAACGGAGGAAAGAAAGGGGAGAAAGAGCAGTGAGACGGGAAAAAAGTGAGGCAGAAAAGGGGAATCGAGAGAGAAAGAAGAGATGGCGAGTCAGAGTGAAGGGGAGAGAAAGAGGTGAAGTAAGGGGGAGAGGGTGAGACAAATGGAAGACAGACTGCAGCAAAAAAGACGGCGAAGAAGAGAGAGGTGCAGCTATGGAGGCCGTGGCATCCCGGGAGGTATATGAGTTTGAGTAATAAAAAGTGAGTGAGGGAAGGGGCGAGTGAAGCAAGGAAGAGAAGAACATGAGAAGTGGAGAACAAAGGGACAGCGGAAAGAGAGGCAGAGGAAAGAGGAAAACCAGAAAGCAATGGGGGGATATTTAGGGAAGACAGAAAGAGAGCGATTGGAGCGATTGGAGGGACTGTAGTCTCAGAGGGTGGAGAGACACAACAAAGAACAAGTAAATAAAGACTCACGAGAGCGAGGCGTGCAAGATCGGGAGCGCATTCCTTTGAAGTCTGATGGGGAGACGGGGGAGCGGCTTCCTTTGAAGTCTGATGCCGAGGCTCAGACAAATGGTGGTGTGAGAGCGGCCTCCTTTCAAGTCTGATGGGCGGCGGGGGAGCAAACGGTGAGCGCGCGCCCGGTGCACATGCACTGGCCACAAACCGCATTCCAAAGGTCTTTGGAAGACTTTTCTTTTCCCCTTACTATAATCTGGCCACAATGTGCAAGCGCATTGGCTCAGCGAGACCTAAAAAACAGCTGAGGGAGTGGTGGGGAGGAAGAAAAGTGAGAGATATGCAGGTGACATTAACACGTGAGAAAGAGACAGCCAAGGGAGTAAGAAAGGTGGGAGACAGGTGAAAGAGAGATGCAAAAGAGAAAGAACAAGTGAAAACTCTGAAATATGAGATGGTATAAGGAGATCAGTGAGGAAGACATTGTTGACATAGAAGAAGTGACTTGAGGGGTGCGAAAGATACAACTGCAGGTGAGAAATACACGCGAATGAGAGGCAATAAAAAAGACTGACAGTTGAGAAACAGACAGCAGAATGGAGGGTGACAGCGGGTGAAAGGTCACATTAAAAATGTTCCTATGATTTCACTGGTGTCATTTCAGTTCCGCTGGCATTTTGGTGAATTGACACCCATGTTTCCCAGGACGCCAACAATTCTCTTCCCTGGGCTGCTAAATGAGGACCAAATGGCTGAATCCTGTGGAAAGTAAATTAGGCCTTGGAAGTGGGTCCCTTATATTCTTACACTGCCTTACTCTTCTTAAATTCTGCTAAGTCGCTGGGATGAAAAGTATTTGCAAAATAAACCATTCCATTTATAAAGATTGAAAACATTGAATTCAAGGTAGTTTTGAAATAACATAAGGTATGTGGTTGCTTTTCCTCCAGTATTTTGAAATGTTTTCTCTTTTAGGGCCATATGTATCAACAAACCCTTTTGCGATTCCTAAATAGCGATTTTTAAGGAATCCCTATTTAGGAATCCCAAAATGGTATGTATGAAGAAAATCACTATTTTTTAGCGATTCCTTAATCTTCCTTATTTGCAAATTCGCATTTTGTGAATTCGCAATTAAGGAATAATTCCCAATGCATTCCTATGGGCCGAATTCGCAATTTGCTAATTGCAATTTGAGAATTATTTCAAGGGTGCAGGGGTGTCTTAAAGACACCCTGCTGCACCCCTTAAATGTACATGTGTGTGCATATGGTGCACATACATGCCCTATGGGCATGTGTGTGCATCACATGCCACCTTCAAAAATGCCAAGTTGTGCATTTTTTGAAGAATTCGCAAGTTACCATCAACTACAAGTTGGTGGTAATTTGAGAATTCTTAACCATAATTCGCAACACAAAAATGCTACATACATAGCATTTAAGGAATCGCAAAATTGCGATTCCTTAAATGCTATGGCAAAATAAGGAATTGCAAAACTTTGCTATTCCTTATTTTGCGAATGTTTCATACATCCTAAAACATGCAAAAAGGCCGTTTGCGATTCACAAAAGGCTTGATACATATGGCCCTTACTTTTTTTAAACAACAGTTTACGGACAGACAGTCGCAAAGCCAACAGCTCAGCACTCGCATTATAAAATCGAAATTTATTGACGTTGTCAGTGCTTGTTACTACAGTACACGTATGCATATGAGCAGGAGTGCACTTTGTGTGCATGTTCACATGCAGGTTGCAATTGAATGGGTGGACATCCTCAAAGAGGCCTTCATTCTATGTTGTGGGAATCCTGATTTGGGTGCAAACTCCTGTTTGCTCCAAATCCACTTATAACCTGGGTGCAAATTGCACCCACCAGGGTTCTCTGCCCCATACAATTTTCGCCAGGTAAAATCATGCAGATACATTCTGTACAACCTGAATTAGCACACATGAAAATGGGAATAAGACACGCCAGAACTGAAATATCCCTTAATTGTGAGAAGTGTAAATTGCAAACTGTACACCCGGTCTATTCCAAACCCTAGGTATCTACAGGGCCTAGTTTGTGCCTGGGATTGTGCATGGTATTGAATGGAGCTAAAATAGGCAATTGGAGGTGTATCATATCATTTAGGAAATAAAGTAAACAAGTACAGCATTATGTTTGCTATACAGACCATAGGAACCCCATAAGAATGGGCTGTTCACAGGAGTTAGTGGGAGGAGCAATGGGATCAAGAAGATAGACTATTGAGAAGAGTGCCTTAACTTCTTTCCTCAACTTAGATCTCTGTGTTTGATGTCGTGCATTCATTGGCAGGTGCCGCACTGACGTTGGCAGGAGCAGCACTGACGTTCTTTTCGCTGTAGATTGACATCTCTGGCACAGATTGGGACTGCAGTAAATACTTTTCTTCACTTTTGTAAATCCGAAAAATCTGTGCACCTGGCTTCTTTCAGCTGTGTTCACTTAGTTGGACATGCATTTCATTGTCTACTTCCATTTTGATACGCAATGGAGCCATTTCCCATTCCTTCACTTTCCTGCCCTGAGCCAAGCATTGGTATATGTGTAATATGTGTAATATGTATAATATACTAGTGTAATCGGCTATAAGTCAAATATCTTTTGCCAATCAGACTCTTCCTCTACAGGTTGCTTTGGTAAGGTTATGTTTATCTCTTCTAAATTAATTTATGCCACTCTCAAATTCTACGCTCAAACTCTGAAGTCATTTCACTTTTTAAGAAATCTAAATGCTTACACACCTAAAATGTTGGTCATAAATGAGTTCCACAACTAAACAATTAAAAAGAAACGCAAGTCTGTATCCAGTTGATGTTCCAGGTGTAATCCTTATGTGGCAACTAACACACAAACTACCAACACATTATATTAGACAGGCCACCTTGCATTCATTCTGCAAGGCACAGATATGCATATATTTGGGTATCATTGTGCTCACAACAGTGTTTGCCTCCAGGAAACACCATGCACTGACATGCAAAAGAACCTCTTGGAGAGAACACTATAGACAACAATGCCTGTGCACAGGCAGCCATTGCGGCACTCAACAGAATTCGCGACTCCCATCCATCAATGTCAAACCCAGGGCACATTTTCAGCAAAAACATATTTCACGTTCAAACAGGAAATGCTCTACAGAACTCTGTCAATGTCATGTGTGCAATGTGTAAGCCAAAGCCATTTAATTGGCATGATTTCATTTAAAAGCACTGACAAATCAAAAGCCCCCCTCTGCACAAAACCATCACATTTCTTGAAACCATTCAGTTAGCTTAAACACACCACCCCATCAAATGCAGAACATTGCATCACAGCCGAGGCGATGCTGTCAAATAAACATCTGCATAGTCCAGGCAATGGACAACCGATGTCCCAGCTCAATTTAAATGAGTAAAATCCTGTGTGAACCCCGAGCATGCGCACAACACACTCAAAGGTGCTTTAGCAAGATCAGTCTCATTTTACTCCTATGCTTATTTACATGAGCTATTCTTAATCTACAGATTTAGCAAAACTTTACTTAACTTTCGCATCCAAAAACAAACCAAGCAACCATACACAAGTGATGGATGCGAATCCCAGAACCCTACAAAAAGGTAGCCAGGGTAAGAAAGCACTTCCTTGCCATATAAATGGTAGAAGGCGCCATACACACGTTGATAACACAACACACCGTAAAACACAGGCTAGAAGCGGGGAGGCTGTGAGACACAGTGAAGGGTTCGTGCCAGCTACCTGCCCGCCTCGAAAGGGAAGGGATGGAGGGAGAGGCGCTCGGGCATAGCCACTGGATTTCTTTCACCTCAGAAATCTTCCTGAAAAGATCTGTGCTGCAAGCTCAGCACTGCAACCCTTCCAGCTCGTAAGGGGAAATCAATATTACAGCGGCCTGCCAGCTGGACGGCGGGAGGCATCGAAAAACACCGAAGAAGCCGAATAACGCAAACAGATGTTGGTGTTGTTCGTGTCCTGGGCGCCAGGATATCAGAGGGCCCGTTAGCTCAGCGCCTGGGAGAGTGGGGACTGGAAAAGATGAGTAAAAGGAGATGAAAGCAGCGGAAGCGGAGAGGGTGTAGCCGGGAGAGGCCGCTTTGTTTGGGCTCTCGAGTGGTGACAGATAGTTCTTGTAACGTACCAGAAATCCAACATCAAATGGCCCATGTGGTCTGATACAACAGCGGCCACTGAAAGCGCACAAGGCAAATATTTACACAGACTTGTCCTTTTTGTGAAGAACGATGCGCTCCATTGAATGCTGAATGGCGAAGTGTTTCTTAAGGGCACGGAGAGCGCTACCCAGGCTGGCCATGTCTCCCATCCTTCCTGTGGTCCTGTTATTATTCGCAGGTCACACACTGCGTCTCACAAAATGTCATCTTTCTTCATGCTCACGATCAAGAAGATAGTAACAAACACTGGCAAAGACAATCGGTCTTGGTTTACCGTGCAAATGGAGTGTAAACAGCATTGGTATGTCAAAGCAAGACACACACAGGAAACTAAGGGGCAGATTTACAAGCCCCTTGCGACACTTTTACGCCGCCGTTGCGTCACTTTTGTGACGAAGCGGCAGCGTAAACAATGCACCACGTTGCGACTTATTTACAACGTGACGCATCTAGGCAGATGCGCCGCGTTGTAAAGCCCTGCGCCACACGAAACCTGCGTCAGGTTTCATGTGAGCGTTCTGTCGCAGGGTGGGTGTTCCCTCGTATCAAAGCCCCGTAAAACTGACGCAGTGAAATCTACATGATTTCACTGAGTCAGTTTTACGACGCTGCTGCGTCAAATCCTTACGCCTGCTCGAAGCAGGCGTAAGGAGTGACGCACCATGTTAAGTATGGGTGGCCCCTGTGCATTGCAGGAGTTGCGTCATGCTTGCGACGCAACTCCAGCAATGCGCCGCCCATACACCACACGATGCGTCACGCATCTTCCCTTCCTTGCACCATGGTGTGCCACAATTTAAATGCGGCGCATCTGTGGTGGCGCAAGGAGGGGATTGCATGACGCATCTGTTCTGGCGCATCCCTGCTGATTTGCAGAGATGCGCCAGAACATGTAAATATGCCCCCATGGGGCAGATTTACAAACCCCTTGCACCTCATTTACACCGCCGTTGCGTCACTTTTGTGACGCAGCGGCGGCGCAAATCCTGCTCCATGGTGCGGGGACACTTACAACGCGACACATCTGGGAGATGCTTCACGTTGTAAAGCCCTGCGCCACATGTAGATGTTCCTTTGCAGGTGGGGGGGAGGGGCGTTCCGGCGCAGGAACGCCTCCTAACTAAAAGTGGCTGGCTGAGTTAAATATACAAGATTTCACTCAGTCACTTTCAGGCCCATGCTGCGTCAAAACCCTGCGCCTGCCTGAAGTAGGCGTAAGAATTGACGTAGCATTAACTAGATAGGGCCCCCAGAGCATTGCTGGAGCTGCGTCGCGCTTGCGACGCAACTCCAGCAATGCGTCACTTTTACGGCACAGATGCGTCACGCATCTGTGCCGTTTTTGCACCATGGTGCACCGCATTGTAAATGAGGTGCATCCATGATGGCAGAGCTGGGGCGCACAGTAACTGGCGCATCCCTGCTGATTTGCAGGGATGCGCCAGTTATTGTAAATATGCCCCTAAAGCTGTATTACATTCAGTCCTACTGAATTATTTGGTTGTGTGTCCACAGCGTTTTTTCTCATGATTATGAATTTGCCGCATTTGCCACACATTCTGCCAATTTTATCAACAACAAAAGTTTCTAGCTCAAATGGTTCAAAAGTTACTAAAAATTCAGCGACACGTGTTGATGCGCAGGGGAAGATCCTTGTCAAAGGTTGGCTGGTCACCTTTCTGTTGCTTATTGCTGTATTTGAATGATAACGTGGTTCTAATGTAGTGCAACTAATGCCTAGACAGTGTAAAAATGACAGAATTATGAGGTAATACTATCACAAAATGTTGATGCACAATTTGACTTTAATTGCTGCATAAATTCCTCACCCCTGATGCATAATTTGTCCATCCCCTGCAGCATAATTGCAGTGGTTCTGACTATATTAAAATCTCCCTTGCCTTAATTACTATCGTATTTTTTCTTTTTTTGTCAATTGAAGGTCAGATGCAAAGGACCCTTCTGTTCTAGTTATTTGTTTCTTTCTATCTCCGAAAAAAATAAAAGAAGGACTATGTTGAAGACTCCTTACCAGCTTACCGTGCTTTCACTTTGAAAGAAGAACAGGACTGCAAGACTTCGTTATGAACAAGCTTTCGTTTTGGCAGTTCTGGTGAGAAGCTGAATCATTCTTTGGCTTATTTTGGCCTTGGTATATATTTAACATATTTCTTACTTACTGAAAATTCTGAAATGTGTAATGAAAACAAGTAAAGTACTGTGACTGATTTGCCCCAGTGTCATTTCTCATTTTGTTCAGATACATTTGTCTCTGCTTTGCAAAATGCCTTTCTGTGGTCTGCGATGAATGAAATAGTGTAAACTAAAGCTCTGGTTTAGATACAGCTATGAGTAGCTGGTATGCAAGAAAAAGTGCAGCGTTACAACAATTTGGATTCCCACACTTAGGGCCTAATTACGATTGCCATCGCAGCGGGAATGAGACCGCCCGACTAGGAGTCGGTGGTCGAATCCACCATATAATGATTAAACCACTGTGTAGGCGGTTGGAAACTGCCTTTTTCTACTGCGGTTAGTGCAGTGGCCCAGGAAAAGGGTTGCAGCACAAGCTGCATTGGGATAAGACAGTTTGTGCACATCCATGCACGGTGTGGGAGCATGGATGTATAGGAGGGCACTACATGTGCCCCCCCCCCCCCGGCCACTTAGCTGTGGCCTGCAGGCTACAGGGGCCTTGCTTGGAGCCCCCAAATCCCCTCTCTTGTTGCCTTTTAATGGCGGCGGGACCGCCATGAAAAGGCAGTTGGAAAGGGATATCCTAATGGCTACAGCGATGCCTGCACAGGCACCGCTCCCACTGTAGTGTTAGGAATCGGACCGGCATCCCGATGGGATTGTTGATCCTGTTAGAGGTGGTGGTCCTACCCCCCGAACTCTGCGCTCCGACCGCCGGTATTATAATCCGGCGGTTGGACCGATTCCCAGTATAATAGACATATTTGTAGAGTGCATGTTCACCCCTGAGGAGGTTATTTTGTGCTATTGTCAAATAACTGATGTTTATTGTTTTAACTAACTTAATTGTGCTCATTGCATTGACCACTGAAGGTTGAAAATATGAAGGAATACAACAGATTCAAGCTTGTGACCATTGGGCTCAACATAGATTCCGGGGGTGGATGCATTAGTCCACTTAATCCCCAGACCCACCCTGTTCATTTTATATTCGCTAACATGTCTTCTTTTGTTCAGCATTTTACCTGGTATCTTTACATTCATTACCTTAGCTCAGATTTTCCTCGTAGATCCACATGCATATACCTCATTAATGCATCTTTAAGCATAGAATGACTCTTCTTAGCCCAGTTTCAGTATTCTTAGTTATAGCATTCCTCTATTAGTGCCACACTCCCATAGATTTCAATTATGTCACTTAATGTTAATATCCCATCCCTTCCACACATATTTGTTCTTAGTTTAGCATTACTTATTTTGGTCAGCATTGGTACTCTTAGTTTGGCATTCTTACCTTGGCACGCATCTTATTGTCTCAGTGTTCCTCTCCTTCGGCCTGCATCTCTTTGCTTGGTTCAGCAGTCCGTCCCCTAGTTTATCATTCTTTCTCTGAGCTCCTCATAACTCCCTTTAGCATCCTTTTGTTGGTGCCTGCTCCAAGATCAGCTTTCCCTATCTAGCCATTCCTCACTTACCCCTGCATTTCTTTCTTCGGCCACACATTCCTTTCCCAAGGTCAGCTTTCCCCCTATATAATCCGCATTGCACTTAGCTCAGCATTCATTCTTTAGCCTAACATTTCTTCACTAGTCTCAACATCTCTTCCCTTAGTTAGACATCTTTCCCCTAGCTCAAAATCCCTTACCTTAGGTCATCAACCTCCCCTTAGCCCAACATCTTTCCCTTTACATTTTCCATTTGCCATTCCTTAGCGTAGCTCTATATTAGCTCAACATTAAACCCTTTAGCCAATCACCCACTTAGCTTGCCAGTTCTATTTGAGCTCAGCCATTTTTCTCAGAGACTAACATTTCTTCACTATTCTGAACATCTTTTCTCTTGGTTTGGCCTTCCTTTTTATAGTTAATCAGTCGTCCCCTTTGACGAGCATCAAGGCCGGACTGGGAAGCCAAAGTAGCCCTGGCAATTTTGGAGGGCCAGTCCAGGGCAGGGGAAATGGGGGCGCAAGTGTGAAGCACGCTGCTTTTGGTACTGGGGCCGATATTGCAGCACCGCTGCAAAACTGGTCCCCGTAACAAACAAAATAAAACGGGCCACCCTGCTGCAAAACTGGCCCTACCTTTCCAGCCTCCCTGGAAAACACCTGAAGCCCGCTACGGGCACTCTGGCCCTGACCAGCATTCACCAACCTAGCTCAAAAGATATCCTTCTAGGTCTGTATTTATAACAGAAGTTCATTCGTCCTAATCTTTGCCATCCGACATTCCCATTAGGTAATGGGCTTCTAAAGATTTCAACATTCTTTGTTCCAAAGCTCAGCACTCTTCCCTCTTCGTAAAGATTTTACCACAATCATTATGGCTTTGGTAACCCCACATTCCGTGAGATACTGGGTATTTATTTCATTTTACTATGCAGATATTAATAAACAGTTGACTCTTAAGAAAGCAGTTATGCCTAAAAAGTCAAGAGGAATAAAAAATTTCGACTGAAATTATGTTCCACTTTCACAAGGCATTTAGTTGGAAATACCAACTCCTGCATTTACCTTTCTGACAAAACCTAATCGGAAACAGCACAGAATATTAGAGCATGATACATTTTATTGTATGCCAGAATTATGGGCCTAAAAGAACGAGAAGGCGAATACTGTTAAATTCAATGTATGTTTCTTTCTTATGTATTTCAGCAATCTTTCAAGGAGTCAATAGATCCAGTTCAGTGCGTTTCCAAAGTCATATGAACTTGGGTTAAAACTCTTGGGAGTGGGTTGCTAGACTGCAGATGAGGGTAGAAAAAAAGAAAGGATTTAGGCATATCTACAAAATGTTTTGGGTTGGTTTTGGAGAGGTTATAGATAGGAGGTTGGGAAGGATTATGAGGGGGGCTATGAGATATCTAGACTCCAATCTCGGCTGGGATACTTTTAATCAGGGCTAGACTGAAACCCAAAATCAGCCCTGGCAAAAAAGGATTAAGCAGTCCCACATTGCTTTGTACCAGTGCAGGAAGCAAAACTGTATGTAGGTTGTATGTGTATGTCTAAGTAAAATTGTTCTTGCACAAGGACAATTTTGGAAGAAAAAAAGTCCAAAAGATGCATATTCACATTTTTTCAAATATATATTAGCAAAACACATTTGGGGTAGCCTATCCAGCCCTGAAGGCAGTATACAACCTTTCAGTCTATCAAGGATATCAATCAGCACCTGTGGAGGCCAATGTTGAATACAGCGTGTATTTCTAAAACGCACCTTCAACCCATTGGTTTTTATAGCAGTAAATCCGACCCTACTCCATAGCTTTTGTTAACTAAGCCTTAATAAGGCATCAACACCATATTTTTCAGAATGGATGCCTCCTCCTACATTGTTCACTGTTCATCATTTCTATCTACAGCACGCAGTCAAGCAGAGTCATGCTTGTTTATTTCCATTGATGTTGTTCTTGCTGCTTTTGAAGAAAACATTCCAACACAGGCATAGTGTATTGCATTTTCCAAGGTCCTTCCGCTATTTTTCTTGCAGCTAGCTTGGCATGCCATCTCTGGATAACTTTAGCATTGAGTGGGCAGAATAAATACCATTTTATTGGGATTCTGGTTAGATGCCAAGGCAATCTGACATTTCATAGAACTGTGTCTGAATTGTTGTGAGTATAATTCTTTTGCTCACCCCTGATGATTCTGCGGAAATTGATGATTGTCTATAAAATAAAAGCATATGTAAACCCCAGATTTTGGGGTTGAGTGAGAACTTTCCTGCAATGCTACTAGGGATGCTGTTTTTTGTCATTGATTCTGCTGCTCACTTTGTATTTAGAATGTTTCTGATGTGCACATTATTCGGTATTGTCCTATATACTGAGAGCCTTGATGGCATTGATTATTTATGAATCCACACTTTATAGTTTCTTTATACTCATTTCACATTTTTATATAACATTTTAAAAACGTCTATTCCTGCTCTAGAACACAATTATTGAGTCTGTCCTCACTTAATTGACTGTATTTTGATATGCTGTAAGGTACCTTATCACGGAGACACATTGCCTCATGAAATTGAGGTTTAACACTATTTACGATTCAACCACTCATGAGTGTGCTGTTGAGGTAATTAATATTTTTGGGTGTTCAATTTTAGGGGTTTACCACGGCCACAGACCAAAGCAATTGATTCCTGATAGGGTCTAGACTCTGCATCTTGCAATGGGTGAGGTTGTTTGGTTAAGATCTCAAGGTTGGTTTGAACATGTCCTACAGAATAGTTTTGGAGGTTTTTCTCCATGGTCCTAGCCCCACGGGTTTGTCACCAAAACTTTTCTGGCAGTTGGCTCGCACAACATCTGATTATAAAGTCTTCGCTGGTTTTTATGAGAGATCAGTTTCTGTAGGTAGTACAGACTCTTACCCCTTCACCTTGCATCAGACTGTGAACTTCATTTTGAAATCACTATAATACAATCTAGTTTTTTTAATGCAGGTGTCATAGAATTCCGTTCTTTCAGATTGATGGGCAGTCGCAAGTCTGGTTTCACATTCTTTGGACCATGTTTATTGGCGTTTTTTGCTAGGATTGTGCACACTCATTTTTTTAAATTTCCACCTAGTTATTAATAAGAATCAGGAGAAGTCCTCTTCATGGTTGTGTGCAAAGGACCTAAGCATGAGCAGCTGAAAACAAACACCTTGTTTCGCTGAAAGGCAAATCAGAACACATAGTCTAACACAAAGCCTAGTGTTCAGGCTCCATGCGTTGGTACAAGAGGGGCTCTGGAGAACCATGGAAAATTCTTGGTTTGCTGAGTTTACCTTACAGCAACCTTGTAAGATCTCTGTTTTGCCAAGTTGAGACTATGGAAACTGTTATTTATCATAAGATAGAAGTGATGCTGACACTTATTGATATTTTCCTGGTTTCCATTCCCAACAACTAATTCATGTATCATCTGCATATATTTAAACATCAACTTGTGGAAGTTGATAAGTTACACCAGAGGAGTTATTGAAATGTTATTTAGAAGTGGTTCATGATCTTTTGGTACGCCAGGCAGGATTCAAAGACTACCACCTTTTTTCCTGGTGACAGTTTCAGAGGTATAACTGGATACATTCTAGTTAAGTCGTTTAGACTTTTGTTACTATCTTAGGCCTTTACATAAGAATGGAAATCCGGTCCACTGTGTCATGCCATAGGCTACTGAGTGGGCAAAGATAATTAGAACTGTCTGTTGTACTCTGCCGATGACCATTAAGAGATCTTCTCATATGGTAGCTATTGAGGGGTCAGTCCTTCTCAGGGGCTTGAAGTGAGACTATCAGGCATGTATTGGGTTAAGTTGCCACCTTTGATCATGCAGTTGTTTTGAAACTTGTAGCTCCTCTTTTGTATTAGGGTGGAGAAGACTCAGTGTCAGTCTAAAGTTAGGTAGATTATTGGTTTGGTCACTGGGCTTCCTGCTAATTGTTTTGTACTCGTGGGCACTTCTATTTTAGTGACAGAGCCTTTAAAATATTTGTGAAGTCAGGAGCCAAAGATTCTAGAAGCTCTTTGATGTAAGACACTTGGCATTGATCAGATGGCATACCAGAAGCTTTGAAAATATTGGGCAATTTGCTCATATCTTTAACAGCTATAGATTTGAAGGAAGGAAAGAATGACGCCATAGTTGGTGACAATAGTTAAGGATAAATTGATTGCCCCAGAACATTGGACATATCCTTTCAACTGTTCTTTGTGTTTGCCTTAAAAAGGAATATGGATGTCCTTGTAGGTCTGTTGAGAGAGGCATTGGGTGTTTTTCAGGGCATCTCGGTTTATTCTGTGTTAGGTATTGAGGCTTACCCTCAACTGGTTTGTAGTGTAGGTGATCGTGTTAGAAATGTACTTATACTCCTTTTTTATCTTGTTGAACCCCATAGGGCATCCTCCATTATATTTTTCACTCACATTATGGCTGCCTCAAGCTTGGCCTGCCACCACAGATGCTCACTCTATTCTGGTCACTTCCCGGCTGTGATATTTGCCGTTGACTGTATGTCATGCTTTTGACTCCTAAATTTGATAGAAGCAGTTATGTCACAGGACTCTGCCGGTTATTATGAACTGTTTTTAGCAGGAATTTTGTGCCTCTGCCTTCTGAAGTTTGTTGAACTACAATGTACTTTGGTAAAATATGCCTTTGTTGACACTGTTCTTCTTTCTTGCTACCATGAATGTTTAGTGGAAATTCTGCTGGGGTGTTAGCGGCGTGGCATATTTAAAAGCTGAACTGTGATTAATATGTAGTCCGGCAGTGCCAGAATATATATTACATTTTTTACTGTTGCAGTGTGTTGGGATCTCGTGCACTGTCATCTCATGCATTCCTTCTCTGTGTTCCCTGTGTGGAACCTGGAATGCGTGGATTTGGCAGTTGCTGCCGCAGAAGCTGTGGGACTAGACTGGAATAAAGAAGACTCATAAACCTACCTGCATGTCGTCTTCTTTTCAGTGGCGATGAGTTGTCCAGTCCTCAGTCTTCCTCACTGTGTGTTGCAGGACGTTGTGGTTGCCCTGCCACTACGATGCGATGTCTGGATGTCTTGTTTGAAGGGTCTGGAGAGGAGAATCTTCCATGCGCCTCCGTGATCTATGCCAGGTGAAATTGGAGAATATCGTCCTGGAAACCGCATTCTCGCCAGGTTGTGGTGAGATTTTGATAATTTCCTTGCATTTTGCCTGGTTTTCCGCTGTTCCCCCCGTTATTTTTTGATTGCGCTGCTTGCGCCGTGGTCTGACTGCACCACCAAATTCTCAAGGCTTTAAACGCACATATGTCTACAACAAAGACTAGTGCGCTGATTGACTGTCTGTCTGGAAGGTTACATGTGGCACGCAAGGCACGCAACGTAAGCGCCATTTTTAATGCACCTTCAACGTTGTTATCTCAGGATTTTCATTTTTTGTGCAATCTCTAGTGGTTTTTGTGTAATCTCTTGTGGTTTTATTCACAAAGTCAAAGGGTGAGGCGAGTTTATGCCCCAAACCAATTGCACAGCTATCGATGCCGTCTTGGCCAATTAATTCCATTATTCATCTATCAGTTCATCCATATTCTCAAGTTCATCCAAAGTTCCGCTTATGTTTTCTCATATATATGTACAACACTCTACATGCGGGATTCATTCAGCTTTTTTACAGATTTCTCATGTCAAAACTGTGCCATTCCAGGCCTCTTGTTAAAACACGAAAGATGCCAAGGTTTGTTTCCAAGCAGTGTTTATTGATAGCCCAATGCATTTCGGGCGGAATACGCCCTTCGTCAGGGGACACTGTAAGGTAACAATGAAACTATTACTATGGTAGGTAACTGAGTGTTATAATTTCATTCAAAAAGTACACTAATATATTTAAAACAATGATACATTACAAAACCTATTCATGTCAAATTCATTTTCTGTATTGTACCTTAAAGAATATATCAACAACGACCCAAGTCTATCGCATAAAGGTTTGGATTAGTTTGAGAAAATTGGAAAAGAAGGTGTGCACCCTGATCAATTTCACTGTTTATTCACAAAGTGGCATATTTAATGGTGACACGCACACCTGGAGTGTCATTCAAAATAATATTGGAAATTCATCAGTGACACGCACACCTGGCGTATCATCTAAATTAATATTAGAAATCCATTGGTGACACGCACACCTGATGCATTATCTAAATTTATATTATAAATCCACAATACCGCTGTTGGCTTTCTGCATTACAAGTTGTTCTTACAGTGACACACACATCAAGCATATCAATGAGCCTAATTAAAGTTTATTTGCTACAATTTTTTATCTGCAATTGACTGTTTGTTGGTGTGATTTCTAAGGCAGCAACTCACCCACGCAAGGCCATCCATTGGATGGGGAGCTTGCACCACCTCCCTTTTTACAATCACCTGGCACTCCTCCTATTAATTGGCAGCAGTGGAAAGAGACATTTGAGGCTTATCTAGAAGCAATTGATGGGGACAGTTTCGTCTCATAGAAGGAGAAAGCCTTACTGGTGTATAACTTGGGTTCAGAGGGAAGATGTATTTTAAAGACCGTACCTTTGGAGGTTGTGAGCACACGTGTTAGTGGGGGCGATGTTTGTGATTCATTGATCATAGATGACTATGCTTCTCTTATTAAAACCTTAGACAAGAGATTCAATCGCAAAAGAAATACAGTACTTGAGCGTCACAAATTCCTACAATGTGCCCAACTTCCTGGTGAATCAATCGATGATTTTGTAGCCGCTCTCAGAACTCTAGCAGTCACATGCAGTTATAGAGAGTTCAGAGTTGAGATAATTCATGATCAGCTAATTGAACTCACTTGTAATAAGAAGATTCAGCAAAAACGTTTATTCTCTGAGGATCCTGATTTGGAAACCGCTCTAACCCTAGCTAGAAGAATCGAGCATTCTCAGTTTTGTATGAAGTAGATGAGTGTAGCCACACCTTCGAACGAGGTTAAGTTAGTTAGCTCTAAACCCATCAGCAAATCTGTTAAAGGAACTAACACAAATGGGCCTCGCATTTCTGAACCTGCACCCAAACCCAAATCAGAAAATTCCGACCTCTCTTGCTATTGGTGTGGCAGCAGACCTCACCTGGAAAATTTCAAGTTTTGTTTTGCAGTAGCTCAAACTTGTTTCAAATGTGGCAAGAAAGGTAATCTGGCACGTGTATGCAAGGCTACTGTGACTCACAAGAGACCACCACAAACTGTGAAGACCATTGAGGAGGACTGTGCTGATTCTGGGGAGGATAGTAATAATGATGATTATGTTATTCATGTTGGGGGAATTTTTACCGGACTTTCCAGCTGTTACTGGGGTGCTTGGGTGGAGAGTTGCTGCCCGTTTCCTCCCATCAGCTGGGGTCGCCGCCTGCCTCCCGCTGCCCGCTCCCGCTTCCACCTGGGGAAGCGTAGTCAGTCGTGCAGAGTGCAGGTTAGGGGACTGCAATCACCAGCAGCCCACGGAGCCCACGGGAACCACGTGACAACAATACAGCGCCAGGAGGCGCATAAAATTACCGTCAGCCCTCCCTCGCGGGACGCGAGCGGGACGCCGGGCTAAGCCCGGGCAAAGGGCGGGCCCTCTACGGCCCTCATCGGACAGAGGAGGACGGGACGGGCCACCCCCTTTGTCTCTTTCGAGGTAATTTACCAGATTGTACTTTGTCTAACCATGCCTAAGCCCACAACAGGGGTTATGCCTGATGAAATCCCGGCTGACATATTTGCACTTTCTCCACCTAGTTTGCCATGGTTGGAAGACTTAAACAGCTTGTGCAAGGTTAAGTATGTTCCAGCAGCACTTTCCCCCACGTCAAAACGCCGCAGCTCATTACTTCGTTCAAGGGAGCTGCAATCACTGCCTAATACCAAAAATATACCTCCCAGGGTTACACCTGCCAAAAGGAAGATTGATGGGGACAAAGACAACGGGAGTCCTCCTAAATCTCAAACACCTGACAAACCTTCTCTAAGTCCAATCCCACCTTTAATTAAATCACCCTTTATTTTGCCACCTGTTGTTAACCTGGACGATTTATCGCCATCCTCCCATCAGGCCCTTCTGGCAATGATTGAGCATTTGTTCAAAACTTTAATACACCCCTTGATGGACAAAATCACTACGCTTGGGGATAAGCTCACGGGGCTGGAGAATTCCATTGAATCCCTCCTGAAACCCACAGCCCACGCTGTAACAACCCAATGCTCGCCGACTACCGCCCTTTCAGACCTACCTCATCTGATTACTCCTCATGAAGTGATGCCCACTCAATTGCCAACCCCCACCTCCTTGTTGCCTATCAATCCCAAAGCCCCCCTGAAATTGTCAACACCACGTCACATTCCACCTAAACATGTGCGCACCACCCATATAAACTTACCTCCAGAAGCTGCGCCTTTTGTAATTGTTCTCTCGGGAGTCCCTGAATTAACAAAAGGCAAAGCCGAGAGACAACACGAACTTATGAACAAGGTCAAGTTCTGGCTTTCTAAAAACAGACCCCTGCCTTACCATCTTGATGGCCGAATAATAAGTGTCCGGAGGGTGGGATGGCTTGGACCCCTTAAAAAAGACATCTCGGGGGACTTGATCCTAATTCGATTTAGGAGTAGACACATTGTGCCTTACATGCAGACATGGCTACCTCAAAATGGAGACGGACTTATTTCTATCTGGAATCTACATGACTTTTACCCTAATGTGTCCTATATGTTTTCCCCTAGTCTCTGGGGCATCGATAACAACTCAGTGGGCAGAAGAACCCTTTTAAGTAAAGTCAATAGTTTTCCAGTGGCTTTTAATTGTCCCAAACCAGCGTACATCAACTTTTAGTATTGTAACTAATAAATCTTTCAGAACACTGTGACCTTCCACGTTGCCTAAAGGTTGTGTAACCTCCACCTCCCCCTGGAATGATTTGTTTTGGCCACAAGAACTTGGACCTACTCCAAAACCGTGCCCTAGTGTTAAGAGCCTCGGTATGAAAATCGATCAGGAACTCTCGATGGCTAACCAAGTGTCCGCTGTAGTTGGTTCTTGTACCAATTTGATCAGGCAACTGCATAAGCTCGTCCCCTACTCTCAAGGAATATGCTTAGAACCATTGTCTCAGCCACAATAGTGTCTAGAATTGACTACGGCAATGCGTTATACCTTGGCCTCCCAAAAAATTCCATCAACCGTCTTCAGGTCATTCTGAATGACGCAGCGCGCTTGATATTCCGAGTGCCGAGGCGGACTCATGCCTCCCCTTTGCTTTATAGGCTACATTAGCTGCCTATAGTACAAAGAGTCGAATTCAAGAGTATGTGCATCTGCCACAAAGCAATCCACGGACAGGCGCCAGCCTATATAAAAGATAGGCTTAAAATATACGAACCTAAGCGCGCCCTGCGATCTTCCGGTTCTTTTTTGCTATCCTGCCCACGCTTTAAGCTGGCAACAAAAGGAGGCAGATCCTTTTCAGTTCAGGCTCCTATCATCTGGAATAAGCTACCGGAGGCGCTTCGTAGAGAACCCAACCTCCTCCACTTTAGGAAGTCCCTGAAGACCTTACTCTTCAAAGACGCATTTACACCACAGTAGTCGGTTACTATCTTCAGACACTCTTATACTCTCATCTTGTTTCTTGTTGCTGTACTTGGTCAGTAGCGCTTTGAGACCTGTCGGTGAGCTGGCGCGATACAAAACCCAGTTACAAATTACAATTACAAGTTTATTCCTTTTAACTATGCAATCTAAAGCTATTATGAGTTGTATTTTAAGATGTTTTCTAATTTGTATTGCAGTATTTGTCTGTTTGCTTTTATGATTTTAAAACCAAAATCGAATAAAGCTTTCAGTAGCAGTAGTAGTTATTCATGTTGTCTTCTTCCTCCATACAGTCAGATGGCATAGTGGAAATAGCTTCCAAGGCTCAACCTGGCAAAAGGAAATCCCCAGCATGTGTGATAAGCTTGAGTGGCATGAATATAAGATTTCTTTCTGATTCTGGTTCTCCATTTACCCTCATCAATAGCAAGGATTTTGAAAGACTGGGTAATATTCTAGTAAATCAGTCTAGCATAAAAAGTATTGCCTATGGTGGAAAAAGAGTGGAAGTTTAAGGGAAATCTGGAATTTTAAGGGGATTTTGCACAAGGAATGGTGCACATCATGAAGGTTGGTGCAAATTTGTTGGGATGGGAGGAGCAAGGTGAGCTTAGGATTATTCTAGATCCCAACCATCCATATATGGTCCTGTCTAAACATGATGCTAAACAATTTGATTGTGATTCCTCTTCTGTTTCTCTTGTGCATACTCTTACAAGTGCACGGTTATCTGGTGATGACTGGATTCAAATGTATCCTGATATTTTCAGTGGTGATTTGGGTAAAGTTAAGGGTTTTTAACACTGCATTGCTCTCAACGAAGGTGCAAAAGCTACTGCACACAAGGTGCGTAAAGTGCAGTTGAGTTTAAGTGGACCGCCAGCCCTTACCTAACATTAATTAAATGCTAGAAACCCTGGAGGGTGAAAAGTACTTCTCTTCACTTGACATCTCCTCTGCTTATCATCAAGTGAAATTGTTTAAGGATTCTAGATATCTCACGTCATTTGTGACACCCGATGGTGCATTTCGCTATATACGTATGCCCTTTGGTCTGGCATTGGCTTCTGCAGTGTTCCAACATCTCATGGGAAATTTATTCAAGAACACTGCAGAAGTTGTGTTTTTCCAAGATGACTTTCTTATTCATGGCAAAACAGAACTAGATCACAATTCTAGAGTCAAGGATGTGTTGGAGATAATCAAGTCTAGTGGCGTAACGCTAAGGAAAGACAAGTGCAAATTTCTTCAAGATATTGTAGACTATTTGGGGCATCACATTTCTGGGAACGGGGTTGAGCCAAAGGTAAAACTCTTAGATGCCATTCGAGATGCACCTGAACCTCAGAACAAAGACCATCCTCGTACTTTTCCAGGGCTGGTTGAATACTATGCGAAATTTGTGGCCAAATTCTCAGACAGAACAGTGCCATTGCGTGAGCTTCTGAAAAAGAATGCCAAGTATGTGTGGTCGAATGAGTATGGTCGTGACTTCAAACTTCTTAAGGAGGCAATTGTTCAAGCACGCCCTCTGAAGTTGTTTAATATCAATGATCGTTGTATTGTTACTACCGATGCTAGCAACGTTGGCTTAGGGGCTGTTCTTATGCAGAAGAGAACGGATAATAAGGAAGAAACCATTGCTTTTGCCTCAGGAGCACTTTGTGGGGCAAAAAAACACATATTCTACAATTGAGAAGGAGGATCTGGCCTTATGGTGGGGTGTACAGTATTTCCGGAACTTTTTGTTCCTGTTTCTTTAAATACTAAAGTCAGTCTAATCTTTGGGATATACACCCTCTGATTTAAGACTTGAATAACTAACAGGGTGAGATGTTTTCTGCAAAGAACTAGGGAATTCGTAAAGAGGGGTGTCACACATACAAGGGGATACCTGAAACATGGGAGTAGAAGGGCAGGGCAGACTCTGAGGACTGGAGTAGATTGGCATCTGAATACAGGACAAAACTGGGGTGTTACTGCACAAGACAAAACTAATACAACACATATGTAGCACATGAAACAATGGGAGGGGAATAGGATAGTACAAATCAGAAGAATAATGGATTATTATAAATGATAGCTTGTATGCGCAATGGAAAATGATCTGTCTATAACACAATAAAGATCATAATAATGCATGGTAAAGAGTCCTGGAAGATATACATCAGCTCTTCTGGAAGAAGAGTGCCTGCTGAGTCTCTGCATAGGGCACCAAGCCACAGAACTTAGCAGCACTCACTGGTAATAATTACGAAGGTTGGACGGCAAAGGCAAGAGAGGCAAAGGGAATAGAGCGAGTGGAATTGGATACAGAAACAGAGCTCAGGAAAAGCAGATTTAGATTCTAGAAACGTGGAATGTGTGTGAGTGACAATAAAGAAACAGAAGAAAGACCAACTTAACTGAGCAGGAAGACAGATGTAGGAATCCATAAATGACAAGTGGAGACTGGTGCAAGATTTGCAGAAAGAAGGAGGACAGGATAAGGGATTTAGAATACCAACAACAACACCACTAGACATATGCTCATTAAACAAAGGACACTGGAATAAAGCACACTTATAATTTGAATACAGTCAAGAACAGGACATGGACATGGAAGTGCACATACAGAACAAACAACCTTGAACACTAGACAAGGGGTCTGAAATATGACCAGGAGCAGAGGACCTAAAGCATCAAGGAAGAAAGACAAGGAGCAGGAATAAAGTAATTGTAATCAATTAATCAAGCATATGCAGTTGGTACAGAGATAAGCAGCGGGTTGGCACAGAATCTTATCAGTAAATTGTTTCCGAGAAGCTTTAAGAAAGTACAGGTAGCTCAGAGGAGGAGCATAGGTGCAGTGAGAAGGCCAGGTGTGATTATTAACCAGGTGTTTGGAATCAGAGCTTCACCAATAGACTGAGCTTGGAGAGAAAAAAGTAAAGAATCGCGAGTGCACAATAAGGGAAACAGGGGAACCAGGAATAGAGTGCGGATGGAAGCCAAGACATGGGAAATCTCGACAACATGTATGCATGGGTCAGTGAATCAGTTAGAACAAAGAATTATGACAAGATACAGCGCTTCACCTCCAGGACATAGTCTAGGCAAGTTCTGAGAAAGGAAGAAATTACACTCCCCCATTTTATGAGCAGCAAAGCTCAAGCTGGATGTATTTTCAGGAGAAAATGAACCACTTAGTAGGTAACAAGTTCTTCAACTACCTGCAGGAAGTCTTAGTTGAAAGCATTAACTTGCTTCAGCATTTAACTGGCTGATAGGTGAGAGTGGGAAGTAAGTGCCTATATGAAAAGGTTGCGGTGGTTTTCCGCATATGATTGTTTTTTGTACTTTTGCTGGAATATTTGAGCTGAGATTGGGTTTAGTCTAATTGACAGCAATATACTTGATTAGCCAGAGTGGCTAATAATGAGAGGATGAGGTGAATGTCAGTCTGCTTCAAGGAGTCTGTCAGTAAGTACAGAGATTAGGCAGAGGGCAGTTTGCGTGGGGACAAAAAGTAAAAGGAAAATGTCTCAATGAATAAACTTGGAGGTAGCATTTACATTGACATGAGAACTTTGCAATTTCCTAATGGCACTAGGGGAGTTACCAGTGAGCTATTGTCAACAGGGGTTTTGCCCAAGAGTTAGAAAGAAGGAAAGTGCTTCTATTCAAAGAGCAGAATGTAGAATATTGTTTCCGTGGGTCTTTCTCCTAGTTAGGTGTACACCATAAATGTCAACCTTCATTAAATCTAATTATTTCAACATATATTCATAGAGACCATTCTGAATGCAAAATCATGATATTCTCCCTGGTTGGTATAATAATAGACAATGGTGAAGACGTTGCAGTGCAGTACAGGATGATAAGCATACGTACAAAATGGGGTTCTAATTAATGCTGATGCAGATATGCAAGCCCAATGTGTGTATTGTTCCTCCTAGATATGATTTCCATACAGGGTCACCTCTAAGGAGTTATATGGGTCTCACCCGGACAAAAAATAACACTGTCACACCAACCTGAGGAATGAAAGATAAAAGACCATTTAATGCCATGCATATCTCATAAATTTACTCAATATCCAAGATGGTCAGACTGGAACAGAAAATAGGCCTGGTAACAAAAATAAAAGTGACCCCCATTAGAGAACCAAAAATGTGGCCCACGTTTGCAAATCAGACCAGTTTTGAACTTGTAAAAACACGCTTTATGATTACTTTGTAAGGTGAAAGAGAAGGCAGGTTTCTGTGTTTGCTGCAGGCAATGTGTGTAGTAATATCATGGAAATCAACATTAAAACCAGCCAATCAGACCATAAAAGAAGCCCACACATGAGCATCTCTCCGGTTCCACACCCCCACCACCAGTCTCAGTCTGGTCTGCATCCCCACCCTCTCCCTGGGGTCCTTCAGTCAGGATCTCTGCGTCCATTTGGTGCTCCCTCTCCACCATGAGGCCTCTACCTAGACATTCCAGCTGGAAGTACTCTGCCAGCAGTTTGGTAGCCAGGGCAAAGAGTAGTGGGGACAGTAGGCCTCCCTGTCCCGTGCCTTGAAAGATGACATAATCATCTGAGAAGGTGGCATGGGCATGGAGTACAACATCCTCACCCAGTTAGCCCATCCCACGGCAAGTTCCAAACAGAGCATAACTGCCCCCAGGAAGTCTCATCGCATGGTATCAAAGGACTTTTGTAGGTCTACTGACATAATCATGGCATTGGGGCAGTCCGTCCGATCCCAGCTGTGAACAATATTATAAAGCTGCTGGAGATGTAGGGCGGTATTACCGGCAGGGATAAACCCATTCTGATCAGTGTGTATCAGATCTGCCATGCATTGCCACAGTCGGGAGGATAATACCTTACTCCAGAACTAGAAATCAGTATTAAGTATTGAGAGACGTCTGAAGTTCACTCCACCAGGGTCGGGCGAGCTAGTTTTGGGCAACAGCATGACCAGGGCCTCTCTGGTTGAGCACGGCAGGTGCACCAGGTCATGCGCTTCCTTATACAGGGCCTCCAGCTTCGGGGCCAGCACCGCCACGTACGTCATGTAAAATTCTAAGGGTAGCCCATCCGGTCCTGGTCACTTGCCACTTGCCATGTTCATTGGGGCAGACTTTATTTATCGGACAGTGATCAGACCCACTAACCACTCAATCGCCTCTGCCGGGAGTCTTTAGAGCTCTGTTCAGTCCAGAAGGACATCGGAAGACCTTAGCTGATCCGCCCTCAGGGGCCTATAAAGGGAAGTGTAACATTCCTGAAATGTTGAATTTATGTCTGTGGGGGAATAGAGTGTGTCCCCCTGGGGGCACCACACAGGTGATGGGTGTGGCTATGCCCTCTGGGTGGATCAACCAGACTAGGATCTTCCCTGGTTTCTCTTCCTCTTCATGGGCATGGGCTATATACTCCCTATAAGTGTTACTGCTCCTTAGCCTCAAGTAATCGAGGGAGAGCATCCGGGTCCAAACTGAGCATGCTTTCCAACCCATGAATAGTGGCATCAAGCCGCTTCAGCTCAAAGTCAAGCTCGCAGCGTATCCCCACTGTTTGTCTCAGAGAGTTCCCCCTCCCTACTGCCTTGAAGGTGTTCCATTCTACTAGATCACTCTAGGCAGTTCTGGAATTCTTAGTGATGTATTGGACTATCGGGTCGAGTAAGGTGTCCAAAAAGCCAGGGCTGTTTAGGCAGCAGTGTGCAAATTCCCTGTTGGGATTTTAGGGAGCTTGTCTAGCAGATGAAAGGACAAGAGTTTTCTGCACTCCATGCTCCACGGAGCTCGCGGAGAAGAAAATGCCACACTGCATAGTGCAGCTGAGTTTTTCCCCACTTGCGCTCACCAAAACTTTGGTAGAATTTCTACTCGAGTGGCAGGAGAATCAGCGTGAATGGCAGTTTGCACTACACTCCGCCATTTGCGGATCTCCATGGAGTTATTTGTCACTTCGCAGAATTCCACGTAGCTAAACTTTGCAAAGTATGAATCTGATAACATGCAACCGAGGTATTCAGTGTGCGTCACATATCGGCACAGCCCCCTTGAGCTAGCCTAGTGTGTAGTTTATACATACTGGAGTAATGCGAGTAATCCCAAGGTGTACTGTGTGTGCCACACATCCTCCATGTCCCAGTGCACCATCCAATCCTTCATACCCTCTGCCGTCCTATGGGCTAGATTCCCAGATAACAGTGAGGTCAATCAATCCAAGGTAGTGTATCTTACACAATTAAAATCGCCCCAAGAAGTAGGGCCCCTTCTGCCAGGTGGCCTAATTGCATCAAAAGGGAGATCAGGAAAGGGACGTGGTCCTGATTAGGTGCATACACACTCCCCAGCACCACCATCTAACTGCACAGTCGACCCACCACCAGCATATATCTACCCTCTTTGTCAATTTTGATTGTAGTGGCCTCAGAGGGGGTCCCCGCCTATACCCAAATGAGAGCCCCTCTCGCAAACACTGAGTATGTAGTGGTGTGTATCTCCCCTCACTAGCGGCGCTGTAGTCTGTCAGCCTCTACTCTTGTGAGGTATGTTTCTTGCAACGTAGCTGTTTGCACCCCCGTCTCATAAAGTATACGTGGATTTTGTGGCCTTTGTATGCCAAAGCATCCCCATGATGGTCTGTCATAAGCTTAAATGTATGTAATGAGGGTGTCATGGTAGTTGTGGTGTCATGCTCCCGGTCCCCCTCACTGTACCTCCCCACCCACAACCACTCCCCTGGGACTGAAAAACCTAAGAAACAAAAGAAACCTGTGCCTCAAATCCCCAACCCTAAACCTGCCGACCAATGGCAGGTCACCCAAACCGTAAGTCAAAAATACAGTCATAACATTCGTCCTCCATTCCAATTCTGTGGGATTGGAGGTGCGGGCAGGTTTAAAGTCTGACTAAATTCTCAGCGTCCATCTTACTGCACCAGCCTCCGTGTCGACCTTGGCTCACCCACTGGAGGCACAATCCTCCTTTTCAACTTCAGCACACCCACTGGGGCCTCCGAGGAAATCCAGAGGGAGGTCCGATCCACCCCCGCCACCTCATGAAGTCCCTGCAACCCTCCAGGCTCTGAGCCAACCCCACTGCTCCACTACAGTATCTCATCGGGCATCTGGGAAGTGATGTCTGGAGGAAGGTCTAAAGCTGGCACTGGCCCCTCGGAGTCCAAGTCCCTGGTTCTACATCCCGAGGCAGAGCCTTCGTTGGTTAACTGGCCTATGTGACCCCAACTGCCACCTGCAGGACCAGCACCCTGTCTCTGCTTGTCTAAGTTCTGGTGAGATTTGTCAGTACGCCAAGGAGTGCCGCCCCTGTGAGCAGCGCCTTTTCCTCTGCCTCTCCCTTCGTTCCGCTGTGGCTCCTGGCATTCTCTTATCTCCTGCACAGTAAGCTTCAATCTAGGACCACCTTCCTCTGGGTCCTCACAGAAGTTGGATGTGCCATATTCCATGATTTTTGGTTTCCTTGGGAATAAGAGTCAGTAGTGAAGGCTCTCCTCTCATAGCGCCCTCTTGACCTCTTTGAAAGAGGCCCATTTGGCCTGGACAGCTACAGTATAATCTACAAGGAGAGTCCCCTGACCATTGTCCCCCCAGAATGGGCCAACTTCTCATGCCAACTGTAAAAGGGTGTCCCTGTCTTTACTGTGTAGCAATGTGGCGATCATTGGTTTGGGCAGGCACCCCGGGGCTGGCGGCTGAGACAGAACCCTGTGCGCCCTTTTAAGTGCAAAGAAGGGGGTTAACTGTGCCAGAGCCACAGCAGTCCGCATCCATGTCTCCTGATAAGCCACCATGTCCAGACCATCTGCGCCTTCACTGAGGCCCACTACTCAAACATTATTTTGCAGATTGTGCCTTCTGAATATTCTACCCTATGCTCAAGCTTACTCACTGCAGTCCGACAGTCCCAACAGTTGTACTTACATAACTTTCTGGGCTGGCGGCAGCTCCGGTATTGCAATATCCAAGCCCCTAACTCTATCGGCCAATTTATAATGGTCCGCCCTTAATAGGCCAAACAGGGGCGGCTCTAGGCTCATGGTGGCCCTGGGCAAGGAGCGTAGGTAGAGGGCCCCGTAAGACGGGGTCCGGCCGGGGCGGGGCGGAGCGTAGAGGCCAGTGAAGAGGGGGTGGGGGTGGGGGGGGGGGGCCGGAGTGTTTGGATGTGGAACAGAGCCGGAGGCCCCCAAATCCCTGCCAGGGGCCGCCACGCAAATATGTATCCATCTTCAGAGGATTATTATATTAAGGATATATATTGGCGTAGTGGCCCCTGGGGGTTGATGGCCCGGTGCAGGTGCACAGCTTGCACATGCCTAAGGCCGCCCCTGGGCCAAATTCGACAGAGAGAGATTCAATCTCTCTGTGTAGAGTGTTCTTTGTGTCTACAATGGCAGCAATAATTTTGTCCAATCTCTGTTGAAGGGGTTGGGGCAGTGATTCCAGGGTCATTTCTGCATCCTCAGGGGCAGTCTGTGTCTCCCTTAGCTCCCAGTAGGGGCCCTTTGGCCTTGGCTCTTGATTTCCCCATCCCCGTTCCGCATCTCTTGCCCCTAGTCTTCTACAGCAGGCACCCTGGGATGAGGATCTTTGGGCGCCGCTCAATGATGTTTTAGAACTGCAAGCAAGGTAATTAGTTTTATTTATTTTACTTTCCCTATTCCGCCATCTCTCGACTCCTCCCCCTACCCTGCCCCACCACCTCACAACTCTTACCTGTACCGACCGCGGTTTGTGCTTTGCGAATGAGTAGCATCCTATTCAGAACTTTGGAGACTTCACAATTCATAGGAATTTAAAGTTAGTCATGATGATCACTACATGAATATTGTGTGATTTTTAAACATTCTATTGTGCAATTATTGAAGAATTTGTTATATGTTGTTGTTACAAACTGTCATGTAAACTCCTTTTCATACCGTCAAGCAACATGTCCAGATGTTAATTCATGCAGTAATTCAAGTGATAGTGACTGTCAGAACTCCTTTCAGAGGGTCATAAGGCATGCACGAGCTACTGGTGTCCCGGGGCCCGACCTACTATGGATCTTGAGCAACTGGGGCAAATACCCTTTCTGCATTTGACTCTCAGTGGTAACTGTGACTGAGCATTCAAAGGCTCTATTTGGGGGGTGAGGTGTGGGAAGGAGAGAGCGTAGATACAGATTAGTACATACGACTGGTTTTACATGAAAAATAAGTATTTTATTTCTAACTCTACACCGACAAAGAAATAATGTAATTTGTGAGCAACAGCACAATCCCCTTGAGGTTAGGTCTCTAGTGTCTAGTGTTTAGCTGGCAAATCCCTGTCCCACACTTTTCTTTGTAATGTGGTCAGGATTTTCCCCCATTCGCTAGTGGCCGCATCTACGGAATACTCATTAGAAGGTCTTACTCAAGTGACCCCCTTGACTCTTTAGTAAATATTCGAAAGTGTCTATGATGCCGCAGAACTTTCAGCTGCGAGTCTGCCGAGTCCCAGCATGCACGTTTTATGTTTTACCAGCTCCAGCAGCACAGAAGTATTCAGCAGTTCATTGGGTGCCCTGACAGCGGAAACCTGCAAGCTCTGGCCCTGTTTATAGAAGTCAAGCAGCTTGTGGTACATGTGGCAGCACCTGACAGGCGCAGGCTCTCTGCCAAGAAGCACTGCCGCCTCAACAGCATTCGGAGGTGGTCTGAGCTCCTGTCACAACAGTAAGGTCAGTTTTTCTCACATGGGGAGAAGGGGGGGTTGATCTTCATGCTCCCAACCAGAGCCCAATGACAGAGCGAATTCCTCTCGGCGTCATCCGGAGTCCTTCAGGGGGCTGGTCTTGATACACAATTTCAACACGCAGGTCACAGTTTCAATTTTCCCAAGCCACGAACCGAACTTGGCAAAACTCAGTACCGGCAGCCCCACCTGGCATATAAGATTACCATGGTACTTCCTGGAAAGTTGTAGACTTTTCCTGTGCAATCACCGATACGGATACCACAGCAGCCCCTCCTGGCAGGCAAAGTCGCTGCTAAGACTCACACAAGTCTTTGTGCTTTTTCAGCCCAGTCACTGCTACAGTGGCCCCCTCTGGCATATAGGGTCACCGCAAGGAGGTGGTACAAGCTTGGCACTTCCCGCACAGCACTCGCTGCATGCCTCTGTGCACAGTGGCCCTCCACTGGCATATGGGGGGTCGCTGAAACACTCCTGCACACTGGCATTTACCTGATTGATGCACAGCTGTCTCCTCACATCTCACACCATGAGTCCTCACTGAGGGTCTCCCTACTGGACCCGCTCCCTCCAATGTTCTTCTTTTTCTCACAGGGTACACTGGTCTTGGCCAGTAGGCCGGCGTTGGTGCTCCAGGATCCAGGGCAGGTGATCTTAGTTTCCTTGGGTGATGTCCCCTCACTCAGCATGGAGACCAGAAAGCATTGGCCACCAGTCCTGGTCACAGGGAGAAGTCTTGCAGAACTTCACCTTCTCACACAGCCTGTGTAGCTGCTCGGTAAATAACACATTTCAGAGTCTCAGTGTTACTTTGTTAGAGTCCATTTCCAGACACCAAATGTGATTTAGGGTCTAGATCTTTGAAGTTTTAAGTTGGGATTCTGCTTCCTTTGAAGTGACCGCTCCTCTGCTCTCTTCCTTCTCTTCAAAGCAGTCTGTCACAGCAGGAGCAACTCCAAAGCTGATATCCCCACAACACAGGCCATGGGAGTGTCTTGAGTTCACATCTGTATGTCAACCACAGTGATTTGTGTATCAAAATGATAGCCAAGGAACCTCAGCACTATTATTCATGATTCTCTCCTTCCTGAGATGCGTCTATGACTTTTCCTAGTGATCTATCCCTGAATCAAAGATCATCCTTTTGTGATGTACAAAGGGAGTATATCTATCCCTTCTTCCAGTGTGTCCCACCCAGCTCACAGGAATGCAGCAATGCAAACATCTGTCTAGGGGATTCTACTATCTCATGTCTTCACCAGGCCGGAGTTTCCTGAAACGGAACTCAGGGTCCTCCATGTAACTTACCATTGCCAGCACACTTGCACTCAATGTACATACACAGAACATTACTGTCCAGTGCTTTAACCTCCATGTATTGTGCCACCTCGGGCGCACACATATGCAGCACAATCACTCTGTGTGCAATGCTCAGAACTGTATCCTTTCTGTATTGTGCCATGGGGTGCTATTTTTTGAACACACATGGTGCCAGCACACACATTCACCATGTGCGCACTGTAAAACACTTCACCCTTTATGTTTTGTACTTCTCGCAAGCACACACACTTTTTTGCAGACCTTTTATTGAGCATGCACTGCAGAGCACTGGATCTCTCATGTAAAGTTTTCTTCGCAGACATACATACATTCAGTATATGTACAATCCAGGCTTGTAATACACACCACTCCTCTATCTCTGTAATGTACCCTTCCCAGGAACACATACATCAAGGCGCAGCGTCACCACTCCACATCCAACTGATGTAGGCCAAGGGTGAGTTAAGCACACAGCAGCAGAAGTTTTAAATATATGAGTGAGGCCTACACACCTGACTCCAGTGATCACTACACAGTCTGCTGCCATCAATGTTTTCAGCCTGCTTAAATCTTGGTGAAGGTGGTAGCCTTGCACCACTATGGGGGTAGCGCTTTGTCATCCCTCCTGGTCCAACAAAACCGGAATCCGTGAGACAGGCCTATGTCATGGCTCACACACATGATCTGTGTTTGCCTATGACAACAAAAAATCAGCATTAAGGATCCAGACAACAGTACAGTTGGGCACTCGGAGTGGGGTTGCATGTTCATTACCATGCAGAGGACTTTTCATTCCCAACAGTGACGATCAATGCACTAAGGGTTTGGAACAAAATCCCAGTGTACATCAGAACTCCTCAACGCTACTCAAATTTAGGAAAGAGCCGAATACTCACCTTTAAACTAAATTAAAATGCATTACACATCCACAACTCAGCTTGCTCTCCTATTACTTGCCGACTTTAAATTTGCTTTGGCCCATGTACAGCATTCTGCTACCATTTAGCTAGCTTCTTGCTGTAGAAAAATATACACATACAAGGTCTTGTAGGTGGTCATGCCACTCAGTCATAAAATTGATATGCATGACGCATAACATGTGTAATAATAATTCACAAACTACGCAGCTGTTATGGAAGAATTTTACTGAATTTCAATAATAATAAAACCATATTCTTTTAATGAAGACTCATTAGTTATTATCATTCTTTTGGCCCAGCTATTGTTAGATGCATCGATTCAGATTCACAGTCTTACTATTTGTACAGTCTTGTAGCACATAGGATAAAAGTGTCAATGATTGATTAATTTGTCCATTAAAGCCCTGTGCTTTTCTTCAGTCTTGCTTAAAAAGTATTTATTTATTACATCCATTTTTAGTTATGATGCATAAATCTGTTCCATTGGGGGTGCCTCCTCTCTCATACAGATGGACTGCATTTATTTCTCAGCTGTTTTATGTTTGGTCCAAAATAAAGCATGGCACAACATCTTACCATATAGTCTACCTTGCCTCATTTGCAGAACGCATGATTTGTCACCCAGTTGTATGCCATTCAAGTCTCATTATTTAGACATTTTAGCCAGTGAGCAAATGGAGTTTTTCCACACTGCGAATGTCTGCTGAGTGGAGGAAGTACCTCCCATTGCTGAATGTGTAATCGATGTGGGTTGTTCCTCAATGAAGGCTCGTGTCTCCTTTTCTTTCAAATTCAGATGTATCCATATGGTAAATAGTAGTTTAAGAGTTTTTGTGTCAGTGGCAACCCATAACCCCACACATCACATGAGAATGGATTGTAACAATACTTTTGAAAGTGTGTGATGGATGGCCAAAGTTTGAGACAGAGTATAGAGTGCTTTGCATTAGAAGAATCTTTCTGTTGTCAAATTAGTAAAGGAAGGGGGGATTCATGGGGGCATGGCCAAGCAGGCAATGGTGTCGGACGTGCTCTGCTAGAGCTCCGTCCCTGAATACTGCCGGGCCCCGGGTGAAGCACAGTCGCAGACAAGTCTTCCCCCTGGGTCATTCGCGCATGATAGGGCAGGCAGGGGAAGGGGAGGAGTTAGGGGGTGGGTATAAGGCGCAGGGGAGGAAGGGAACTTCCTCTTCCTGCGCCTAGCACCATCGGGAGGGTTAGCGAAAGGGAGAGTGCGAGGCCAGTGTAGGGTCAGTGTTAGTGCAGGCCGGGGGTGATTTTGTGGCATTTCTTGACGTCGCGTGGCTGCCTGACGGTAGCGGTGTCAGACCACACGCCAGAAGCGTTAGATACAGCGATGTCGGGAGTGTCAGCAGAGGAGGTGCGGGCGGCCCTGCTGCTGCTTGCCCGCGCGGGGCGAGAGGATCTCCTACAACAAGGTGTGTTGGGCAAGTCCTGGGTAGGCTGTACCAGGGCCCCGCGCGCGGCCACGGCCGGGGTCGCGGCGGCGGTCCTGGCCTGCCAGGACGACGCCCCAGTAGCACAGGGGCCGGCGGTTGGGCGAGGGGGGGCGGAGCACCGAGGGACCCAGCGCGGGGCGGGAAACGCACGAGCCTGCCCCCGCGGGTTTTCCCTCAACTCCAGTTTTTGCCTGGGGCCTCTGGGGCGGTGTCAAGGGGCGCGGAGCCTCCGATGGGGCAGCTCAAAGTGCCCATGAGGCGGTGGGCGTGAAGGAGGGGGCAGGGCCGGGTGACCGGCCTGCTGCTCCAGCTTATGACTTCCCTGGGGCAGGGGAGGCGGATCTGGCAACTGAGGAGGGGGAGCATGTTGAGGACTTGTCTGTGGGGCTGGGCAAGGTTGGGGGATCGGGGTCAGGGGACGTGGGGCAATGGGATGATGCCCCCATTGACTTGTCCACCAGCTCTAGGGCGCCCACCCCTGCCCCTGAGGGGCGGGAGGCAGCTGGGAGGTCTGTAGATGAGGGGTCACTAGCTGTTCCTAGGCCACAGGGTGCCTGGGGGGGGGGGGGTGGGCCCCGGGACTGGTGCAGGGGGGCCCCTTCCCACCCAGGGTGGGGTTTCTGGGCTATTGCCCGCCCCCGCCTCCGCAGATATGGGGTTCTATGTCGTGGGAGGACAGGGCCAGGGAGCAGCGGATCCTGGAGCAGATTCTTGAGGTCAGGTGGGCAGAGCAGACCATGGCCAGAGTGGGAGCAGTATGGGGGACTGAGTTAGAAGGGCCGCCTACCCCGACCTCGGAGGAGGAACGGGAGGCAGAGTTAGAGGAGGCGCAGAGGCGTGTGAGGGCCAGGAAAGTGGCAGATGAGTCCCCTAAGAGAGTGATGGCAGGAGCAAGGCCGGCCAAGACGGCTTTGAGGCCCGATGGTGCTGGGGCCCGCTCAGGCTAGAGCGACCTGAGGGGTGGGAGGGGAACCAAGCCGGCGGCTGTCGGCAGAGTCCGGGGGTGCCTGGTGGGGTGCAAGACAGCCCTGAAACGCAGGACAGAAGCAGCAGGGCAATCTGCGGCGGCTGGCCCTCCTCCGCGGGCTCGGGCTCCGGCGGCGCGTGTTGAGTCTGGAGCTCATGCGTCTGTGAGTGTGCAGAAGGGTGTGAAGAGGGCAGTGAAAGATGTTGTGAGTGTGCATGTGCAAGTGGAACCGGTGCTTGAATTGGACTATGGTGACGAGAGTGAGGAGCTGGAAGAGGGGGAGGTGCGGGATGACGCAGATGGCTCAGGGGACGTGGCGGGCAACGGCGCACTTGGTGTCTTGCAGGCCCCGACGGCGACGAAGAGCAAGGCCAAGGCGGTGGCGGTCCAAGTGGCGGTGCCCAGAGGAAGGCCCGGGAACGGATCACGGAAGTCGCAGGTGAGGGATCATGGTGGGCAGCCTGGGATGACGGTCCCCGAAGTGGGAGAAAGAGGATGTGCAGGTCGGTGGGTGTGGGGGATGGGTCAGTTCGGGAGTCAGAGAAGCCATCGGGCAGTCCACCTGTGGAAGGTGAGAAGGTGGACGGTACGTCGGTGACTACGGGGGTACAGACGGACAAAGGGGACGGTAAGGATGATAAAGGGGTTAAGCTACCGAAGAAACTCCCGTGTATGGGTTTGGCGATGCCCTTGGGTTCGCATCTTTCGGAAAAGGTCAGGGCGCAGATTTGGAGGCACGAATTCGTGGATGTGTTCAAGTTGCTACATAGGGAGGTACAGGCCAAGGAGGGCTTGAAGGAGGAGGAGTGGGAGCTGACGAGGCGACCCAGGGTGCCAGTGACAATGGAGAACTGGACTTCTGCATTCTTGATTTATGCCAGTATTTACTGTGAGAGGTATTTGGATCAGGCGATTGCATTGTTTAAATATATGGACATCATTCGCAAGGCTCAGATGTAGTTTGGGGGTTTCGCCTGGTTGAGCTATGATGAGGAATTCAGGGCACGGGTTAGTGCGGATCCAGAGAAGAATTGGGGGGAGGTAGACCAGGAACTCTGGGTGCAGTGGATGGCGTCCACGCACTCCACTGCATCTACACACAAAGCCAGCGGTTTGCCGGTAGTGTATCGGTCCTTTCCGCCGCGTCCCGCCCAAGGCGGGGTGGGGGGAGGTGCGGTGCCCAACACCCTCATCTCTGGTCAGCTGAGCAAGCCAGAGGGATATTCGACGGGGGCTTGCTGGAGCTACAACCGGGGGTACTGCTCCAGATATCCCTGTAAGTTTAAGCACGAATGCTCGAAATGCGGCGGGAAACATGCCCTCACCCTGTGCCTCACACTTGTCACTCCCTCAGAGCAGTGGCAGAACGCCAAGGGACGGGGCCACCCTGGACAGAATGGGGCCTACACCGGTTAGGGTGGAGTCGATGGCCCCGTGGCTCTCGTGCTACCCGGACCAGGAGGCGGCATCGCAGCTTTTCTGGGGTTTCACGGAGGGCTTTAGGGTAGGCTATCAAGGTGCCAGGGTGCGTCGGTGGGCGGAAAATTTGAGGTCAGCAAAGGAGTTGCCTGGCGTGGTGTCTGCCAAGTTGCTGAAGGAGGTTGAGGAAGGAAGGATAGCCGGCCTGTTTACTGATTGGCCTTTGGAAGATCTGATCATTTCTCCACTGGGGGTGGTGCCGAAGAAGGAGGAAGGGGAGTTTCGGATGATCCACCATCTCTCGTGGCCGGAGGGCCAGTCGGTGAATGATTTTATTGCAGAGGAGGATTCAAGGGTGCTCTATGCTTCTGTGGACGACGTGATCCATTTGGTGAGGGTGTGCGGGTCGGGGGCTGAATTGGCGAAATGCGACATAAAGTCGGCCTTCCGTCTGCAGCCCATTCACCCGGCGGATTTCTCGCTCTTGGGAATGCAGTTTGGGGGGGCCATCTACGTGGACAAGGTTTTGCCCATGGGGTGCGCCATCTCTTGTGCATTGTTTGAGCTCTTTAGTACTTTTCTTCAATGGGCAATGGTGAGACGTAGAGGGTCCCGTGAGGTCACCCACTATTTGGATGATTTCCTCTTCCTGGGGAGGGCGAATTCTGGTGATTGTGGCATGGCCCAGTCGTGGTTCCAGGAGATGGCCTTCCAATTTGGTGTACCTATGGCGCCGGAGAAAACGGCTGGTCCCAGCTGTTGCCTGACGTTTCTGGGGATTGAGCTGGACTCTGTACAGTGGCTGACGCGCCTTCCAGGGACTAAGGTGGCTGAAATTCTGTCATGTTTGAGGTGGGCAATTGAGGAAAAGCGAATCCCTTTGAGAGCGGTGCAGAAACTCTTGGGTATCCTGAACTTTGCGTGTAGAGTGGTGAGAGCAGGGCGGAGTTCTGTAGGCGGCTCGAGCGGTACTCCCACACCACAGAGTCAGGATTTCCATGGGGGTGAGGGCTGATTTGAGGACCTGGATAACATTTCTGATTGATTTCAACGGTGTGTCCCTGGATTTTGATGAGGCAAAGGCGGTTTGGCAATGTCAAATTTACTCTGATGCAGCCGGGTCAGCGGGGTTTGGCATTTTCTGGGACGGGAGGTGGTGCGCTGAGAGTTGGCCTGCCCACTGGCTGAAACAAGGGAGCAGCATTGCTTTCTTGGAATTCTTCCCTTTGTTGGTGGCGCTGGAGGTATGGGGACTGAATTTCGGAACAGGTCAGTGCTCTTCCACGTTGACAACATGACGGTGGTGGACCTGGTGAATCGCCAGAGAGCTAGGGACCTGAGAGTGCTGCGACTGTTGCGGAGATTCATGTTGGCTTGTCTGCGGCTGAATGTGGTGTTTCGGGCGAAGCATGACCCTGGGGCGAATAATGACATTGCGGATGCTTTGTCTCGTTCGCAGTGGCAGTGGTTCTGGCACCTGCCACCGGGAGCGGAAATGTGCAAGGCCGAGCTGCCGGACGGCATCTGGGCCTTGGGGGAGTGAGGATGGTTGGCCTTGTGGAGCGGTCAGTAGCAGAGACCACAAGAAGGACGTATCGGCTGGCATGGTCAGAATTTGGTGCATTCATGGGTTGGAGTCAGGAATCTTGTATGGGTGACAGGTCTGTGGTGGAACAGGGAGTGAAGCGTTTTGTGCTGTGTTGCATTGATAAGGGATTGACTGCGGCTACGATTTCCGGTAAACTGGCAGGGATCTCTTTTTACTGTGCTTTGTTTCTGGGATTTGATCCGACCAAGGATATGATTGTGAGCAGGATGCTCCGGGGTTCGGGTAGGGAATGTAGGAATGGGGTGGTAGACTGCGGGAGGCAGTTACGTTTGAACTATTGGTCCGGCTGGTTGGGGTGTTGCCGGAATGTTGCTACGACCTTTTTGAAGCAGGACTTTTCCGTTTGTGTATGGTGTGGATGTTTTTTGGCGTGTTTCGGGTGTCTGAATTGTTGGGTGCGAGGAAGATGGCTGGCAGGTTGTTTGAGGAGATTCGGGTGGATGGGGGGCGCCTGGGGATTTGGTTGCGGTGCTCAAAGACTGATCAGTAGGGTAGGGTTAAATGGGTGTGGCTGAATGAGACGGATGATGGGGCAGTCTGCCCTGTGGCTGAGTGGCGGACCTTCCTGGGGATGGTTCGTGTGTCGGAAGGTGAGATTTTCTGTCATGCATCGGGGGCCGACTGACGGCTGGCCAGTTTGTTGGCGGTGTTGCGTATGGCTTTGGGACGATTGGGCTTGGATGCGTCTGGTTTCGGGACACACTCCTTTCGTATTGGGGCCGCGACAGCTGCGGCCCGCTTGGGGTGGTCCTGGGACAGGATTAGGCGGATTTGACGATGGAAGTCACGTTGTTACGAGCGTTATGTGAGAAAGTGAGGCGGTCCTAGGTAGTCAGTTGGTTGGGACGTGGGGTTTGTGTTTCTGTGCTAACATATTTCTCTTTGTAGGTTGCGTGGGTGGACCGGGGACTAAGACGGTGACCTGGATTGTGGGGCATTCCTTCGTGCACTGGGCGTCTATATATTTGCATGAGGTGCAATGGTAGGGAAAAGGAGGCATGCGATGGGGGGCACTACTGCCCTGGCTCGCGAAAATGGTCCCGCAAAAAGGATGCCCGGATTTGTTGATTATCCATCTGGGAGAAAATTACTTGGTACAGCTGTCAGGTTTGGCGCTTTTGCAGCTGATGCAGAGGGATCTGGAGGTATTGAAATCTAGGCTTGCAGGGACTTGCATTGCCTGGACGGAGCTGGTCCCCAGGAGAGTATGGAGGGGGGCAATGAAAAATGGGGCAATTGAGAAAGCACGAAGGAAACTCAATAGGCCAATGAGACTTTTTTGCGGGTACAAGGACTTACACACTGCGTGGTCTGTTTATTGCTCGATGCCGGGCCCCGGGGGAAGCACAGTCGCAGACTAGTCTTCCCCCGGGTTCATTCGCGAATGATAGGGCAGGCAGGGGAAGGGGAGGAGTTAGGGGGTGGGTATAAGGCACAGGGGAGGAAGGGAACTTCCTCTTCCTGCGAATAACACCATCGGGAGGGTTAGCGAAAGGCCACCCACCCGCCCTGCAGTTTGGGGTGTGGTTTAGGGTTGGCTTATGGCGTGCCAGTGTAGGCCAGAGCTGCGCTAGGCGGTACTTTGAAGGGAGAGGGGGGTCAAGAGCGGGCACACCCATCCCTTGGGGGGAGTTCGAATGGCGGCTAGAGGCATGACTGGAAGGACACAAGGATCGGGCAGGATGACAGGTGATTGGTGGATATGAATGAGGTACGGTATGGGGTATGTAGTGGTTTGTGATGAGGTGGAACGGGTGAAGCGTATGAGAAGTGAAGTGTGAGTTGGGGGTTTGATGTTATTTATCTGTTGATGTTTATTGTTATGTAAGATTACGCAGCCTGGTCTAATAAAATGGCCTTTTACGCTTACACACTGCGTGGTCTGTTTATTGCGCGACTGACATCCGCCAAATGTATTCGATCTAACGCACTGCCGGGGTCAACAATTGAACGTATCGGACCTTGGTCGGGTCCGGAGTGTGCTAAATGATTTTCGAGAGCTAGGATCGTTTTGCCCGGACAGAAGAGCCTAGGCTGAAGTGAAGGCAGCCAGGCTGCAAATGTAAAGCACATCTAAGGCCGGGGATGAGACACACCCAGCTGGCCGCGAAATACTGAATCCCTCGATATGCCGCCATAGAAGCCCCCTTCGACCCGCACTTGCACTGAGAGGACTGCGGCTTGCTGAAAGCACGCACAAAGGAATAGGAGTCCTGAAAGCAGGGCAATACACAAGATCAGAAACCTACGCAGAACTGACAAAACAGGCCCGTGGCCTCGCTGGACCAGTAGAAACCTCTGCCACACGCGGGGACTCCGGGAGCATCGCAGCAGGCCTGCGGGACTTGGTGACGTGGCAAGCAAGAGTTTTTCTGGGCACAGGGGCGGCATAGGTCAGAACTAGTTGCTTTTAAATGAATGGCATCAAAGGGCTGAGAACAGGGAGGTAGCGCGCACTTCAGGCTCCCTAGGGCAAAATCATATAAGCTGGACTGAGGTTGCTGACATCCTGGCTTTTACCTTAAGAGGCTTCTGGATCTCGAATGTGACTGCACAGGGTCCATATTGCACATTGTCTGATGGTCCTCAACTACACATAAGCTGATGCTGGCGCAAGGGACGCGCAGCTCCATGAGATTTGGCGTTCAATAACTGCGACCAAATATAAATCCAACTAAAGCTGTGTTTGGGCATATGACGCAGCACACCGCCGGTCTGGACCAGTAGGATCTAGAAACAGTCCCCCCATCCCTCCCCCAAGTTACCACACCACTAAAGTACCCAAAGGACTATTGTTGCGGGCTCGTGGTAACCCTGTGTCACAAACTGGATAACCACAGTTAGGCACCGGAGGACACTCAGCTCAGCCGCCCTTAACCTGCACACAGACGGACAAGATGACTGGAGAGGGGCCAGCAGAACGAATGACCGACAAGCTGGATGCAGTACTGACACCGGTAGATAGGCTGAATAAAACTATGGATAAAACTTGTGCATATTTAAAAGGTAAAATAGAATAGGTGGCAATTGATTTGAATCTACTACGCGCAGACAACTGCAAATTTGCGGATAGGACTCGGCGACGGAGGTCGCAGTGGCAGAGATCCTTCCGCAAACGGTGTGCCTATGGACAGGCACATTAAAGACCTCGAGACCCGTGTTGACTTCCTGGAAAATCGCGCCAATGGCGCAGAAGGACGGTCGAAGCTCAATAATCTGCTTGTAGTCAGCCTTCTTGAGGAAGAGGAAGGAATGGATGTGGTAGCATACGTTGAGTCCTGGCTCCGCAACCTGATACCGACAGAAGCACTTTCTCTCCACGTTGTTGAGAGAGCACATAGGGTATCAGCAAAGCCTCCGCCGCTGGGAGTTAACCCTAGACCACTCCTGATATGTGTGTTGTATTACAGGGACAGAGACGCCATCCTCCAGGAAACAAGAAAATTGCAAAAAGTGCAAGTGGGTAACAGTAATGTTATGTTTTTCCCAGATATCATGGCAATGATACAAAAACAAAGCTACTCCTTCATGGCTGTGAAACGCCGGCTCCGGCAGCAAGACCTCAAATACTCCTTGCTGTTCCCAGCTCGACTATGGGTGATAGCACAAGGTAAATCGCAATTCTTCAATTCTCCTGAAGCAGCAGGCGAATGGTTGGACACGTGGGAATCTGCTGGATGCCCCTCAGTATTGATTGGAACAAAGGAAACGCTTCCAGTGGCCAGATCTGAAAGAGTAGGAGAGAGAGGAGATGCATCAAAACACTAATGCCACAGACCGTTGGGCCCAACGTAGAACAGTTGAAGCAGGATCAACGTAGCGCCCTTCAGGTGGCAGCAGAAATCCGAGGGATACAATGCGAGATACCGTCTGAATCCAGCATATAGGAGAGAGACAGTGAAGGGGAACTATCGAACTAGACCCTTAATTCAAAAGATTCAGAAAACTTCCTAGAGATCACCCCACAAACTGCGGATGATGTAATCTAGTTTCTGACACAGTACTTAATGAACGTTCCAATCACAATGAGCCGACGTCCATGCAGGTAAAAATAGTCTAGGTTGTAACCGTTATGTAATAGTGCTCCGAAATGTTTATTTATATGTACCATTATGTGCTGCAAGAGGTAGGTGCAGAGAGGATGGGACTTAAAGATCTATGCTTTCCACAAAAAGACGTATAGCTACACATGTAGACCCGACCCACATTTAGCAGTGCATGGCCCCGGTATATGCCTTTAATACCGGGACAATAAGGGGTACTATGAACCTGTGGTCTTTGCTTTATAAACGTATTACGCCTGTGCAGCAACCCCCCTTGACATTGACGGAATGTCTTTTGTTTTTTCTATAGTTTGGACGATTGCTAGTTGCATTTGCGCCCTTTTGGCATTGTATGTTTTAGTTTGGTGCAGTTATGCCATCCATTGCGCGCTGGGTCGTCATAATTATTTCTCTGAATGCAAGGCAGATCAACAACAGTCTCTACCTTAGTTTTAATTCCACGCCCAATGATAAGATCTCCGGGCCCTGTGCATGCCACACACTTGTTCAAGTAGCAGTATCATGGCCCCAATTAAAATATGTACGTGGAATATGAGAGGCATACATAGCCCCTCACATAGATACTTAATTTATTCATATCTCAAAAGACACCATAACCAGATCGCCCTTCTCCAGGAGACACATTTAGCTGGGCCCAAGGTCAGGAACCTACAGAGGAGATGGAGGGGGCAGCCTCACACCATGAGTTATTCGGCGTATGTCAGGGGCGCACTTGTTTAGGTCCGACCGGGCACTCCTTTTCAGATAGAGGAAACATTGATTGACTAGATGGTCAATCAATCATTATTTCACCGATCTAGGCACCCAATACTGAACAGGCCTTATTCCTAGATATCCTGTCTAACAAGTTAGCTGCTTGGCACGGAATTCTCATTCTCCTGGGTGGTGACTAAAACAGTGTTTTAGATGTAACCTTAGATCTCTCCTTTCCTCCGCTTCCCAGTACGTCTACAGCTGTCGCCATGAGGGAACTAAATTGCTGGATCTCACAGTGGCACCTAGCAGAAGCATGGAGACACAGGAAACCGCATGACAAGATATATTCATTCCATTATGGGGCACATGGGTTACACGTCCGACTTGATCGGATATTAGTGGCTGAGGAACTCCTACCAGTCATCACGGAACCCCAATATCTGAAGAGGACCAATTCAGACTATAACGCACACACACTACAATTAGATTGGGACATAGACTCATCGCAAGTCCAAGATGGATTCTACCGCCAGACACATTAATGGATGCGACATATCAGGAGTTGGTAGGGTAGGCGGTAGAGCAATATTTTGAGGTAAATGCAGACTCCACCTCGTCATCATTAATAGAATGGGATGCTTTCAAGACAGTTGTTAAAGGGACACTGCATTGGCGTGCAGGCTGACATGCGCAAGCAGTTGGAAAAATAACTTACTATCCTAGAGAAGACACTGGCAGCACACAAGAGAGATATAATCGCAGGATTGACTAAATGTCTAACTGACAGTAAGGAGGCACATGCTCAACTGTTGGAAAGGCTTCAGTGCCTTAACTACGCAGCACATTTTGGGTGCACGCATCACTCTGGAGAAAAGAGTGGTAGACTCCTAGCATGGCTGATCCGGACAGAAGACACCGCTTCACTGGTCACCTCAATTTGCTCCGGACAAGGCATCACATTGTATTCACAAAGGGACATACACCAGGAATTCACGACTCATTACAATGCACTTTATAAGTCCTCTGTCCTAGCTACACCCGAAGACATTCAAGGGTACCTAGTAGATATTCATCTGCCACAAATCAAAACTGAACAATGGCTGGAACTAGATGAGCCTATTCTCCTAGATGAAATAAGAGCAAGTATAAGTGCACTAACGACTGGCAAAAGATGACCTGCCTGCAGAGTTTTATAAGGTATACGCAGAGTCTCTGGCACCTCAACTTAAGAAATCTTATGATACCTGGTTAACCGACTCTACGCTCCCAGCCACACAAAATGAAGCACTGTTGATTTCTCTTCCCAAGCCAGGCAGAGGCCCATTAATGTAGGGTGATGCAGGCCACTGGCGTTACTTAACACTGATTAAAAGATCCTGGAGTCCATACTAGCCGCAAGACTGGCACCAATGGTACGGTTCTTGGTCATATGGACCAAAACGGGTTTGACCCTACTAGAAGTACGGCACTTAACATCCGTTGGCTCTTCAAGGTTCAGAAATATGCTACAGAAGCCTGGCCTCTTTTAGGCTGCCTAGTGTTAGATTTAGAAAAGGCCTTTGATTCCCTGGAATGGCCGTATGTATTTGAGGTGCTGCATGTGTACGGTTTAGGAGACTAATTTCTCCGCATGATCGGATTACTTAATATACTACCTTCCGTCAGAGTCTGGAGAGGACAGTTAATATCAGAAAATATAAAGATCAATAGAGGCACTAGACAGGATTGTCCTCTGTACCACTCCTCTTCTCACTTGCAATGGAGCCATTGGCAGCACAGCTCCGCAGGGAGGGCGCAGACTGGGATATCTGGCTGGGAGATGGTTTGCATGCTGTCTCTCTTTACACAGATGATCTACTAATATACCTGAAAGATCTGCATAACCTACCTGCCTCCAAAGCTGATAACTTAAGGTTAACTGGTCGAAGTCATGTCAATACCCCTTCCGGGAAGAGACCACTGATCCGAATTTCCTCATTAATAACTCACTCCTTCATCAGCCGTCCACTTTGTGGTACCTGGGCATATTTATATACCTGGACTCCACTGATATATTGGAGGGGAACCTGACATGGGCTGTAGTCGCTAAATGAGAGCAGATCAAGTTTTGGAAGGCACTTCCATTGAATAAGATGTGTAGAGTAGCTTTGAGCAAGATGGTAGTGCGACCCAAAATATTATATTATTTTCCAATCTTCCAGTTTATGTCTCAGCCAAGATATTTCGTGAGCTTGAGCAGATGATCCGAGGACTTAGTTTTAACTCGGGCCGTCCCAGGATGGCATCATGGAAACTCTACGCACCCACTGGCAGGGGTAATCTGGCAGTACCCAACTTGGGACTATGTTATCTGGCAGCACAGCTGCAGTGGGTGACAAAGTGGTTCGCTGGATATGGTGTGGAAGACACAGCCTCAATGCAGCCACCATTGTCCCAATCTCAGATATGCCATCAGTTTCACCCGATTGCCCACCCTCAAGCCCCTCATAGGCTTGTCTTGCATTAGCCCCTCGCTGCTATAGGAGACGCTTATATCTTACCAGGAATACGATGCCTTATGCCCCATTACTACCACTTTTGGGGACCCCCAGAGGCAAGATGGGCACCTATAATGGGACACTTACACATTTGCATGCAGCCGAGCTACATACACTGGGAGACCTGTATGCTGAAGGAGATTTGATACCATTTGAGACCTTAGCAGAGGAAAATGACCTATCAGCAGGCCAATTCTCATTACACAATTCCATCAAAAGATCGCTTTCAGCAGCCTGGGGAAACATAAGTGCGGAGCCAAAGATGCAACTCTTGAGACAATATGTGCACGTGATGGGCAATGGGTCACACATTGTACACTGGTTAGCGGGGGCAATACTAATTGATACGATAAAACCTATGACAGCTTTGTGTTTAAAATGGGAAGAGGACAGGGGAAGCCCATGAACAGATCATGAATGGGAGATAATATTAGCCAACCCCACATGCATTCAGAGAAACTCTAAATTCCGCCTTATACAAACATATATCACACATAGGGCATACCTCTCGCCAGACAAATTGAACAAATATTTTAACACGACCACTTCGGCATGCCCCTGTTGTCTACAGATAAATGCGGACTTTCTTCATATGTTGCGGTCATGCGCCTCCCTGAACACATATTGGCAGGTAATTACAGCAGCACTAGCGAAGTATTCCGGACACCACCTCCTCTACAGACATGGGAGGAATGTATACTAGGCTTTTACCCCAGATTAAAGAAGCATATAGTCACAGCAAGGTTCACTGGTCTGGGCCTCATAGTGGCCAAAAGACTGCTTACAAAAAGAAGGACCCACACTGACCCTCCCGCCATAAATAGCTGGAAAAACTCACTTGCAATGGGGGCTCAGGCAGAGAGCACGTCATTGCATAGAGAGGAAATTGTAAGGTCTGCGTAAATATCTCATTGCACAACTTTGGGATAGAATACTTGTGGAATTAAAATACATGGACAGGGAGGCCGAAAACAACTCCCCAAAGATAGCAAATGAGCGAGACTTAGATGCTGATCATCAAACATCCCGTACAATGAATCTAATACTGTCATGTGCATTAAAGATTAGATAGGGAACACAGAATGCTAGAGACTTGAGAGATCCAGTTGATCACCCTACACCGACTTGGAAAGGGAAGATGACAGGCATATTACAGAATAGAAGAGAAGACAGACTACCTTTCCTGTACCTCATGACCCAGCCACAAAGGATTTGCAATTGTTTATTTTCTTCTTTTGATTGTTTGGCTAATAACTGTATCATATCTGCATCAAAATGTATCAACGAAAAGGGAAACATGGTATAGAAGAACATAGTGAATACTGAATGGGCACATAGACAAATGACCCTCTTGGGGATAGGGTGGAACAAACCATAGACAGCTGAATGAGCACATGATTATAGTTCATATGCGATACACATCCAAAAGCAAAGGCATAAACTATATACCGATGTATTGCAAATGCGTTAAATAATGTCTATTACCTCTGTTATATCTGTCTTGCCCTCACTCCTAATGTGTTTTTTGTTACCTATACTTGAAAAATGCAAATAAAGATATTTAGAAAAAAAATGAAGGGGGGATTCAGCTGAAGCCGCATCCAGAATCATGAAATATGCTGAAGTGTTGCAATTTGCAATTGCTGGGACATATTCAGCAGTGCCTGCACATTGGCTGCTTTCTGCTCAGAGCAATCAGCTGCAGGGGGTTAGGAGGGTTTCTTATGTTCACTTCCATCTGGGCCCAACACAAAGGTCTCATTAAAGGACCATCAGCTGCCCTCTGTTCCAGTATCATCCTGGGTGCTATCTGGAGACTAACACCTAGATGCCATTACAAAGTAGGAAAACAGGCACACAGCTTGTGATAACTTTGCAAGTGCTTAGGAGAAACTATCATTTAAGGTGGATTTTTTTACTTTATAAAAGAGATATGCATGCATAGTAAGAATTTTCAATGTATATGTCCGTCTGAGTAATTACACTAACAATTTAAATAGCACTCAATAATTTACATTGTTATTTAATTTATTTTATCGTGCTACTCATGCTGATGCTTAACATTGCACACATGTATTATACAGAGACAATGAATCATAGAAGGGTATACATCAGTGTACAGGGAATGTTACATAAGACAATAAGGGATACCAGGTGTAGAAGTCAGATATAATCCATACTGGTAGGTAAAAGTGCATGGTCTGGAGAAACACAAAGTCAGTATTTAAAATCTAACACATTGGTTGGGGTTGTCTGTACTAATAAGACTGTGGTATTACCCAAAGGAACACATTAACAGCAACCTTAGATAAAGAAATGATTGACAAACGAATATAAGGTTATAACCCCATGCCTTGCAGTTTCCTTATGCTAGTTGACATCTCAATGTGATATATTAGAAGGATTGTAACTTGTGATCTGCCAATAGCAAAATGATCTGTGTGACAAAATCAGTAACCCACTGAGCTATTTCCAAAAAATACAAATATGTGATCTGCATGTTACATGATGTGCTTTACAGTAGGCACATTATCCCTCCATGCCTGCTATATAAATCAGAACTATGAATAGACAAACACTGTTCTCTCCAACAAGTGAATTAAACTGCAGTGTTATTTTACTGTGATTATCATCCACAGAAAATTGCTGGGCGCACAAGGATCTCTGCAGGAGCTGCCTTAACTCTTCATATTATTTTATTATGAAACTGTTTATGGTCAATTACTAAGAAAGAAGAGATTTACTGTCAGATTTGTCCTTGCTGCCAATTTGTGAAAAATGTTTTGTTTTAAAAAGTCAAGATATAATAAATTGACTGTCTGACTCAGCTTTTTATGACTCTACACCTTTTCAACTGTCACCCCTGGCCTTTACCCCCAATTTATTACACCCATGCCTTGCAATTTCCTTATTTTGGTTCATAGCTTACTGTGATATATGAAAAGGGGTGCAATGTTGTAATCTATTACTTGATTAGTGCATCCTCCCTATGCCATCCTCGTCGTCAAAATAAATGTTGTAATCATTATAGAGGGGGGAGGGATGTGTTGTAATCTATTACTTGATCATTGCATCCTCCCTATTGATATCCTCTGCCTTGCTGCTCAGCCAATGGTGATTTCATCGGAACAGCCACGGCCGGTAGTGGGAGTACCAGCCGGGCGGTGACGTGGGGAGGGGCAGGGTGGGTGGTAGTAATGTATGGATTACGGACTTTAACAGGTAGGTAAACATAAAAATAAATAAAACAAATTTCGTTGCTTGCACTGCATCACCAAATGCGATGCAGTGCACCCAACGAAATTCATTTTATTTATTTTTATGTTTACTTACCTGTTAAAGTCCGTAATCCATACATTACTACCCCCCACCGTGCCCCTCCCCACGTCACCACCTGGCTGGTACTCCCACTACCGGCCGCGGCTGCATCGGAATGTTTGGAGTGTTTGAGTGGGAGAGAGAATCAGTTGGAATGGATGGGCTGAGCAGCAAGGAGGCTGCTCCTGGTGGGGCCTAATATGGATCTAACTTGTTTCCTGTAACCAACCTCCAAGGAAGTAATATTATGAAAAAATCCACTATCCTGTTCCACATCACTCGGCCTACGTATCATTCTTCTTTGTAGCACACAACTTATGAACTGCCAGTGACAAAATGATCTTTATGACAAATGCAGCAACCCACTGAGCTATTTACATAAAATACAAATATGTGATGTGCATATTCCACGATGTGCTTTACAGGAGGCACATTAACCCCCTATGCCTGCAATATAAGTCAGAACTATGACTAGACAAATACTGTTTTACCAGCTTTTAGGGCGTCACTCAGAATGTTTTCTTTCAATGTATACATTTTAAAATTTATGAGAATTTTCCTCATTCTGCCTAATCTGAAGGGGTCTCTATGTAACCTTGAATATCTTCCTCCAAAGTTTTTTCATCTAGCCCTGAATAAAATCAGTCAATAGTTTCACCACAAAATCCTTTATGTTTTGCCCTTCCGAGCCTTCTGGAACATTCAATATTCGCAAATTATTTTGCCTTGAGTTATTTTCCAGAATTTCAATTTTTTCTCTCACATCGTTTTAATTTATTCTCAACTTGTAAATTTCTTCTTGGCAATTTTTTACCTTTTCCCGGGTTTGTTCCATCGTGTTTTCCATTACCAACACTCGGACCATTAAAGAGTTAACCTTTGACTCAAGTGCTTCACATGTGGCCTGAATTTTTTTTTGATTTTTTTCCGATCTTGCAAAATTAGATTTCATTTCCACTATTAGTGTTTCTAACAGATTACCTGAGTTGTTTTGCAAAAATCACTCTGAATTTTTTCCTGACTCCCTGGGGCTTTACTCTGAACTTCTGTACCCAAGCCACCTAGGAGAACCTCTCGAGATCATGCCCCTCCTTTCTCAAGGTTTTCTGCCTCTAGTACGTAAAACCGATTTTGCGTCGTTATAGCTCCTCCAACAGCCATTGGTTCTATGGATTCCATTTTTGTCATCACCCCTCCCCCGGTAATATTTTCACTTTCCTCTGGATTTAGAGTCCTTTGAAGGAGTTTCTCCTGTATTTTAAAAAAAGGAGCTTAAAGATGGGGTCACCTTTATTTTTACCCCTTGTTTGGCTCGGTCAACTTCAGCACCTTTAGCAGCTTTGGTGGATATAACCACCCTATTTACTCTCCTTTTTTGTCATTTAGATTTTTCCCCCTTCCTGTTTTTTAGGTTTCGCCTGGGGCACGGAGCTTTTAGCTCTGCCCCCAGAGAAATCTGTAGTTTCCAGTATGGGTGCCTTGAATACGCCCCTCTGTTTCATTGGCTAGCTCCATAAATTGAGGCTAGCCATTGGAACAGAGAGGCGTCCGTCATGGCCGGACCAGATTCGGGGGCGTTCCCGAGAATTTTTGGCTTTTGGCTACGTCAGCCCAAAGCCGTGAATGCCCCCGAATCTGCACGGCCTCCGCTCTCCCCCTTCCCTCCCACAGCAGATCCCCGCCTCCCCCTCCCCTCCCACAGCAGATCCCCGCCTCCCGAGCCGCAGCTGATCCCGATGCAACACGGCCTCCGCTCTCCCCGCCTCCCTCTCCCCTCCCACAGCAGATCCCCGCCTCCCTCTCCCCTCCCACAGCAGATCCCCACCTCCCGAGCCGCAGCCGGTCCCGATGCCGTTGTAACACGGCCTCCGCTCTCCCCCTTCCCTCCCACAGCAGATCCCCGCCTCCCCCTCCCCTCCCACAGCAGATCCCCGCCTCCCGAGCCGCAGCCGGTCCCGATGCCGTTGTAACACGGCCTCCGCTCTCCCCCTTCCCTCCCACAGCAGATCCCCGCCTCCCCCTCCCCTCCCACAGCAGATCCCCGCCTCCCGAGCCGCAGCTGATCCCGATGCAACACGGCCTCCGCTCTCCCCGCCTCCCTCTCCCCTCCTACAGCAGATCCCCGCCTCCCTCTCCCCTCCCACAGCAGATCCCCGCCTCCCGAGCCGCAGCTGATCCCGATGCAACACGGCCTCCTCTCTCCCCGCCTCCCTCTCCCCTCCTACAGCAGATCCCGCCTCCCTCTCCCCTCCCACAGCAGATCCCCGCCTCCCGAGCCGCAGCCGGTCCTGATGCCGTTGTAACACGGCCTCCGCTCTCCCCCTTCCCTCCCACAGCAGATCCCTGCCTCCCCCTCCCCTCCCACAGCAGATCCCCGCCTCCCGAGCCGCAGCTGATCCCGATGCAACACGGCCTCCGCTCACCCCGCCTCCCTCTCCCCTCCTACAGCAGATCCTCGCCTCCCTCTCCCCTCCCACAGCAGATCCCCGCCTCCCTCGTCTCCGGCCGGGCTCCCGGCTGTTGCTCTGGAGGCCTCCCTGGACATGGCAGCCCACATGATACACACTTGAGGTCCATAGAGGGACTCTTCCCTGTTGCGCTCCCTGAAGGGTAGCCGCGGGGCTCCCGTTGTAAATAAGCCTCTTATCTGACACAGTCAGGTCCTGGCATCCTCCTGACACCACTTTGTTTGTTGTGGGCATTATGTAAACTTCCCCCACGGGAACATTCTCTTGCCTTAGGCCCCATGGCCTGCAAATTTGCACGAAACTGGACCCAGTCTATCTGATAACCCCCCCCCAAATCTTTCTCCCTCCTCCGAGACAAACTCTCCGCTATCAGATACCGCCGCTTCCAGCTGCAAGCCTGTCTGTGTGCGGCGAAAGCCTGCCCCCCACAAGCTTCATTTCCTTTGGTGCGCTAATGCCCCTGCCCTCGGGGTGGCGGGTGGGGGTTGCTGGGCCAACCCTAATCAACACAGAGCCCTGCAGCGGATGTTGGGGAAAGTGTCGGAGGGGTGTCCAATTCTTCCGTGGCCGCATCTGTAGCTGGACGCTCGGACGGAGCAGGGCTGAGAGAAGTGAAGGCGCTGGCCGGGCTCCCCAAAAACGGGGTCTTGGGGTTCTGAGATTCCCAGTTGTGGGGGAGGCGTCATTCAGCATCGGATCCGGGCTTAAGGAGATTTGGACAACGGAGATGTCTCATCAAAGAGAGGTGAGAGGACCTGCCCTCAGGAAACGCAGCCCCCCCACCCCCCTGTCCGGCAGACCCCCGCACTGACCCCTCAACCCTGCCTGGCCATTCTGAGCTCATTCTGTTCTTTCAGTCCCCCCAACTCTGTCCAGTCTCATTTCATTCTGCCTTCTCTTGATTCATTCTGTCCCAACAGCCTCTGACCTATCCAATCTCAATTCACTCTCCCTTCATTCATTCTGCCTCACCTCATATCTCAGCCTGGCTCATCAGGCTCCGATAGGGTCTCCCGTCCCCCACTCTGCCTTCATACCCCTCTCCCTGTCCCACCAAACCCTTCTCCCGTATTCAGACCGCCGCCTCATGCACGTTGACCTGTCTGTCATCTCTGACCTGTCTTGCACCATCAGATCCACCATCTGACCGATCAGACTCCACCAATTCTTTAGTCAGACCCTCGTTGCCTCGCCAGACCGATCGCCCTGATCTATTATAACCCTGCCCCGCCGGACGCCCAGCCTGTCCTCTCCAAGCCCATTCTCCATCATCAGAACCCCACTGCCACCCCGGACAGCACGCTGCTTTGTCAGACTCCCCTACTGTCTCCTCAGATTTCCCGCTATGGCTCTTTTGACCACAGCCTCCCTTCGCAGGTGACCCTCGCACCTCCTGCTCTTTACATGAATGAACCCCAAGGCGCCTCAGTCAGCCTCCAGCGTCCCCGAGCTGCCCACCTTGACCCGAATTTTTCCCAGCACACCCCATTAGCTCCTAAGCCCGTACTTCACCTGCCCCCTCGAGGCTGTGTATGCCTCGTCGGTCTCACTACAATGGCATCTCCGTTTCTCCCCTCCAACCACGTCCTGCCCCTCAGACAGCTTCCCACACCTCAGCCTGCGCCCGCGAGCCTCGGATTCCCGCCCAGGCCTCAGTCGGCCCACTCTACACACGGCCTTCTGCCCAGACACGCTTTGCCTCAAGGGCAAGGATTGCACAGCACAACAACTGCGACATTGCTTTCAGACAGAGGCAGGGTTAATGCACATTCTCCCTTAATCGTCAATCCTACACAAAGGGCCTGCAAAATATTGATATCCTGAGGGTAGCTTTGGTCTCTAAACCTGCAATATCTATAGAACTGGGGGACTAGTGCTATACCTCAACCTGTAAAGTCCGTGTAATCTGAGGGACAGCTCCGCCATCTGTGGCTGTGTGATCCATATAACTGAGAGATAGTTCTGCTGTCTCAGTCTGTAAAATGGACAAGCCTGCCTTCTTCGTCTGTAAAATTAGTGTAACAAAGTGAAAGCTCTGTTGTCGTTTCTGTAACCTGAAGGATGGCCGCGCAGTCGAGGTTTGTAAGGTGTTTGCAGCTAGGGCATTGTTTCCCCAACTTCTTAAAACCAAGACCCACCTTTAAGCATGACAAACTGTCGATATCCTTCTAGCTTTAGTGGACATGAGGAGTGTGATGTAACAAAAGCATGGTGTACAAGCCACTGTCATTTTCAGAAAGCACATTTCCCATTGGAATGGTCACTACATTAGTACAGACATGCAGTTTTACTAATAAAACTATACTGAACACAAATGCTAATTTGTGGAAATCGGGGTTCACTGAATATCATGCGCCATCACCAAGAAAATGTGTCTTGATTTGTTTTGATTCAACTAAAATATTTGTTTCCACCACATTTCAGAATTACACAGAATGTGCTTCACTTTTGCTTTTGGAACTACTGAATATATACCGTTCATTTACATTTTGCTCTGCACTATGAAAAATGACAACCTTTCCTTTCACAGTCTCTGTACCTCAGCAAGATTGTCACGTAATTGACTTTACATTTCTCTGACTGCAAATTGAGAGGCGTTTATAAAGACTAGACCCATGTAAAAAAACATAAGCAACAATTTGTCTAGAAGGCGTAGCCTGGCATTTAACCTTTGTCAGTGAAGCGGATAAATACAGCATTTATAAGCACCTTTATCTATTCCTTGGACTTTCACAACCCACCAAAAATCGTCTCAGAACCCCACGGTTTGGGAATCACTGACTAGAGAAATGCTCTAAGTGAGCAGTTGGACTTGTGACATCTATATGCTAAGAGCAAGGCCACTGGAATTATACAATACTGCACCATTTCCCGCACAATTATGTAATTCCACATAACCTATCATCTGCTACATAATTTGTACATTTTAATCCCCAAAAATGTTTCTAGATCAAACGGATGAAAAGTAACTTAATATACAGCAGCCCGTATTGTGAGAAAGTGGAAGACCCTTTGCAAAGCGTGACTGGTCCCCTTTTAGTTACTTATTGCTGTATTTGGGTGATATACTGGTGGTAATGAGGCAAAAGCTTTTCCCACACAATATTAACACGTGTACACGTGACAACATACTGAAGTAATGCGACATAAAATGCGCCGCATTACGCCACATAATTTGCCTGTCTTGTCGCATAATTTATGATTTAGTCAACCCTGCTGCATTATGGGGGTCTACTCTCCCATCTTATAATTCTAGCAGCTCTGCAATAGATAGCTCTCCGTTTGCAGCCATTATGATCTGTGTAACATAAGAGCTAGCTCTGCTATCTGAACATGTGAGTTAAGGGATCCTGAGGGATAACCTCTCTTCTCCATGGCGGGTCCTGAAGACGAAAACACCTCGGATTTTCTGCAGCTCGGGGTCCTCGAGTTTGAAGTCACACACCTCTTCTCTGTCGCGTGGTCCTTGTGTGAAGAGGGAGCGTTTTTTTTTAGGTTTCGCCTGGGGCACGGAGCGTTAGCTCCGCCCCCAGGAGAAATCTCTAGATTTCAGTAAGGACACTTGAATACGCCCCTCTGTTCCATTGGCTAGCTCCATAAATGGAGGCTAGCCATTGGAACAGAGATCTGTCCGTCATTCACGGACTAGATTCGGGGGCGTTCCCGAGATTTTTTCCATGGGCGTTCCCTCTGTGTAGTCATTGGGCGGTGGGCGGGGTTTCTTTTTTTTTTGTCGTCCGTGTTTGCTTTTGTCATTCCGAGGCCGACCGCCGCCGGAAGAAGTCTTCCTCTGGTAAGTGCTTGCTGCGTCTCATGTTGTCTGTGCCGTTCCGCCCCCCGCGGTCCGTGCGCCATTCCCAACCCCCCCCCCGTCCTGTGCCCGTTCCCGCCCCCCTCCCGCTGTCCGTGTGTCATATTTTACCCTGGATCTTGCTTTGCAAGGAATGCGTGCGTACTTGCACCAGTGAACTAAGAAACCGGTGCCTTAATCGGTAGCTTGCCCTCATGCGTTTCAAGCCTCGTTTTATTTATCTAACACGGCCTCCGCTCTCCCCGCCTCCCTCTCCCCTCCCACAGCAGATCCCCGCCTCCCTCGTCTCCGGCCGGGCTCCCGGCTGCTGCTCTTGTGCTAATCTTTTTTATTGGATTTACAATTAGCAAAGCAGCAATTATTAGCAAAGCAATTAGCAAACAGAAAAATATTTGTGTTAAATGAGTTTTCCGATAAATATCTGCTCCTCCGCTCTCCCCGCCTCCCTCTCCCCTCCCACAGCAGATCCCCGCCTCCCACAGCAGATCCCCGCCTCCCGAGCCGCAGCCGGTCCCGATGCCGTAAACACTGCAAGCTGAAGATGGCCATATGGTGACGACTCTGCCTCAATGTCTGCCTGTAATATTAAGGAGCCGTTCTGAGGGCATACCAGGTCGTGTTCATCGTCTCATTTGAATTAGACAAGCACTGTTAATATGCGGAGATTCATCACATTTTAAAGATTTAAACATACGGAGTTTAAGGGATTCGCCACGAATAAATCGCGTGGTTTTAGCCCAAGTGCGGAGCTGAGATTGGAGCAGACCTAAAGCGGGTAACTTTCGCTCTTAGACCAGATCACCTCCCCTATCACTCTCTGCGTCCACGTTATTCTCGAGCTGTGGAACCCCAGATCCGTGCTGACGTATTCTTGGGCATAAAGAAGATGCTGACCCAGTCTGACCTCTACTTGAGAACACCCGACAGTCAAAACTGAAAGGTTGTCACTTATGAGCAGGGGACATCCGACTGAAAACCTGGATTCGGCCCTCCAAATGAGAGACTGTTGAGTTGTAGGGCTTCGGTTGTCGATGTCGTCCATTATGGGCCCCTGGCCTTCCCCCCAGCACGATAGCTCAGGGGGTGCACGTGCCTACTGCTGAGGTATGTGTCTAGCTCTCGGTCAGTCGCTCAATAACAGCAACACAGCTGAAGTATTGACCAGATGTATGTGCAACCCTCGGGCCACAAGTTCCAATCACTAGAAAATAGCACATAGGGTTGGAGTGCCTACTGCTGAGATGTATGAATGTATGTGTGTGTAACACTCACGTTAACGGTTCCCGACCCAGGAAGGTAGCTGAAACGGTCATTGTGCCCGCACCTGACATATGCATTTAACCCTCTGGTCACAGGTTCCAAGCACATAAAAGCCCTCAATGGTCTAGTGCCCTTGCCATAAAGATCTTTATACAACATGCCTATTTCAAGGGCAATTCCGAAATAGCACAGCATAGTATACAGTGCGTTTTGGGAGGGGGGAATAAAGTCAAATAAACTACCCAGCAAGTTTCAGAGCCCCAAATATGAAGGCAGGGCTACCTGTCTCGGAGGTGCTTCTGAGAGGCAGTCCGGCTCGGCCACCTTCTGCAGGAGCTCTCAGTAGAGAGGCCCGTGGTCCGGGGCGCTTAGCTGCAGGTAGAGGAGGGGCAGCTTCCGGTAGTCTCTGGGAGGAGCGGCCACCATAGGACGAAGAGGCACCTGTGAGAGACTGCAGCCTCCGCGCCTGTGAGAGCCCGAGCTCTGCTGGAGGAGACACATGAAGGAGGGGGGAGGGGTGCACGTGGGAGCGGAGTAGAGAGATGCTGCAGCCTGGACACTGAGCACCATGGCACCTGACTGGTCCGCTCTTCCCGCTCAATTGACTCATCGCACTTCGCTAGATTCCCTTCACAGTGCCCCCTCAGGGGGGGGCTCAGGCACGAGTGGAGATGTAAGGTTCTCTACAGTGGGTGAGGGTGATAACCAAAAGCAAAGCTGCCATTTGGGTCCACCACATGGAGAGGTTATGGGCACCTTTTAGTGACCAGGTTAACAGCACTCATCTTAAAAGGGGGATTGGGGATATTATTAGAACACAAGAAAGTCCCTAGTTGTCGGGGGGTACCCTCTGTCACGGCCCCTTAATCTCAAAGGACCTAGCTCGACCTAAACAACATTGTTATGTCTCACCTAGTCCTTCATTTCAACCATACCACAATTAATATACACACCAAAAAAAACCCAATCAGTTAGATACTCGAGGTCCCCAAAACACACTTAAAATTAAATCCTGTGGCATTCAAGAAAGATTTTCTATATTAGTATGTGTTAAAAACAGTAATTTATTAAAAATTCATCGCATTACAGTACATCACATATTACATAATCATACAAAACAATATTATAAAAACCAAAGAGTCGACGCGGCGTTTCGGTGTCTTGACCAGTGAGTCACACCTTCTTCAGGACGGTTTTTAAAATCACTAAAAGAGAATGCCACAATTACACATTGTTTATAGACTCATTGATAACAAGACCTCGAGCAATAACACACTATTACAATTACACACTAACAATAATTTTTGGGGATATTAACAACACTGTTGTATCTTCCCAAGAATAAATGAGCGCACTGTACACAGCAAACTATAGCGTAATTTATAATTTAATATCTAGCCTCTCCAAAAGATTGTTTCCCTGCCCCCTGGCTGTGCTTGCTTCCCTGCCCCCTGGCTGTGCTTGCTTCCCTGCCCCCTGGCTGTGCTTGCTTCCCTGACCCCTGGCTGTGCTTGCTTCCCTGCCCGTGCTTGCTTCCCTGCCCCCTGGCTGTGCTTGCTCCCCGCCCCCTGGTTCCCATTCCCCTGGCTGTGCTTGCTCCCCTGCCACCTGGCTGTGCTTGCTTCCCTGCCCCCTCGCTGTGCTTGCTTCCCTGCCCCCTGGCTGTGCTTGCTTCCCTGCCCCCTGGCTGTGCTTGCTTCCCTGCCCCCTGGCTGTGCTTGCTTCCCTGCCCCCTGGCTGTGCTTGCTTCCCTGCCCCCTCGCTTTGCTTGCTTCCCTGCCCCCTCGCTGTGCTTGCTTCCCTGCCCCCTCACTGTGCTTGCTCTCCTGGGTGTGTGTGGCTCTGGGTGGGTGTGTGTGGCTCTGGGTGGGTGTGTGTGGCTCTGGGTGGGTGTGTGTGGCTCTGGGTGGGTGTGTGTGTGTGGCTCTGTGTGTGGCTCTGTGTGTGGCTCTCTCTGTGTGTGGCTCTGTGTGTGGCTCTCTCTGTGTGTGGCTCTGTGTGTGGCTCCGTGTGTGGCTCTCTCTGTGTGTGGGTCTGTGTGTGTAGGTCTGTGTGTTTGTGTGTGGCTCTGTGTGTGTGTGTGTGTTGGGCGGGGGGTCTGTTGGTGAGTGTGGGTCTGTGTGTGTCTGTATGTGTGTTTTTGTGTGGCATTTGCCAGAGATTAAACTATTGGTATTGTAAATGACAATGCCATTTATTTATCTGTTGTGAAGACCAACACATAAATACAAATTTTGTCATTTACAGTGCCAATAGCTCAAACTTTTCAAAAGGCGAAAGCATTGCATTGTAAATGCTTGTTTTTATTGTTATAATTGCAGGTGTGTTTTCTCTAGCGTCTCCTGATATACTCTGATTAGCCTTTTCCACAAGCTCAGCTGCAAAGGGTCTATTTCTTAATGCATAAGAAAATCCTTGCTTTATCAGTATATCAGGAGACTTTTTCTTGAGTGGACTTTTTTGTGTTTCCAAAGAAGCTGAATCTGTTTCTACATGCTGCAGAGAATTCTCCCCTTGTGCTTTAGTTAAAGTGTTAATAGCTGAACTAGTTTTTCATCTCCCGCTCCCTTTTACTGATTTCATGCACGTAGAGGGAGTATCACACTGGATTTTCACCTTCTTATCCAGTCCTGGGCTTTTCAAAGGAGAATAAGTCTAAACTTTACCAGTGGGGCCTCTGAAAGCTACCCAGTTTTTTGCTATCCTACTGTAAAGCAGTCTCTCAGCGGTTTCAGCCCAAACAACTCCCCAGGCTTGCACGTCTTTGCCTGGCTGGCGAGCCGCTCCACGTCTAATCTCCCTCCCACTCCAAGACCACGCTGTGAGCGGGAGCGGATGCTCGGGATCAGCTTCTCTCGCACATACAGCAACAGGAACACTGATAAGTTTATCTCTCTATGCACGCTATTTTTCTTTTATACATCGTCGGATAATTTAAAAAAAAACATCAAAAGTAACAATATTAGATGAATATGCTGACGCGTAGGGAAGGTAGGCAGTCGTAAAAATTAAATCAGAAAGCAACAATGACACAATAGCTGGCTATTATGGGCCAAATATAGATGACCCAGTGCCGCTCCAATCACTATACACCCAACTAATTAATATATTGGTTCTAATAATCTCGGGAGGAGGTTTTAATCAGCAATTAGAGCCTAAAAGTGATAGGTATTCCCCAGGGAAAGCCTTTAACCTTCCTAAAAGGAGGGAATGACTGAGCAGATTTAGGGAAGATTTGGGCCTCGTAGACGTTTGGAAGAACAAGGTTGATCAAACTAATAGATTCACTTATAAAAATCATAAGTATGGTCATGCGTCAAGAATTGACTTTTTCCTAATTTATAAAATGATAAGTAACAGCATAATAAAAGTTGAACATGTACCAGTCCATATATCTGATCATTCCTTAGTCTACACAGAGATAAATCAGGACTTTACCCAGGGTGATTCAAGATGGACGGTAGACTGCCCTCTTCTCCTAGATGAATAGGTTATCGAAAAACTGAAATTTATAGCGGAAGATTATTTTCAAAATAACTCTAATAAAGGAACATCTAAACAGATAGTTTGGGATGCCTACAAATCTGTGATAAGGGGCACCCTGATTGGTCTGGCAGTTAAAAGAAACAAGGTGATTAGACAAAATAATTATCAATTAGAGTCAGACATTCTACACCATTAAAGAAATTTGGAAGTGGCAACTTCTAAGGTAGAACAAGAGAGACTAAGGCAAAGAATTGTTGAGAAAAAGTGTGATTTGTCAAACGTTTTGGAAGAAAGGGTAAGGAGAAGGTGGGAAGCAGGTAGTTTGTCAAATTACGAATATGGGAAAGGTAGTGAAAAGCTTCTCGCTTGGAAAATACGGACCGATACTAAGAGGAATAAAATCGTGGCAATCCAAGGAGATCCCATGAGTAGTCAGGTTGGGGATAGACAAGGGATACAGAAAGCTTTCAGAGATTTTTTCCAATCCTTAAATGAAGAAGATTTCGTGGTCCCCAGTGATTTAGTGAACCTTTATCTTAAAGAATCAGCAATTTTAAAGCTGGTGGTTGAGTTACTTGATAGATTAAAAACAGAAATGATTGTCGAGGAAGCGTTGGGAGCTTTAAAATGGTTGAAAAGAGGTAAGGCGGCTGGCCCGGATTCTCTTACTAGTGAGTTGTACATGACTTTAAAAGAAATACTGCCTCCAAGATTGGCGGATCTCTTTAATGAAATTTTTAGCTTAGGTTTGGTGCTCCCAAAATCTTGGAATGACGCCACTATTAGTTTAATATTAAAACCAGGCAAAAACCCTTTGAAGTGTGAGTCTTACAGACCCATTTCTCTTGTGAAAACAATGATGATAAAATTTACACTCCGATTTTGGCAACAAGACTAGGGACTATAACAGGCAAACTAATACACAATGATCAAAAAGGCTTTCTTAAGGGGAGACAAATGCACAACCTCACTCACCAATTAATTGGAGCCATTGACATAGCCACTCAAGACAATATCCCAATTACGGTCCTTACCTTCGATGCCGCAAAGGCTTTTCATCGGGTTAATTGGGTATTCTTGCACAGAGCAATATCACATTATGGCCTAGGTGAGAAATTTATAAAGGTGATAATGAACATATATCTAGCCTCGGTAGCAAAAATTCTCATTAATGGAAATGTATCAAAAAACCTTCAAATTAAAAGAGGTACAAGACAGGACTGTCCCCTTTCTCCTCATTTATTTAATTTATATATATAGCCCCTAGAAATGTAATACAAAGATCTCATGAAATCACCCCTTTTAAGTTTAAAGGATGGGTTAAGAAAGTGGCTTTATATGCAGACGGTCTAATGGTGTTTACAAGTGATTTAAACGGGTCTCTCCCTATTATTATAAAACTTTGGTGAGATTTCTGGCTATCAGGTTAACCATGAGAAAACAGAAATAATGCAGTGGTGTACCCCATAACCAATAGCGGAAGCAAAGAACAGAATTAGATATCTGGAGGTAGAGATTCTAAAGAATGTTGATGAGATCGCTCTGGTAAATTTTGACTCAAAGGTGAAGGAAACGAGAAAACTGCTAAGATCTTGGAGTGGCCTTTCTCTCCCGTTCTTGGGAAAGGTCGAACATTGTAAAAATTTCTCTTTTGCCCAAATTTACGTTTATTTTTAATGCCATACCACTGGAATTTGAGACTCAATGGATCAAAAAGATTCAAGGGGAAATGAATGGATTTATTTGGGCGTCAAGAGGCGTTAGAATAGCTTGGAAAAAGTTACGGAGAAGAAAAAATCAGGACGGTATAGTAAGTCCCGACTTTCTTTTTTATTATAGAGCATTTCATTTTAAAAATGTTAGAATTCTTCTTGGAGGCCATTCTTCTGGATGTATGACATTACAACGCATACTATTTCTTCTTATTCCACATACTGGAAAGCTGTGATGGATATGGACTATTGCCTTTATAAATTTGGCCACCCAAAATATTTCAATAAGGTTAAATTAAAAGTTGAGTGCTGCATGCAAACTGGGGTTTGAAGTGAGAAGGAATTGGAAGATTCCCTATTACAGCTGACAGCACCTATCTGGAAATCACCTGGAACTCCTAATTGCTTAAAAGATTCCCTAGCGAGGCCTTTGAATGAGGCAGGAATAACAAAATGGGACAATTATTCGAAACAGGAGCATTGAAAAGTTGGGACTCCCTACTAGCAGGAACAGAGGGAAAATTGTCCAAGTTCAAATATTATCAGTTGGCAAGCTGGGCTAAGCACCAGGAAAAAACTTTGGGAAACACAGTGGAATTGGAAAATGAAATACAAACTAACCCAGCAAGAAAAGAAGTATCAAAATGGTATTGGCACTTGATACAAGCAGGAGAAGAAGACTTCTCCCTTCCAGACGACTTATGGAGAAAGACTTTTCCGGCTCAATACTTGCAACATCAATAGCAAGCATCCTTCACTTTTTTATGGCAAATTTATAGCATCTGCACCTCTTAGAAATAAATATATTTTTACCTTGCACAAGTCGTATTGGTCACCAGAAAAGCTAACAAAAATGAACAGGGAAGTAGTGAAAAATTGTCCAAAATATGGAGAACCAAAAGCGAACGACATCCACATGTTTCATCTTTGTCCTGACTAGGCTAAATTTTGGGAAGATGTGAGTAAGATTATTGATAAAGTTTTAGAGACAAAGATTGAGGTAAGCACATTTACTAATATTTTTGGATTAATAGAAGGTAATGATCCCCTTTTTGTGTTAAATAACAAACAGAAACAATTATTATTTATGTTAGTTTTTCTGGCTAGAAGAGAGATTTGCGTAAAATGGATACTTACAATTTACCCAAATGTAACTGAATAGTGGTCTTCCATAGAGAAATTTTGAAAATTGAATAAGTCTAGAGGGAAGATAAATAAGACCGGATTCTGGGATTTATGAGATATGAATATAGGGTAGGGCAGGGAGGGATGTTCTATGATTACCTACCTTGTATCTTCGGAGTGGTCTTTCTGTTGTGCTTTAATTCGTTCAATGAGGCCTTCAACTTCCTTCGGGTTTCTGATGTTATGCATCTTATTGTCCCACATGATTTTCAAAGAGGCTGGAAGGCGCATTTGGACAGTAGCACCGAGCGATCTTAGTTGTGGCATATGCTGGCCCAATTCCCATTGTCTATCTTGAGTTGTTCTAGATATATCTGACCTGATTCTGCAAGACCAATCATCCTTAGAAAATGAGCCAGCCTTAAGACCTTCACCCAGGATTTTCTCTTTCAGGGAATATGTCATGAAGTTGATCAGGATTTTTCTGGGGGTTTTCCTTGGTTTCCCTTTTCTAAAGGGGTCTCTATGTATCCTTTGAATATCTTCTGCGAGGTTAACCGATTTGATCCAGGGAAGTTTCTCCTCCAGTAACTGAATCGTGAATACCTTTATATCTTCCCCTTCAATGCCTTCCAACACATTTAGGATTTTGAGGTTGTTCCTCCTAGCGTGGTTCTCCAGGGATTCCATTCTTTTGCTAATCTCAATTTCTTTGGTTTTCAACCTGATTACTTCATCATGATTAGTCTCTGTCTTTTTGCTTGTTTGATTCCTTTCTGAGATCGCAAAGTTGGCTCTCATCTCCTTCATCATCTCTTCTAGGATTTTTTCTGCATGGGGACTACCGGAGGGTAATGGATCTTGTCTAGTGATCGGGATGGTATCTGCTATCGCCTCGGGGACAGCACCTTCTGGGGCTGTTCCTCCTGTATCTGGCTCCTGTGTAGAGAAGACTTGATATCTGTTGCTCGTCACTAGATCCATGCTTCCTTCCTTGTTTTTCTCTGCCATTCCTATGGCTTCTAGTTTTGTAACCCCCTTCAGAGTTGAAGGAGATAGCTGAGGGGTCGCTTCTGTGATGATGCTGCAGGTTTCTTGTAGAATTTTTGGTCCGCTCCTTCCTTGTTCTGGCTTATCATCCTTCTCCTGGATCCTAAAGTAAGACCTCAGAGAGGGAGTACTTTTTTGGCTTGCACAGCTTGCTCTGGACAGTGGGTCTTTTGGCTGCTCTGAGATGTGTTTTTTTATGCCTTCTTATCACTTTGGGCATTGCATTTTTCTCTTTAGTATCTGGGAGTGCCCTGGAATCGGAGCTCCCCTTAGCAAACAAATGCCTGCTCCTGAGGCAGTAACCCCATCCTTCAATAGATTCACTCTCCAAGCCTCTACTAGTAGTGGGGGGGACCTTAGTGCCTTCCAGATTCCCTGCCCTTTGACTGCCGGGGGGTCCTAAAAATGCCCCTAAAAATGCTCCTGCAGAAGCTTTTTCCCTTTCCTTCCCTACTCTTGTTACCTTTGGCTTCTTGTCAGACCCAGAGCCAGAACCCCTCTCACTTACCCGCTCATGCTGTCCTCTGGCCACCTGCTGTCCCGCGGTGATACAACCTACTTTCACACAGCCTGGCCTGCCGGCAACGCTGTTAGTGCTGCTGCTCCTCCTCTCTCCTTCCTCAGAGGCTTTCTCAACTGCCGCCACCACTCTCCCGCGGAAAGACACTCTGTAGGCGGCCCTCCTGCTGCTGCGGCGCACCTCAATTGCTTCCGCCCACACTCCCACCAAGCAGCACAGCGCGGCCGTAGGCTCCGCTTTCTCCACCCTGCTGTCTCCGCTTTGTGCCAGGATCAGATGTCCTACCCCCTCAGGAGGCTTCACAAAGGCTCGCAGATGTCCCGATGTTACTCCGGGCAGCCCCCGCAGTGATAGCAAGATAACCATGACCGGCTGACCGGGTGCATTAATTCCCTTTCGACTCTTGTTTTCCTCGCTTTCTCCTCGTCAATGCCTCCTTATGCCTCTGATATTACCCGGTCCACATCATATTAACTCCTTATCCCGATGGTGATGAGTATCGGCGTAGATGGCCATATTTTGACTGTTTGGTCTAACTCAGGGCACAGAGCTGCCGACCGAGCTCCTAAGTTGGCCTCCATCTTCTCCTTCTTGATTTTCAAAACATCTGTGGAAGATGTTTTAAAAAAAAAAAAACAACATGTATATGTTGACTGTCTGACTCCACACTTTTTCCACTGTCACCCCTGGCCTTGACCCTCAACTCCCCAAATATAGGTTTTTAGGTTAAGTTTTTCCCCATTTCTAACGCTGGGTGTTACTATTGAGCTTGGTGAGTGAGGTACCTTTTAGCTGTTTTAGGTTGGCCTACTGATGTCCCTTCACAGGTTGCTTGGCTGGTAATATGTATACAGTGGTGACAGTTTGTAGGTCAAAGCCTACCGGACTGCGTACCTGTCTGGTTACAAAAAGACATATTGTGGGCATTCTGAAATCGTTTCTGGGAATACATTCCACCCATTGCTTACCATTAGCTTTGCAATTTGTAAGCCACATGTTCCCATTGGGCACAGGCTCAAGACTAATTTGCATATGGCTGGGTTCAAACTGGAATGGCATGGTGAGCAAAAACACAATGGATTTCGGCCCAGATCTCTGTACTGGGGTGAATATATGACATTGTTCGGCATTCTGCCCATCAATTGTTTTTGCATTTGCCACCCTGAGTGAGACGGGTATGCCTAGACCTGGGTCCCGTGCTCTCCATGCCACTGTAGTCAAGCTATCATGGCTGATGAGAGGTGGAACCTCGAAACCGGTCCTAGGATGCTTGTTTCCAGTCCAGGGAGGACCTGACCTGGCAGTTTGGGCGGGACATTTCCCATTGGCCATAGGGTCAAGACTGATTTGCCATTGGCCATAGGGTCAAGACTGATTTGCATATGGCTGGGTTCAAACTGGAATTTCATAATGAGCAAAACAACGATGGATTTAGGCCCAGATTTCTGTACTGGGGTGAATGTATGACATTGTTCTGCATTCTGTCCATCAATTGTTGTTTTTGCATTAATCACCCCGAGTTGGACAGGTATGCCCACACGTGGGTCCCATGCTCTCCATGCCACTAGAGTAAAGCTATCATAGCTGATGAGGGGTGAAACCCCGAAACCGGTCCTAGGATGCTTGTTTGCAGTCCAGAGAGGACCTGGCCAGGCAGTTTGGGCTAGACTGTTTCCATTGGGCACAGGGTCAAGACTGATTTGCATATGGCTGGGATTAAACTGGAATAGCATGGTGAGAAAATAAACAATGGATTTAGGACCAGATCTCTGTACTGGGGTGAATGTATGGCATTGTTCTGCATTCTGTCCACCAATTGTTGTTTTTGCATTTGTCCTCCTCTTTGTAAACAAGCCTTTACATTTGTTTCTTTCCTTGTCACATTTACTGTACATTCAAAGACAGTGGTCAGATGTCAGGCTCTGTCTTCTGAGGGAGCTTGGTGTTTATTTTTCTATCTCTGATTTCACAGTGAGAGAATTTATATGACAATCTTGTCTGATACTAGGAAAGGAAATGTTTTTTTTCTAGAAAACAACAAAATGTCAATGTCTGTAAATGAACTGTGTAAATATTTAAGGATATATCAGAATTGCAAAAGCCCAAATGAAGCACATTTTTTGTAATTTAGAAGTGTGGTGGAGCAAATATTTGAATACAATCAATACAAGTCAGTAAACTAGGTGATGTGCAAATGTAATTGTCATTTCAATTGAAAATGTGTTGTCTGTAATGGCAGTGCCCTACCACACCATGCATACTCCACACTAGACCACTTCACTCTACACCACTCCACTCTACTCCACTCTATGTCCCTCCATTCTAACCCACTCCACTCTACGAGATTCTGCGGCACTCTACTCCATGACACAACAACCCACTCCACCACACTCTGCTGTCGTGATGCCTGCTTTTAAATTTGGTGAGCGGACCATAATGTTTGCAAGGAGGTAACTCCTTTTCTGTTGCGAGGGAGTTCTCTCTCTGCCAACATAGAAACCTGGCCCAATGGAAGTTTGGAAATCATCCATGGAATCTGTACTGATTTCACCAAATTACCAAAAAGGGAATAATGTCCACACCTTTGTTATTTATGAATGGATTCCTAGCAGGATAATGTAATAGTTCTAAAAATAGGTTTTAACAATATTGAGAACAAATGTGGTGCTAATGGTGGTTCTTTTCCTTCCCACTTCATTCTTTGGTCATATGATTAAGATGGATAGCAAGAAATTATTAATTATGGCTACGACGAAGCATCCAGTGCCAAATTTAATGTAGGGTATTTCAGGTAACATTACCCTTTTGTTGCCTTGACACTTCACTAATTACGTCTATGAAAGCAATTTGTTCTCTCTTACAGGCCTTTTCATCACTCCTTTCCATACCCTCAGTGAGTCGCTTACCCCACATTAAACTCTTTTTGCTGATGGCTCACCTGTGCATTCATATATTTTTTACAGAAAGTATTGACACCTCTCAGAACTATGTTTTTATCTCAGAAGGCTTTTAACCATATATAACCCCTGTAAGCAGATTCATTCCTTAGCTTCAGATCAGTGAGTGAATCACTATCACCAACAGATTTCCACTTTCAAAAGAAAAACAGATATCTCATTCTACAGTTTCTTTATCAAATTACAGGCCGACCGCTCTTGTTTCAGTTGTATGCTTTTGTCCTGGTTATGTTGATGGAGCAAGTATTTGCACGTTACGCGACTTGCTTGTATTCAAGAACCTCAAATAAACTTAATTTGTAATCAATCCGTTTTGTCTTATTAATATTGTAAATATTACACTACACGGGGTGTCCCAGTGAAGCTTGCTTATGTGTTTACTAACACTAATATGCTTGCCTCTAAAATGGCCGCTGCTTTGCGGGAATTTAGTCTGCGCATGCGTCGGTCATACCCATGTGATGTGACGCACTCGCAGTTCTGGAGGGAATTTGATGCTCATGCGCAATGCTCTTAAAATGGCCGCTTTGTTTTCTCATATGCTCTGAGCTTGCATTGCCGCTTTTGCATACCGTTTTGTTCAGCACTTACCCTAATGCAATCTATACTAATATAATAAAGAGAGAGCCCAAATCTTTGAGGCGGGTAATCTCAGGAACCACAGCACCAATCACAAAACCCAATACAGCGTTGGAAAGGGCCGTTGCAGCAGAAGGACATAGGCTATGCAGATGCCCACCATATACATTTAAAAGGCAAAAGAACCGTGCCAGCAAAGTAGTCCCTTGTGGGCGTGTCTGCATTGTGCTGTGGGCGTGTGCTGGGGCGTGACAAACGCTGGGGGCGTGTGGTATGTTCCGCCCTTCACGCCATGTCTCATATTGTGTGCTAATCCCACCCTGCTCCCTTTAAGTACCCCTGCACCCCATAATCATAACCCACCCTTACTCCTTAAAATACCCCAACACCCTTAAACACTAACCCATCTTAACCCTATAAATATACCCTGTACCCCAAAACTCAAATCTATCCCTAAACCCTAAAAATACCCCTGTAACCAAAAACCCAAACCTAGCCCTGAACCCTATAAATACCCCTGTACCTCAAAACAAAAACCTACACCTGAACCCTAAAAATACCCCTGTACCCCAAAACCAAAACCTAGCCCTGAACCCTAAAAATACCACTGTACCCCAAAACCCAAACCTAGCCCTGAACCCTTAAAATACCCCTGTACCCCAAAACTCAAACCTACCTCTGAACCATAAAAATACCCCTGTACCCCAAAACCCAAGCCTAACCCTGAACCCTAAAAATAACCCTGTACCCCAAAACCCAAACCTACCCCTGAACCATAAAATACCCCTTTATCCCAAAACCCAAACCTAGCCCTGAACCCTTAAAATACCCCTGTACCCCAAAACCCAAACCTAGCCCTGACCGTAAAAAAATCCTGTACCCCAAAACCCAAACCTTGCTCTGAACCCTTAAAATACCCCTTTACCCCAAAGCCCAAACCTACCCCTGAACCCTAAAAATACCCCTATAACCCAAAACCCAAACCTAGCCTTGAACCCTAAAAATACCCCTGTACCCCAAAACCCATACCTATCCCTAAACCCTAAAACTACCCCTGTACCCCATAACCCAAAACTATATCTGAACCCTTAAAATACCCAAACACCTCAAAACATATACCTCAGTACCCCAAAACATATACCGCTATACCCATACTTACCTTATCCAAACATTTAAAAAAAACATGCTTTCACCATTCATGCATTTACAACGAACTTTGTTGTAAATATATGCGTGGTAAAAGCATATAAAATGTAATTTCATGCTTTATAATGGCATTGCGGAATCATTGTACTTTCGTAATGAAAGTATGCAGAGTGATGGTATGCGGAAAGAAAGTTGCGGAATAATGGGTGTTTACCCTTCCCCGGTAAGTACATTGGTGGCACGGCGGCCCACATCTCCTGCAACATACTCATATTTTTTCGCCACCCATTTGAAAAATGCACAGGTCTCTCTCATTGATGGCCAGCACCGACATACACTTTTAGACACACCTCCCGCCACAAGTCCTAGAATTGCAAACTTTAGAGCTGGGGAGCTACGTTCGAATGTCGGCATCAGCTCTACATCCTGTGATTCCAGGCAAATCGCTTTGTCTCCCCGTGCCTACCACAAATGAATGTGTTCTTCTGTAATGTAAATTGTGCACATGCCATGTTGTTGAGTTCGCGCTATATAATATTGCAAGGAAAAATAAAGTAGGGAAACTCGAGTTCAAATACTACTGAACGCGCACTCTTAAGTGCATCAGCAGTGCACTGTGAATCAGAGCATTTCACAGGCCTGTCACAGATAAGAAATGCTATCAAAACGAAATCCTACAAAACAATAAACTACTGGCCGGCAGCAATTCATACCCGGACAACGTCGGGACGGGCTGCTAGTAGTTATTATAAAGTAAGGGGTGTAGTATAGCCATTTCATGGTATACAGTGTAATCTATTATTCTGTGTTTCTAAATTGTTTTCTCTTGCTTTTCATGTATCGTATTCTTTGGGCCTGGGAGGCGCTTGCTACTCCATCTTGAAGAGCCCGTATGGTACTTGTCATAAGATGAGGGAAATGAACCTTGCCGCAGTGGAACCCAGCGAGCTGGCAGCCAAAGCCAAGATGCTCCTGGGAATCGACCTGTTACCCAGCAAGACAAAGCTGACTTGTACCTAATTTTGATACAATTGTTAACTTCTGTACACTCTATTGTTTACTGTAAATCATATGTCATGGGAAGCTAGAATTTAAGGGGTGGGTACGAAAATTGAATATTAAGCCTGAGAAAGTCTAAAATGTAGGTGGTGTGATGACTTAACCTCCTCCTTTGACCAATCAGAACTTGGGGATCCTTTCACTTGCAACATTGGGGGGTGGTACACTGACCCGAAAACAGTATAACTAGCCTAGGTTTAGCTAGAGAAATTGTCCGACTTGTCCGAATAGCTGACCTGTCATTGACCCAACGCACTCTATAGGTGACTGATACAGAGAGCTGCGGAGCACTCTGTCCGTATTTTCCACAGACCCAGTCGGGATTTTGGGGAACCTTAAGTGCTGGCGAAGCACTTTGCTGGGAGATTCGAGAACCCAATCGGGGTTATTGGCAGATTCTTTGCAGAGAGGGAGTAGCGCAGGCGTTGCATCCGAAGCTGCAGGTGTTGGTCGTACCCTTTTGTGAGCCCGGTCCTGATCCAAATCCTGGGGTTATCCTGTCTTGACTGTCCATGAGCCGTACCTGCCCGCCTACTGGCAGCCTAAGTCCTTGAGGGTCCTTTCCCGCCTTTTGCAACTGACCCGTGGCAAGGGTTGGTGTTCATTCTGTCCTAGGTAAATATAAACTCTACGTGGGTGTTTGTCTATCTAAACTTTCTCTCTCGTCTCGAATAAAGCATAATTGCCTATGTCCCTTTTCCCTGTCTCTCTATAAAAAAGATTTTCATGCATTATTGTCTATTAGTATGTTCCACTTTTCTCCCTACCTTTAGTCAAATATTGAATCGTTTGCGTATATAGTATGTTTCATTTCTTTCCCTCCCTATAGAAATAAGCACATCTGGATAAGTCAAACTGCATACGTTTCGTTTCCTAGAACCGTTAGGGAATTTCGAAAGTCTACTATTAGTATGTTCCATTTCTTTATCCGCCTTTAGTGAAATTGTGAAGTCTGTTAATCTAAATTAGCGTGTTCCTTATTTCTCCTCCCTTTTATTTTCCGATTTCTAAATGATTCTTAGCCTTATCCATAGCTATACAATATTTCTAATTCTAGTTATAGACAGTCTGATCTGTGTTAATCTATGGCTCATGGCATATGATGATGATGATCATTAGATAAAGGTTTTGAAAACTTCTTGAGTCTGTGGTCATTATAAAGGGTATAAACTTTATTCAATGTGTATAGGGTATTTGTGTTGTCTATTTGTCCCACAGCTAGCTCTCTGATTGGTAAGTCAGGTACACAGAAATAGAAAAGAAGTGAAACTGAATTACTGATAAAAGTGTGTAGGTTACCTGATTAAAGTATAAATGAAATTAGTATTGTTATGGGCCCAAGTGTGCACTATTTGGAAATAAAAGTTAGTCGGGTGACCTGCGCGCTCTATCATTAATTATCTGGTAGCAGAGGATGGTTAGAGACTAGTTAAGACAGGTAGATGGGTGATTTTGTTGATAACTGTATGGAATTGCTGCTAAAATGTTATTGCTGCTAAAAGTATCGATCGATCGAATGTAAAAATATTGCTTTGAAATGTTATGAAATGTTTTTGAAATCATTTTGATGAAATGCTGCTATATTAATACATGTACTAAAACAACTCGTTAGTGATTGTTATATGTTTGTCTGGACTCCCCGGGGGCAGAATAGCGGGTGGTGAGGAGAATCCACTTTGCAGAGAGGTCACTTACGTTGAGGAAAATTAGTGCATGGTTAGGCCGAACTGGAAGCGCTAATTAGGGTTTTTTCTGTATGAATAGTTGAATAAATGATAGCAACGAGTTCGCTAATGAAACTTCAATTGTGATGTAACCTAGTAAGGGTAGTAGGTTCGTCGGAGCTTGAGTGATAGCAAAAGAGTTCACTAGTGAAACTTTAGACTTAGTATATATCCCGAAAAGAGTGGATGAGTCAAAGAAGTAGCAGGTTCTCTAATGCTTGTGTGAAGGGTAGGCAGAAGGGTCTATCTGCAGTATATGAAAAGTAGACAGAAGAGGTTTACTTGCAGTGAAACAAATCTTTCCTTTCTAGACACTCAAGTATAGTGGCAAATGTTTTACGTTGTAAATTAAATAAAGCACTTGCACTTTAAGAGAAGAAATTGAGTTTCCGTTACCTTGTGAAGGAGGGAGTCAGTCGCGAAGCTGCGCTGACGTCACTCTGTGCCGCGCTGGTATTGGTCGAACCAGCGGGTGTGTAACGGAGCTGGTATTGTAAAGGAGGGGTGAGTGCCGGAGTGTGAGACCGCGTCTCACGGAAAGGCCGCGCTCCCATTCGTCGAAACTATTTGCAACCACAGTGTTGATTGGTTGTTGAAAATTAAAAGACGCGCTAGTATTGGAAGAATATAGTAAACAGGAGTGCGAAGTATATGTGGTATCCCGAATTTTTACCTGATCCGAAATATTCAGGGTTTGCGAAAGAACAGATGTTAAAAGGCAGACCTTACAATATGTACGGAAAGATGACTTTTGTAGACAAAGTTAAAAATTACTTGAAACTAACCCATTGTGGCTTGAAACTCCGTCAATGACTACGGCTATCAAATTAAATTACTTGTGAATTATTCTGGTGCCTGATTCTTCGGAATATAAATTCATACAAAAATCACCCAAGTCATCATTGATACTTTTTCTTTGTATCTTCTACACACACAACTACGCCACATCCCGTTTTCACTCACTCACTGTGGGATCACCCGATAACTGAGCACTGTTATCAAGCTGTAAAAATATATGCAGGTAAGTCTGCAAGTGGACCTTTTTAAAAAAATCTTTTATTGAGTGTGAATTACTATAATGTTTGAACTTGAATAATTGTTCATTGATGAAAAAATTAAATTGCGCATACGACAAGGAACCTCTGTTCTTTATGTGCTTATGTGCTGATGGTGGTTTTAGGGTTGCCCCTCTTTCCTGAAACTACTTTTCATCTTGGATGCCTGCTAGTTATGAGGAACACCATGGTATTGGGGTTACTGTGTACAGTAATGTGGAAGGTTATGGTTCAGAGAATGAAGTCCTTACACATGCACAAGTGCCAAGTGGTAACTCCTTGACTCTAGTGCACTGTAATACAATCTCCTGTAAATCCTGATCAGCCCAATTGTCAATCAATTAGCTGTTGCCCTGTAACTCTTGCCAGTGTCACACTGGTAAAGGGACTTAAAAATAGGAGCTCCAAGGCACCTATACCCCTTTTCTTTCACAAGCCTACTACACCAGGGTGTCCAAGCAAGTCCTTTCATTGATGAACTCTGGGCCAAGGCTGCTGGAGCTTTCTTCTGAAGGGACTTTCCTTAGCCAGTGCCTACTCCAATCAGGTAGTCTAAAAATGACATTCAGTTTTTGTTGCATTTTCGTTTGTATTTGGTGTCAAGTACTCACGAGAAATAAACCACACAATTCATAACATATTCAGTTATTCTAACAACAACAATGCTAACCTGGAAGGTGTACCTACTTTGAGAGAAAAATTAAAAAGAAGAACACTAGCTTGACTGCCCCAGGTCGATGAAACTGTGTTCTGGTGAATTTCCCAAAATGAGGAAAAACCTTTTCTTCAAACAATTTGAAATAACTCAGCAGTAAGCAAGTAACATTTATATAAAGCACTCTTATACTGAGGCATCTAAGTGCTAAGCTTTCCTGAAGTGAAAATACCTATATGCTAGGAATGAATAGAGAATAGCCAAGTGTTTAACAATTTTCTGAAGGAGGGTCTGTTGGATTGGGATCTCAGGATTAGAGGCAAAGAATTCCCCAGCCTACAAGCCACTAAAAGAAAAACATCTCCTTCCCCATCTCGCGTTCTTTATTTTGGGAACTGCCACTAATTTTTCAGTGCCAGATCTTCAATTACGTTCCCGAAAAAGGACCACTGAAAATATGTGGAATCTCCACTATACAAGGCCATGTTAACAATGCAGAGGGCCTTAAATTGTACTTGTTCAGTCACCAGCAACCAAGGAAGGTCACGAATGCCCTTGGAAATGGGATCAAATTTTGGGATCCTCAAAAGCAAATGGACAGCCGTATCCTGAAGTCACTGAAGCTTCTGCTGTAATCTTTTCTGCATGCCTATATATAATGCATCGCAGTAGTCTTTCCTAGGTAGGACGAATGGAACAATGAACAACTTCTGCATATCCACAGGAATGAAAGTCAACACCTTTCTCAATCCCTGAGGAGATGACAACACAAGGCTGTAACCTTATTTATTTAGTCTGAAAAACAAAGCTGTTCACTCTGAGATTTTTCACTTTCGGAACTGGACAGGTAGGTGTGCTTAACCTGGAAGGTCACAAAGATATGTTCCAGAAAGAGTTGTTAGAACAAAAGAGGATAACTAGCACGTTGTTCACATCTAAGGAGATGGACACCACAATTTGTGTCATCTGCAGAATTCTGCTCCAGCAAAGTCATAAGATCTAATACGTTTTCCCAAAGGAGTAACGTAGATGTTGAAAACTGTAGGCGATAGTGAGGAGCCCTGAGGCACTCCACATAGTAAAGTAAAGGGATCTGAAACAAAATCCCCAAAAAGCAAAGCTATGTTCTCTACCTGAGAGGAATTAACTAAGGACGGACAGGCTGCACCTCTAATACTGATCTCCTCTAGCTGGCTGGTTAACAATTAATGTTTCACTGTACCAAACATGGCAGAGAGATTGAGAAGGATCAGCGCAGCCTTGCATCCTGAGTCCACCTGCCTATGAATCTCCTCAGTGGCAACAAATAATGCAGACTCATTGCAATATGATGGCCTAAACTAACCCTGAGCAAAGCACTACTCTATGCTCGCGTAGTTTGCGAAGTTTGTGCAGCGGTCATTTTTTGCTTGCACGCGATCTTCAATGTCTAATTGGCGACCGCGAGCAAGCAAAATGACATCCAGGCGAGACTTTTTCCTCGTTCGCGATCAGCAACATCAAGTTGCCGATCGCGAGGGTGGAAAATAAACCCCCTGGAGAGATTCTCAACGCGGGGAGATACGGTTTCTCATTGTGAGTGGCCGCTCGCGATGAGAAACTACCAGTCCGCGTTGAGAAAGCTGCAGTTCGAGTAAAAATCTCCTCGACCGGCAGAAAACTACAGCTTGAACTGTGCAAGATGCCGTTTTCAATGATTGCACAGTGCCGGATTCTTGTCTGCACTGTGCAATCATTGAAAACGGCATCTTGCACAGTGCGAACAAGGTACAACGCAGTTCACGTAGTGCTACTCGTAGCTCACGTAGTGCGAAGTGCACTTCGCGTAGCTACGCGTAGTGCTACTTCGCGAACTACGCCCAGGGATAGCCTAAACCCATGTTGTGAAGGATCCATATTGTTATGAGTATCGAGAAAGGCCATGAGGTCTGCAATAAGTGCCTTCTCCAGTATTTTAGCTGGTAAGGATAGTTTTGATACAGGTCTGTCATTTTTAGTAGCACCGGGATCCAAGGTAGACTTTTTCAGTAGCGGACAAAGTGACCCTGTTTCCATTCTACTGGAAAATAACCTAATCTCAGGACTCTATTTTGCAATATGGTATGGTGTCTAGCCACCGTTCTGGAAATCATATGCAAAACAAAAGGTGGACAGGGGTACAACGGAGACCCTGATTTAATGTTCTCCAAGAGACCCATTGCTCTATCTTCAGTTAAGGGGGTAAAGCAATCCAAAGTTGTCTGACTTAATCCAGCACCATCTCTGGATTCTGGTGATAAGGAAAAGGAGACAGATGTATCTGGGGTCTATGATGCCATGAAAAGGGGACAAGAAAAGTACACAGGAAAGCAAGCAGATAGTAAGGATTAACAGGAGCTGGAAGGATATATATAGGTATGCAATAGGGAAGAGTCAAAGTTCTGGGCATAGGTAGCGGTAGTGGTACTAGGATTCAGAGAATTGTATTTGTTCTGGATTTCTGGGGTACAGAAATAATGAGAGAACCTATAGTATAGGCAGGAAAAGGGGTGCAGGGTATAGGTAGGGGTATGAGTAATAGGACAAATTCAAGGGTTTAGAAAGTTTGATTTCGTTTTGGGTAGATTAAATAAGTTGTAGGTGGGAGTTGAGGTCCTACACTGTGAGTTTGGGAAAAGGTGATACATTATAAGTAAAAGAAGAGGTACAAAAGTGTCGAGAATGAGTGGTTCGAGGAAGTGGTAAAGAGACATAGGTGTTGTTAAAAGAATTGAGGGTATAGTCAGGGTTTGAGCTACATTGGTATAGGTAGGGGCAGACATACTAGGATTTATATAGGTATATTGGTGCTAGGATATAGAAACAGGTAGATGCATGATGAGACAAGTATACGTAGCATCAGTGGTAGGTGTAGGAAGTGATAGAAGGGCATATATGGGATAAGGGTATTACAGACGAGGCAGGGATTGATTTTCTATGGTATGGGGGGGGCTAGAGACACTAAGATTCACAACAGGAGACAGCGTTTACAACACAGTCATCACATTGCAGTTCCTTTACAACGTGGTCATTACAACGACCGCGTTGGGAGAACGCTAGTCATTAGATTGACTTGCTGTAGGTGGCGCTAACATAAGACATAGTATAATTTACTATTCTAACACCTTCACTACTGTTACACAGGTTGGAGTTGGAATAGTAAATTATACTGTTCCTAAGTCCGGCACGCCCCCTACAGCAAATCGATCTAATGACTTACGTTGTAAAGGTATATCGTTCTAACAACGCAGTCATTGTAACAACTGCGTTGTATAGGAACGCAATGTGAAAGCATGCGTAGTAACATGCTATATTCAGCACAACAGTCTCATTAGAGACAAGGTATTATGGTAGGGTTACATATACTAGGGTATATGTGTAGGTTTTAGGGTATAGGTGAGAGTAGAATGTGTAGGATATTGGTATGGTTAAGTTACAAAAGTATAGGTAGAGGCTGAGATGCAAAGGGAGTGGAAGTGGTTTCAATGAAAGGGCACAGGTATGGATATTAGGTTATGGACATGATTTGAGGTACTATGGTCTAGCTATGAGCAGAGGTACGATGGTATAGTCATGCCTAATTAAAGTAGGATATAGGTAGGGTTATAGTTACTATAGACTATGTAGATGTGCCAGAGTTTTTAAATATATGGGCTGGGGTAGTGGATTTGGACATAGGCAGAGGTTGGGGTAGGCAGGGATATAAGTTTTATTTTATTTATTTTTATTTGAGAAGTTTTATACAGCGCTGGCTATACCCGGAGGTATCAGAGCGCTTTACATGAGGAAGAGCATTGTTTCAGAACATACGCCCAGATTCATCAACGTAAAATCGGCTTGCAAAGGGCCAGATTCTGAGAATCTGGCCCTTTGCGAGCGCAATTTTTGCATTTGGGATTCATCATCCTAAATGCAAAAATCGCTATTATAGAATTCGCAATTTTGCGAGGAATTGCATTTAAGGATTCTCTATTTGAGATTCCATAAATGCAATTCAGGAAACATTTAAAAATTGCGAATTCGCAATTTTGGGCCGCTATTTACCGCAAAGTCAAACCTCGTGGTAAATAGCGGAAACTTAGAAAAATGCACTTAAGTGCATTTTTCTAAGTTCTATGTTACACACACACCCATGTCCTTGGGACATGTGTGTGCGTAACACCAGCGTCCAATTTCATTTCAGGGGTGCAACAGGGTGTCCTTTGGACACCCCTGCACCCTTGAAATCGCAAACTCAAAATGCGAATCGCTAATAGCGATTCTCACGTTGATATGTCTTCCCATTCATTCCTATGGGCCTTTAGGGCCATAGGAATGAATGGTGAGTTGTTCCTTATTTGCAATTAGCAATTAGCCAATCGCAAATAAGGAAGCTGTAGGAATCGCAAAATAAATTGCGATTTGTACATGAATCCCATTTTCGGAGTCTGTAATAGCGATTCCTTAATAATCGCTATTACAGATTTGCAAAACGGGTCTTTGATGAATCTAGGGGATTGTTACGAAGTAACACCCGTTGCAAGGAACGTAGTTACATGAGTTCACAAAGCATAGTATAAACATTAGAAAGAAGTGCTAGGTATAATTGGTGGTACAGATACTATGATAGACGCTGGAGAAAATAGCAGTGTTACAGAAAGAAAGAAATATAAAGATATAAAGGAGAAGGGTAAACTTGCAGATGTGCAAAAAGAGTGAGGAAAACATGAAAATGAGTGGAGACAGGCAAAGGAAAGGAAAGGGGGCTTTTCATAGAGAAATAATCAATCGACGATCTTGGTAAAAACAGAAACTCCATGGAATTTGTTTAATATGACTGTGATTCACCGGGATGTATTAGACATGCTGAAATTCTATTCCTTAAAAAACATGAGGAAACAGGTATGGCAGAGACAGTTTCTCCAGAACCGGTTCCTTTTCTTCAGTATCAGATATAACTCTAACTCCCAATTAGATGCAACATTTATACACTCCACATTCCTTTGAGGTTTGAAATGAAAATTACGAAATTAATTAGTTTTTATGTTTCATTTGATACTCGTTTATATTTCAAGTGAAACAGGAGAGCATTTTTCAATCTAAAGTGGAAGTCTGCCAGACATGTGGGATGAACAATGTTCCTTCGTCATTTGAGGTTCCCTGGTCTATTTTTTTGGGGTGTAATTATGGTTTAAAATATCCCACATGAATCTACTCACCACCATCTTGCCAACGGTGTCACGCCCTCCATGAAAAACTCTGAGAGAGGTTGTACAAGTCTTGCCAGTGCCAGGCAGATTGTGCATTATAAACAGTTTCGCCTTGCATGGAAACAGATAGCGGCGCTACCAGGGTGCAAAAGATTAGAATGTCTCTACAAGGAAGCTCAACATGCAGTTTGGGGTGAATTTTGATCAGACTGTGCACAACACACCGGTTTTGTCAGGCGGATCAGGAGGCTGGGTTGCATACCCTGATCTGCCCATACAGACTTTCAATGCCATCCTGTCCAGAGATGCTTTTTTTCACCAACTAAACATGGATAGGACCCGCCTGATGGAACACCTGGGCTAGGTGTGTAAGCCTGAAAGACAGGTAGTATGTGTACATGTGTTTTAAACTAAGATCTACAGATTTGGATTCAACAAAAAAGTTTCACAATCTACGGCCTTGATCTCATCCCATTTCAGAAGGACCTTTTGATGGTGGGTCTAACTCTTCTAGCAGGGCTCATGAGATCGCCATTGCCAGCAGAACAAAGACATAATTAAACATAGGTGCTATATTCCTTTTTATCACCTGCACCCTTCCCTCCCAGAGTGAAAAATCATAGGGATGACCACCTGTGAAAGTCACTGGCCATTTTATGCAGGAGTGGTTTGAGGCTGTTATAGACCATAGCTCTCAAAATCAGATTGACTGAATTGCTCCCCTTGTAAATAGTGAGTGGCAGTGCCTCACTCTCACCCCTTTTAACTTTATTCCCTAAAAAAGGGAACAAACTAGCTGTGATGGACATACGTGCCGTTAACAAGAAAGTAGGCTTGAATAGTGTAAGGAGGATCTTATCAACATAAAGAAATAGCTTCTGTTGTTCAGTCACTGTCACTATGTTGTTCACTCTTATTTCTAGTAGTGGTGGGTGACAAATTCTGTACCGTCAGCGGCATTGTCAGAATTTTGGTGACTCCACGTTACTCTTGTAAATCAGAATTCCAAACAAATTCCCCCAATCGTGGCGTGGCTGATTTGTTTCCTCACGTTTGGCTCCTGGATGGTAAATTGGCTTGCAAGGTTTGGCATCTCATAGCGCGATTACCAGTTCCTAGGAGGACAATTGTTGAGATTTTTCTAATGGGGCAGGCACGACTGTTGCCGGTCAGAAGAATAACGCTCGAGTAGAAAATCTACTTGAGAGGCAGCAAAATCAACTTGAGTAGCTGTGTCGTGTGGCCTGCAGCTTGGTGCAGTCTGCGTTGATTTTTCAGAATGAAACGCGCTCCTGGCTCTAAATCACAGCACAAGCAGTGCAATGTCCCAGTTTTAACCAGTTGGCAGAACTCAGCGGAATCTTGCAGAGTTTTGATGTAACTCCACGAATTCTGCGGAGTCAAATTCTGTGAGTCCCACCCACCCCTACTTTCCAAGTGAATGGCCCGAATGTATGACGATACAACGCGTGGTGTTACCTCGCGGTAGGTAACAATGCGGTTGTTACAATGACTGCGTTGTTACTACGCGTGGCATTACATCACAAGTCGTTTCCACGACTTGCACTAGGTGGCGAAGTCGTTTCCACGACTTGCACTAGGTGGCGTGCTGAATTTAGGAATAGTATAAATTACTATTCCTACTTCAGTTAGCGCAACAGCAGGGAAGGTGTTGGATATAATAATCCAACACATTCCCATGGTGTTGCATTCCACCTAGAGCAAGTCGTTGAAACGACTTGCGATGTAATGCCACGCGTGGTAACAACGTGGTCATTGTAATGACCGCGTTGTTATCAAACCACATGGTATTACCAGCATTGTAAACACTGTCTCCCAATGGCACTGCCAAAGGCTCCTGTGCCTGCAGAAATAGCACTGGGGGCGAGTACTTCTTTGGATGTAGATGAGTTTGACAAAAATACTCACTATTGATCCTAGCCATCAAATCTTCAAATCGCCATCTCATATTCTTATGAATGCCAGACTCACCTATCCAATGTTCTAAATCATTACTCTCATTCAATGCAGCCAAACACGTTCTGGCAACTAAGGAGAGGGCGACTTTTTGCTCCTCATCACTCTGTACCTGCCATATTATGTATAAGACTTATTGTCACCCACAGCAGACCTGCCCTGGAACAAAGCCCATCCGTGAGGAGAATGTATTTGATATAAAATAGCACTCTTCATTCTGTAAGCCAAAACCCCCGCGAGGACATTGATTGTCTGTGTTAGAAGAGAAATTGAGCAAAAATTGAGCTGCATAAGGGTCCTTCCCAGGGTTAGGGAGGAGCGCCATGTTTATCCTAATACATTTGAGGCATAAATAGCCAAATATCTCTGCATCGTATGCAGCATAATTTAACAGTGACATACAGTTCTTGCTGAGCTTCTAAAAGTCTATTGGGAGCCTGTCTTCCTCAGTTGACGTCCTGGTGCTCATTTTGTCAATGCCCGCTTGGTCCTCCTTCATAACATACAGAGAATCTGGGCTGTCTGACTTGGGCCAGGAACTGTTCTTTCATCACTTGTGTGTCTCAATACCCAGAGCCATGCAAGTTAAATTCTCTGCAATATCACAAGGGTGTGTGATCAGTGTGCAGTTGTTCTTCCTGAGTGCAGAAATAGCCAATGAGGACCTAGTGGATCATCAGGAATAGCAGATGACTGGCCTACCCATCATATTAGTAATGTCTCCATTTTATGCATGTCAGTGCATGTTCAGGCTCAACCACAACAAATCTGTTCACGCCATATTAGACAGAGAAAATTCCCTCAACACTGTTGGGTTTGGGGCAAAATTATGGCTTCATGTTAAGGGCTTCACTTTGGACTCCAGTGACACCTGCTTGTCTTTTCACGGTTTCTGGTGCAATGCAGATCCCATACAAGATGTCATTCTTAGAGAGGCCTTCTCCACAGTCTGCAGCAATTCCTGGGCCTATGTGACCAGCCCCTCTTTTGAAGACATCAAATCTGGCAAGAGGTTTAGCCATTTACACTTGTCCTCTGCTTATATCTGCAGGGGTTCCTCCTCCAGAGTTCCACTAGAGGCACTGCTAGTCCCAGAGACAGGCATAGAAGCATTGGGGCATGTTTAGAGATGCTCTCTTCTAAATGTTTACTACATTTGCTATGGATCTATGAGACAGCATGAAGTAGTCCATATGTATGCAAGTCCCTTGAACATAAAACCGAAGTGAATAACCGTTGGTAGGCTGCAATAATCTCCACACAATCTCCAAAACAGCACCTCCCATGATATAGTTGATAATGCCCCTAACCCTACCATTGATGACGTCTGGTGTGCCTGACCTGTACAATACGGGGTCCACCTTGATATTCCAATCCTCACCTTTCACAGATTTAGTCTGGACAAATTCTGAAGGATCCCTAGAGAGCCAGCTCAACATTTCTGGCTTGCTAGAGATGTCCCTTGTATTTTTATCTTGATAAACACACACCTTACATCCAGGTTCTTTCACGTTTTGAGAATTCAGAACAGAAGTGTTTTATGGAAGAGAATGGTACCCCAACTTTCCTGAATGCCCAAGCACGAGCACCTACCTTATGTTGTGGGGCGAAGCCCAGGTTGCCTGAGTGCATGACTGTGCAATTGCTCAGTGTGTCAGGTTCAGTGGGGGATATGTGCTTCCCTGGAATAAAAGCTATATTCAGATGCTTTGATGCCATGTATGTCAGTGTCTTGTTGTGTTTGATGTAGCGCATGAGCCTGTTCATATTGAATGACTTAATCGCATGACCTTTGAGATTAGTGTACGGCATAATTTTCACCAAATCTCAAGTGAGAAAGGTGCGTTCAAGGGGAAACTAGTTGGCCATGAAAGAGAGATTTGGAGCATATTGAGGTGCTGTTGATGATGTTCAAGTGATGTGTCTGGAAGGAAACTGTCGAGACTGTGCAATCTAAAATGTAACTTGCAAAAACAAGTTCCAATACGGATCCAAAAACCCAGACAATTATTAACAAGTGAGTCAAACCCTCTATCCCTAATCTAGGTATATTGGTGCTAGGATATAGAAACAGGTAGATGCATGATGAGACAAGTATACGTAGCATCAGTGGTAGGTGTAGGAAGTGATAGAAGGGCATATATGGGATAAGGGTATTACAGACGAGGCAGGGATTGATTTTCTATGGTATGGGGGGGGCTAGAGACACTAAGATTCACAACAGGAGACAGCGTTTACAACACAGTCATCACATTGCAGTTCCTTTACAACGTGGTCATTACAACGACCGCGTTGGGAGAACGCTAGTCATTAGATTGACTTGCTGTAGGTGGCGCTAACATAAGACATAGTATAATTTACTATTCTAACACCTTCACTACTGTTACACAGGTTGGAGTTGGAATAGTAAATTATACTGTTCCTAAGTCCGGCACGCCCCCTACAGCAAATCGATCTAATGACTTACGTTGTAAAGGTATCGCGTTCTAACAACGCAGTCATTGTAACAACTGCGTTGTATAGGAACGCAATGTGAAAGCATGCGTAGTAACATGCTATATTCAGCACAACAGTCTCATTAGAGACAAGGTATTATGGTAGGGTTACATATACTAGGGTATATGTGTAGGTTTTAGGGTATAGGTGAGAGTAGAATGTGTAGGATATTGGTATGGTTAAGTTACAAAAGTATAGGTAGAGGCTGAGATGCAAAGGGAGTGGAAGTGGTTTCAATGAAAGGGCACAGGTATGGATATTAGGTTATGGACATGGTTTGAGTTAGTTTGGTCTAGCTATGAGCAGAGGTACGATGGTATAGTCATGCCTAATTAAAGTAGGATATAGGTAGGGTTATAGTTACTATAGACTATGTAGATGTGCCAGAGTTTTTAAATATATGGGCTGGGGTAGTGGATTTGGACATAGGCAGAGGTTGGGGTAGGCAGGGATATAAGTTTTATTTTATTTATTTTTATTTGAGAAGTTTTATACAGCGCTGGCTATACCCGGAGGTATCAGAGCGCTTTACATGAGGAAGAGCATTGTTTCAGAACATACGGCCAGATTCATCAACGTAAAATCGGCTTGCAAAGGGCCAGATTCTGAGAATCTGGCCCTTTGCGAGCGCAATTTTTGCATTTGGGATTCATCATCCTAAATGCAAAAATCGCTATTATAGAATTCGCAATTTTGCGAGGAATTGCATTTAAGGATTCTCTATTTGAGATTCCATAAATGCAATTCAGGAAACATTTAAAAATTGCGAATTCGCAATTTTGGGCCGCTATTTACCGCAAAGTCAAACCTCGTGGTAAATAGCGGAAACTTAGAAAAATGCACTTAAGTGCATTTTTCTAAGTTCTATGTTACACACACACCCATGTCCTTGGGACATGTGTGTGCGTAACACCAGCGTCCAATTTCATTTCAGGGGTGCAACAGGGTGTCCTTTGGACACCCCTGCACCCTTGAAATCGCAAACTCAAAATGCGAATCGCTAATAGCGATTCTCACGTTGATATGTCTTCCCATTCATTCCTATGGGCCTTTAGGGCCATAGGAATGAATGGTGAGTTGTTCCTTATTTGCAATTAGCAATTAGCCAATCGCAAATAAGGAAGCTGTAGGAATCGCAAAATAAATTGCGATTTGTACATGAATCCCATTTTCGGAGTCTGTAATAGCGATTCCTTAATAATCGCTATTACAGATTTGCAAAACGGGTCTTTGATGAATCTAGGGGATTGTTACGAAGTAACACCCGTTGCAAGGAACGTAGTTACATGAGTTCACAAAGCATAGTATAAACATTAGAAAGAAGTGCTAGGTATAATTGGTGGTACAGATACTATGATAGACGCTGGAGAAAATAGCAGTGTTACAGAAAGAAAGAAATATAAAGATATAAAGGAGAAGGGTAAACTTGCAGATGTGCAAAAAGAGTGAGGAAAACATGAAAATGAGTGGAGACAGGCAAAGGAAAGGAAAGGGGGCTTTTCATAGAGAAATAATCAATCGACGATCTTGGTAAAAACAGAAACTCCATGGAATTTGTTTAATATGACTGTGATTCACCGGGATGTATTAGACATGCTGAAATTCTATTCCTTAAAAAACATGAGGAAACAGGTATGGCAGAGACAGTTTCTCCAGAACCGGTTCCTTTTCTTCAGTATCAGATATAACTCTAACTCCCAATTAGATGCAACATTTATACACTCCACATTCCTTTGAGGTTTGAAATGAAAATTACGAAATTAATTAGTTTTTATGTTTCATTTGATACTCGTTTATATTTCAAGTGAAACAGGAGAGCATTTTTCAATCTAAAGTGGAAGTCTGCCAGACATGTGGGATGAACAATGTTCCTTCGTCATTTGAGGTTCCCTGGTCTATTTTTTTGGGGTGTAATTATGGTTTAAAATATCCCACATGAATCTTCTCACCACCATCTTGCCAACGGTGTCACGTCCTCCATGAAAAACTCTGAGAGAGGTTGTACAAGTCTTGCCAGTGCCAGGCAGATTGTGCATTATAAACAGTTTCGCCTTGCATGGAAACAGATAGCGGCGCTACCAGGGTGCAAAAGATTAGAATGTCTCTACAAGGAAGCTCAACATGCAGTTTGGGGTGAATTTTGATCAGACTGTGCACAACACACCGGTTTTGTCAGGCGGATCAGGAGGCTGGGTTGCATACCCTGATCTGCCCATACAGACTTTCAATGCCATCCTGTCCAGAGATGCTTTTTTTCACCAACTAAACATGGATAGGACCCGCCTGATGGAACACCTGGGCTAGGTGTGTAAGCCTGAAAGACAGGTAGTATGTGTACATGTGTTTTAAACTAAGATCTACAGATTTGGATTCAACAAAAAAGTTTCACAATCTACGGCCTTGATCTCATCCCATTTCAGAAGGACCTTTTGATGGTGGGTCTAACTCTTCTAGCAGGGCTCATGAGATCGCCATTGCCAGCAGAACAAAGACATAATTAAACATAGGTGCTATATTCCTTTTTATCACCTGCACCCTTCCCTCCCAGAGTGAAAAATCATAGGGATGACCACCTGTGAAAGTCACTGGCCATTTTATGCAGGAGTGGTTTGAGGCTGTTATAGACCATAGCTCTCAAAATCAGATTGACTGAATTGCTCCCCTTGTAAATAGTGAGTGGCAGTGCCTCACTCTCACCCCTTTTAACTTTATTCCCTAAAAAAGGGAACAAACTAGCTGTGATGGACATACGTGCCGTTAACAAGAAAGTAGGCTTGAATAGTGTAAGGAGGATCTTATCAACATAAAGAAATAGCTTCTGTTGTTCAGTCACTGTCACTATGTTGTTCACTCTTATTTCTAGTAGTGGTGGGTGACAAATTCTGTACCGTCAGCGGCATTGTCAGAATTTTGGTGACTCCACGTTACTCTTGTAAATCAGAATTCCAAACAAATTCCCCCAATCGTGGCGTGGCTGATTTGTTTCCTCACGTTTGGCTCCTGGATGGTAAATTGGCTTGCAAGGTTTGGCATCTCATAGCGCGATTACCAGTTCCTAGGAGGACAATTGTTGAGATTTTTCTAATGGGGCAGGCACGACTGTTGCCGGTCAGAAGAATAACGCTCGAGTAGAAAATCTACTTGAGAGGCAGCAAAATCAACTTGAGTAGCTGTGTCGTGTGGCCTGCAGCTTGGTGCAGTCTGCGTTGATTTTTCAGAATGAAACGCGCTCCTGGCTCTAAATCACAGCACAAGCAGTGCAATGTCCCAGTTTTAACCAGTTGGCAGAACTCAGCGGAATCTTGCAGAGTTTTGATGTAACTCCACGAATTCTGCGGAGTCAAATTCTGTGAGTCCCACCCACCCCTACTTTCCAAGTGAATGGCCCGAATGTATGACGATACAACGCGTGGTGTTACCTCGCGGTAGGTAACAATGCGGTTGTTACAATGACTGCGTTGTTACTACGCGTGGCATTACATCACAAGTCGTTTCCACGACTTGCACTAGGTGGCGAAGTCGTTTCCACGACTTGCACTAGGTGGCGTGCTGAATTTAGGAATAGTATAAATTACTATTCCTACTTCAGTTAGCGCAACAGCAGGGAAGGTGTTGGATATAATAATCCAACACATTCCCATGGTGTTGCATTCCACCTAGAGCAAGTCGTTGAAACGACTTGCGATGTAATGCCACGCGTGGTAACAACGTGGTCATTGTAATGACCGCGTTGTTATCAAACCACATGGTATTACCAGCATTGTAAACACTGTCTCCCAATGGCACTGCCAAAGGCTCCTGTGCCTGCAGAAATAGCACTGGGGGCGAGTACTTCTTTGGATGTAGATGAGTTTGACAAAAATACTCACTATTGATCCTAGCCATCAAATCTTCAAATCGCCATCTCATATTCTTATGAATGCCAGACTCACCTATCCAATGTTCTAAATCATTACTCTCATTCAATGCAGCCAAACACGTTCTGGCAACTAAGGAGAGGGCGACTTTTTGCTCCTCATCACTCTGTACCTGCCATATTATGTATAAGACTTATTGTCACCCACAGCAGACCTGCCCTGGAACAAAGCCCATCTGTGAGGAGAATGTATTTGATATAAAATAGCACTCTTCATTCTGTAAGCCAAAACCCCCGCGAGGACATTGATTGTCTGTGTTAGAAGAGAAATTGAGCAAAAATTGAGCTGCATAGGGGTCCTTCCCAGGGTTAGGGAGGAGCGCCATGTTTACCCTAATACATTTGAGGCATAAATAGCCAAATATCTCTGCATCGTATGCAGCATAATTTAACAGTGACATACAGTTCTTGCTGAGCTTCTAAAAGTCTATTGGGAGCCTGTCTTCCTCAGTTGACGTCCTGGTGCTCATTTTGTCAATGCCCGCTTGGTCCTCCTTCATAACATACAGAGAATCTGGGCTGTCTGACTTGGGCCAGGAACTGTTCTTTCATCACTTGTGTGTCTCAATACCCAGAGCCATGCAAGTTAAATTCTCTGCAATATCACAAGGGTGTGTGATCAGTGTGCAGTTGTTCTTCCTGAGTGCAGAAATAGCCAATGAGGACCTAGTGGATCATCAGGAATAGCAGATGACTGGCCTACCCATCATATTAGTAATGTCTCCATTTTATGCATGTCAGTGCATGTTCAGGCTCAACCACAACAAATCTGTTCACGCCATATTAGACAGAGAAAATTCCCTCAACACTGTTGGGTTTGGGGCAAAATTATGGCTTCATGTTAAGGGCTTCACTTTGGACTCCAGTGACACCTGCTTGTCTTTTCACGGTTTCTGGTGCAATGCAGATCCCATACAAGATGTCATTCTTAGAGAGGCCTTCTCCACAGTCTGCAGCAATTCCTGGGCCTATGTGACCAGCCCCTCTTTTGAAGACATCAAATCTGGCAAGAGGTTTAGCCATTTACACTTGTCCTCTGCTTATATCTGCAGGGGTTCCTCCTCCAGAGTTCCACTAGAGGCACTGCTAGTCCCAGAGACAGGCATAGAAGCATTGGGGCATGTTTAGAGATGCTCTCTTCTAAATGTTTACTACATTTGCTATGGATCTATGAGACAGCATGAAGTAGTCCATATGTATGCAAGTCCCTTGAACATAAAACCGAAGTGAATAACCGTTGGTAGGCTGCAATAATCTCCACACAATCTCCAAAACAGCACCTCCCATGATATAGTTGATAATGCCCCTAACCCTACCATTGATGACGTCTGGTGTGCCTGACCTGTACAATACGGGGTCCACCTTGATATTCCAATCCTCACCTTTCACAGATTTAGTCTGGACAAATTCTGAAGGATCCCTAGAGAGCCAGCTCAACATTTCTGGCTTGCTAGAGATGTCCCTTGTATTTTTATCTTGATAAACACACACCTTACATCCAGGTTCTTTCACGTTTTGAGAATTCAGAACAGAAGTGTTTTATGGAAGAGAATGGTACCCCAACTTTCCTGAATGCCCAAGCACGAGCACCTACCTTATGTTGTGGGGCGAAGCCCAGGTTGCCTGAGTGCATGACTGTGCAATTGCTCAGTGTGTCAGGTTCAGTGGGGGATATGTGCTTCCCTGGAATAAAAGCTATATTCAGATGCTTTGATGCCATGTATGTCAGTGTCTTGTTGTGTTTGATGTAGCGCATGAGCCTGTTCATATTGAATGACTTAATCGCATGACCTTTGAGATTAGTGTACGGCATAATTTTCACCAAATCTCAAGTGAGAAAGGTGCGTTCAAGGGGAAACTAGTTGGCCATGAAAGAGAGATTTGGAGCATATTGAGGTGCTGTTGATGATGTTCAAGTGATGTGTCTGGAAGGAAACTGTCGAGACTGTGCAATCTAAAATGTAACTTGCAAAAACAAGTTCCAATACGGATCCAAAAACCCAGACAATTATTAACAAGTGAGTCAAACCCTCTATCCCCAATCTGCAGTACAGTGAAACCAAAACTCTGTAAGATCACTGACCAAGGAGTCAAACACAAGATAATAAGCGCGCAAGGCCAAACGACATTCTTTGTATGCGTGGGTCTAAAGGAGTTGCAGCAGGGACTACATCATCATTCACATGAGTGAGCAACAATAGGGGAAGAATGACATCCTCTCTTACCTGGTACGGCCTGCCAATGAACATGTGTACTGAACATTCCCCCCACCTCGGTGTGCATTAACACAGCCTGCTAGGCCCAGCACGGAACACCAGTGAGGTCTTGTATTTGACTCTATCTATTTCCAAGTCGTCTGATCTCCATTTCTCTGCTCATCATAAATAGGATAGTTTTCAAGGGATGGTTCTGTGTCTAGACTAAAATGCTACCTTGGTTTCGCCAGCTCGAGACAATATTAGACCTAAAAACTAGCAAATGATGCTATATTTTTATGGGAGATGGTGCAGGATATTTGTATTCCACCTAGTGTGGAAAATTTCTCCCACCAATCATAGAATTGAGTTACCAGTTTGTAAGCAGTGGGGGCTGTAGTGTCGTTGACATTATGCACGCTAGGACCATTTTGATTTTGTTCAGACTTTAAACAGGAATTACACAATCTGCTGAGAGGTGTTAAGGTGTGGTTATGAAAGTTATGGCACAATGCGTGCAGAGTGTGATCGTATCCTGAAGAATAAAGATGTCTGTTGCAGAGCTCCGCGTGTGATGTGTTCGTTTGCATTCTCCTGGGCTGGGGAAGACACTAAAACTAGCGATAAGTGGGCGATACATGCTCCGAAAAAATAAGGCTGCTTTCCCTGAGAGTTTGCAAGAGTACAGCATTCTGCTTGCGCGTGCTACGTGGTCCCTAAATCGATGCAAAGTGGTCTGCGGTTGGCGTATATGGAGTCAAAGCCCTGCTTCAGCCCATACACAGCTGTTGGACCTGACCCTTTTTGCAAGGTTATCCCCAAACTTGATCCTTTTTCCTATATTTTTCTGACCTGTATTTGTTGGCTTTAAGACTCTGGGCACTTTACCACTGGTATTCAGTGCTAAAGTGCAGGTTGTAACCATGGTATGATTAGTCTACACTTGTTTGGCATATTTATTTACCTGTGAGTCCCTTGTACAGTGGTAGCCCATATACCCAGGGCCTGTAAGTTAAATGCCACTAGTGGGCCTGCAGCACATCTTGAGCCACCCACAGAAGTAGGCTTTCAAACCTGTCTCAGGCCTCTGCCACTGCAGGGACTCCATGAGCAGTTCATGCCAGAGTGACTTGGCATTTAGAGCTATTTGCCAAGCCTGAAACTCCTACTTATAGATCAACCCTAAAATAGGCCATAGGTGGCCGCATAGGCAGGGTAAGGTAGGACATGTGCCATCATTGTATGGCATGTCCTGGTAAAATCATGGGGATGGGGGAGGCAGAGTAAGAATCCTTTCAGTCTCCGTAGATAACTTTCACAATCAGAAGGGGGAAAGGATCACTTGTCCTGCTTAAACCTTGGGTTCACAAGTCGAGGAACTGGTATCTCCCAAACATATATGACTCTCATACACGTGTATGTTGATAGTCTCTCTTTAGCGGTATATACTGTGTCCCCGCTTCTCTACACGTGCGTGCGTAATCATTGAGTCATTTTTTGTCTTGTGCACCCTCCACCAGGAGGTTTGCCTTAGGGTTTAAGGCAGTAGTGATCGTGGAAAGTGGGGGGTAGTGGTGTGGTTATTAAAAATCCGGACAGCCAGACAAAAACAATTTAATAAGTCTGGATTCGGACTACAACTAAAAATTACTGATGCACTTTGCGAATTGGTAAGGGATTCGAGTGCATTATATAGGATATTTTAAAAAGAGGTCAACATGTTTCAGCCTTTGGTAGTCAGCGGATCTATAGGCTTTCGTCAGGACCAATAGGGGTTAGTGAATGGTGAAAAAACTGTGAGAAGAATAAAGGATTATTAACCTGAATCTTCGTGACTTAAGGTTTCATTGTACCTGCAAAAATAGAAAACATGCACACAAACAGCGACAAACAGGGAGATAGGGTATGGAAAAACACATAATTATGTACAATAGTACCTTTATTTTTGTAAGGAACTAGAAAATGGCAATACTTCCCGTCATACTCATTTCGGGCGTCAACTCTTCCATTCTCATGCTTCGGTTCGACTTATACTGAGGTGCCCATAGTTCTGACAATAATACTGTAGTGAGGTGCCCATAGTTCTGACAATATCACTGTGCGTGATCTATAGTGGAATATGCTATACAGTGAGGCCGTTTTGTGGTTGCATCTAAAGGCACTGCAGACATTCCAATTTTGCCAAATATTCAGAGTGTGTGGTTTTTAGGAATATAAGCATGCTTATGGTGGCAAAGAGGTTTCTCACGAGTCGTTAGTTCAACATGGTGATGCGTAACTGCGTTCGTACTGAATACGCTAAGCGCGCTTTTATTTAAAAAGCATACCTTGTTTAATTCTGGAAATTGCTCCCTCGGGGATTTGGGCTGATCGAGAGAGGCCTTACTGAGGGGGTATTAAAAGGAGGGGTTATCGGATGCGCTTTCTTACTTACGGTTTTCAGTGTGATTAACGCGCATGGGTCTGCCGAATACCTTAGTGCCTTCTTACTCGGTCCTGGCAGCATGTGCTGACTCTGCCTGTCATCACCCGGAACTACAGCGTAATGCGGTTCCGGGTGGATTTGTACTCCATGGCGGTAGCAATGAAAGAAATACTACAACATGTGGTATAGGGGGTTTCTTTATGAACTACACTCACTATTCTATTGAAAATTAGCAATGAGGAGTATAAATCGGTGTTATTATACTATTCATTGGGGGAAAAATTATAATAAGAAAATGGTAAAGTTTGATTTTCATTTGTCAGATCTAGTGAGGTAGGCTAGAGTGGGCACGGAAATTATTGCGCATGGGGAAGAACACAGTGGTTTTATTTTCGTGGGTCGTTTTGATCTGCAGTGATGGGTTTGGTTTTTGGGGTCACTTGTATAGTGCATATTTGGCGATCTCTAGAGATAAACAGAGATATAAGGCCGTTAGGGTACCGTACTTATGGTGGATTATTGGGAATGGGAGTTGAAGTCTCAGATCATCTGTTGAGGGACAACCATGGAACAGAATCGTTCAGGCCTAGGGTATCTGTTTTCAGCCTATGAACCCAACGTTGTTCCTTCTCGAACAATATGTTTTCTGCGTTTCTGTCTATTGTCTCTAGACTTTCCAGGATCACCCAATGGAGGTCATTGGCAGTGTGTTGTTTCTCTTTATAATGTGATGACATCTTTGTTGTGCTTTTCTGACAGTTAACATTACTCCTGTGTTCACAGAGTCTTTGTTTTGCCTTACGGCATGTCATCCCAATATATCTCATATTGCAAGGGCATGTAATCATATATACCACGTGACTGGTATTGCAGTTGGTGTGTTTTTTCAATTTCCATACCAAGTTTGGAAGTAACTGCAATTCTTTTGTTGGTTTCGTGGTAGCACAGACTATGCAGGAACCACAAGGGTAGTGTCCAGTAATTGGAGGGTTATTCCATAAGCCCGGTTGTTGTTTCTTTTTTCTCGGTGGAGGTCTGGTATGGACCAGTAGATCTTTTATATTGGTACTCCGTTTATTCGCAAATCTTGGTTTTGGCCAAGTCAGGGTGTTTGATGTTATAATCTTCCAGTTACGGTTGATTATTTTCTTCACCTGATTTGTTATCGGGCTATAGGTTGTTACACACGTAGTTCTGTCTTCAGTCTGTTTTGGGTGACTTTCGAGGAGGGATTCTCTCGGTTGGTTTCTGGCTCGTTTCGCACAGGAGTTGATTATCCTTTTTGGGTAATCTCTGGCTGCTAATTTTTCACAGAGGTCTGTTGCTTGGACTTTGTAGTCTTTCATGGAGCTACAATTTCTTCTTAGCCGTAAGAACTGGCTGTACGGAAGGTTTTCTCTTAAGGGGCGGGGGTGAAAACTATTGAAGGATAGCAGACTGTTTTTTGCAGTAGGCTTGAAAAACGTTCTTGTTTGTAAGGTGTTCTCCTTAGCAAAGATGGTGATGTCTAAGAAGTCAAGACTCTGTGCATTGGATGTGAATGTGAACTTGAGGCATTCATCTTGATTATTCAGCCACCTATGAAAATCTGTTAGTGATGTATTGTCCCCTCTCCAGATTAAGAAAATGTCGTCAATATATCTCTTCCAAAAGAGTATATGACGAAAAAAGGGGTTGTTTGCGTTATGTACGTAGGTTTGTTCAAAGGTGCTCACATACAGACCAGCTACGCTTGGCGCAAAGGTGCTGCCCATAGATGTTCCATGTTGCTGGAGGTAGAGGGTGTTTTTGTATTGGAAAACATTTTCCATAAGGGCCAATCTGCAACATTCTAGTACAAAATGTCTTGGGGTCCGATGGGGCCAGTCAATATTGAACAATATGGTTTCGAGAGTCTCTAAAGTTTTCTGTTGTGGAAGGCTTGTATAGAGGCTTTCGACGTCTAATCCTACTAGGAGCATACTGCTCTCCGAGTACTCGAAATTTTGTAACATATTGATCAAGTCTCGTGTGTCTTTTAGGTAGGTAGGAGTAGTTTGGACCAGTGGTCTCAAGTACTGGTCTGCAAATTGTGATAGTGGCTCTAGAATAGAATTGATCCCCGAGACAATTGGTCTTCCTGGTGGTGGCATCTTGTCTTTGTGTGTCTTGGGCAGAGAATAAAAGTATGGTGTGACTGGTGCTTTTGTTACTAGATAGTCCGCCTCTTTTTTAGATATCCAATTGTTACATTCTGCTTCTTCAATCATCAGCGCTATTGTTCTTTGTAGGCGCGCTGTTGGGTCGGTTGTGATCACTTGGTAGAATTTGGTGTCTGCTAGTAGGTCCATGCATTGTCTATCATATCCTTCTGTTGAAAGTAAGACAATACCACCGCCTTTATCCGCAGGCTTTATGACAATGTCATGATTGTCTTTTAGTTCTGTCAGAGCGAGTTTTTCTCCTTTTGTTAGGTTCTGGAAAGTTCTTGGAGGATGATGATTCAATTCTTCAACTTCTTTCATGATGGCCTGTTCAAAGGTACTTATTTCAATGGGTATTTGTGAGTTAAGCGGGCAAAAGGTGGATTTACTCCTTAGAGTCGTATCTCCTTCTTGAGGTTGTTGTTCTCCTTTAAAAAACGCTTTCAGTTTCAGTGTGCGGCAAAAGTTGGCAAGTTCACATTTCGTTTTGAAGACGTCTGTTTTTGGGGTTGGCACATATCCTAATCCATTGTTCAGGACACTGGTCTGGTTCTCTGTTAGTTCTAGTCCTGTTAAGTTGACTATTAGATTGTCGGACCTTGTCCTGTGTTGGCTTTGGTGACGCTCCTGGTTTGGACCTGTCGTGCTTGGTCGGACCAGGTTACTCCTTTTTGCCTGGACCTTCGATTGTTCTGGCCATTCCCTAAAAAAGGACGGCTTTGTTGGTAATTTTGGGCCCCTTGTGGTGGCATTTGATGGTTCATGGGTACTTGGAAATACGGATTTGGCCAACCTTGGAACTGGGGGTTAAATGGGTGGAATGGTATTCCTTGTATATTGTCTTGGAAAAAAGGGGGGCGCCAGTAATTGCTTCGGCCTCTTCGTTGTCCTCTTTTATTCCTAAAGTTTCCACGGCCCCGAGTTGTTGTTTCGTCTCCGCTCTGGTCTGAGCTATTGTCTGAAGACATGCTGTTCGTATCTGAATTGTCGTTGGGTTTGTAGTCTTTGCTACTGTAGGGGTGAATACGTTCCAAAGAGAATCTTTTTAATTCTTTTGCTAACTTTTGCAATTTCGTCTGTGTTAGGTACTCTTGGCTGTCTTTCATTTCTTTGTTAATTTCGTCAAGACGGGTTTTGTAGATAGTTATGTTGACTGTGTTGTTTAGTTTTGTTTCCAAAATCTCGATCTTGATCGCGAGTTCATCTGTAAGTCTGGTTGCCGTTTTTATTATTAGCACCAGGTAGTCTCTGGTGCATTTCCAGGATATGGAGGACCAATCTTTCCGAAATGCTAGGTCTTTTAAGAAAATTCGTGGTGCATTCGTCACCCATAGGCCTCTTGGTGCAGCATTGACTCGGAGGTACTCGGTCATTATTATGCCATGTACTGCTGTTCGTACTTGCTCTTTCTTTATTTCGCTTAACTCGTCCCATTCTGCCGTTGAAGACAGAGTCTGGTTGAGGTCACCTTCTATGAGTAGAGGTGGTCTTGCCAAAATTTCATCATAGTCCTCAGTTGTGTAGCTGAGTCCTAAGCTTCCTGCCATGATGACAACGTTTTGTTAGGCAGTATGGTGTCAAAGGCTTTTGTTAGTGCCTATGAGATTCACTCCCACAGCTGTCCGCTGCTTGACATGTATAATCATGGGGATGGGGGAGGCAGAGTGAGAATCCTTTCAGTCTCCGTAGATAACTTTCATAATCAGAAGGGGGAAAGGATCACTTGTCCTGCTTAAACCTTGGGTTCACAAGTCGAGGAACTGGTATCTCCCAAACATATATGACTCTCATACACGTGTATATTGATAGTCTCTCTTTAGCGGTATATACTGTGTCCCCGCTTCTCTACACGTGCGTGCCTAATCATTGAGTCATTTTTTGTCTTGTGCACCCTCCACCAGGAGGTTTGCCTTAGGGTTTAAGGCAGTAGTGATCGTGGAAAGTGGGGGGTAGTGGTGTGGTTATTAAAAATCCGGACAGCCAGACAAAAACAATTTAATAAGTCTGGATTCGGACTACAACTAAAAATTACTGATGCACTTTGCGAATTGGTAAGGGATTCGAGTGCATTATATAGGATATTTTAAAAAGAGGTCAACATGTTCCAACCTTTGGTAGTCAGCGGATCTATAGGCTTTCGTCAGGACCAATAGGGGTTAGTGAATGGTGAAAAAACTGTGAGAAGAATAAAGGATTATTAACCTGAATCTTCGTGACTTAAGGTTTCATTGTACCTGCAAAAATAGAAAACATGCACACAAACAGCGACAAACAGGGAGATAGGGTATGGAAAAACACATAATTATGTACAATAGTACCTTTATTTTTGTAAGGAACTAGAAAATGGCAATACTTCCTGTCATACTCATTTCGGGCGTCAACTCTTCCATTCTCATGCTTCGGTTCGACTTATACTGAGGTGCCCATAGTTCTGACAATAATACTGTAGTGAGGTGCCCATAGTTCTGACAATATCACTGTGCGTGATCTATAGTGGAATATGCTATACAGTGAGGCCGTTTTGTGGTTGCATCTAAAGGCACTGCAGACATTCCAATTTTGCCAAATATTCCGAGTGTGTGGTTTTTAGGAATATAAGCATGCTTATGGTGGCAAAGAGGTTTCTCACGAGTCGTTAGTTCAACATGGTGATGCGTAACTGCGTTTTCCAATACAAAAACACCCTCTACCTCCAGCAACATGGAACATCTATGGGCAGCACCTTTGCGCCAAGCGTAGCTGGTCTGTATGTGAGCACCTTTGAACAAACCTACGTACATAACGCAAACAACCCCTTTTTTCGTCATATACTCTTTTGGAAGAGATATATTGACGACATTTTCTTAATCTGGAGAGGGGACAATACATCACTAACAGATTTTCATAGGTGGCTGAATAATCAAGATGAATGCCTCAAGTTCACATTCACATCCAATGCACAGAGTCTTGACTTCTTAGACATCACCATCTTTGCTAAGGAGAACACCTTACAAACAAGAACGTTTTTCAAGCCTACTGCAAAAAACAGTCTGCTATCCTTCAATAGTTTTTACCCCCGCCCCTTAAGAGAAAACCTTCCGTACAGCCAGTTCTTACGGCTAAGAAGAAATTGTAGCTCCATGAAAGACTACAAAGTCCAAGCAACAGACCTCTGTGAAAAATTAGCAGCCAGAGATTACCCAAAAAGGATAATCAACTCCTGTGCGAAACGAGCCAGAAACCAACCGAGAGAATCCCTCCTCGAAAGTCACCCAAAACAGACTGAAGACAGGACTACGTGTGTAACAACCTATAGCCCGATAACAAATCAGGTGAAGAAAATAAACAACCGTAACTGGAAGATTATAACATCAAACACCCTGACTTGGCCAAAACCAAGATTTGCGAATAAACGGAGTACCAATATAAAAGATCTACTGGTCCATACCAGACCTCCACCGAGAAAAAAGAAACAACAACCGGGCTTATGGAATAACCCTCCAATTACTGGACACTACCCTTGTGGTTCCTGCATAGTCTGTGCTACCACGAAACCAACAAAAGAATTGCAGTTACTTCCAAACTTGGGCTGCGACTGAGTATTCTATTTTTAGCGCGTTGTCACGCTGACCAAAAGCGGCGACACGCATTAATTTTTAAATTGCGTTTATTTTTATCTAACCTGCACCTGAAAATCAACAGGTACCTCTAACATCCTACCTTGTCTTCTATGGGCTCAGCGGGGCTGGCTGGCAGCTGACAACATTCCAGGCGCCTAGCGGTAGTGGCCGCCATCTTGGATCGGGCTGGTTCGCCCAACCCCACCCACGCCACTCCCCCCACGCTGCTCCTCTACTTAGGAGTGATTCCCAGTCTCCCCAGCGATTGCGAGCAGCCCGGTGGCAGTGGGCTTGCTGGCAGGAGCTGAGGGCTGCGACTGAGTATTCTATTTTTAGCGCGTTGTCACGCTGACCAAAAGCGGCGACACGCATTAATTTTTAAATTGCGTTTATTTTTATCTAACCTGCACCTGAAAATCAACAGGTACCTCTAACATCCTACCTTGTCTTCTAGGGGCTCAGCGGGGCTGGCTGGCAGCTGACAACATTCCAGGCGCCTAGCGGTAGTGGACGCCATCTTGGATCGGGCTGGTTCGCCCAACCCCACCCACGCCACTCCCCCCACGCTGCTCCTCTACTTAGGAGTGATTCCCAGTCTCCCCAGCGATTGCGAGCAGCCCGGTGGCAGTGGGCTTGCTGGCAGGAGCTGAGGGCTGCGACTGAGTATTCTATTTTTAGCGCGTTGTCACGCTGACCAAAAGCGGCGACACGCATTAATTTTTAAATTGCGTTTATTTTTATCTAACCTGCACCTGAAAATCAACAGGTACCTCTAACATCCTACCTTGTCTTCTAGGGGCTCAGCGGGGCTGGCTGGCAGCTGACAACATTCCAGGCGCCTAGCGGTAGTGGCCGCCATCTTGGATCGGGCTGGTTCGCCCAACCCCACCCACGCCACTCCCCCCACGCTGCTCCTCTACTTAAACGTCCCCCATGTGTCAGCGCAGCGGACGAGCGCAGCGGGTGCGCCGTAGGCTCGCCGGAGTCGCGCCAGAGTCCAGCCCGTCTGCGCCCGTCCGCGGCAGGCCGGGGCAAGGGGCACTTCCTTATGCCCACTCGTTGACTTACTCTACCCTCGATCTCCTATCCCACTGGACTCCAGGTATCATCAGCCCACATTTATCCTGCCTGCTGCAAAACTTAAACCTTCTCTCTTCCCCTCCATCTATTGCTCCCACTGCCATATTAAGCTCCACTTCTTTGCGCCGTACCACTTCCCCTGCTCTTTCCCCACCTTCTGTCCCTCACAAGCCGATTTTCAACACCACTGCAGCGCTCCTCAACACCAGATCAGCTGTCAGTCATCAGTATGAGCTATATGACTACCTTGACACCCACAATCCAGATCTTCTGTTTTTAACAGAGACCTGGTTCAAGGCCGACTCCCTACCTAACGTCTTAGCCGCACTCCCTCCCTCATACTCCATCGTTCGAGCAGATCGACCGGAGGGCAGAAGAGGCGGTGGAGTGGCCCTAATAGTTCACACTGACTTCCACTTTCAGACTCTTCCCTGTCCCCTCATTCCCGAAGTCGACTGTCTGATAATTCGCGCTACCTCCCACGCGACTCCCTTAACTGCTGTTCTTATTTACCGTCCCCCTCACCTCACACCCACTTTTGTTTCTGGTCTCCAAGACATCCTCGCAACCCTGGTTGTTAATAACTCATCAGTGTTGGTCCTGGGCGACCTCAACTTCTGGCCTAACGATCCCGCCGAAAGTTCCCAATCCAAAGAGTTCACCGATCTCATGACCAGCCTCAATTTCACCCCCCATGTTCACAGTTCTACCCACGTGCACGGCCACTCACTCGACCAGGTCTGGACCCTGAACATCCCTACCTCCTCCCCCACCATTTCCCCTTGTCCTTGGTCGGACCACTTTTTAATTTCTTTTTCCCTTGCCTTAGTCCCAGTGGTTAAACCTCCCCTTCCCAAGAACACCTGGGTTAGGAAATGGGGTAAGGCAGATATGCCATCTTTCCACTCATCCCTAGCTAACTCCTGCCCTGATCTCTCTGGCCTCGCCGCCTCGGATCAGTTGGCCACTATCGATGGGTGGTTGACCCAGGCTGGCGAAGACTTCGCCCCCTTGAGGCGGATCACGGTTAAGCGAGCTCATGCCGCTAACCGCTGGTTCACTTCTGACCTCAAGGTAATGAAACTGGCTGCTCGTAGAGCAGAGCGTGCATGGAGAAGAGAATATTGCCCCTTAAAAAAAACTATTTATCTCTCCGCGCTCAAGGCATACAAGCAAGGTATCCTTGATGCTAAGACCCTGTTCTACTCCAACAGGATAATGGCAGCGGAACCCCAAACTAAGGAGATCTTCGCCACAGTACATGAACTTGCTTCGTCCAATAGAGCCGCGGCTTCAATTCCCCCTTCCCAACCGCTTTGCGACTCACTCAATGATTTCTTCATTGACAAGGTCGCAAAGATCAAAGCTAATATTCCTCTCCCCTCCCCCACATTTACCAACCCTCTCCCGCCCGTTGTCACGTCCAAACTCACTTCCATTCCTCCCTTAACCAAGGCCACGCTCTTCCCTCTGCTTCAAAAGGTAAAGTCAGGTTCTCCCCTTGACTTTGCCCCTGCTCACATCCTAAGAGATATCTTCCTAAATTGCCCTACTCCTTCCCTCACACTCTTGAACGACTCGCTCAGTAACGGAGCGGTCCCTGCTGCTCACAAATTCGCGGCTATCATTCCCATTCTCAAAAAACCCGGTGCTGACCCTTCCTCCCCTTCCAATTACCGTCCCATCTCCCTCCTGCCTTACCTGGGCAAGGTTCTAGAAACCCACGTGACCAGTACCCTGAGCACCTATGTGGAGACCAACCACTGCCTCTCTTCCAGGCAGGCCGGCTTTCGCCCGCTCCACTCCACTGAGAGGGTGGTGACCTCAGTGATGGACAGCCTACGCGAGGGCATTGACACCAATTGTCCGCAGGCCCTCATTCTTTTAGATCTGTCCGCCGCTTTTGACACGGTGGACCATTCCATCCTTTTCACCCGTGTCAAGGCGGCGGGCATCGAGGGCCTGGCCCTCGCCTGGCTTGAGTCCTTTCTGAGCGACAGGGCTCAGGCGGTTCACCTAGCTGGCTTCACCGCTGCCCCTCGCAAGGTTGTATGCGGAGTCCCCCAAGGTTCCTCACTTTCCCCTCTTCTTTTTAATTTATACATCTACCCTCTCATTTTTATGTTACAGCAGCTCGAGGTCACGGTGTTTAACTACGCCGATGACCTCCAGCTAATTTTTAATCTTTCCCATTTCTCTTCCTCTTCCCAGAACGTCCAGTCCGTCATGTTGTTCATCCAGGACTGGATGAACTGCAACCACCTCAAACTCAATCCAGACAAGACTGAGTTAGTCTTGACTGGAGGTGGTTGCAGCCCCTGGTCCCCCTCCCATTGGCCCTCCTCACTTGGTGCCCCCCCGCTCCCAGTTCCCAAGGTCAAAACCCTTGGTATTTTTCTCCATTCCTCACTTTCTGTTCACTCACAGATCACCTCGGTTGTTTCGTCTTGTTTTTTTTCCCTGAGAACCATCAGGAAGATTTCTCGTTTCTTCTCTCTGCCTGCGTTAAAAATTATAGTGATGGCCATGGTGCTCTCGCGCCTTGACTACGGCAACATCATTTACAATGGCGCTCCAGCCTACGCTATTCACCGTTTGCAGCTAGTGCAGAATCAGGCAGCCCGCCTGATCCACGGTCTGCCCAAATTCCATCGGGTTACCCCCTTAATGCAGGCATTGCACTGGCTGCCGGTAAAAGAGCGAGCCTTGTTTAAACTCGGCTGTACCACCTTCCAGGCCAAAATGGGCACCGCCCCGGAGTTTATTTGCTCCGCCATCAAACCTTATATACCTGGCAGAGAGCTTCGATCTACCAACCTGGCCCTGCTAACTACCCCCCGTTTCCGAAAGAAAAAGGCCGGAGGAACTAAATTTGCAGTTCTCGCTCCTGCGTTCTGGAACTCCCTTCCGACGGAACTCCGGATGACATCCTCCTACACTGAGTTCCGGAAGGGTCTCAAAACTCTGCTCTTTTCCCAAGCCTACAAGGTCTGATCCCCCCTGCTCCTGTCACTCCTCGCAGTCCAAAAGCGCCAAGAAACCGCTTGGTAGTAGAGCGCTATATAAATATTTTTAAATTCAAATTCAAAATTCAAACTTGGTATGGAAATTGAAAAAACACACCAACTGCAATACCAGTCACGTGGTATATATGATTACATGCCCTTGCAATATGAGATATATTGGGATGACATGCCGTAAGGCAAAACAAAGACTCTGTGAACACAGGAGTAATGTTAACTGTCAGAAAAGCACAACAAAGATGTCATCACATTATAAAGAGAAACAACACACTGCCAATGACCTCCATTGGGTGATCCTGGAAAGTCAAGAGACAATCGACAGAAACGCAGAAAACATATTGTTCGAGAAGGAACAACGTTGGGTTCATAGGCTGAAAACAGATACCCTAGGCCTGAACGATTCTGTTCCATGGTTGTCCCTCAACAGATGATCTGAGACTTCAACTCCCATTCCCAATAATCCACCATAAGTACGGTACCCTAACGGCCTTATATCTCTGTTTATCTCTAGAGATCGCCAAATATGCACTATACAAGTGACCCCAAAAACCAAACCCATCACTGCAGATCAAAACGACCCACGAAAATAAAACCACTGTGTTCTTCCCAATGCGCAATAATTTCCGTGCCCACTCTAGCCTACCTCACTAGATCTGACAAATGAAAATCAAACTTTACCATTTTCTTATTATAATTTTTCCCCCAATGAATAGTATAATAACACCGATGTATACTCCTCATTGCTAATTTTCAATAGAATAGTGAGTGTAGTTCATAAAGAAACCCCCTATACCACATGTTGTAGTATTTCTTTCATTGCTACCGCCATGGAGTACAAATCCACCCGGAACCGCATTACGCTGTAGTTCCGGGTGATGACAGGCAGAGTCAGCACATGCTGCCAGGACCGAGTAAGAAGGCACTAAGGTATTCGGCAGACCCATGCGCGTTAATCACACTGAAAACCGTAAGTAAGAAAGCGCATCCGATAACCCCTCCTTTTAATACCCCCTCAGTAAGGCCTCTCTCGATCAGCCCAAATCCCAGAGGGAGCAATTTCCAGAATTAAACAAGGTATGCTTTTTCAATAAAAGCGCGCTTAGCGTATTCAGTACGAACGCAGTTACGCATCACCATGTTGAACTAACGACTCGTGAGAAACCTCTTTGCCACCATAAGCATGCTTATATTCCTAAAAACCACACACTCGGAATATTTGGCAAAATTGGAATGTCTGCAGTGCCTTTAGATGCAACCACAAAACGGCCTCACTGTATAGCATATTCCACTATAGATCACGCACAGTGATATTGTCAGAACTATGGGCACCTCACTACAGTATTATTGTCAGAACTATGGGCACCTCAGTATAAGTCGAACCGAAGCATGAGAATGGAAGAGTTGACGCCCGAAATGAGTATGACGGGAAGTATTGCCATTTTCTAGTTCCTTACAAAAATAAAGGTACTATTGTACATAATTATGTGTTTTTCCATACCCTATCTCCCTGTTTGTCGCTGTTTGTGTGCATGTTTTCTATTTTTGCAGGTACAATGAAACCTTAAGTCACGAAGATTCAGGTTAATAATCCTTTATTCTTCTCACAGTTTTTTCACCATTCACTAACCCCTATTGGTCCTGACGAAAGCCTATAGATCCGCTGACTACCAAAGGCTGAAACATGTTGACCTCTTTTTAAAATATCTTATATAATGCACTCGAATCCCTTACCAATTCGCAAAGTGCATCAGTAATTTTTAGTTGTAGTCCGAATCCAGACTTATTAAATTGTTTTTGTCTGGCTGTCCGGATTTTTAATAACCACACCACTACCCCCCACTTTCCACGATCACTACTGCCTTAAACCCTAAGGCAAACCTCCTGGTGGAGGGTGCACAAGACAAAAAATGACTCAATGATTACGCACGCACGTGTAGAGAAGCGGGGACACAGTATATACCGCTAAAGAGAGACTATCAATATACACGTGTATGAGAGTCATATATGTTTGGGAGATACCAGTTCCTCGACTTGTGAACCCAAGGTTTAAGCAGGACAAGTGATCCTTTCCCCCTTCTGATTATGAAAGTTATGTACGGAGACTGAAAGGATTCTCACTCTGCCTCCCCCATCCCCATGATTATACATGTCAAGCAGCGGACAGCTGTGGGAGTGAATCTCATAGGCACTAGCAAAAGCCTTTGACACCATACTGCCTAACAAAACGTTGTCATCATGGCAGGAAGCTTAGGACTCAGCTACACAACTGAGGACTATGATGAAATTTTGGCAAGACCACCTCTACTCATAGAAGGTGACCTCAACCAGACTCTCTCTTCAACGGCAGAATGGGACGAGTTAAGCGAAATAAAGAAAGAGCAAGTACGTGGCAGCAGTACATGGCATAATAATGACCGAGTACCTCCGAGTCAATGCTGCACCAAGAGGCCTATGGGTGACGAATGCACCACAAATTTTCTTAAAAGACCTAGCATTTCGGAAAGATTGGTCCTCCATATCCTGGAAATGCACCAGAGACTACCTGGTGCTAATAATAAAAACGGCAACCAGACTTACAGATGAACTCGCGATCAAGATCGAGATTTTGGAAACAAAACTAAACAACACAGTCAACATAACCATCTACAAAACCCGTCTTGACGAAATTAACAAAGAAATGAAAGACAGCCAAGAGTACCTAACACAGACGAAATTGCAAAAGTTAGCAAAAGAATTAAAAAGATTCTCTTTGGAACGTATTCACCCCTACAGTAGCAAAGACTACAAACCCAACGACAATTCAGATACGAACAGCATGTCTTCAGACAATAGCTCAGACCAGAGCGGAGACGAAACAACAACTCGGGCCGTGGAAACTTTAGGAATAAAAGAGGACAACGAAGAGGCCGAAGCAATTACTGGCGCCCCCCTTTTTTCCAAGACAATATACAAGGAATACCATTCCACCCATTTAACCCCCAGTTCCAAGGTTGGCCAAATCCGTATTTCCAAGTACCCATGAACCATCAAATGCCACCACAAGGGGCCCAAAATTACCAACAAAGCTGTCCTTTTTTAGGGAATGGCCAGAACAATCGAAGGTCCAGGCAAAAAGGAGTAACCTGGTCCGACCAAGAACGACAGGTCCAAACCAGGAGCGTCACCAAAGCCAACACAGGACAAGGTCCGACAATCTAATAGTCAACTTAACAGGACTAGAACTAACAGAGAACCAGACCAGTGTCCTGAACAAAGGATTAGGATATGTGCCAACCCCAAAAACAGACGTCTTCAAAACGAAATGTGAACTTGCCAACTTTTGCCGCACACTGAAACTGAAAGCGTTTTTTAAAGGAGAACAACAACCTCAAGAAGGAGATACGACTCTAAGGAGTAAATCCACCTTTTGCCCGCTTAACTCACAAATACCCATTGAAATAAGTACCTTTGAACAGGCCATCATGAAGGAAGTTGAAGAATTGAATCATCATCCTCCAAGAACTTTCCAGAACCTAACAAAAGCAGAAAAACTCGCTCTGACAGAACTAAAAGACAATCATGACATTGTCATAAAGCCTGCGGATAAAGGCGGTGGTATTGTCTTACTTTCAACAGAAGGATATGATAGACAATGCATGGACCTACTAGCAGACACCAAATTCTACCAAGTGATCACAACCGACCAAACAGCGCGCCTACAAAGAACAATAGCGCTGATGATTGAAGAAGCAGAATGTAACAATTGGATATCTAAAAAAGAGGCGGACTATCTAGTAACAAAAGCACCAGTCACGCCATACTTTTATTCTCTGCCCAAGACGCACAAAGACAAGATGCCACCACCAGGAAGACCAATTGTCTCGGGGATCAATTCTATTCTAGAGCCACTATCACAATTTGCAGACCAGTACTTGAGACCACTGGTCCAAACTACTCCTACCTACCTAAAAGACACACGAGACTTGATCAATATGTTACAAAATTTCGAGTACTCGGAGAGCAGTATGCTCCTAGTAGGATTAGACGTCGAAAGCCTCTATACAAGCCTTCCACAACAGAAAACTTTAGAGACTCTCGAAACCATATTGTTCAATATTGACTGGCCCCATCGGACCCCAAGACATTTTGTACTAGAATGTTGCAGATTGGCCCTTATGGAAAATGTTTTCCAATACAAAAACACCCTCTACCTCCAGCAACATGGAACATCTAAGGGCAGCACCTTTGCGCCAAGCGTAGCTGGTCTGTATGTGAGCACCTTTGAACAAACCTACGTACATAACGCAAACAACCCCTTTTTTCGTCATATACTCTTTTGGAAGAGATATATTGACAACATTTTCTTAATCTGGAGAGGGGACAATACATCACTAACAGATTTTCATAGGTGGCTGAATAATCAAGATGAATGCCTCAAGTACACATTCACATCCAATGCACAGAGTCTTGACTTCTTAGACATCACCATCTTTGCTAAGGAGAACACCTTACAAACAAGAACGTTTTTCAAGCCTACTGCAAAAAACAGTCTGCTATCCTTCAATAGTTTTCACCCCCGCCCCTTAAGAGAAAACCTTCCGTACAGCCAGTTCTTACGGCTAAGAAGAAATTGTAGCTCCATGAAAGACTACAAAGTCCAAGCAACAGACCTCTGTGAAAAATTAGCAGCCAGAGATTACCCAAAAAGGATAATCAACTCCTGTGCGAAACGAGCCAGAAACCAACCGAGAGAATCCCTCCTCGAAAGTCACCCAAAACAGACTGAAGACAGGACTACGTGTGTAACAACCTATAGCCCGATAACAAATCAGGTGAAGAAAATAATCAACCGTAACTGGAAGATTATAACATCAAACACCCTGACTTGGCCAAAACCAAGATTTGCGAATAAACGGAGTACCAATATAAAAGATCTACTGGTCCATACCAGACCTCCACCGAGAAAAAAGAAACAACAACCGGGCTTATGGAATAACCCTCCAATTACTGGACACTACCCTTGTGGTTCCTGCATAGTCTGTGCTACCACGAAACCAACAAAAGAATTGCAGTTACTTCCAAACTTGGTATGGAAATTGAAAAAACACACCAACTGCAATACCAGCAGCGACGGCTCGTGGAGGGAGTTACGGTGGGGCAGAGGGTGGGGAGGGGGAGGGGCAGGGTGGAGGTTGCTAAAAACCGGCATATGGATAATTGCAGGTAAGTAAACAATTTAATTAATAAAACGAATTTCGTAGCTCGCACTGCATTGCATTTTGCGATGCAAGGCGCACTACGAAATTCGTTTTATTAATTAAATTGTTTACTTACCTGCAATTATCCATATGCCGGTTTTTAGCAACCTCCACCCTGCCCCTCCCCCTCCCCACCCTCCTGCCCCACCGTAACTCCCTCCACGAGCCGTCGCTGAATACCAGTCACGTGGTATATATGATTACATGCCCTTGCAATATGAGATATATTGGGATGACATGCCGTAAGGCAAAACAAAGACTCTGTGAACACAGGAGTAATGTTAACTGTCAGAAAAGCACAACAAAGATGTCATCACATTATAAAGAGAAACAACACACTGCCAATGACCTCCATTGGGTGATCCTGGAAAGTCTAGAGACAATAGACAGAAACGCAGAAAACATATTGTTCGAGAAGGAACAACGTTGGGTTCATAGGCTGAAAACAGATACCCTAGGCCTGAACGATTCTGTTCCATGGTTGTCCCTCAACAGATGATCTGAGACTTCAACTCCCATTCCCAATAATCCACCATAAGTACGGTACCCTAACGGCCTTATATCTCTGTTTATCTCTAGAGATCGCCAAATATGCACTATACAAGTGACCCCAAAAACCAAACCCATCACTGCAGATCAAAACGACCCACGAAAATAAAACCACTGTGTTCTTCCCAATGCGCAATAATTTCCGTGCCCACTCTAGCCTACCTCACTAGGTCTGACAAATGAAAATCAAACTTTACCATTTTCTTATTATAATTTTTCCCCCAATGAATAGTATAATAACACCGATTTATACTCCTCATTGCTAATTTTCAATAGAATAGTGAGTGTAGTAAAGTTCATAAAGAAACCCCCTATACCACATGTTGTAGTATTTCTTTCATTGCTACCGCCATGGAGTACAAATCCACCCGGAACCGCATTACGCTGTAGTTCCGGGTGATGACAGGCAGAGTCAGCACATGCTGCCAGGACCGAGTAAGAAGGCACTAAGGTATTCGGCAGACCCATGCGCGTTAATCACACTGAAAACCGTAAGTAAGAAAGCGCATCCGATAACCCCTCCTTTTAATACCCCCTCAGTAAGGCCTCTCTCGATCAGCCCAAATCCCCGAGGGAGCAATTTCCAGAATTAAACAAGGTATGCTTTTTCAATAAAAGCGCGCTTAGCGTATTCAGTACGAACGCAGTTACGCATCACCATGTTGAACTAACGACTCGTGAGAAACCTCTTTGCCACCATAAGCATGCTTATATTCCTAAAAACCACACACTCGGAATATTTGGCAAAATTGGAATGTCTGCAGTGCCTTTAGATGCAACCACAAAACGGCCTCACTGTATAGCATATTCCACTATAGATCACGCACAGTGATATTGTCAGAACTATGGGCACCTCACTACAGTATTATTGTCAGAACTATGGGCACCTCAGTATAAGTCGAACCGAAGCATGAGAATGGAAGAGTTGACGCCCGAAATGAGTATGACGGGAAGTATTGCCATTTTCTAGTTCCTTACAAAAATAAAGGTACTATTGTACATAATTATGTGTTTTTCCATACCCTATCTCCCTGTTTGTCGCTGTTTGTGTGCATGTTTTCTTTTTTTGCAGGTACAATGAAACCTTAAGTCACGAAGATTCAGGTTAATAATCCTTTATTCTTCTCACAGTTTTTTCACCATTCACTAACCCCTATTGGTCCTGACGAAAGCCTATAGATCCGCTGACTACCAAAGGCTGAAACATGTTGACCTCTTTTTAAAATATCCTATATAATGCACTCGAATCCCTTACCAATTCGCAAAGTGCATCAGTAATTTTTAGTTGTAGTCCGAATCCAGACTTATTAAATTGTTTTTGTCTGGCTGTCCGGATTTTTAATAACCACACCACTACCCCCCACTTTCCACGATCACTACTGCCTTAAACCCTAAGGCAAACCTCCTGGTGGAGGGTGCACAAGACAAAAAATTACTCAATGATTACGCACGCACGTGTAGAGAAGCGGGGACACAGTATATACCGCTAAAGAGAGACTATCAATATACACGTGTATGAGAGTCATATATGTTTGGGAGATACCAGTTCCTCGACTTGTGAACCCAAGGTTTAAGCAGGACAAGTGATCCTTTCCCCCTTCTGATTATGAAAATGTCCTGGTAAAGACAAACACCCTATTTCTTTTTTCACTACTGTGAGTGCTATTCCTCTCATAGATTAGCGTTGGGAATTAACTTAAAAATCTTTATGTAGCAATGTATGATCTGAAAGGAGTAGCGTTGTCATTTCTGCTATGTTTGAATAGTGGTGATAAAACCTGCTTATTGATGTAGGTGGAGTTTTCATTACTATTGTAGAAATGCCACTTTAGTAAGTGATTCAGAAAAGGGGGGTGGTGATGAACAGAGTGTCTGAATTAAGCAGACCACTCGTACCCAGTCCAAAGATCAGGGCTTGATCCATCACCATTTTTTAGCTCACTGCACCATCCCAGCTCAGAACTTGGCTATATGCAAATTAGTCTGACCCTGGCCCAGTGCATCATGGGAACAGGGCAGACCAAACTATCAAGCCAATTCTTATACTGGGAAGGAAACAAGCTTCCGGGGACTGGTTTCTGGCATTTCAGCCGTCTTCGGCCCGGCTTGCTTGAATCCTGATGGTGCAATGAGCAAGGGACTCACATCGGAGTATACCCTTCCAATTTTATGGTGGACAAAAATGATTCAGAAAAGGGGGTGGTGATGAACAGAGTGTCTGAATTAAGCACTCTGCCCAGTTCCCATGATGCACTGGGCCAGGGACAGACTAATTTGCATATAGCCAGGTTCTGAGCTGGGATGGTGCAGTGAGATAAATAACGGTGATGGATCAAGCCCTGATCTTTGGACTGGGTAAGAGTGGTCTGCTTAACTCAGACACTCTGTTCATCACCACCCCCCTTTTCTGAATCGTTTTTGGCCACTATAGGTGTGGCAGGGTATACTCAGACATGAGTCCCTTTCTCACTGCACCATCAGGATTCAAGCAAGCCGGGCCGACGACGGCTGAAATGCCAGAAACCGGTCCCCGGTAGCTTGTCTCCTTTCTGGTGAAGAATTAGCTTGGTAGTTTAGTCTGCCCTGTTCCCATGATGAACTTGGCCAGGGACAGACTGATTTGCATATAGCCAGGTTCTGAGCTGGGATGGTGCAGTGAGATAAATAACGGTGATGGATCAAGCCCTGATCTTTGGACTGGGTAAGAGTCGTCTGCTTAATTCAGACACTCTGTTCATCACCACCCCCTTTTCTGAATCACTTTAGTAAGTGGGCATTTCCATCTGCTTATGACTCGTTGTGCTTTACAGTCTGAATACATGTCTAGGGCAGAGTGACAGCTAGGCTTTGTGCATACTTTCCAGAGAGCCATCACACAGGGAGGGTGGGGTGTAACAGGGTCACACCTACATACTGAATAGTCTCCCTGGGCTGTCTGGGCGAGTGGAAGGTGGGGAGCCCTTACATTTGTATAGGCTGTGTCCTGCACTCACACAAAGTGCTTGTCACCCCCTACTGATCTCTGGAGCTAGGGCTGGGGTTGAAAGGGGGTGGTGTGCACTTCTAACATTTCTTTTGAAGTTACCTCTGCATCAAAGACATTTTTTAGTATATGTACAGGGGCTCTGATCCCATGTCTTTAGTGCGTGGGACCTGCAAGAAGACGCTGCTGACTCTACATGCTGCACATTACTAAGGGCTGCTGTGCTACCTGGAGGGACCGCCATTTGGACTATTTGCCTTGCTGTGTTGGCCTGCTGATAATGGGGTTGCAGGAGGAACTACCACTTTGCACTGCTGTATAGGTTGGCCAGCTACCTGTTTCCCTGTCTTTGTGTCCCCAGTGCTCTCCAGGGGCTTATGGGCTTGCCTCTCCCGCCCCCTGTTCTTGTCAGGGGCTCAGAAGTAGTCTTGCACAATTCATGACCTGTGGGACCCCCATACCGGTCCCCTTTGGACTCCTGGGACCTAACGCTTAGCAATCGCTGTTCCTTGCAGTTGCGACTCAGTGCGTGTTGAGCGCTTTTGAAGGAGAGGGTGACTGCTTATGTCTACTTTGTTTTTTTAAAGCCAGTGCGTGAGGAGCGTTTTTTCCACTGTGCAGAGCAGCACAGGACGAGTGCTTTGCTCTGCTGTAGTCAAAATTGTGGACACATTCATGTCAGGACCGAGTGTCCTGAAATCCTGCCTTCCAGGCTGCCGAACCTGCAGGGAACACCCTGCAGTGCCTAGTCAGAAGGGCGCTTGAGGATGCATTGCCCAGCACCACTCTTGAAGAAAGGCTGGCGCGGCACCAGAAGGACTACCACCCGGAGGGACACTGTGTTTTCCTGACGTCCCCACCACTGCAACTCAGAGTGAAGGGCAGAGAAGGGAAAGGTATGGCCTGATGACAGATGCACTGCGCACCCGCAGGCAGCTGTTTGTTAGGCGCTCTAACTGCGGGAGGAACGAACAAGACCTCCCCACAGGATTTTGCAAAGTGTGCCTCCACCCTTATTTGGAGTGTACCTGAGGGGTCACTTGTCTTGCATTTGGTGCATCCCTGTGCAGCCCCATATGAGTACTGACTTGCGGGACTTCCGGACTTGGCGGCCTCCATCCCAAGAGGTTCATGACTGTTGTAGCACTGGACTCCACATGTCGTAGCAGGCCTCAGCCAGACCCGCTAGTGCAAGGGGTTCGCCCTTATCTGCACAAAGTCCTCAGACCAATAGGAAGAAGTTGGCATGGAAACTGGAATAGAAAAAGTAACATTTATTACACCTCATGAGGTGGTGCTACGGTTCAAACAGTACCCCACGGAATTGCAAGAGGTAGCACACCGAGCTAAGAAAGCATGGTTTATTTATACCCGCACAGGGACTTAAAAGAAGGCGGTACACAAGAGCACAACGCATGTACATATAAGGTAAAATCGAGAGGCACAATCTATCAGTGGGAGGAGCTAACAGTTATGGGGTCGACAAACACATTCCTATCTGGAACTAATCACTAACAGATGTGGACCCTACTTGACATGCGCAAAAGTGGGGGATGCTAAATATAACTTGTTGCCGGGCAGATTTCAAGCGCCGTGGACAGGGAGATAGGACAAAGCACATGGTCGACACGAGGCAGCGTGTAGCAGACAAGATGGCTGCCGTAAATACAAAATGGAGTCCACTAAATGTCAAGATAACGGCTAGAACTAAGATGTCTTCTGCTAATGCCTAATCCAATCGCTGTCAAATTACAACAGACGACCCTTTCAGCATAGCTGAGGACATAGGCTTTTCTGGGATAATCTAAATATTCATCTTGTATATTTTTTCGCAACATGCCAGCTACTTCCTTATCTAACATGTGTTGTGCTTTCATCTTTACAACATCCTTCCTGATTGGCGTGCAAGCAGTAATGCACATAGAACATAGCATTGGGCCACAATGGATACACATACAACAGGTGAAAATCACTGCAATAACGATACATAGAACAGTCAGTAGTTTCCACCCCCAAGCAGAGACTAGAGCCCAAAACTATCCAGTAAAAGACCAGATGCCATTCTTTGTATGAATGTCTGTAGCTATCTTATGCAGTTTAAAAATTGCATCATACACTGAGGGCGAATTATCAGGGATGTAAACACAACAACTACTACCAATAATTTTACATGCTCCTCTCTCGGCTAGCATCACATCCAGAACCTTCTATTCTGGAGCGCTACAATTCTAGCAACTTGCAGTTCTTCAGTAATATTTCCTAGCGCTATAGCAGTCTGATTGGGGACAGGTTCTATAACTCTAGTTAACCGTCTTACTTTCCTGCTATTTAATGCAGCGCCCACAAAAGAGAACAGACCCAAATTAAAATCAACATATTGCTGTAGACTAGTATCTGTCTGATCTACTTCATCCGTGCTTATAGTCCTCTTGCTTCTATTTAATAAAACATTTTTGTACAGTTTAAAATCTCGATGATACGATGCAAGTGCCAAGAAAACAGGAGGTAACACGAAAGATACATAACATACACCTGACCACCCAACTTGTAGTCGATAGTATCCATTACTGACACATACTAGATATGTGTTATGCGAAGCTAAGAAAGAACTATTATTTACTCCATCTATGTTCAACACAGTAATACAATCACTGACTCCAACTGGGATTCGTCCAATACTTTGTACACATATGTCTGCTTTAGTCTTTGTAACAGTAATCACAAATTGTTTACTTTTGGCAAAGTCTCTTGTGTGGGTGAAGACATATGGTGTAGAGAAATTGTCCGGTCGGTATTCCTCCCATTCCCATATAGTTCTATTGGCTTGAGGATACCCATCTATGTCCTGATAACACTCTTTATTCAAGCGGAAAAGAAGTCCACCTACTGCAGGTTTCCTAGTTGCGTACAAAAGAGTGTACTAGGCTCGACAAGAGCCATTGTGCGAGAAAGAAAGTGGAAAAAAGGTGTTCCTCCTTTCTTTTGATGCGCTGGAATCATACCACATATCCAACAATTAGTGGTATTGGTAGCACGATGGGTGTGGTGCAGCATCTGAACAAAAGTGTTATTAAGATACGATTGACGGTGTTTCTGCTCATGATAGGGAAGAGTAAAATTCTGGTGCTCCTCTGGGACGGAAGTAGAAACAACAAAAAACTCACGAGCAGGAATCATCACTTCAACAGACCAAGTAATTACTGCTATAATTGTCAAAGCATCAAAAACCTCTATAACACCTAAAATTTTCCTTTGTGTATTCGTTTTAGCAACAAAATCAACTCTCTCTAAAAAAGCAAAAGCAAAAATAATCGTAGGAGCTCTTCTCCTGTGGGTAGACGTTGGTTTCTTCACAGAAGATCAAGATGGGTGTCACTACACTACGCAGGGCTGACCCCCCCCCTTGTCATATCGGCATTCCGTTTCCACTACCCAGGGCAGTTGCTCAACCTGTCTCTTTCAAAACCGTAGATTCTTTTCTTGGCCTTAAGTTGTATCGCAATGCTCAAGGGATCGTCTGATCCAGGAAGAACTCAGGTGATACAGCGTGGCCTTTCTCCATAGTCAAGATCTCTCGATGATTGGTCAGCACAGCAGGTTCCACCAAGGTCGACAATACCTTGCGACAATGGGTGCTATTCACCCAATTTTTCTTGTTTGTGACTCAAACCGCTGTTCTCGTGGCAAGGAGCACCTGTTCTGGTCCGCGCCACCTCAGCTCCAAGCTGCTTGACCTCTCAAATACCTTGATCATCACATGGTCACCAGGTCGGAGCTCATGGCCATCACCTGTAGGTCTGTCAGGAAGTGCTTCACGAACATGTTGATGAATAGAAACCAAGCTGTCAGTTAACTGTGCCAAATAGTCATTCATTAAGACTCAAGGTACATCATACACAGAACTCGGTTTCGGAACTCCCCAAATATTCATAGTCCTCCCAAATACTACCTCATAGGGAGTGAGGCCTGTTCGAGAATGCGGTACTGATCTAATAGACAACAATGCCAGAGGCAACGCATCTGGCCAAGTTAAAGATGTGGAAGCCTGAATCTATGCTATTTTCAACTTCAGAGTAGCATTATACCTTTCCACCAATCCTGCTGATTAAGGATGGAACACTGCATGGAACTTATGTTTAATTCCTAATCCTTCCAGGACATGTTTGATAACTTCCCCAACAAAATGAGGTCCGTTATCATTCCATAAGAGTTTGCAAACACCAAATCTCGGGAAGAATTCCTTCAGCAACACTTTTGCAGTAGTAATAGCAGTATTGTCCTTCGTGGGGTACGCCTCGATCCATTTACTGAAGGCACAGACCACCACTAAGACATACTTCAAGTTATTACAACGCTCAAGTTGGATATAATCCATTTGCAAGACTTCGAAAGGTGCAATTGGTGTAGCAAATCCTCCAGCTGGAGTTGGCGTCCCTTTTCCAGGATTATATTGTAAACAGATCAAACAGGACTGTACTACTCTCTTAACTGTGCTAGCAATTTCTGGATGCTCCCAAACTTGCGTAAGCAATCTCGTTATTGCTGAAGCTCCAACACGTGCTAGCCCATTTGCCATCTGAACCATAGGTTGTACAAAGGCTATAGGCAGCTTCCATCTATCCATCTGCTTATTCCGCCAACAACCTTCATCATCCAACTCTCCTTCTTCAGACCATTGTTCACGTTCCTTTACAGAAGCAGATTTCTGTATCTCTCGTACTTCCTGCCTAGCATCATGCCAACGCTCAGCTTGTGACTTCACTACATACATAGAAGTAGTGCTTCTTTGCGTTGCAGTCTCACGTGCCACATGATCTACAAAGGCATTACCTTGTCCAATCTTATCTGTCACTTTCTTATGCGCACTACACTTCACAATAGCTATTTTCTTCGGGTATGTCAATGCAGTCAAAAGATTATGTACTAAATCTCCGTGCATTATCTGCATTCCGTGAGATGTAAGAAAGCCTCCTTCCTTCCAGAGCAGGCCAAAATCATGCGCCACTCTGAAAGCATAGCAGCTATCTGTATAAATATTCATACATAGATCAGTATTAAGCTCACATGCTTGTGTCAAGGCTATCAATTCAGCTGCTGGAGCCGATTTCTGTGGTATGTGAGCTGTCTCCACTATTGTCTCAAGCGTGGTGATTGCATACCCGGCTGAGGTAGTCCGATCCGGGAATTTCAAACAAGACCCGTCAACCCACAATTCACCATCCACATCTGGAAGGGGCATATCTTCAAATCAATGCAACCCTTTGTCTGTTCCTCAGTCAGGAATATACAATCATGTGTTTCTTGTGACCGAGGCTGATTCGCCGGATATGGCAACAAAGTAGCTGGGTTTAAGGTTGCACATCTCTTCAATGTAATGTGAGGAGCTAGCAATGTCAGTTCATATCCTGTCAGACGAGCGCTAGTTAAGTGCTGCGTCTTTGTCTGATTTAAAAGGGCATCAACCGCATGGGGTACCAACACTAACAACTTATGTGACAAAACTATTCCTTCACTCTGTCGTATTGACACAGCTGTTGCTGCAACTGAGCGAAAACACCCAGGCAACGCTCGAGCAACAGGATCAAGGACTGCTGAAAAATATGCACAGGGACGTTGCTTATCGCCATGTAACTGAACTACAACTGACAATGCACATCCATCTTTCTCATGTAAGTAAAGTGTAAAAGGCTTCGTGTAGTCTGGTGTACCTAACACTGGTGCTGAACAAAGGGCTTGTCGTAACTGTCGAAAAGCAGTTTCACATTCATCTGTCCATGGAAGGGGTATTGGAGTGTCTTTTGTCAACAGTGCTAGCAAAGGTTTCACAATGTAGGAAAACCCCAAAATCCATTGTCTACAAAAAGAAGTAAAACTAAGAAATGCATCCACTTCTTTCTGTGTCGAAGGTACTGGTGTGTCTAAAATTGATTGTATGCGATCTGATGTCAATGCACGTCCCTCCTTAGACAAAAGGTGACCTAAATAGGTTACCTTTGGTCTACAATATTGCAATTTCATTTGTGACACTTTATGAGGATGTGAAGCAAGAAAAGAAAGCAAAGACAGAGTACACGTTTCACATTATTCAGGGGTATCGGCTGCCAACAAGATGTTATCGACATATTGTATGAGAGCCACACCTTCAGGTAAAACAAAGGAATCAAGTTGTCTTTTCAATGCTTGACTGTAAATACTCGGACTCTTGGTATAGCCTTGAGGAACTCTGCAAAATCTGTACGATCGATTATTCAAAGAGAAACCGAACAAATATCGGCTATCAGGATGAATAGGGATCGAAAAGAAAGCATTACTCAAGTCTATAACAGAGAACGTGGTTGCTGTTGGAGTAACCAAAGTAAGGAGTGTCGTAATATCAGAAACCAAAGGGTATTGTGGTACTACGATCTTGTTCACCTCTCTAAGGTCTATAATGAACCTGTAAACTCTAGTATCAGTATCTTTTTTCAAAATCGGAAGAATCGGGCTATTACACACATTGAATGGAACTTCTCAACAACTCCAACTTGAATGAGATCATGTACAGTTCGTATGAGTGCTTCCTCACCCTCCTGTGAAATTCTGTATTGAGGCAAACATGGCAACACAGCTCCTTCCTTGACAATAATGTGTACCGGTGGGATAACCATTTGGCCCACATCAGTGTCTGAGGTAGCCCACAAAGTTTCAGGGAGTGAAGCTAATGCAATATCCTCTTTAACAAGACAAGCTCTCTCAGGCAGAGTGATTATCATTCAAAATGACACACACTCCAACAGGAGAGCATCGTATTGGGGCTCTGAAATACTTGAGCATATCAAGACCCACAATATTATCTGGTGTGTTTGGAGAAAGCAAAAACGGACATGGAGCACTAAATTTATCAACATGGAATGCAAGTGGTTGTGATAGTGGGCTAAGGGAAGTAATGGTTACGCCAGACAGGGGAGCCCCTGGAACCAATTGTTTAGACAAAGCTCTACGAGTAGCTCATGTATCAACCAGAAACCAATCAGTAGAACCCAAAACATGTGCTGTAACATAAGGACCCTTCTGATCTACTGGAACTTCAACTGATTCCTTACCCCATCCTAGGCAATCCTATGCATGAACAGAATCGTAAAGGTCAGGCTGCACATAATCGGACATTTGATACTAATTTCGTCTATCAAAGGTGTTAAACCTATCCCGTGTTCGTACATTGGCGTCAAAGCGAACGCGATCATTTGCATTTCCCCGAGGCCCTGAATAATCTGAACGATTTCTCATGTGTCCCCGACCTCGTGAATTCTATTGGGCATGCAACACTGGACAATCGGCCGTCCAATGGCCAAATTGCTTACTATAAGCACATTGATTAATAGACAGACTCGAACGAGTATAGGGGGGTTAAAAGTTCCAAGTCCGCCTCTATCATAGCCTCTAGAGGGCGGATCATAAACTTGGGCTAACATAACCTTTGTTTTCAAATCTTTAGGGGGCATATTATCAAGGGGGTTTATCTCCGCTATTTTGGCTTTAAAAGCCAAGAAAGCGGAGATAAAATTATCTCCCTATTACCTAGCTGTTGCTAACACCAGTTAGCGACAGCTAGTAGGAGAAAGCGACCATCTTGGGCCCCACTTTGCATGTCAGTGATATTTATCACTAATGACATGCAAAGTGGGTGTGCCAAGATGTTAGCGACTGAAAACAGTCGCTAACATCGCTATCTCCTATTACCAACTTTTGGAGATATTCGCGCTAAGCGCGAATATCTCCAAAAGCTAACACCTGCCCTGAGCAGTTCTTAGCCATGTTATCCAATGGGAGGTGGATAACATGGCTAAGAGCATTAGCTCGGTAATGCATGAATATCGCTGACTTTTCAGCGACATTAATGGATTGCGGCGATTTTTATCACGTTTGCGATAAACCTTGGTAATACCAAGGTTTATTTGCGGTAAAAATCGCCGCAGCTCTGCGGCACATTTTTGTCTCTAACCAAGCAATAGCGATAATTATCGCTATTGCTTGGTAATATGCCCCTAGATTTCTTGTCTTCATTACCTTTCGCTTCTAATTCTTGAAGCTCATAATATTGAGCCATCGTTAAAACAGATGCTGGAGAAGATGTAGTCCAAGTACTTTTACTGGCTTTTAAACGGCTAGCTATCCCTGGTAACAGATTTGTAACAAATTTAGCGACAAAAAGATGTCAAGGAAAAGCTTCCTCAAAATGCGTAAAGAAATCAGAAACTGATTCATCTACCTTTTGTTTGCAAGATGCCAAAGCAGTCCAATCTATCTTTTTAAGGGGGATAACTGTTTTAAGATTAGTTAATATAGCTGCAGGGAGATCTAATATTAAATTATGTGGCTTTTGAGCGGGTTCCCTCTCCACATCCAATTGTTCTAGCTCTTTCCATTCCGTGCCAAAAGTATTACGATCATTAATTTTACGAACGGTCCTCCACATATCCGGTGGTAATATTAATCCAAAAAATAAATCAATATCTCACAAAGTTATGGTGCAGGAATTTATAGCGCCTTCAACTGCCTCATAGAAAACAGCTGGATTTTTACGTGGATCAGGTAATGCTGCTTTAAGCGCCATTATATCTGTCCTATTCCAAGGAATATGCACCCAATTATAAATAAAGTAACCTTTAGCATCAACAGAATTTTTATCGTCATTGTCATCCGCTCCTTTAGGAGGAACATACAAGGGCGCGGCTTCCCGCATAGGCTTCATATGGATTGCCATTATCTTATCTGTTCCGAAGATAGAAGACTGCGAGCCTCCGATCTGAGTTTTCAGCGCAGCTTCATCTGCAAGCTTTTTCTTCTCTTTCAAGTCAACCGCATCAGTTCATAATTTAACCAACCGTCTAATCGTGTCAGCCCCCTGAGAGAAAACAAAAAGACCGTCACGCATGTTCTTACAATCAGTTGCTACATCATCAGGTTCTAAATCTGGAGAGAATTTCTGAAACAATTCAACAACTTCAGCGGCAAACGTCTCAGTAAAATATTTCTGTTCTTTTTCCGACCACCCCTATATACTGGCTAAGAGATCGGAAGCAGGATCAGTGCTGCGTAATGCTTTTCGAGCAGCTTGTCTGATATCGGCCACACGTTGAGCAGGCAGCATGGAACAAGTGTCCCCCGCTTTTCGTTGATCTGAATCAGAATCCTCACCACCTTCGGATGATGCAGACAGAACGGCATACGGAGGTGGAGGTCGATCTAATAATAAAAAATAATCTTTATTATGGACAGGATAGAGAGGTTGTCGGACAGGGTATTGGCCAGATACCTGTAATCTGTGTTCTTTCTCCTCTCTCTCTCTTTCAGCTCTTTGACTTCTTTCTTTCTCAATTCCAAAGCTTTCTCATACACATTCTTTTATTGCTCTTTCTCAATCAATGCTCGTTCACGCTTTGCTCGTTCACGCACTTCTTTCTCCCACATACGCATACATTCAAACATATCACGTCTAGACTTCCCCTCAAACATACATCGCTCCACATACTCAATCTTTCGTATACCAAATGACCCATGCATAGGCCAATGTAACTCAGGATCCTTACGAGTGTATCCATACCATAACATTCTGTACATTATGGAAGAAAGACCAAATTTTACATACATATCCCTATTAGACGTCCCCTCTGGGGGAGCCGGTTGCGATTCTTTGAGTCTAAGTCGGGTCCCATTACAAAAGCAACACATCCTTCGAAGTGCGCTAAAAACAGGCATGCCAAAAATAATGCTAAATATGCAGTATTATACACCAAGTGGCACTTAAGGTACTTCTAGTACGTTGCGTCGTTCAAATTTGGCTCATTGAAGAAAAATCTCCACATTGCCTGCCTATATGTGTTACAACGCATATATCATACCAAATCATACAAATACAAATACAAATAAGACTAGTCTTTACCAAATACAAATATGCCACAGTAAGTGTTCCTAAAACTACCTTAGCATACAAGGGCATCCAAACCCCGTAGCCACCTGGATGGCCAGATCGGAAAGAAGGGAAAAATGCCTTGGATGCCAAGACTCAGGTCTCCTCTGGCAGTGATCATGTCCGCAGCGAGATCCCAATCCTTCATCGCGACCACTCCTTCGGGCATCTGAGTCGCCGATGAGCCCCACGCGTTGGGCACCAATTTGTCGTAGCAGGCCTCAGCCAGACCCGCTAGTGCAAGGGGTTCGCCCTTCTCTGCACAAAGTCCTCAGACCAATAGGAAGAAGTTGGCACGGAAACTGGAATAGAAAAAGTAACATTTATTACACCTCATGAGGTGGTGCTACGGTTCAACAGTACCCTACGGTATTGCAAGAAGTAGCACACCAAGCTAAGAATGCCGACTATGCAAGGTACATCTTCAACCAAGCACAACAATAGGCTGAAGTAATGATGGATGAGTTTGTCGGGAGACTTGATGCACTTATCAAACATTGTAAGTTCTGTGACTTTAATGCTGAAAAAGCCATGCACATCAGAGTCAATGATGGCTGTCTTTTAGATTCCTTCAGGAGAGGCATGTTGAGAGAGAGAGACGCAGTTTAGAGAAAGTGCTAATGACTGCAAGGGAAGAAGAACCAGCAGATGGACATGCTGCTGATGTGGAAACAGGAACAACAGGTAATGAATTAGAGTTGATCTTGAAAAGCAAGCATAGGCACAAAATAGATGCACACAAGTTGACATCCCCAAAGGAGAAGAAAAGCTTATACTTCCGATGTGGGTTTTGATTTCCCCATGAAGGTAATCGTATAGCCATAGGACAGATATGGAAAGACTGCGGGAAAAGGAAACCCCTTCATAACGTTCTGCTAAGTGAAAGAGAAACTAAATGGGTCACAGCGAGAAGAGAAAATGGACGCCAGAAGGTTCCCAAAGCATTCCCGCCATGCCCCTAAGGCCAAAAGGCAACATCAGTTACAACAAGTAGAATCCTAGCACAGTCGATCATCCTCAAGTTAATTATATAAAGGCTCATCAAAGTCATTATCAAGCGCTAGTGAAAAAGATGGATTTACATTGATGATATCGACTAAGGAACCACACACACATCTAAGATTAGCTGCTTGCAAAAAAGATCAAAAGTTAAAGAAGAATCACCAAACAAACCAACTAAATTCATTTAGACACTGTCCTAAAGCTACATTGAAGGTGAATGGTCAGCCCATAACCTTCATTATAGACAGTAGTGCATCGATTAACATCCTGCCAGAAGAAAAGGTCAATAGCCTGTCTCATGTGCCACCTTTTTGTCAAAAATGAAGGTATATATGTGGGCTGCTTCTAAACCATCACAGAGTCAAGGGTTATTTACAGCAACCATGCAACATAAAACGACATCAGTGCAAGCGCCAATTCATGTCCTTTAGGGAACTTCATCCAGTGCATGCCTACTTAGCTTTGCCACAGCTGCTGACATGGGAGTGATATCTCTCAACTACAACATCCGTGTTCAGTCTGAGATTGTGGGTCAGTTTCCATCATTGTTTCATGACTTTGGAAAACTCGAGAAGATGAAAGTGCAACTTCATATTAATGAGATTATTCACCATATTGCCCAGCGGCACCACAGAGTCAATTTTCACTTACAAGAAGCCACTGAGAAAGAACTAGAAACAATGTTGAAGCATGACATAATTGAACTCTCCACCAGTCCTACACCGTGAGTTTAGCCCATAGTTGCGGTGACAAAAAAGGACAGTGGAGGTGCAGTGTGCATTTGTGTTGATATGCACCAGGCCAACAAGGCAATCAAGAGAGTAAGACACTCTTGTCCCTACATAACAGATATGATCATGCAGCTGAACGGAGCCAAAGTCTTCTCCCATCTTGACCTGAACAAAGGCTACCATCAACTCGAGCTGGACGAGAACTGTGGGTACATTACCTCTTATTCAACTCATGTTGTTTTGTTCAGATACAAAAGAATGAGTTTTGGCGTATCCTCAGATCAGAAGTTATTTCAAGATATATTCGCTAAGTAATTCAACCTGTTACACATACTTTTAATTACAGTGATGACATACTTGTCTTTGGGATAACACAAAAGGAGTATGGCAAGGCAGTTACACAAGTATGCCAATTATTTGCTGATGCAGGTCTCACTGTGAATGCAGCAAAGTATCAGTTTCACAAAATCAAACTAAAATTCTGGGCACATATTCTCTAATGAGGGAATGACTCCTGACCAAGATAAGGTGCAGGCACTGTCATTTACTTGCCCCCCACAAAATGTAACCATGCTGACATCTTTCTTAGGCAGGGCCAGTTATTGCTCAAGGGTCATCCGTGACTTTGCTACGAGTGCCCCACTGAGAGACTCAACAAGCTGAATGTCCCGTTCCAGTCGTCTCCTTAATGCGACCAAAGTTTCAAAGAAATAAAACATGCGATTGGGAATGCAACTGAAATGGTCTAATTTGACCCTAAGTTACATACTGAGATCACAGTAGATTCGAGCCCGGTGAGGCTGGGGACAATCCTTGCTCAAAACAATGGCCATACAAATGCCTAGAGGCACACTGTGGCCTAGGCCAATAGAAGCCTTTCTGAAACAGAATGTGCCTGTTCTCAGCCAGTGAAGGAGAATCTGGCTGTAATGTGGGCCTGCAAACATTTTTATATTTTTTATATGGGGAAAATGCTTTGCAATTATCACACCAGCCATTGATCACTATCTTTGGGAACTAAGATGCCCCTCTAATCGAGAGGTGGGAGTTGTAACTGCAAGAGTATACCTATGTTATTGTACACAGGCCAGTGAAAGACCAAAACCCCCAGATTACTTTTCATGAGTGCACTACATCACCCCAGTTTGACATCCAAAGTGGTTGAAGAGTATCTCAACTTTATTGTGAGGTCCAGCATGCCAGCAGCTCTATCCATTGAACAGATTGTTGCTTCTACTAGTGCAGATTAAGACATGCAAAATCCTTAAAGACCTCATTATAGTGCAATCTTGGAAGAATAGTATTCAACATTTTGCTGATTATGTTGAGTTCCACAAAATAAAAAAATGTGAAGGATGAGCTATCCATAAACTGAGAGGGTATCATATGGAGAGGTTTGAGAACCGTCATACCTGAGAGCCTAAGACAGCAAGTCATTTAGCTAGCCCATGAAGGACATTATGCCATTGTAGCCACATAAGAGCTGTAAGAGACCAAGTGTGGTTCCCTCACCTAGATGAACGAATTGAGAAAGAGCTGAAAGGATACCGCCTTTGTAACTGTTTATCCCCCAAGGTACCGCAGCATTCATTGACAATGTTTGACCTTTTTGTGCATGCATGGGAGAGAGTGGCAGTTGATTTCTTTGGGCATCTAGGAAATTGGCATCTTCTTCAGGTAATCATTCATTAATACCTGCATTTTCCGCTGGTGGAAGACTCATCATAAACAACCCATGACAAAGTCATTAAGCGGCGTTATGACATCTTTGCAGCATGGTGCATATCACTATTCTCAAATCTGATATTGGCCCGCCTTTCAATAGCCAAGAATCTAAGGAGTTTCTTATTCGGCTCAATGTCAAGCATCAAAAGAGTATCCTTTTCTTGCCCCAAGCCAATTGTGCTGTTGAATGAATTATGGGTATTCTCAAGAGTGTAATTCAGCAGACATCAATGGAGGGATTCAATTTAAACTGAGCCATGTGCTTATAAATCAACTTGTCACTCCCCAACTGGTAAGAGTGCTTCTAAATTGCTATTTGGGGGCACCATCGGAGCCAAACTATCACATGACCCCATGTATTATGTAATCCCTCTCATTGTACCTTGGGGATCGCAGGCATACTCAAGCGAGTGCTGGTAGATTTACATCACAAGAGAGATCACATCCACTGTTTACCTTTGTGTGTGCTGGTTTGTGTCGAGCTCAAGACCTAGTTCCTTCTCCATGGTATCCTCAATGGTGTTTCCACTTACGTTTGGGATTTCATGGAGAACGGACATGCGGCCAGAGGGCTCCTGCTAATGTCAGAAATAAATCTTCAATCCTTACCTCTCCAAGTGTCTCCTGCATTTTTCCTTTCCACTCAACATTTTGGCAACGAGTGGCACTAAGCAGGAGCCTGCTGTGACATTTTCTTTATTTCCGATGGCTCCGGACCTCTGCTGCATCTTATGCAGCTTCATATTTCACTGTTTCCAACTGCCTTTATTCTGGAAACCTGCAACCACTGCTGTGAACACCAGAAACTCCGCCCCAACAACAGTGAGTGCATTTTGGGATTGTTTTTGTCACAATTTGGCAAGTATTCTCTCACGCTTGATTGCATTTGCTCTGCCTTCACTCGTCAAATTCCTCTGTGACCCTGACAATTCTGGTAATTATTACGTGGAGGCCGTCTTGAATTGGGCCATTTAAAAAAATCTGTATTTGTGAACACAACTCGCTCCTTATTGTTAGTTTAACCTTTTGTGTGCTAAGCCTCTGAACTTGGCTAAATAAAATAAAAAAATAAAAAGGGAACTGATAAAGAAACCTAATTTTTCAGTACTACTCTCTGCTCTACTCTTTGCTTATCTAATCTATTATTATTTTTAAATACATTTAAAAAAAGAGCACAAAATGTCCAATTTCCAGCAGTTTGTCTAGATAATAACCCTTCTTACAACATCCTGGCAAACCAGGTTAACCATGGGAAAAATTGAATAATTCATTTGAAAACTTCCTGATGGCAATTGATGCAGAGAAGTTTAATGCAAAAAGAAAAAAGACAATTCTCTACAGCAATCTAGGCATTGAAGGACAGCATGGTTTTTGCCAGTTTACCACTTATCATGCCATCAGGAGAAGGTGAGGGTTGGAATGAATATTTAGAGGCAATTACCAGATTGAAGAACAAGTTTACAGAACAGACAAGTGTTTTATTTAACTCCAACAGTAGGAAACAATCTTCAGATGAGGCTGTGGAAGAATACATCTCTGCGCTCATGATTTTGGCTGCAATTTTGGCTTATCTGTTGAAGTTTCAATCAGAGATCAATTTGTATTTGGATGCAAGTCAAATAAAATTCAAGGACACCTTTTATTCAGGGATCCGACATTGATGGAAGTCATCGATATGGCAAAAGCTATAGAGCTATCTATTGTCTTCAGTAGATGTATTTCTTCTGATGTATTGACTCAACCTATTAATGCTGTTAAGATTCCAGAGCTTATGAATGCTTTATCTTTCAGGTCTGAAAATAACAAGTTTCATGGTAAGAAGAGTTCTTTTTGTTACAGGTGTGGGTCTAAGACACACCTTAGTAACAACGCTCTTGGTCATGCTATTGGTAAGAAGTGAACCAAGTGTTATAAGATGGCTCAGTTTCAGAGTGTCAGTAGAGTCAATTTTATTCAGAATGACTCTACTGAATGGGTCAGTCCTATCTTAATAGTTCACAAAAAAGTATAGAGTATCCGGTTATGTGCAGACTTGCGTACCTTATACAAAAATGTGGTTGTTACTTGTCATCCTTTACCTAAAATCATTGATTTACTTTCAAATATCAGTGGAGGAAAAAAAAACACTATTGGATCTTTGCTCCGCCTAGCACCAAATTCCACTCGCTTCAGAATAAAGACCTTATGACTTTTATCATCACTTTTGGGGAGTATAAATTCTTAAGGCTCCCTTTTGGTCTAGCTTCTGCAGCTTGTGTGTTTCAAAAGCTCATGGATTCCATATTCACTGGAATTCCTGGATGATGTCCAAATATTTTCAAACACTAAAGTGGAGCATAAACACATATTATCAAGAGTACTAGAAGTTTTTAAAAACGTAGGTATTACTCTTAAACCTGACAAGTGTAAAATGTGTAAAATAGATGTAGACTATCTCGGACATCGGACGTCTGATACTGAAACCCATCCCAAATTTCCATTATTGCAAGCCATGCAAGAAGTTCCCCCTCCCAAAGATAAAGTTTCACTCAGGTCTTTTTTGGAGATAGTGAATACCATGCAAAATTCATTCAAGGTTACTCCGTCATTGTTCAACCCCTTAGAAATCTATTGAAAAAGAATGATCAGTTTCTTTAGGAAGAGGTTACTGATCAGCTGTTTAATACAGTCAAAAATGTTATCACCAATGCACCTGCTTTATCGGTATTTGGAACTGGTGGAAAATGTTTTGTCACTGTTCATGCCAGTCAAGTTGGTATAGGTGCAATACTTCCAGAATCCTATGACTACAACAAGCCCCACTGTTGCTTTTGGTTTCCGCTCTCTTAAAACCTCAGAATCTCAGTATAGTACCATCGAGATAGACGCTTTAGCCCTCTCCTGGGCCATTAAGAAGATTAAAACCTACCTATGGGTTATGAGTTTTATTCTTTTCACTGATCACAAGCCATTGATTCATCTTCCTAATTGAAATGGCTTAGGGAAAGCGTCCACTAGTTTGGTCCGACGTTTGTCACGTTTGCATGAGTACAATTTCAAAACCGAATTCATTCCAGGTAGCAGAAATTCCAGATTGATTTTTGTTTCCAGGATGCCTATTAAAGATAATATTTTTGGTGTGGAACAAAATGATGTTGAGCCAGTTGTGGCTACCTTGGATGATATTCTAAGTACTTATGATTTTGTTTCTCACAATGATTGGATGTCTGCCTTATCTGAGAGAAAGATGTCTCCCTGCTCAACTCAGACATTTTTCATAAGTTTCAAGTGAAATGTCCATTGTGGATGGTCTGCTGTTTCGCAATGACCTAATTGTCCCACCGTTTGCAGTGACATGCAAATTAGTTCAAGCTGCTCATCGTGGACATCTAGGTGTTGATGCCAGGTCCAAAAAAGTAAAGTAATACTTTTGGTGGCCTTCCCTAGATTCACATTTAGCTGGTTGGATCTCATCTTGCAGTACATGTTTATTATCAGATAAACATTGGCTTTCAGACAACACACCGATGCATGTAGTTCCCTTGCCAGAGGAGCCTTGGGCTAAAGTTGCCTTTGATTTTGCAGGCCCATTTCACCTGTTGCCAGCTGACAAAAAGTTGTTATTAGTTCTAGATGACTATTTCTCGAAATTGATTTTCTTTGATTTGTTGCTAATGCCAACACATTATCGTTTATAAAAAATTTCAGCCGTGTATTTGATTGGGAATGATTCTCCAGGGAACTTGTAACCGTAAATGGTATATACTTTGTCTCTGCACAAATATAAGAGTTTGTTGAGAAACAGCACATTAGACATCTTAAGGTGACACTATATTCTCCAACATCAAATGGTTTGAGAGAGTAAATAGCTTATTTAAAGAGGGTGTACAATCTGTGTTGGCAAGTGGGGTACTAGTTGATAGTTTCCTAAAACAAAAGGTTTGGTCCTATCATCTCATCCCACACTCCACTAAGGGAGTATCTCCGTTTATCCTGTAAAGAAAAAGAAATCTGAAGTCAGATGTGTGTCCTGATTGGTTAAAAGATACCTTACCAAAATATAAACATTACCATTGTGCCATTGCCTAGATGGTTAAACAGAGAATGGAAACTGCACAGGTGAAATAGAAATTATATTATAATGCCACTCATGGTGTGAAGTGTTTGGGTTTAAAAAAGAATGACTGGGTATTCATCAGACAGCCTAACAAGGTAAACAAGCTTTTGCAATGCAATAGGTCTCGCCTTAGGAAAGTTTGAGCTATTGGTCTTGCAAATGACAATTTTTTTATTTATGTGTTGGTTTTGAAAATAGCTAAATTAATAGCTTTGTCATTTACAATGCCAATAGTTAAAACTTTTGCAAATGTGACACCTATAGCATTTGTAATGCAACATGTTTTGTATTTACGTGACTTAGATGTATTGATATTACAAATAACAATGGCTTTTATTTTTTAAAATAATTAATACTTAAATAAAAGTGATTGTAATTTATAATGGCAATAGCTTAAACTTTTGTAAATAACTTTTGTGAAGATTATGTTCAGTGTATTTTATTGTGACGAAAATCCAAGAACAGAAGTGAAATATTAACATCTTTTTGTGACATTTGTAATAAAGCTTGAAACATTGAGAGAACATATTTGAACCAGTTGTTGTTGAATGGTTGCGCAGATTGATGCTGTGATGGCGCAAAGTGATGTTGTAGTGGCGACGAGTGATGCTGTGGCGTTCAGTGATGCTGTGGTAGCGCATAGTGATGTCGTGGTGCCCCTGAGTGATGCTGTGGTGGCCCTGAGTGATGCTGTGGAGGCCGTGAGTGATGCTGTGGAGGCCAAGAGTGATGCTGTGGAGGCCGTGATTGATGCTGTGGAGGCTCTGAGTGATGCTGTGGGGGCCCTGAGTGATGCTGTGGAGGCCCTGAGTGATGCTGTGGAGGCCCTGAGTGATGCTGTGGCGGCCCTGAGTGATGCTGTGGTGGCGCAGAATGATGCTGTGGTAGCGCATAGTGATGCTGTGGTGTTCCAGAGTGATGCTGTAGTGTTCCAGAGTGATGATGTGGTGGTGCTGAGTGATGCTGTATTGGTGCTGAGTGATGCTGTGGAGGTGCTGAGTGGTGCTGTGGTGGTGCTGAGTTATGCTGTGGTGGTGCTGAGTGATGCTGTGGTGGTGCTGAGTGATGATGTGGTGGCGTTGAGTGATGACGTGGTGGCGCTGAGTGATGCTGTGGTGGTGCTGAGTGATGCTGTGGTGGTGCTGAGTGGTGCTGTGGTGGTGCTGAGTGGTGCTGAGTGGTGCTGTGGGGGTGCTGAGTGGTGGTGTGGTGGTTCTGAGTGGTGCTGTGGTGGTGCTGATAATGTGGTGGTGCTGAGTGATGCTGGGGAAGCGCTGAGTGATGTGGTGATGCTGAGTGGTGCTGTGGTGGTGCTGAGTGATGCTGGGGTGGCACTGAGTGATGCTGTGGTGGTGCTGTGGTGGTGCTGAGTGGTGCTGTGGTGGTGCTTAGTGATGCTGGGGTGGCGCTGAGTGATACGCTGTGGTGGTGCTGAGTGGTGCTGTGGTGATGCTGAGTGATGCTGTGATGGTGCTGAGTGATGCTGTGGTGGTGCTGAGTGATGCTGTGGTGGTGCTGAGTGGTGCTGTGGTGGTGCTGAGTGATAATGTGGTGGTGCTGGGTGATAATGTGGTGGTGCTGAGTGATAATGTGGTGGTGCTGAGTGGTGCTGTGGTGGTGCTGAGTGATGCTGGGGTGGTGCTGAGTGGTGCTGTGGTGGTGCTGAGTGATGCTGTGGTGGTGCTGAGTGGTGCTGTGGTGGTGCTGAGTGATAATGTGGTGGTGCTGAGTGATGCTATGGTGGTGCTGAGTAATGATGTGGTGGCGCTGAGTGATGCTGTGGTGGTGCTGACTGGTGCTGTGGTGGTGCTTAAGAAGAAAGGGGTATGCAGTGAGCTTGAGTATGGCGATCGAAGCAGGCAGAGCGAGGTGCTAGGAGGGTGCAATGAGGGTTGGACAGGGACAGAAAGGACTAAAGTGGGTGCAGTTAGAGCTGAGGCGTGCCAGGGCAGAGATCTGTCTAGAGGTCGCAGTGAAGGATTCAGTGAGTTCTGGAGGTGAGTGTGTTGCAGCGAGAGGCTTACTGAGTGCTGGAGAGTGAGCGTTGTTGCAGTGAGCACTGTAGTGACAGCTGGTATGGTAGGTGTCACAGTGAGGGTTTTATGAGTGGTGGAGTAGGAGCGTGTTGCAGGAAGGGTCGTAGTGAGTTGCAGAGTGGGAGTGTCATGCAGTGAGTGGTGTAGTGAGTGCAGGAGGCTGAGAGTGTTGCAGCGAGGGGTTAGAGAGTGCTGGAGCGGCAGGGTGCTGCAGTGATGGTTTTAGTGAGCACTGGTGTGGGAGTCTGGTGCAGAGAGGGCTGTAATGAGTGAAATTGCATTTTAGTGAGGGTTCTAGTGTATGCTGAGTTCTAGTGTATGCTGGAGTGGGAGGATGTTGCAGTGAGGGTTGTAGTGAGGACTTGAGTGGGAGTGTGCTGCAGCGAGGGAGTTAGTGAGTGGTAGGGCCTTGCAGTGAGGGCTCTAGTGAATGCTGGAGTGGGAGGATGTTGAAGTGAGGGCTGTTGTGAGGACTTGAGTGGGAGTGTGCTGCAGAGAGGGAGTTAGTGAGTGGTGGAGTGGTAGGGCGTTGCAGTGAGGCGGTAGAGAGTACTGGCGAGCTAGTGAGTCATAGTGAGGGTGTGACTGTGCCCTGACTTGACCACGATCGGTTGCACTCGAGCCTTGTTGCATTCAGTAATGTTCACTGCATAACCAGGTAAAACTTTGGGGTGAAATTGGTTTGTTGCTGTTTTTCTATAAAGCACCTTTCACCCCCCAAAATGCCAATACAAATATTGCAGTCTGTAAATAGATCTGGAGGCGTGTCCCGATAGCACTCAATCTTCACAGATTTAAGTAACAAAGCCAGTGACAATGGGACGTAGGCTCTCATCCAAGCACAGCTGCAATGAGAAAGGGGGGGGGAGCTAATCGGATGGAGACAAACATGAAAAGCAACGGAGAAGGAAGTAGGGGGAGGCGAGAAGCGAGGAAAGCTAATCGGATGGAGACTAACCTGACAAAGCAACAGAGAAGGAAGGAGGGGGAGGCGAGAAGGGGGGAAGCTAATAGGATGGAGACTAACGTGAAAAGCAACGGAGTAGGAAGGAGGGGGAGGCGTGAGGGGGGAAGCTAATTGGATGGAGACTAACGGGAAAAACAACTGAGTAGGAAGGAGGGGGAGGCAGGAGGCGGGAGGCGGGAGGCGGGAAGCTAATCGGATGGAGACTAACGTGAAAAACAAGAAAGTGGAGTGGGAGGATGTTGCAGTGAGGGCTGTGGTGAGGACTTGACTGGGAGTGTGCTGCAGTGAGGGAGTTAGTGAGTGGTGGAGAGGTAGGGCGTTGTAGTGAGGCGGTAGAGAGTACTGGCGAGTTAGTGAGTCATAGTAAGGGCGTGACTGTGGCCTGACTTGACCGCGATCGGTTGCACTCGAGGCTTGTTGTATTCAGTAATGTTCACTGAATAACCAGGTAAAACTTTGGGGCAAAATTGGTTTATTGCTGTTTTTCTATAAAGCACCTTTCACCCCCCCCCCAAATGCCAATACAAATATTGCAGTCTGTAAATCGATCTGGAGGCGTGTCCCCATAGCACTCAATCTCCACAGATTTAAGTAACAAAGCCAGTGACAATGAGACGTAGGCTCTCATCCAAGCACAGCTGCCATGATAAAGGGGGGGAGCTAATCGGATGGAGACTAACATGAAAAGCAACGGAGAAGGAAGGAGGGGGAGGCGAGAAGGGAGGAAAGCTAATCTGATGGAGACTAACCTGACAAAGCAACAGAGAAGGAAGGAGGGGGAGGCGAGAAGGGGGGAAGCTAATAGGACGGAGACTAACATGAAAAGCAACGGAGTAGGAAGGAGGGGGAGGCGGGAGGGGGGAAGCTAATCGAATGGAGACTAACGGGAAAAGCAACGGAGAAGGAAGGAGCAGGAGGCGGGAAGCTAATCGAATGGAGACTAACGGGAAAAGCAATGGAGAAGGAAGAAGGGGGAGGGAGGAAGCTAATCGGATGGAGACTAACGTGAAAAACAAGAAAGTATTGGGCGTAAAGCACCAAAAAACAAGCATTGGCGCCGCGCGGAAGAAAGATTGTGAAGTCAGAGTGGGGCGGGGGAGAGGAGGCGGGGGAGAGCTCTTTGAAATGTGAAGCTCTCTGCGAGGGGGGAGGAGAAGTGAGCGGATCCCTTTGAAGCACGCACAGCCTCGCGGCCATGAAAGAAGTGTGAACGAGACCTAAACAAGCAACAAATGGCTTTCATCTGGTGATGCGAGGCAGGCGGATAGAAGCGCGTTCACTAGACCACATGCACTTCTCGAAATCCGCATTAATCAGAGCTTAGTTTAGCTCTTAGTTTAGCCCCAATAGTCTTGTCCTATTCATTCCTTGCGGAATGGAATAGGACAAGACCTAAAAAGGGTGAATCTGTATTCCCTGAACCAGTTCAAGTTGAGAAAGTCTCTAAAAGCGCTGTGTCTTTACAAGATGAAGGGTTGTGGAGTAAAATTAAATCAAATTACCATCTGAGCATGCGTTTGTAAATACAAAAACTTGGAAACAGAAAGCTGGTTCAATTTGAGAAATTATGATTTGTCTAAAGACATGAGGGCATATTATCAAGAAACAGCGTTAACATTATCGCTGCTTTAGCGGCAGAAAACTGCTGCTAAAGTGGCGGTAATGGGCTTGATAATACGCCCTTGTGAATTCCCATAGAAGCCCATGTTCTAGTGTGAACATGGGCGTCTATGGGCATTCTCTACGGCGTATTATCAAGCCCATTATCACAGCTTTAGTGGCAGTTTTCTGCCACTAAAGCAGCGATAATGTTAACGCTGTGCTTGATAATATGCCCCACGGTGCAACCACAGGTTTCCTCAAATATTACTAGTTTTGATCTTGCAGAGAAAATTTCTACTGATTTCGTTGTTGTGGAGTTTACTAATGGTTCCTCTTCTTTTGCACCTGATGCCAGTGTGCAGAGTCACTTTATATCCGCTTGTAATGTTTCCATGCCAGCCAGGTTTAAAGATTTTTATGTACGTTGAATTGTATGTTTATTGATCATAATAAAAGGAAAGAGATGTAGTATGTGATCCATCTCATGGTACCTTGGGAATCACTGACAAATTATCGATTTCACTAAAATCGACCTTCACTAATATCGAGCCTCAAACATCGATTACTATTACATCGACACCCTATACTTATTTAAATAAATACTAAAATATCGATCACACAATATCGATATACAAAAACATTGACTACACAAATTTCAATAGCATATTTACCGAAATACAAAATATCGACATTTATAAATAAATATAACTATTATATCGATTACACTAATATCGACAGCACATATTTCGAGTATCTCTAAATATCCACAACACTAAATAAATAAATACTTACTTTCTAAACACTACACATAAACACTACTAAAAATACACCCATAGAAATATATTTTAACAGACAAAATACATTTATATAAATATATATCTCAATAACAATTATTATTAATTACAATATCAATAAATAAAATGTAAACACACACATTTAATATATAGACTTTTTTAAACAAATATTAAACTTATTTTACAACCAATACAAATTATATAGATTATTTATAAACTACTTACAAATAAACTACTCCTCTGTATAAACTTTTAACAAACAACTAACTTAATTCATTAACTTAAAAAAATTCAAACTAACCAATACAAACACATCTCAAGGTATGTGACTAATCACAAACAAACACTAATTAAGCATACCCTATATAAAGAAGTTAAAATAATACCCTAAAACCAGCAGAAAATATTCAGCTTCAAGACATACTGCCAAATTTTCGACTACCTTAAAGATTCTTCTGTGAAGGAAAATACTACAAACTACAAAAAGTAAGTAATCTTATAGCTCAGAATGCAATGTTTTATGTAATGTAACCTACTACTGATAGTCAAAATTTTATAACTAATTATTTCTTTCTATCTCTACTTTTTTCCACAACAGATTCTACTATTAAAAACAGATGAACATTTTCTACAAAAGTACTACAACCTAATTATAATGTAAGTACATGACAAATCGTTTTTTTACACTCATAAAAACTTAAAAAATAGTTACAATGATAAAAACATTAATAATTCTTTCTTCTCTTTTTAATATTCATAAATTAGTAAACACAGGCTTAATAGACTAAAAAAGTGAAATTGTTTTTTAAAAAAATGTCACTTCTATAATAAATACATAACTAATTATTACACATATATTATTTTCTTACAACAGATCACTGAAAAACGAAAAGCAGGAATTTATCATCCAATAACCTACATTCAACAACTAAGCATAAACACTTGGTAAGTACAGAATGCAAACACATATACTAATATTTAGCTCTCTAAAATCGACAATGTTATTACTTGACTTTATTAAAAATTTTAAATGTGTTTTCTAAAACTGTTATCTTTCTTAATTTAAATAAACTTAACTTTTTCATTATGAAAGGTTATACCCTACCAAATGTGTAACCAAAATACACAAATATACATTTCCTAAAATATTGTTTGCTTTCTTTCAACAGACCAGTAAAAACTATAAAAACATCAAACTGAAAATACATCTACTTTCAAAATCTACTATTTTACTGTTAGTAAGTAAGTAGCTACAAATTATACATACATAATTTAATACTCTTTTAAAGTAAAAACTTTTCCTAATATTATTTAATACAACTTTTCTAGATTTAAGAAAACAACAATGACAGAAGATGCAAGATTTATAACATCTCAGAAAGGAACATTTTTATTATGCTATATGGGGTATACTTATTCTCAGGAAAAACAAAAATACCTTAAAGTTAACTGGAAATGTACTAAGTATTACTCTAACAAATGTTATGGGCGTGCAACAACCAGGGAAACAAATGTCATTAATACTACTGAACATAACCATCCACCTAACATCTCAGAAATAGAAGTTAGATCTACTCTAGAAAATATTAAAGAATTAAGTAGTACATCTGACCTACCAACAAGTGTAATTCTCAAAGAATTACTACCTAGAGTACCTAGAGAAGCAAGAGGTCAGTTACCATCAATAGCTTCTATAAAAAGAACCATAGCTAGGACCAAAAAATCCAGTAGACCAACAATACCAATACCTAAAACTTTTGAAGAGATCATAATTCCACCTGAGTTTACCATGACACATAATGATGAACCTTTTGTCTTCTACGATAATAACAACAAAGATAAAAGGATAATAATGTTTGCTACAAATAACAACCTTAAAAAATTAAAAGAAAGTCAAACATGGATGATGGATGGCACTTTTACAATATGCCCTAAACCATTCTTCCAATTATATACCATACATGGGCAATACCATAATACCTGTATCCCATTCATCTATTGTTTGTTACCAAACAAACAAACAGCTACTTACACAGAAATATTGAACAAAATAAAAGAACAAACATCAGACTTCTTTCCACTAAAAATAATAATAGACTTCGAACAAGCAATGATCAATTCCATTCTTAAAACATATCCACACACACCCATACAAGGATGTTACTTCCATTTTAACCAATGTCTATGGAGACATTTGCAAAAATCAACACTGGCGGGGGGGACCTCGGCGGTGCAAAACACCGCCCGCCACTTTTCCGCCCCGGTCGCCTTGCAGCCGGGGCGGAAAACGAGTTACATGCAGGCGGTGTCTGTCAGATACCGCCCGCAGTATTACTATAGGCATTTCACAATGCCTTTCCGTGGCAGCAATGCCGCCACGGAAAGGCATGCAGTGTTCACTCTGGGGGCCCTCTGTGGGCCCCCAGAGTGAAGTACAGGTGGGGGGTGCACATGGGGGGTACCTATGGTACCCCCCCTTCATTTGCATATGCAAAGCGGCAGGCACCGCGCGGTGCCTGCCGCTTTGCATATGCAAATGCTGAAAAGCATTTCTAGCATTTTGGCGGGCGGTGCTGAGCTCTTCGCCCGCCACAATGCTAGAAATGCAGGATGTGCCCGCCACAGTGGCGGGCACATCCTAATGCCACCCCCGGGACCCCCGCCCTTATGGCGGGCGGTCCCATTCCCCGCTAGGATGACGGGCGGACAAAGTCCGCCCGTCATCCTAATAGGCCCCTTAGTGTTGAGTATGCAACCAATATTACCTTTGCATGCCAAATCAAACACCTAATAGCCCTAGCATACGTGCCAATAACCGATGTGGCTGAACACTATAATCTTTTAATAGAAAGTCCTTTCTACAAACAAAACAAACAAAAACTAGCTCCACTTTTGGATTACTTTGAGGACACCTGGGTGGGGAGACTACACAGGTCAGGCCAAAGACGCCAACCTAAATTCCAAATACCTTGGTGGAATGTATATCTGCCAACCCTAAACCAAGAAGCCAAGACAAACAACGCAGTTGAGGGTTGGCATAATGCCTTCCTATCTTCAACTGGACGAATATCTCCCACACTACACAAACGCCTAACAGCAATCCAAAAAGAGCAAAGTTTTCAAGAATTAAGAATGGAGCAATCTGTCTTACAACTAAAACCCAAACTATCAAGACAAACTGCCCAAATGTACCAATATTTACAACAACAAGTACAACTTTACCCTACAACAAGAGGACTGGAATACTTAAAAATGATAGCCAAAACATTAAACTAAAAACACTAACCATATAAAAGGATCAAAATCCTAATAAATCCTGAAATATTACACCACACATCTCCATAAAAAATCATAACATATTTATTTTGTCTAATATATTTATTTAATTTATAATATATAGACAAAATAATAATCTAACTATAGTAATAACATTTTATAAGAGCACATTTCCCAACCAACATTAATAATAATATTAAATCACATACCTTTCACAGCAACGTAATAGGCAAATCCAATAACTCATAACAATCCATGTAGTGATAAATCCACAAAATATCAAATAAAAATCCCCAATAAAATGAAAAAATACAACTGTGCTAAATCCATCCAGCATCCAAATAAATCGATAGGTCCAAATCCATCAAAAATCCGAAAATAGTTTAAAAATGTAATAAACGCTCCTGGAAACCCGAACAATAAAGGAAGTGTTCAATACATCTCAGTTCAAACAACTGAAACACACTTCCTTTGATAAAAAAAAAGTCACAGCTCGGAAACGGAAAAGGCTGTATCCAAACACCTAGAAGAAAAAAAGAAACATTCCCACCCAAAAAAATCTTAGAACGATACATTAAAAATAAACATAAAATACATATTTTTTACAAAATATATATAAACAGCCACAAACGCACTAACTCCAACTTCAGAAAACCACAAAAAGCCTCGAAAACGGAAATACGTACCTACTGAACTCCATAATATTTAAATACTCATATACTAATCCACAAACACTAAATAACAAACTACTACCTTCAAAAGTTAGTGAAAATAGTTAAAATATAACGAAAAGCACTCTTACCTGCTCAGACGTGAAGTAGCTTCCAACCGCGAGCTTCAATCTTCAAAAATGACCCAAAAAGACTATGAGCGGTTACAAAATAAAAGACCAAAATAACAGTATTTTCAAGGAAATAGTGAAATAAATGTCAAATACATTTATTTTACTTGAAAAAAAAATTGAAAAATGTTACAATTTGCTTACCAACATGTTAACAATGTATTTATATTTTTTCAATTACTATTTTATTATAATCATATTTTTTATATTTATTACATTAAATATTAATACTGTTTAATATTTAATGAAATCATTATTAAAAAATCTTCTGTTACAAATTGTCAAAATAAATGTATAATTTTTCTGAATGTATTTTTCCAAATGTCACTAACATTTTAAAATGATTATTAATAATATTATAAAATGAATAATAATACATTTAAAATATATAAATAATATTATAATGTACAAATGTTATTAAAATTATGTTTATTGTATGATGTTAAATATTATTATTATCAATGTTTCAATTTAAAAATGTAAATTCATTTATAACATCATTTGTACAGCACATTCATATATTAAAAATGTTAAAAATGTTAATTTAATATCAATGTATAAAAATGTTACTTTGTATCAAAATGTATGTACTCTATGTATTGTATTCCTCAATCTATATTCATGTACTACATTTTTGTTTATATACCTAAAATGTACTTTACTAAACAACTATCCAAAAATGTATAATTTCTAATTACATTGTACTTATACTTATTTGTTAATATATTATACATTGATTTGTAATACATTTATAATTTATTTTATGTGCTATATGAACAAATGAATTAACTTTTTTTGAAAAACAACTGTGTTACATTTATCTACTACCTATTATAAATTCATGAATAATAATATAACAAATGTTTTTTATAAACTTTATATAAATATATATATATAAACATTACAAATAAATGTATTACAATATTATAACACTTTTAATATTGACACATATAACTAAATTTAATTTTGATACATACTACACACTTAACCTATGTAATTTACTATTCCTACTCCAATCTACATTTAATTAGGGTAGGTGCTGGACACTGAACCTATGTAATTTACTATTCCAACTCCAATCTATATTTAATTAAGGTAGGTGCTGGACACTGAACCTAAATAATTTACTATTCCAACTCCAACCTACTTTTAATTAGGGTAGGTGTTGGACACTGAACCTATATAATTTACTATTCCAACTCCAATCTACATTTAATTAGAGTAGGTGCTGGACACTGAACCTAATTAATTTACTATTCCAACTCCAATCTACATTTAATTAGGGTAGGTGCTGGACACTGAACCTAAATAATTTACTATTCCAACTCCAAACTACATTTAATTAGGGTAGGTGCTGGACACTGAACCTATTACATTTTCTATTCCAACTCCAAACTACATTTAATTTGGGTAGATGTTGGACACTAAACCTATTTAATTTACTATTCCAACTCCAATCTACATTTAATTAGGGTAGGTGCTGGACACGGAAGCTATTAATTTTACTATTCCAACTCCAATCTACATTTAATTAGGGTAGGTGTTGGACACTGAACCTATTTAATTTACTATTCCAACTCCAAACTACATTTAATTAGGGTAGATGCTGGACACTGAACCTATTTAATTTACTATTCCAACTCCAATCTACATTTAATTAGGGTAGGTGTTGGACACTGAACCTATTTATTTACTTTTCCAACTCCAATCTACTCTTAATTAGGGTAGGTGCTGGGCACTGAACCTATTAAGTTTACTATTCCAACTCCAATCTACATTTAATTAGGGTAGGTGCTGGACACTGAACCTATTTAATTTACTATTCCAACTCCAATCTACTGTTAATTAGGGTAGGTGCTGGACACTGAACCTAACTAATTTACTATTCCAACTCCAATCTACATTTAATTAGGGTAAGTGCTGGACACTGAACCTATTACATTTACTATTCCAACTCCAATCTACATTTAATTAGGGTAGGTGTTGGACACTGAACCTATTTAATTTACTATTCCAACTCCAATCTACTCTTAATTAGGGTAGGTGCAGAACACTGAACCTATTAAATTTACTATTCCAACTCCAATCTACATTTAATTAGGGTAGGTGCTGGACACTGAACCTGTTTAATTTACTATTCCAAATCCAATCTACTGTTAATTAGGGTAGGTCCTGGACACTGAACCTAAATAATTTACTATTCCAACTCCAATCTACTTTTAATTAGGGTAGGTGTTGGACACTGAACCTATAAAATTTACTATTCCATCTCCAAATCTACATTTAATTAGGGTAGGTGTTAGACACTGAACCTATTTAATTTACTATTCCAACTCCAATCTACTGTTAATTAGGGTAGGTGCTGGACACTTAACCTATTAAATGTACTATTCCTATTCCAATCTACATTTAATTAGGGTAGGTGGTGGACACTGAACATATTTAATTTACTATTCCAACTCCAATCTACATTTAATTAGGGTAGGTACTGGACACTGAACCTATTTAATTTACTATTCCATCTCCAATCTACTGTTAATTAGGGTAGGTCCTGGACACTGAACCTAAATAATTTACTATTCGAACTCCAATCTACATTTAATTAGGGTAGGTGCTGGACACTAATCCTATTAAATTTACTATTCAGAGGAGGAGGAGCTACGCGGGCATCCAAGATGGTCGCGTGAGCAGAGATCTCCAGAGACCCGCGCCGCCCTTCTTTATCTATCCTGCAATTATCCTGATCACTTCGACGGGCTTTTGAAGTGCTACTCTCACTGATGCTGACGATCCTTTTTTGGTCGAAATCGGACCTTGGGGACCATTTTTCTGTCGTCTCCAACTCTCTGGCCTGCCCACGGACGCAACCGGGGCCTCGGCTGCCTACTATGGCCGAGCTGTAATGCAACAACAACGGCTGCCTGGCATCTGGCCCACCGGTGGTGTACCTCTTTCACTTTCGGTTTCCGGCCTCTTTGTCTCTGTCTCCTCCTACTCTGACTTCGCCTGCCGCCCTCACAGAGCACACTTTCCATCCTTGGGCTGGTAGGGAGGCCTTCGGTATTCCCTCTTCGGACTGCACTTCGGAGTTTCTGGACTTTTCTCCGTCCCACTGCCCCTATTGGGATCTCGGCCGCCATTGACTGCAACATGGCAACAAAACCCGAGGTCGAAAAACGCAGGAAGACTGTAACCCGGGGGGGGGTCGATCCAGTCTAATATGATCGAACGCTACACCCAGCTCCATTTATCCTGATTTCACTCCCCAAGTTCAACGACAACGGTCTGGGTTTCTCGGAGTGAAGCGTCGCCTGAGGGACCGGGGACTGAAGTATGCCATGTTGTTTCCAGCCCGACTGCGGATTGAGTTCAGAGAACGTGCCTACTTTTTTGATCAGCCGGAGCGTGCTGCCGACTGGTTGGACTCGTTGCCGACGGATGACTCTGAGAGCGGTGGCCCTGGCGGTGCGGAAGGTGGTGCAACGGCCCAGGAGTAATATGGGCCCCCGGAGGTCCGAACTGAGACTACGTACTGTGTAGAGTAACTTAACTGTGTGTTCTATGTGTATGCCCGTGGCGGTGCGGGAACGGGTGATTTCTCCCTTCCTCCTCGGGGGGTTCTTTGTGTAGATCAGATGGGGAGACAGGCACACTGCAGTTGGGGGTGGCTCTTTAGTCAGCAGGGGTGCAGGGAGGGGGGTGTTGTAACGGGTTTCTGTTTGGGGGCTGGTTCCTGGGGACTTGGTTGTGTTTCGTTTTGTTTGTTGTGTTTCATTTTTCATGGTATTTCACTGATTGCAATTATTTCGAACTTGGGGTTGTGGAGGGGGGTTGGGGTGGATTGCCTTTGCCGCGATGGGGGGGGTGAAATGCGGGTTCTTTCCTGGAACGTCAACGGGTTGGGTGACAGGATAAAGCGGGGCATTGTGTTACAATTTTTGAGGCGCCATGCCCCTGAGGTTGTGTTCCTTCAGGAAACCCACTTAATCGGTAATGCTTGTAAGGCCCTCGACCGCCGGGGTTACCGCCTGGTCGCACATGCTGGTTTCACCTCTGGGTCCCGGGGAGTGGGTATCATGGTGAAGTCCTCCCTAGCTCTTGCTATTGACGAAGTTATACTTGACGATCGCGGGCGGTATGCCGCTGTCTCTGGGAGGTGGGAGGGCAAACAAATTGTGCTGGTTGTTGTTTATATTCCCCCGGGTCTGCAGGCTACCACCTATGCCGATCTTGGCAGGACTCTTCTTGGCCTTCCTGATGGATTGTTAATCGTGGGCGGTGACTTCAACTCTGTTATGGCTGGTGAATGTGATCGGCTTCCCCCTAGAGTCCTGCTGCCATCCCAGATGTGGCTCAATGAGATGGCTGATACTTTTGGCCTGGTGGATGTTTGGCGCTCACTACACCCTTCCCTCCTGCAGTATAACTTTCACTCTGGTGCGCATGGCAGCCTCTCACGTATAGATTATTTTTTTATGTCAGCTTCCACTCTGTCCACTGTCCGGGAGGTACAACATCTTCCCCGGGGTATTTCTGACCATTCCCCCTTGATGATTAAGATTTCGGTGGGTGGTTTGCTTGGTAACAGGATCCCCCCGGTCCCTTCCTGGCATTTCCGAAGCCCCCGGCTCCGCTCAGATTTGGTGAAAGCAATTGATTGTTACTTTGATGAGAATGTGGGCTCGGTCACCTCCCCCTCTGTTCTTTGGGAGGCCTTCAAGACGGTTATCAGGGGTTCCGCTCTATCACTCATTGCTGCTGAGCGTAGGGTAAAGAGGGAGGCTGTTCTGGCCCTTGAAACTGAGATCACTGCGCTTGAAAGTGAGCTGGGTGGGGATGATACGCCTGCATTGTTGCACACTCTGGAACTAAAACAAGTGACTACAAAGCTTGTGTCACCGATGCTGCTAAGTTGATGCGAGCGAATCAGCTAGGCCGACTGTATGATGTGGGTGACAAAGCTAGCAAGCTCCTGGCATGGCTGGATAAGGCTGAACGAGCGAGTCGTGTTGTGCCTGTTATTGTTCGCGAATCCGGTGAGAGTTTCTCAGACCCTGGTGAAATTGTTGAATGCTTTGTGGATCACTTCCGGAAGGTTTATACGCCTGTTAGTGATCGGGATGAGGGTGATTCCAGGCTGCTACTGCGAGATATAGCCCTGCCTACTGTTTCGGAGGAAGATGGTCTTGTCTTGGAGGCCCCCTTTACCGTCGATGAGATTGCCCTTGCTATCCGATCTTTACGCTCGGGAAAAGCGATGGGCCCAAATGGGTTGCCCATCGAACTTTACAAACTTTGTCCGGACAAAATGGCCGCCCATCTGCGCAACATGTTTCTCGAGGCGGTTGAGGCTGGAAGCCTCCCCCTCGAACAGCGCCTAGCTACCATAGTGGTCATTTATAAGGATGGCAAGCCTCGTGACCGCTGCACCTCCTACCGCCCCATTTCTCTGCTGAACGCGGAACCCAAAATCCTGGCCAAGGTTCTGGCCAATCGGTTGCTTAAGGTGATTTGCGACTTGATCCATCCGGATCAATCCGGTTTCATCCCGCATAGGAACACGGCCCTTAACCTGCGTAGGCTCCACAGTGTTCTCGCGAGGGCTCCAATTCTCGCCGAGCCGGCAGTGGTCGCCTCCTTGGACGCCACTATGGCTTTTGACACTATCGAATGGCCCTATCTCTGGGCAGCTCTCGCTAAGTTTGGCTTTGGTCCTAACTTCATCGCATGGGTCAGGCTCCTTTACGAACGACCATTGGCTTAGGTTGTGGTAAACGGTAAATGCTCTGACCCCTTCCCATTAGGCCGTGGCACTCGCCAGGGCTGTCCGCTCTCCCCGCTTCTATTCGCATTGGCGCTTGAGCCCCTTGCTGCGTGGCTTCGGTGGGAACCCTCTATTAAGGGGATCCGATGGTCTCCAGATCTTGAGGATCGTGTCTCCTTGTACGCTGATGACATCCTGCTCTATCTTACTTCCCCTCAAAAGTCGCTTAACGTCCTCTTTGATGTTCTTACGTCCTTTGGTAAGAACTCGGGATTAGTCATCAACTGGACTAAGTCCTGTGTTTACGTAATAGCCGGGGAGTTGCCACCTCTGCCCCGCAGGTTCCCCATATTGGTAGCGACTGACGGCTTCAAATATTTGGGGATCTATGTCTCTACGGTCTCTTCGGTCCGCTATGAGCGGAACTTGTATGCTCCGCTCCGCAGACTCAAGCAGGACGTGCGACGGTGGCGTGAATTGCCCTTATCCCCATTGGGCCGAGCGGCACTCTTCAAAATGATGTCGCTTCCCCGATTTCTTTACGCCCTGCAGAATTTTTTCGATCCTGTCCCTGCTCGCTATTTCCGTGAGGTTGAGAGTTTATAGCGACAACTGATTTGGGATGGTCGTGCCCGTATTGCCTTGTCCAAGCTCACCCTCTCATGGTATGATGGTGGTATTGCGTTGCCGGATATCAGACGCTATTATTGGGCCTCGCACCTGAGCGCTATCAACCATGCGACGTACTCCTCGGAACCTGCCCCCGCCTTTGCTTTGGATAAACTATTACTGCCCGGTGGCAACTTTAATAGGGCTCTATACTCAAAGTCACCCTTTCGACTCCTTACAGGCCCGACGAAGTGTGCAGTGCGGGCATGGAGAGATGCTACTGTGGCCACGGGCTGGGGTGGTAAGCTGACGCGTATGACGCCACTGTATGACTCGGATCGGTTGGATAATCTGTGGAAGACGAAAGGATTTGAGAAATGGGACATGATTGGGATCAGTAAGGTGGAGGATCTGTGGGCACGGGGCGCTGTGAAATCCTTCGAGGTATTGAAACTGGAATACCGGCTGGATGATAGGGAGCACTTCCGGTATATGCAGGTTCGACATGCCTTGTCCTCCGTCTTTCCCTCTGGTACCGATATCCCGCAGTCCTCCCCTTTGGAGGATCGTGTTTTAGACGGCCATGTCCCCGATAGCACTATTTCCTTGATATATAAAAAGCTTGTCAATAACAGGGCTGACCAACTTGAGAAACTTCGTGCTTCCTGGACGGCTGACGGGCTCGAACTCGACGACGAGGACTGGCAGTCAGCTGTATCCTCTCCTAAGGAGGTGGCTATCCCGGCTCGGCTTCGATTTGTCCAGCTGAAGATCCTCCACCGTGTGTATCTTACCGGAATGCGTCTGGTACGAATGGGTTTGGTTTCGGATGGACGGTGCAGGCGTGGATGTGGTATGGACGGTACCTTCCTTCATGTTCTGTGGGAATGCCCAATGATCGCGGCCTTTTGGTCTAGAGTACATGCTGTTATGGGTCGTGTCACCGGGATCCCCCTCCTTCCCAAAGCGCGGCGTTGCCTGCTCAATGTGTGGGAACCTTCGGATTGCAATGCTGCCCAGACACTTTGGGTTACTTTGGGCAACATGGTTGCTAAGAGAGATATAGCGCAGCTCTGGGGCTCCCCTAGATTACCATTGCTCAGTGCCTGGAAAGAGAACATGGACTGGTGCATGTTCCGAGAGAAAACTGTATATGAGGCACGGGGGCGTCCCAAGAAATGGTCCAGGGTCTGGGCTCAGTGGAATTCGTACCGCGGAGACATCTGCCCCCCTCCACTTGACTATGAGGTTCCTCTCCCCTCTTCTCCATGATTGACGTTCCGTTTCCATTTCCGGCATAGCCTCTGCTTCCTCCCTTGTGCTCGCCTCCCCCTCGCCATATGCGTTCCTTTATTTATTAGCGTCCTATCCCCCCCTCCCCCCCCTCCTGCGACCCTTGCCAGTATGATACCATGTGTTTGTGTGTTGCTGTTCTTTTTTCGACAAAATCATAAAATTAAACCTTTTTTTCATCCTATTTGATATGGTGCTATGTTCCATTTAACAATGTTGACTCAAGAGATTGCTTTAACAACGTACTGTCTCCAAATTTCCTTTTCAACCTTCCGTTTATGTCATAGCGGCCGGCCCCGTGGGGTTGTAGGCAGACGCTGTGTATTGTGCATTTATAAATAAAGGTTTAAAAAAAAAAAAATTTACTATTCCAACTCCAATCTACATTTAATTAGGGTAGGTGTTGGACACTGAACCTATTTAATTTACTATTCCAACTCCAATCTACTCTTAATTAGGGTAGGTGCTAGCCTCCGCTTCCTCCCTCGTGCTCGCCTCCCCCTCGCCATAACTATTAAATTTACTATTCCTACTCCAATCTACAATTAATCAGGGTAGGTGCTGGACACTGAACCTAGTTAATTTACTATTCCAACTCCAATCTACATGTAATTAGGGTAGGTACTGGACACTGAACCTATTAAACTTACAATTCCAACTCCAATCTACATTTATTTAGGGTAGGTGTTGGACACTGAACCTATTTAATTTACTATTCCAACTCCAATCTACATTTAATTAGGGTAGGTGCTGGACACTGAACCTAATTAATTTACTATTCCAACTCCAATCTACATTTAATTAGGGTAGGTGCTGGACACTGAACCTATTAAATTTGCTATTCCTACTCCAATCTACATTTAATTAGGGTAGGTGCTGGACACTGAACCTAATTAATTTACTATTGCAACTCCTAACTACATTTAATTAAGGTAGGTGCTGGACACTGAACCTATTTAAAATACTATTCAACCTCTATTTTACAGAAAAATAATACACTCCCCATACCTACAACCTCTAAACCCTACATCCCACTTGTAAAAATGATAATTATAAAATTAAATCATCAATAATTTATGATGCAAAATAAGTAAATTTCGAATAATTTTTTTATTTTGATTTTAAAATTTGCTTTTCACATTTCTAATTTATTTTTCCATAATATCCTCTATATATTTTTTAAAAACACTCCACACCCTTATCCCCTATAAACCCTACATACCACTGCTAACAATTACATTAAATTTATAATTGATATTTTTTTCTATTTTCTAATTGCTAAATACATATTAATTTCTAATTTTAATAACAAATTTCTATTTTAATTTTCAAAAAATCTAAAAATAACTCATTATATATTTTTCAAACACTCACTACCCTTATCCCCTATAAACCCTACATCCCGGTACTAAAAATTAAATTCAATTTATAATTTACATTTTTTATCTAATTTATATATTTTTATAAATTTCGAATTTCAAATTTTCAATTATATTTTGTATTTTAAATTTTACGATAATTCTCAAAAATGATGTGCATTTTTTTAAAACACTCCCCACCCATATCCCCTAAAACCCTACATCCCACTACAAAAAACTAAATTAAATTTCTAAATCAATTTTGTAATCAAAATTCGAAATTCGAAATGTTTTCACATTTCTACTTTCTAATTATAGTTTCTATTTAATAATTTTATGAAAATTAAAACACTCAGTATAAGGTTTTTAAACGATCCCCACCCTTATCCCCTATAAACACTACATCCCACTACAAAAAATTAATTTAAATTGTTAAATATAATTTTTAATCATTTACATTTTAAAAATATTTTCGATTTTCAAATTTTCTCATCAAATTGTTATTTAAAATTTGAAAAATACTTTAATAAATGCATTTTTTTTAAAAAACACTCCCCACCCTTATCCTTTATAAACCCTACATCCCGCTACTAAACATTAAATTAAATTTTACATTTAAATTTTAACTCTAATTTCGAATTTCAAAATATTTTCGAATTTCTAATTTTTAATTCTAATTTAAATTTATTTATTTTATAACAATTTTAAAAATTCAGTATATATTTTTAAAACACTACCCACCCTTATCCCCTATAAAACCTACATCCCGCTCCTAAAAATGTACATTTTTTTTAAATAATTTCGATTTTCAAATTTTGTAATCAAATTTTTTTTTACATTTATAATTTTTTTTAATAAATTCTATTAATATTTTTAAAACACTCCCCACCCTTATCCCCTATAAACCCTACATCCCGCTACTAAACATTAAATTAAATTTGAATTTTAAATTTTAAATCTAATGTCAAATTTCAAAATATTTTCGATTTTCTAATTTAAAATTCTAATTTCTATTTATTTATTTTATAACAATTTTAAAAAATCAGTATATATTTTTAAAACACTACCCACCCTTATTCCCTATAAACCCTACATCCTTCTCCTAAAAATCTAAATTTTTTTTAAATTTCTATTTTCTAAATCTTATTTCTATTTCATTATTTCTATATTTTTTACATTATAAATACAACATTTTAAAACACTCCCCACCCATATCCCCTAGAAACCCAACATCCCGCTCCTAAAAATTTATAATACTTTATAACACTATTTATTACTACTATAAACTATTATAGCTAAAATGTAACACATTTAATATTTTACAAACATTTAAAAAACACTTTTTAACATGTCGATATTTTGACTTTTCGATATTTTTAACATCGATATTTAAAACCTCGACATTACTGAACTCGATATTATTTATACACACAAAAACCGATATTTTGTACAACGATATTACAAACATCGACATTTCTTACCTTCGATTTTTCATACTCGATATTAGTGCAAGTCAACATTAAAAACTCAATATTTTGACTGTGTACCGGTACCTTGGGGATCGTGGGCATGATCACGCAGGTGTTGGTATATGTACATCACAAGTGTGATCACGCATACTGTTTACTTTTGTGTTTGAAGATTTATGTTGAGCTCATGGCAGCGTTCCTTCTCCATGGTATCGGCAACGGTGCTTACAATTATGGTTGGAAATTCATGGAGAGCGGACTTGCAGCCAGAGGGCTCCTGCTCATTTAGGAAATAAATCTTATATACTGACCTCTACAAGTGACTCCTGCATTGTTCCTTTCCACTCAATACCCTGCCTGAATGTCCATGTCATTGGTGCATTAGACCAGTGTTAGCGGCGCAACAACCCTTTGAGGAAATATGATGTTAATGTTGTCTGTACTTTCTGTTTAACAAAGGGTGAGATGTAGTGTCATTAAAATTATGCTTGCTAGGACCCTTGCGCTTTTGGGTGGACTTTCAATAGTAATTATGTAATCTACTGGGAAGTGTTAAGGTGTTGTTATGACGTAACATGTGCAGAGTGTGATCGTATGTTGAAGAATAAAGACATCTGTTACAGAGCTCCGTGTGTGGTGTGTTCATTTGCATGGTCCTGCGCTGGGGAAAACGCTACAGACGCCATCTGTACACACCTATTCACACACCTACGGCCAGAAGCATCAGTATGGGGTGAAAGGACAGTGTGACAACACAGTGTGTACAAGCAGGCATGTGCACAAAGCGCTTCAGCCACTTGTAAAGAATGACTTCTTTCTTTCAGTTTTAGCATCTTTTTTTTTTTATTTCAACAATTTTAATTAGAAAAGAAAATGTTGTTATACAATACAGAGAAAAAGAAGGCAATGTAGGACATTGTTATTGTGCTTTTACATTTGGCTTACACAACATATGTTAACAGTTAAGGCATCAAAAACGAAAATAACTATTCGTGACCCATGGCTTTACTAGAGTGGACACATATTGCATTACCTTCGAGCAAGGAAAAAGAAAAAGTAGAGAAAGAAAGGATGAGAGATAGGAAAGTGGTATTTAGTTAATACCAAGGTCACCTAGTGTTGTGTTGGGAGGTGGATAGATCCATATTGATGACAATTACATGTCCCTCCTACTCATCCCTCGGACACTGCATGCCCGGTTTATTTCACGGCGCTGTGTTCTTTGCACTCTTGATCCGTCGAACTGCAAAAGCAACAACGGTTGTCAAATGAGAATGTGTGTGTGAAAATTCACCCCGTCATGCCTTTTGGGTTGGAGAATTAACACGATAGCCATTTTTTGCAGTGAAGATTGAACCGTTTCGCTGCTGTAGACCACGGTATAAAAACAAGCAACATGGAAGACCTCTGAGCTCCGGAAACCTTTGTCTAGTTAAGAGGATTAAAAAGACACCGCGCATCACCTCAAAAGTCTAGGTTGACGGAGCATAACATCACAGGTGAGAATATCTGTGCAGAGAAACAGGATCTCCCTGTGACGACTATGTCAGGTCTGAAAGTATGTACTTAGGAGCATTTGTACACCGCAAACCTTCAGAAGGGAGGCAGTGGCATGGAAACACCAGGAGAGAAGCAAGGGCAGCTTTCTTCATGGCAGGCGGATGTCTTTACAAAGCGCCTAAGGCCAGGGTGCCGAACATGTACTCTCAGATGTGTGTTTCTTGAAAGAAAGACTCTTTTATAGTCTTAATTGCAACAGGGGCCCTCTTATTTAAAATAACACAGGTTATGTTCCCAAGAGGTACAAAATTGAGCCATCTGCAAATTAGTATTTTGATGGGTTGTAAGAAACTAGCCGCGTGTGGGACATCGTGTAGGGTGGGGTTAAAACCCTGTAGGTGGTTTGTGTGGGATCGCTGTGTCACAAGCACCCTGTCTAGACTCTAGGCAAGTCTAGTATTACATCTCTTACTATTAATTTCTCCAAAGGGTCTCTTTGGAAAACTCATAAAGATGTTAGATTCTACCGCTAATGAGCTATGCTTGAAACATAAACCTTTTAATCAATGCATAGGATTGTACTCCTGAAAGAATTGTCCTGTATAGTGTTCTCAAGAAAAAGGCTATAGGTTTAATTGTAGAGAACCAGCACTTCTCAGAAACAAGTAGGTACCCTGGTACAGAGTACTAGCACTTCTATGTTTCCATTTAAAGCACTGTGTATGGTCTTTCATCTATTTAGCGCGTGTATCTTCACGAATTTTCACCTGAGGGCTGCAAAATGCGGGTTAGGTATCAACGTGCATTGTAAACACTCGAGAGTCGTCTACTTCACCAAATTAAAGTAATATGTGTATTTGCAAAACTGATTAATATGCAGGAGGCGTTTTTTCAAGTCTGAAAAAGGCCCAGGCCGGCATGGCTGCAAGAGACGAAACACGTCTTGTCTGTTCGGCAAAACAAGGGCGCTGATTTCCAAAAACAAGCCTTGAAGCTTACTCTCAAGAGTGCAACTATGTGTTCTTAGCAGCATAAGCGAAAGCATTTCCAAAAATCGAGTGGGATACATTTTAGTTTGATTCTGGGGCAGTTGACCCTTGGGGGTGGGCAGTGGGTGTAAGGACAAAAGAGGACTTTTTGGATGGTGCAATTTATTTTACCTTAGCTGTCCCATAAGCAAAAGCATATATTGTTTAATACTATAAGGACTAGATGTGCCTCTATGTATATAAAGTATCCTACTGACTAATTACCCAATCATTTGAACAGCCAAGGATAATATTAATGTAATGTATGAACTAAGCGCTCTCCTGTTATGACTCTGTCGGGGGACAGAGGTCCACCCCAAGGTGGTACTCATTTTAATATGGGTGGCTACTGCATCCATTGTCAGCCCATGACCCTAATAATGGTTGGTGAATATCATAGTGGGCATAGGCCCTTTTTCCAAGTGGGAAGACTGCCTATCGTCTCTCAGTGGTAAATCTGGGATGTATGTCATGACTGAGCCACTGTTGCTTCCTTATTGTATGTGGGGATCTGATAGGTATGTGGATAAATGAGAAGTGGGCTACCCATGTGACTGAAACCCCTGGATGTATGCAGGCCTCTAAGGCTGAAGGGTGAGCCATTGGGTTCGTGGCATTCAGTCCAGATGGCTCCTCTTCTTCATGTGTTACTTTGTGATTCCTTTTCCATTTAGAATTCTTTGTAATGGTAACTACTTTTCTAGGTTGAGTTTTTCCTCGTTTGATTTGGGCAAGAAGGGTATTTTGTGCTTGTTGGATATGGATCCAGCCACTTCCAGCCAAAACAACAGTGGCCTAACAAGAGCATTCATAGTGACAAAGGATTGGCCAAACAACTGCACACATTACACAAAGAGATAGCTACCAGGCCCGGACTGGCCGTAGCGGGCACCGGGCAATCCCCCGGTGCTCTGCACGGGTGGGGGCCAGTTTTGGGCCCCTGGGGGCCTTTTTTGTTACAGGGCCGTTTTTGCAGCATAGCTGCAAAATCGTCCCAGTAACAGAATCGGCACAAAACCAGCCCTGGCAAAGAGCTCGACGGCACCCCCAACCCCCCGTGGGGGGTGGGGGGGGGCGGGGGGAGGGTGAGCACCGAGCACTTTGCCAAGGCCGGTTTTGGTTCTCAGTTCGGACTGGATAGCTACCTCTTCGTTCCTTGGATCCTGTGCCCTTTTCCAATGAAATTTAAATAGAAAAGGGGAAACCTAGTAAACCAGGGACCTGGGCTGGTCACTTTTCAAACAATAAAGTGGTCTTCGACTAACACGGCAATAATGTTACATTAGGGAAAAAAGGAAAAACCTCTCAAATGAGTAAGTTTCAATTATGTGTTTAGTGCAGTTATCAGATCAGACACACTATTCAACAAATCGTCCCCTCAGTTGTGGGGTCCCTCAGGGATCTTCCTCGAGCTCCACACTTTTTAATTTGCACTTGCTCCCTCTCACGGACATTGTGCAATCATTTGGACTGTCATTGGTTTCATATGACAATGACACCCCTGCCCATATCTCTAACCATCTATCCCTAACGCCTTGCCTTCGGGAAGTAGCACGCTGGATGGCTGGCTGCAAACTACAACTCAACGAGGACAAGGCAGAAGTCATGTTGTTGGCAAATCCAGAGGCCCATCCCAGACTGTCTAAGCAAGCTGCTGGCTGACCACCACAGGCCCAATAAAGAGCCTAGGGTTATGACTAGACTCTAAGCTTACGCTGGAACACCAAGCCAAGAAAATGCCTGCAAGCTGCTTTGGCATTCTGAGATTACTGAGGAAGGTTCTTAAACTCCTCCCTTTTAAAGCTGGAAGAGTGATTGTCCAGGCCCTGGTGATGGCACGCCTTGACTATGGGAATGCCTTATAACTTGGCTCTCTTTTCTATGAGGTCAAAAGATTGCAGATTGTGCAGAATGCGGCATCTCAACTTCTTACCGACACTCCCAAATGTCGGTTAGCTGCTAAGGCCCTCGATGATCTCCACTGGCTTCCAGTAGTGCGTCACATCCAGTTTAAGCCCCTATGCATCATTCATAGGGCAATAAACAGTAGAAGTCTTCTCTGTATGTGCCCAGCAGGCCTCTGAGATCAGCCTCTGCCCACCTACTCAAGGTTTCCATGATTAGGAGATCGTGCTGGGGTGGGTGCTCCACGTCTTTTCTGGCGTCCCAGCTCTGGAACTCCCTCCCCCTTAAACTTTGTCTTTTGGAGAAAGAACTCCCCAAAGCTTTAAACACCTGGTTATTCAGGGAGTAATCTTACTCATGGGCTGTTTTATGGTAGCTGTGAAGGTGCTGGGAGGCCCACAGGTAGCGATGTGCTATACAAATACTGTAGAAAATGGAATTTAATTTATACATATCTCATTTATGAATATAATAATCAATTCACACAGTTTTATATAATACTCATACATGGTGCCACTAAAAAGTGATGGTGCAGTGAAAGGGATATAAGGTGAATGAAAAGTGCATTTGTGCTATGTACAACATATGTACATGTGGCTGATAGGGACAATAGAATGTTTGGAACTCCACACCCGTGAAACGAGTGTTGACATCCACCATTACAATTCTGAAAAATACAGTCCACATATGTTATTTGTCGGCGTTTCGATCCTGCAACATAGATATTTAGAGCAGGGTCATCATCAGGATGAAAATTAACGGAGACACCAAAGAATAGGGGTAGAAATTACCCCTGTCAAATAAATGTCAGACAGTTTGTACTGGACCCACTTCAAAGCAGGTATTGGCATAGAATTTATGGCATTGAATGTAAATGCCAGCATTTGTAAAGCCCACAGCTACCTCCGACGGAGGTGTACCAGAGCTGGGGGCCGTCTGGAAGATTAAGCAAGCTATTGCCCTGAGTCACATGGTGCTGGGCTAACCTGCCACTGGAGCCGGGGATCGAATAGTAAACCCTCTGGTCCAGAGTCAGGCACCCTGGCTGCTGCGCCACACCTCTTCCACCAGTGTAGTGCAGGGAAAGTCCCATAACCGTAGAAGTGTCCCACTATATCTAAGTACAACTTCAAAAGTGGGTTTGCGTACACAGGGTAATCAAACCGTTAAAACTGGATGAGTCAGTGTGCCATGGTTGCACTTACAATTGGGAGGTGCTACAGAAAAGATGCCGTGCTCTGCCTCCTGGGTTCCCTTTTCCAATGATATTCAAGAGTTCAATAGTAGCATCCGACTGGCCAGAAGTCATTTATAATCCAGTTCGATCCCTTATAGTATTATTTGCCATGAAGCCGTGGAACACCTGTCAGGAAAAGGACTGTAGCCCCAGGGCTTAGGAAGGGGCTTTGCTATAGCTGCATATGCATGTGGTGAACTTGCCTTTGTCCTTCCAGGATGTGAGTCCAGCATTTCCAAGCATTGCCATGAGGGGGAAGGAAGGTCTCAACCTACCATGAACTTTAATCTGAGAACCGCTCCCCAGCATGACCAGTGATTTTCATTGCTAGCAAAACTGGGGCTCTTGTCTTGCACCCATGCCACTGACCTGTGGAACCTGACTGCATGCAGTGCTGATGGCACCCCTGCATTGCCGAAGTAGAACCTGTCCTTGTGTGAAGCCGATGTCTACAAGAGCCACGTGCCTGCTTCTAGCGTTGTCTTTTGAGTTCCCTTCTCCAGTGATGCCATTGTCATCATGAGGCCATTGTGCCTGTATCCTGCACTGCCATTGTGAATCTTCACCTGCAAGGGACACAGGTGTCAGCGTGAAGCTCAGGTCCTGCACCGCAGTTATGCTGCTGTGAAACCCACTAGCAGCGGCTGCAAGCCTGGAGGCCCTCTGTGCTCCTGCCAGATGCTGCTGGTCTTCAAGTTGGCCCAACTGTGACGGCTGCAGTCAAGACACTTTGGGGGTCATTAGGATGGCGGGCGGAAACAGTCCGCCCGCCACCCTAACGGAGATCGGGACCGCCCGCCTAAAGGGCGGGGGTCCCGACATTGGCATTAGGATGCGCCCGCCACTGTGGCGGGCGCATTCCTCAAAGTAACATTGTGGCGGGCGGTGCTCACTGCACCGCCCGCCACAATGTCAAAAACAAATGCACGCATTTGCATACTCGAAGCGGCAGGCACCGCGCGGTGCCTGCCGCTGCGATTATGCAAATGCAGGGGGGTACCACACGTACCCCCCCCGTGTGCCACCCCCCTTTGCCCGTCACTCTGGGGGCCCACAGGGGCCCCCCAGAGTGAACACCGCATGCCTTTCCGTGGCGGCATTGCCGCCACGGAAAGGCATTGGGAAATGCCTATTCTAATATGGCGGGCGGTGTCTGATGGACACCGCCACCATGTTATCCCTTTTCCGCCCCGGCCGCCATGCGACCGGGGCGGAAAACAGGCGGGCGGTCTTTCCGACCGCTGCGGTCCCCTCCGCCATCGTAATATGGCGGGGGGGAATGCAGGGAAGGATGGCGGGCGGATTGCCTCCGCCAGGGTGGCGGTGGCCACCGCTACCCTGGCGGAGGCAATCCGCCCGCCATCCTAATGGGGCCCATAGTTACTTTCACAGAGACGATGAGGAGGGCTGAGGTCCCAGCACGGGCCCATGACAAGATGCACATGCTGCAAAAACTGAACCAGGTATCGCATTGTATGAATCAATATAAAAGCTGTGCTTTGCTCCGGTGTGCTCTAGTCCTGCTCTGGTGTACAGTTTTGAAGTAGGCATGCCTAGGAAGTTATAGAGTAACACATTCAGACTATTGATTATGCTATGCAACCTCTTAAAGTTACAAAGCATATATTTTCATAACATACATGAACTTGTATTGTTTCATAAAAAGAGTAACACTGCTTGAAAATTGAACTATTTCTTCAACCTCACTCCACCCTCCAAGAGTAAGCTATGTCTGTTCACCCTTGCTACCCCTGAGAGTCAAAACCTGAAGAGTAGGTGCTTGCCGCAGGAGTTGCCTAACTGCCCTCGTGCCAAACAGGCCCGTGGGGAACTGGCCTGACAGATTTTTAATTGTTACTACCATCAGAACAAATACAAACCCTCTCAGAGGTTTTTGTAACTCATGTGACAGACTGGGGGCAGCTAAACTATCCCAGCGACAAAGGTGTGGAGTTTAGTGCCGAAGAGGTTAAGTGTGACATGAAAACACCCGAGTTGCGTTTCCACATCTCCACTTGACATATTTGTGTGATCCTGGACAAATCCACCTTTCACCACGTGCTTCAATTTCACCATCTGACATATTCCTTCAAAACATGCTAAAACTCCAGTGTAAGCATTATATATACAATACGGGACCTCCATAACTGTTGTTTGCCTAAGATGTAGTTGGGAATTGCACATATCACTGAAAGACATTTACATGAACTTTTCTTAAATGTATGGACGTTGCACAAGAATATGATAATCTTTTCTGTTTGTAAGGTAGTCCTAAACCACCGATTGGCTGCAAACGTCCTCCTGGTGTTTGTTTAACTCCATGTTCAAAGCCCCGAAGCCCTCTTTTTCGGCAGGTTCCACCCATCAGCTGTTTGTAAAAGCTTTGAGCATGAAACCAGGGCTCCACGTGACAGGGCCCTTTCAGCACAACAAGGCGGCTTTGTCTCGGCCATACTTTGATGAATTGTTATCTGCGCTCTTGAGGTTACAGACCAGATCAAAGAATTTAATTTAGGATGGTTCAGATTCAAAGTTCAGAGGCAGAAGCCATCGCTCTCTTGGACTAGACAACAATGCTCCTCCAAACCAGTTCACAGAAAAAACTATTGCCAGGAAACAGGAGCACTTCCAACATCCATGGCTCCGACCCAGGGCCTGAAAGAGTCTCGCGCACAGTGTGGGATCAGCTGTGCCCAGCCTGTGCCCCTGTGTGCAGAGCGCCTCACGGGAGAACCGGACACCCCTGGAGCATGGGTCTCCATGGCAAGTCCCGGCCAGGGGGGTGACATTGCTCCAATTGTCTGCGGTACTTTTCCACTTCCCTTCTTTGCCTCTGCCCCGGTTATCGGGGTCGGATTGGAACCAGATACAAGCACCCCAAAAAGAGTTGTCCTAATTCACGGACTGCGAACTTTCGCGAACGCTTGCTTAGCATCAGCAACAGGTAGTTGATTTTTGGAGAAATGTGTGATAAATGATCATTTAAAAAAATAAAATATACATATATGTTTTAGGCATTATATTAAATCATGGACTAGGGAAGCGTGAGAGTTCTGCATTGGAGACCTCTCTCCCTGCGGTCTGGTTAGTTGTTTGGGGCCCAGCTGTCACACCCACAGACAGCATCACATGTCCTTTGACACCAATAGGATCACAGGAAGTGATGTCACATGACCTTTGACCCACTGTCACCCTCGCCTCAACTGAATGTTTCTCAACTTTTTGTCTTTTTTATTAACTAACGTTCACCTGTCTTTCTCACCTGCTGTCTCTTTATCACCTCTACTGTCACCTCCTCCATGTCAACTGCTTCTTCCTCAATTATTTCCTTATAATATCTCTTTAGGAGGCAACCAGGCTAACTACACCAGGGAAGCCATTTGCATAGGGGTGAAGAGACGTCAGAAACCTCAGTAGATGACAATGAAAGACTTGAGAAAATGCCTCTGAAGAAGCAAAGTGAAGTCGTCCGTTGGAATCAAAGGGTGGATTCAGAAAGTGACGAACCTGCAAGCAGAGGAGACAGAGTCTATGCCACTCGGAGGTGTCCAGGAGGCACAAAGACACAATGCCCACCGACGTCGGGAGGTTCAGGAGAGTCAACGATGACCTTGTCGCTGCAGCTGTGAGGACCCAACGATGCTGAGGAGGACCAGGAGCCATGCATGAGCTGTCCCACATTGGATGTCGGTGACTAGGTTGTCTTGTCCGGCGGCAGCACCAACAAGTCTTGTTAGCTGCAACTGGCATGGAGAACGAAGAAGGAGCAACGTTGGGACCAGCAAGTTCCAAGGGACTCACCAACATCAGGAGAGTCAGAGCAGGTCCCAAGCAAGCAGGAGAGCCCTCTGAAGCAGTAGAAGACCCTCAGGAGGACTCACAGGCCGAAGGCACGGGAGTTGCAAGAGGACTTCGAGCAGCTCACCAAAGATGAAGGCCCACGGTGAAGAGGATGCTGATCTTGGAAGAAAGAGATTCTATAGGCTGGAGTTTCTTATATCCCGAAGATCTATGGAGTGCCGACCCAACAAGCCTTAGCAATGGCAAGTCAACGCAGTGCACAGGGGTTCGGTCCTAGTAGTACCGCCGAGGGATACTAGCATCATAATTTCAGAGAGGACAGGTCAGGCCTCAATGTGGTTGCAGACCACCACCTGTGTTTCTGAGCCTCGGGAAGTCTGTAGGACGACAGGAGCAGCAGACCGGTCAGCTTTGTTGTGGTGCCTGAAGATGCAGGGGAGTGACTCCTTCCCTCCAAGGGGGATTTCTACGGTGTCCTTGATGCTTACCGGTCTGTTGAAGAATCTGCAAGAAGCGCAAACACAGACAACGAAAAAGACTTGAAGAACAGCGAGACCAGAAGTGGCAGTAGTCTTCCTTGGTTCAGTCTCAGCTCCAGTCGAAGTCCAACGAAGTCCAAGTGTCCAGACTATCGAAGAGCAATGTATTTTCAGGCTAAACTAAACTTTATAACCACACTCTCTCATTTAGCTCTTTTGATTCATCAGCCCTCTCTCAGTTCCCTTCTTTCAGCTGTTTTCTACTCACTTGTCCACCACTCTTTATTTAGCTGTCTTTCCAAAGTGTCTGTTTATCTTGGACCCCCTCATCCTTGTCAACAAACAGTGATGAGAGAGCTTCTTCTCTCATCACTGTCTCCATTAACTTTCTCAACTGTATTTCCATCATCTGCCTCTCCTCTCTGAATAGACTTTCTGAGTAGTATCTGACCTCTCGCACCTATCGCACTTGTCGCCCTGATCTGTCTAAGCTGCCTCTTTATTACTTGCTTTACTTGTCCATCTCTGAGCTGTATCTCTCTTAGGAGTCTCACCTACTTACCTCTGCCTCTCAGCAGTCTATCATTGGCTGTCCCTTCATTACTTTTCTCATAAATGTCTTTCCCTCTCTTTCTACCTCTCTTAGCTATCCCCTTCACATGTGTGCTTGTTTCACATCTCACATAATGTCATCCCCTCTCACAGGTCTTCCCCTCTCTCTGACTCTTAGCTGTCTCTTTGTCACCTATATGTCAATCACCTATTGTTCACACCTGTCTCTCTCTTTCACTCCTGTATGTCTCTCACATATGTAAACTCTCTGTATCTTTGATCACTCTCCCTGTCTCTCTCCCAGACACACACAGGCCTGCTTTTGTCTCTCCATCTCTCGTCTTTTTGTAATGCCCTCTTCCTTTCCTCATTTTCCCCTAATTTCCCCTCATAATGTTTCTCCTCTACCCCCTCTATTTCTCTCTCCTACCTTTCTTGCTCCCTCTACATGCTCAGGGGCAGCTGGAGACAGGGAGACACATTTTTACTGGTCTCCTCTCCACTTGCAACAATAAATAATTGTTTTGCAAGTTTGTTACTTTCCTCTGAGGTCAGGGGTCTCAAGGACAGTACCAGTGGTCCTAGCCAGCAAGTGATTGCGACCCCTGGGGTCCACTAAAGGACATTCATGGCTACACCGCCCCCCACCCCCCCACTGAAGTGTTCAAAGTGTTCATGGTTGCTCAGAAGCACAGGCCTTACTTTTAAGGGGAAAGGAGAGGCCTGTGTATGACAAGAGCATTTCAGACACACTTCATGCTGTGCCTGTCTAGGGGGGTCATTGTTTTTCTGTATATAACAATGAGCCCATCCCGACTTACAGTGGTGCCATAAGCACCAGAAGCTGCTTTACCTGGGCCATTTCATAGCGGTAGTACTCCTGCCCGGACATCCACCCGGAAATTCCAATAATGCTGGTCACACTTATTAGTTTGGAAGAGTTTATTGGCTGCTTTCACTTACTATGAATGCATCTTATTTTGCTTAAAGCTCTGCTTTTAAAGTGACAGTTTTGATATCGTTTCCCTGCCCGATGATCATTCACTGGTGCCACCTTCAGTTAATCAAGCATAGTGGATGGCCATCCACTTCTGGTAGCTTCGAACCAGTCAGTCAGCCACACTGGGTGACCTGTAACTTCTGGTGACCGTACTTCAATGGTCACAATTCTACAAAAGCCGTATTTAATTTAGCAATCAGGTATGCTGAGTGGTCGTTCACTTCCGGAAACCGTGCTTGCGTCTGGTGGACTTCTACTTTCAGTGGCCCTGCTTCAGTTCACTCACCTTGACTTCAATCCAGCCTACTATATGGCCATACCACTTCCAAGTCATACACAAACTTCCAGCTAAACATATAATTGAACACTTCTCTCATCTTTTCTAGGTTCTCCCTGTCACATATTGCATGGAAATGTTTTCTTGGGTGCTGCCTCTTTTACCTTGGTTGACTTTGCACAGTGGATCGGTTTGGAGGTTGGGCCATGTCTTTGAGCGTAGCTGCTGCAACAAAAATCAAACAAGTTAGTTCATTCCGTATGTTTCTTATGCACTCTGCTCCATGGACCTTTTCTGCCACTGGTGTTGGGGAAGGAGAGCTGGATCCTAGTCACTGAATCAAAGTCCTGATTGGGATTGGATGCAGGATTTTGGCTGCAGCTAAAATAGATATGTCATGAGACACTTTCCCAAGGAACAAACAAAGGAGTTGGGGGAAAACAAAATTTCCCAATTCTCTCCTCCTCCCAAAGACCCATGTACACCTAAGGTGATCTGTGCAGGACTAGGGGCGATACTATCCTACATCCAACAGTTGTTAGAGACCTCCTTCAGGGAATGGAAGGTACATGATATGTGGAAGCGAGCAATTGTGAAAAGTGGTCAATATACAGCTGGGGGCACACATTAGTAAACACGACCTACTTCATCCCACACAATCAGGCTTTAGATCAACCTACTCAACTGAGACAGCCTTGTTGTATGCTACAGAGACAGTACATAAAAGAGTGGATGAAGGCCTGATGACTGCGCTTTTTCTCTTAGCCCTCAGCGCAGCATTTGATACAGTGTTGCATGAGCTGCTTGTGCACAGACTCAGAAGAGGTTGCCCTAAACTAGTTGGCTTCTTACCTGCACGGCCACAGATTTCAGGTGTCACAGTCTGCCTACACTTCCAAAAACATCAAGTTAACACAGGGGGTGCTGCAGGGTTCAAGCTTTAGCCCAACGTTGTTTAATCTATATGTAGCCCCCTTGGCCGAAATTGTGGAGAAACACAGTGTCACAATAGTGTCGTACGCAGATGACACACAGCTTGTGGTTATCTTAGCTTCGAACTTGGCATCAGCTGCAAGTAGCTTTGCAGACTGCCTGAAAGATCTAGCCGGATGGATGACAGATAACTGCCTGAGATTAAACGGCAATAAGACGGAAATATGGATAGTCGGAAACACCCCATTCATCTGGTCATCAGCATGGTGGCCAGCCAACTTAGACTTTGACCTAAGACTGAGGTAAAAAACCTGGGAGTATGGATAGATTCCAGACTTTCCTTTGAGATCCAGATCAAGAGAGTTGCAGGCAGGTGTTTTCTGAATCCTTAGAATATTAGGGAAAACCCTTTATACTCTACATCTGGCGGTGAGAAAAACCCTGACCCATGCACTCTTTACATCAAGATTAGATTATGGAAATCCGATGTATCTAGGTGCTACCAAAAAGGACTCCAGAAGTTATAATCTGTTTAGAATGCAGAAGCCCCCCTGGTTTTGAATCTGCCAAAACGAGCACCCCCGAAGAATGCACTGGCGACCCTACATTGGTTGCCCATCCAGCAACAAATTACATTCAAGAAACTACGCACCGGTCATCGTATCTTGCAGGGAAAATGCCCAATGTACCTCAGCGATCTTATGACCCCCTACAAAACAGAAAGGCAACTGAGATCCACCGGGAACCATCTGATGAAAGTCCACAGGATTAGGAAGGCACGAATGAGGGCACGCTCTTTTGGTTACTTGGCAGTGCATGATTGGGTTTTTAATGTTAGCTTGTGCCTTATTCCAACACCTAACTATAGCATCACTTTAACTGTTGATTGTTTTAAACTGAATTTCTGCGCTTTTGACACAAGTTAAGGTCTTAACACCTAACCTAATTATATTGGCACCTCAACCTTTGTTTTTTTCAGTGAACATATTTAATCCACAGGTTCCATACCTTCATTAACATCTTAATCCTCATTTACTTCAGCCTGTTCCTCCTGAGGCTTTAAATTCTATAGCTTCTATTGAAAAAATGGCATTTAGGAATGACTCACTTCTTTCTTGAATACAAACTACTAGCACTTTAGCTGCTCATTAGAACACTGTGGTGCCACTGGTGTTGGAATTACATGTTTCACTCTGCATGTCAGAATGTTCTACTCAAATTGAGGAAGAAGATATCTGAAAACATATAGAAAGTGTGTCCTCATTTTAGCTTTCTAGAGCACCAACCATAATTACTACGATACAAAGAAACCTTCTCATTTTGTTATATCACCGCAGTATCCCCTGTAGCAAAGTCCTTTCCGTTTTACAGAGTTGATTCCATCAAGATGCCAATCTGGTGTGCCACACCTTTGTCATAAATGCAAAATGTTCTCTAGCTCTTCATTAGTTCTCTTTGGTGACAATGTTGTTGATTTCTAGGGAGTTCATTGACAGACTGCTCCTGGCGTGGAAAGTACATGTTTCAGTCTACATGGACAAGGAAAATATTTGAGAACTCATAGAAACTTTATTCTCATTTGTGTATTCTAAAGCACTAATTTTAATTTCTATGGCAAAAAAGAAACTCCCTCACTTCTTCATTTACTGCAGTATCATCTAAGGGGAATCAATTCAGTTTTACAGCTTTAATTCCATCGAGATGGCATTCAGGTGTGCCATACTTTGTCATAAATACAGAATAGTATCTCTTTAGTTGTTCAATAGAACACTGTGATGAAGATGCAGAACATCACAAAGTAGTTTTACAGCTCTTATTCCATCAAAATAGCATTCCGGTATGCCATTGTTTTATCATAAATACAGAATCATAGCGCTCTAGTTGTACATTAGAACACTCTGGTAAAGATGCAGTAGAAAACTGTGCAATCCACTGACAGCTTGCTGCTTTTGTTGAAAGTTCATGTTTTACTCAGAATAATAGACTACGTTCTCACATGGCTGAGGAAGGTAGTGTGCACCTACAGAACATGTACTCTCATTTTAGCTTGCGGAACACCTTTAATCCCTATGAGAAAATCATGAGAGAAAATAGTTTTCTCTCAGACATGGTTCATGAAATCCCAGCAGAGTATCAGCATGATTCACAGGCTGAAATCACTTGAGAACTCACAAGAATTCTTAAAATTAGTATAACACCACCAACAAATGATTTATAGTGTGACAAAAATATGTTATCACTCTTTATATGAACTCCTTTTTGTGACCCTCAAAACCTGTCATTTACTACAATGCATTCCATTGGGAGCATGTCCCCGAGTTCAGTATTCAGTGCCACAATATGTTGTCTATGGGTTATATGTAATCATTTTATAATGTAAATTGAATATTTGATTAATAATTATTTCAATTGTTTAATTGTTCATTAGTTGTTATATGTATTTGAGATTTACATGTAATTTTTAACAATTTGTAGCAGCAGGTTGTTGGTTTGCGTGGGGGAACAAGGTGGAGATTTTATTAAATTCCAAAGAATGTTCATTTTATATTAATGAAAATTAGTTGGCCACTGGGAGCCAATGTAGGCCTTCTAGTCTATGGGAGATAGGCTCATGTCTAGGGATGTCAAGTATCAATGTGGCTGCTGCCTTCTGGAATCTCTGCAGTTTCAGTAACAGCTGCGAGTGCATCCCTACATAAAGGGCATTACCATAGTCCAGTCTGGAAAGGGCCAAAGCTGTAACTAGTGTCTTCAATGCCCCAGGAGGGATGAAAGGACGAATTTTCCTAATCATTTTTATGATGAGCCAAAAGGTAGAAGTTAGCTGATTGATTTGAGCATTAAATGTTAGTTTATCATCAAAAACAAACCCCAGGTTCTTGACCTTAGAGACTGGGTTTGGGCAGTTGCCCAGACTATCAGGCCCCCATCTAGGCGACCAGAAGGAAGAGTTGGATCCTAGCAGCATAACTTCAATTTTTTCACCGTTTAGCTTCAAGCAGTTGGACTGCATCCATTCATTCACCTGCGTCATGCAGTGATTGAAACAGTCGGCGGTCTCCTCCATATTATTTGAGACCGACACCACCACCTGTGTGTCGTCTGCATACGAGACAGCTGGAAAACCACACCGTCTAATAATAGAGGCCAAGGAAGCCACATATAAATTGAAAAGGGTGATGCTAAGTGAGGACCCCTGTGGTACCCCACAAGGCAGTTTGAAGGACTTAGAAGCAGAGTCTCCCAGTTCCACCGAAAAGGTTCTGTCTTCTAGGTAGGATGACAGTAGAGTTAGCGAGGAATCTTAAAGCCCCATCTCTGCTAGTCTACTGGCTAAAATCTCATGGTTAACAGTATCGAAGGCACCGAAAGATCTAACAAGATCAAGGCGGCCTTCCCCCCTGCATCAAGGATTATCTTGAGTTCCTCCGCTGCCATGACCAGCGCCGTCTCATCAGCGAGCGTGGGCTTGCATCTTTAAAGGCAAAGTCGTCTTATGGCAATGCTTCTGAATTCTCTAAGTCAGGTCCTGAAATGGGAAAAGAGCACCCACCCAGAGCTGCAATACAGGAGCTCAAAGGTCACTCAAGTATGCCCGCGCGTACTTTTCTTCTGATCATGGGTGTCTTGGCACGCATTGCCAGACTATGTGCCCACTAGTGGCATATGGCTGACAGACAAAAATGTTAATTCTCGCACCCTGTTCTATTTTTAGTTATATCTAGATTTGTGGGGTTTGGACAGCTTCCCACAGCATCTCATTGCCATAAACGAATCTGCAAGATTAGAAGAGGAGGTGGTGGAGCCGGTTGTGCTCTGTCAAAGAGGAGGAACAAAGGCCACAACAGTAATAAAGACTGTGCCACCTCTGGTCCGATCTGTCTGGGTGACACTGCAGTGGCAGGGGAGCAGAGGGATGTCCGAGAAGGACCGATGCACATCAAAGGGAGGTTTCTCCCATCTTCTACTTCAAAAGGCAGATGCTGAGGAATTTCTGGGCCACCCACCCTCCTCCCAGCACACAAGGTGTTTAGCCAGACCCCTTCTGCTGACTCCCTTTTGCAGGCCATACATGCACAGGAGTTCCAAAATGGATTGGCGTCCCCATAAAATGAATGCGGACACACTCCCTTCATGTTCACCCCACATCATACATGCATCTTCCGCCCATGTCACACACAGATAAAGTGAAGGAACCTTTGAGGGAGACTGGAGAGGTCACCTAGCTGGTCTCCCTAAAAAGGGGCCTTTCCTGTCCACAACCACCACCTCCAGGTCACTTCAAACCTGACAGGGAGACAAATCACCCTTCTTGAAAGGAGGGGTGCACTTTACTTGGCTCTCCGAACTCAATGTTATCCTGGAAATGTCCAAAGCGCACACAAGTGATGGATGTGCTTATTGGCAAGAAAAAAAGGCCACTCACGCAGAGACTCACTAGCATGCTACACAAGGCAGAGGTGCACACTCCCCAAAGCCAAGGAGCGAATTTTTTTTGGGAGGGGGGAGGGGGAGGAGGAGGAGCGAGTTCTCTCTCAACGGAGCTCAAGCTCACGCAGCGTCGGATTGGTAACGGGGGCATTCGGGCAATGCCCGAGGGGCCGGGGTCCGAGTTCCAGCTGAGGGCTGCTTTTGAGCAGCCTAGGGGCCGATTTGAGCGGCGTCTCTGCTGTTCGACTATACCGCCAGCGGCCCAGTGGGTGTCTGAGTGGCCTTTCTGGAGGGAGATGGGCGCTCATTACCTCCCGTATAGCAGCAACAGGTAGAGGTGTCACACCTTTTCTCTCGCTGGGCCACCCATTAATGTAGGCATACTGAGCGGGGCAGGGGGCCTGAGCAGAAGTGGCCTCACTTGTTGTCAGGTGTGTTTCACTAGTGTAAACTGATGCATGCATTTTTTTTTACCCCCCCCCCCCCCCCTCCCCCCCTTTTTTTATGTAAAATTACGCTGAAAGCAGTGATTTGAGGGAAGGCATTATTCAAATGTGGGCCGATTTTTTATGCGTGCCCGGGCCGATTTTTAATCCCAATCCAACCCTGAGCTCAGGTAAATATGTTTATATGGTAATGAGACGTCTGGGCAGTTTTGGACGGTGCTTAGAGTGGATGCAATGGACTATAAATAACACACCAATGCAAAACACACATACACAGTGGGCGTATATGTGTTTTCGCATTGGTGTGTCTCTCTCTGCTCCCCCTCGCCCCCCTCCACCTCCTCCACCACCTATGAAGCTACGGTAATTGTATCTATTAGGCCGGTAATCTGGAGTGTTTCTGTCCCAAGCCCCTCGGTGTAACATGTACTGGCCACAAATCCACCCAGCACGTAATGGCGCCCTAGAGGTAAGGGTGTCGGCTTTCTAAGAAAGCACGTGGGGTGGTGACGCGCTTTACCCTCTTAGAATGTTGCACTTTCTGATGAGATCACTTTCTACTCAGAAAACAAAGAGTCATTGCTCCGAAGAAATTCTTAATAACTTCTCCAAACCTGGTAATTGGCATTGCTTCATGATGGCCACAACAGAACTGATAAGGCATGTGCAACAGCAATTACAAGGGATGTTTCCGGGATGAAATCATCTTAATTGAAAATCTGGCATGGCAAGGAAATCTGTTTTTTCGATGCTACAATGTCCCAATCTTTCTACTTTCTTTCTGTTCGACTATAGTTAGCCCTTGAGAACCACAACACATCTTGATGTGGGAACATCGAGATGTCCTGATGTGTAAGAACACAACAATATAATGAAAAGACTACAGACCTGGGACAAGATCGCAGAGCTATGTTTCTGTTGTATTTACATGGTGTGCTTTGTTTTTCAAAGATTTCAGCTATGCTCTCTTTTCCAGATATAGGTTTTATTTTCTCCACTTTTGATGCAAACTCTCCAAAAAAACAAAATAAGAGTTTAGAATAGTGGTGGCTGCAGCCTGGCATGAACAATGCACTAAACCTCCCCTGCAAAAATGTTGGGTATTGTCCTAACACTTCCTAGAAATTAACATGCAAGGTTTTTAATGATAAGATTTAAATTCACATCCGGTAAACAGTAATGACTGAACATGACTCATTTTAGTATTTGAGACAGCCATAAAGCAGAAGTTAAGAAATAACAGTGAAGGAAGTTGCTGAAGAACTGATGCAGTCTTGCTTTTCCAAAGCATATGTTTGATATAATATGATATTTGTAGTTTCTATGCATTAAAAACAATGAGGAGTAAAGGATTGATTGATTGATTGATTTATTGATTGATTGTATATGTTATCATGAACTTCATTCAAAACAGGATGGAGATAACAATTACTTGACAGTGGAGAATACTTTTCTAAACCCACCTATATTTTTAAATATGAAAATTATTAAAGTGGAAAGAGAAACCGTGAGCGATTGCCCCTTTAGTCTGTCGATTTAAATAATTTCCTCAATTGTACTTAAAAAGGGTGCGAGGCAAATAGGGGAGTGAGACCTCTCCATACCCTCCAAGCTGGAAATTAACTCTGTTGCATACAGTGGGCCTGACTGTCGCATCGCTGTGATAAAATAGTGATGCAACAGTTTTCACTGCGCCCTCCTAGTGACACGATGGATGCGCCGTATTTAATGTATGGCGCTCCATGTCACCAGGAATGACAGGAATGCTGACGTATCCGTTGGTGCAAAGGTCATGCATTGCTAGAGTTGTGTCAGAAGCATGATGCAACTCCAGCAATGCTTGGGGTAGGCCTGTGCCTATGGCATTGCATCACCCTTATGCCTGCCTTGAGGTAGGTGTAAGGTTGTGATGCAGTAGCACCCTAGAAGTGTCGTAGAGAAATCTGAGTGCTTCCACTACGCCACTCACATGAGGCTTTTTCATGTGGGAACACACACTCTGCATACATTATACCTGATGCAAGTATAATGTAGCGCAGGCATTTACAAAGTGACATATCAGCTTAGATGCATCACCTTGTAATTATGGTGCAACATGGTGCATTATTTACGCCGCCGCAATGTCACAAGTGACGCAACGGCAGCTTAAAAGTGATGGAGCGCAATGATGCCCTGTTATTTGTAGGTGTGCATCATAATGATGGGTAGTCCGCCTCTGCATGTATTCCTTTGTTGCGTTAGCATTTGGCCATTAGAAAGTGTTCAGTAATAACACATGAAAGTGTGAATGGTAGAAAAAGTGTTGTGCCATGTAAGAATCAATGTAGAATTCATTTTATAATATCGTAATCCATAGTACTTGATGTCATTTACTTAACAAAATTCTCACTTATGATGTAACGCATTCTGGCTTAAATGCGCATCATATAATAGTTGAATGTAGATGTCATTAATTTTGTTTAACGTGTAGGATTTCATAAGTTGCTTGCAATTAAAATGAATGTAATGTGTTTTTGTAATGTAATGATGTAGAAAGGCCTAAATGAAATGATCACTCATGTGTATTTAAAGGCCTATGTGTTTTACTCTTACGTTGGCCGATTTCTGTAGGCCTGAAACATATTTTTCCTGGGGGCTCAGGAGCAGGTCGGTTAGTAAAATTCATGTATGTGTTGAATTTGTTCTGTTCTCACATTTCTGTTCGAGGTGGAGAAAGTTGTCTTTGAGAATAACATCTTTTGTTTAGGAGAGTTAGGCTCGGAAGGATGTGATTCAAATGTGCACGGTCCACTGATAATTGAGAGACAGTGTTCTTTCACACTGAGGGAGGCCTGAGAATCTAGCAGTACTTAATTTGTGCTGGTGCTTTTCGGTGTTTAGCACCAGCACTTATTCATCAGGGCTGGGTCTACACTACGTGTCTGCCAAAATGCCATATGATGTGCAACATAAATATAATTACCTCACTGACTCACCGCAGACAGTGTTGTTCCTCTCCCGAGTCCCCCGGTGAAGAGTGTTGTGGCTGTGAGAGCCAATAATAGAAAGACTTTAACCATATCCATGATGCAAATTTGCCAGCTTAGGTCCTTAATTCATTGTTGCCGGTGGGCGGGACACTGATTGGGCTGGGTTTGGTTCTGCGTAGGTAGGGACTGTGCAGCAGCGTGCGTAGATTTTTTTCAAATTGCCACTCCCTGGCACACACACACCCGACGAGTCAACAGCTATTCAGCTCGAAGTCGAGGGCAGGCAGCAACAGGTATTAATAAAGGCAGTGCTGCCCACCAGTAAACGAATAAAAGGGGGTGCTGATGGACGGAGCATCTGAATCAATCAAACACTCACACCCAGTCAAAAGATCTGGATTTAATCCATCACCGTTCTTTAGCACACTCTGCCACCCCAGTTCAGACATGGCTATATGCAAAACCAGTCTGACCCTGTGCCTCATGGGAACAGTCCAGTTCGAACTGCCAAGCCATGTCTTCCCTGGACCGGAAACAAGCTTCCGAGGACCGGTTTCTGGCATTCCAGCCGTCTCCAGCCCGGCTTGCTTGAATCCAGTGGCAAAGTGAGCAAGGGACTCACGTCTGAGCATACCCTGCCACACTTATGGTGGCCAAAAGTGGTACAAAAGGGGGAGGAGATGGACGGAGCATCTGAATCAATCAAACACTCACACCCAGTCAAAAGATCTGGGTTTAATCCATCACTGTTCTTTAGCCCACTCTGCAACCCCAGTTCAGACATGGCTATATGCAAATCAGTCTGACCCTGTGCCTCATGGGAACAGTCCAGCCCGAATTGCCAAGCCATGTCTTCCCTGGACCGGAAACAAGCTTCCGAGGACCGGTTTCTGGCATTCCAGCCGTCTTCAGCCTGGCTTGCTTGAATCCAGTGGTAAAGTGAACAAGGGACTCACGTCTGAGCATACCCTGCCACACTTATGGTGGCCAAAAGCGGTACAAAATGGGGTGGTGATGGACGGAGCATCTGAAACAATCAAACACTCACACCCAGTCAAAAGATCTGGGTTTAATCCATCACCGTTCTTTAGCCCACTCTGCCACCCCAGTTCAGACATGGCTATATGCAAATCAATTCAGAAAAGGGGGTGGTGATGGACAGAGTATTTGAATTAAACAGAACACTCATACCCAGTCAACAGATCAGGGCTTGATCCATCACCGTTTTTTAGCTCACTGCACCATCCCAGCTCAGAACCTGGCTACATGCAAATTAGTCTGTCCCTGGCCCAGTGCATCATGGGAACAGAGCAGACCAAACTACCAAGCCAATTCTTATACTGGGAAGGAAACAAGCTTCCGGGGACCGGTTTCTGGCATTACAGCCGTCTTCGGCCCGGCTTGCTTGAATCCTGATGGTGCAATGAGCAAGGGACTCACATCTGAGTATACCCTTCCACGCTTATTGTGGACAAAACGATTCAGAAAAGGGGGTGGTGATGGACAGAGTATCTGAATTAAACAGTACACTCATACCCAGTCAACGGATCAGGGCTTTATCCATCACAGTTTTTTAGCTCACTGCACCATCCCAGCTCAGAACATGGCTACATGCAAATTAGTCTGTCCCTGGCCCAGTGCATCATGGGAACAGGGCAGACCAAACTACCAAGCCAATTCTTATACTGGGAAGGAAATAAGCTTCCGGGGACCGGTTTCTGGCATTACAGCCGTCTTCGGCCCAGCTTGCTTGAATCCTGATGGTGCAATGAGCAAGGGACTCACATCTGAGTATACCCTTCCACGCTTATGGGGGACAAAACGATTCAGAAAAGGGGGTGGTGATGGACAGAGTATCTGAATTAAACAGAACACTCATACCCAGTCAACAGATCAGGGCTTGATCCATCACCGTTTTTTAGCTCACTGCACCATCCCAGCTCAGAACCTGGCTACATGCAAATTAGTCTGTCCCTGGCCCAGTGCATCATGGGAACAGGGCAGACCAAACTACCAAGCCAATTCTTATACTGGGAAGGAAACAAGCTTCCGGGGACCGGTTTCTGGCATTACAGCCGTCTTCGGCCCGGCTTGCTTGAATCCTGATGGTGCAATGAGCAAGGGACTCACATCTGAGTATACCCTTCCACGCTTATGGTGGACAAAACGATTCAGAAAAGGGGGTGGTGATGGACAGAGTATCTGAATTAAATTGAACACTCATACCCAGTCAACAGATCAGGGCTTGATCCATCACCGTTTTTTAGCTCACTGCACCATCCCAGCTCAGAACCTGGCTACATGCAAATTAGTCTGTCCCTGTCCCAGTGCATCATGGGAACAGGGCAGACCAAACTACCAAGCCAATTCTTATACTGGGAAGAAAACAAGCTTCCGGGTGTCATGAATCGTACATACCACCACCTTCTGCTCTCTAGTGAGCAGTTCTATTCCCATTAAGAAACCCACCCCTGTCCCGTGCAACCAGCACGCCAAGTGTAAAATGTTGTGTGTAACTTTTAAATACGTTTGATGCCATTGATGTTATAGAAGTATATACTGAACATTTTGTATATTGTATTCTTGCTTGCATTCGTTTGTGTGCTAATGCCTTTGGTCAAAATATTGAATTTGTGCATTTCGAGTGATTCTGCTAGGATAGACCGCTTCGGACTGCATTGCCGTTTGTGAGCCGATGTGGAAGTTTCCAGACGCATACGCACGCAAGGAAATGGTGCGCAATGCGTCAGCGTCTCTCTGGGTGTGGCTTGCCTATAAAAGGCCACACCCAAGGCTTCCCGATGCTTCGTCTCCTGCCGCGCCCCCGAGAAGGTTTCATCTGGGAGCGTCCTAAGATTTTGAACGCCAGCCAACGCCCACAGGTCTGCAGCAGAGTTTCTTCAGTCTTCAGTCTTCAGTCTTCGGATCCAGCGAGCGTTCTTGGAGAGAAGAAAACAAAAGCTAAGTGAAAACTTTCTTTAGTTACTTTAAGGCGCCCAACGCAAGCAAGCAGCAAAAATTACAGAAAACGCTTGAACTTATTTTAGAGGCTTGAACTTACCTGCAAGGAAAACTCCAAAGACATTGTTTGTGAATTTCGATTTAAAAGACAATAATTTCTCCTGCAAGAAAAAGGCTCTTGAGGGAATATCAAAGCGCTGAACATTATTTTTTGGGCAATAATTTAAAGTAGGATTTTGGTAAATGGTTTTTATGTTCAAAGTTGTTTCTACCTAGGTTGAGAAGATAAAGGAAGAGTAAACAGAGTGTGCTGAGTAAGTGAAGTGTATAAATGTGGCAATCTTTAGGAGAGTGATTAAACTGTAGAAAGGGAGTAACTTATTTACAAAACATTATCTTTTCTTAGGAGAAAGAGCAAGACTTCCTATTCTTGGTTTCAACTCTGAATTCCTCCAAACCTACAAAGCTTCAACTCTCCCCGACGACAACACGGACGCGACGCTTAGATTCATACAGTCGCAGGTAGGCTTTTAGGACTAAAAGAAAGAAATCTGTAAGAAGAGTTGTACATTGTAGGCTAGGAGATAATTAGATAAATGTTACAAAGTTTCTTTGTTGCCTCGCAGGTCGACAACTCAGGAACCAGGTAGCGTCCACGATCCGGCCTTCCTCCCTTCTTTTCTATTTGATTACCTAGGTGTTCTAAATTATCACTAGGTGTTGCCTAGAATTTTGGGGAAGTTGGTCCATAACGTCTCTGCGAAATCCATCTACAGGCATCTCACAGGTAAGAGTGCTTGTAACCTTGACAGAAGACGAAGCCCACAACTATATTTCGCCCAGACGTTATGGATCCTTCCGTTACAAATTCTTTGCAAAACATTGCTAATATGCTAACAGCTATTACAGGAAGAGAATGCAGCTCTTCGAAGAGAAATAACTGTGATTCAAAGCAGTATGCAATCAGATCCAAGTACTTGGAGCTTTTCTTCAGCTCAGAAACCAGTGTTAAAACCAGCAACTTTTCAACCTGGATTTCAAACCTTGCACTCAAGTTCCAGTTCTTCCACAACGCCAACTCAAATTCAAGTGGTAACACCAGTACCTATTCCCTTAGCACAACCAGAAAGATTTTATGGAGATAGCAATAAGTTTTCAATTTTCTTGAATCAATGTCATTTGCATTTTATTGCTAAACCAACAGCTTTCCCTGATGATTCCTCCAAGGTAGCTTTCATTTTGTCTTATTTAGGTGGTGACGCAGCTTTGTGGTCAGTACCAATAGTAGAGAGGGATGATCCTATTCTTTATGATCTCAGATGTTTTAAGAACACTATGAAAAAATTGTAATTACTACATTTAAAACAAGGATCTTCAGATTTATTACATTATATATCCCAGTTCAACAGATTAGTTATTGAAGCTCGTTGGCCTGAAGAAAAAAGAGTGTCTCTTTTCTATGATTACACAAGTCCTAGATCCGCCAGATGATATAGAAGACTTCATAGATTTAGTAGTAAAATTAAACCATCGGTTGACTGAACGAAGAGGGGAAAAAGGAAAAGCTGAACCTAAGGTGTTTTCTTTCAAAGAGAGAAATGTTAGTGCTAAATTTGAATCCTCTTCTAAGGTAGATTTAGGAGAACCAATGCAGATTGGAACCATTAAGGGACCTCTGAGTAAAGAAGAAAAAGACAAGAGGAGGAATCTAAACCAATGTCTTTACTGCGGAAAGTCAGGACATTTTGTTAAGGAATGTCCAGTTCGCCCAACTAAACCGAAAGTCAAAAATTCTGAGGTAGGCTTAGTGCAGCAGTCGGTATTTGGCCAACGGTTTTATCCGACATTTGAAATCACCTGTATCTTCCCCTCTCTTTTTTATCCCAAAAAAGGGAGGTGAATTGTGTTCTTGTATCGACTATCGGGCTCTAAACAATGTTACCATCAAAAACAGGTATCCACTCCCTTTAATTCCAACTTTACTAGACCAGCTAAAAGATGCCACCATTTATACTAAATTGGGCCTACGAGGAGCTTACCATTTGGTTAGAGTTAGAAGTGGAGACGAATGGAAAACCGCCTTTCGTACGAAATTTGGTTTGTACGAATACCAAGTCATGCCATTCGGTCTCTGCAACGTACGAAAGGCGGTTTTCCATTCGTATATAGACGGTTTATCTGTAACTTCTCCCACATGATTACCCCAATAACTAGACTGTTAAAGAAGAACGTAAAGTTTGAATGGAATAAAGACGCCGAGGAAGCCTTTCAGAATCTGAAAAGGGAATTTACTACAGCACCCATACTAATGCATCCTGACCCTTCTCATCCCTTTATTGTAGAAGCGGATGCTTCCCAGTTAGCCGTTGGTGGTATTTTATCTCAAAGAGACAAAGAGACTGGTCAAATGCACCCAAATGCATATTATTCTAGAAAACTCACACCCACTGAACAAAACTATGCAATTGCAGACAAGGAGTTGTTGGCCATAAAAGCAGTCTTTGAAGAATGGCGTCATTATTTGTTGGGGGCTAAACATCCAGTAACAATCTAGACAGATCATAGAAATTTACAATTTCTGCATTCTGTAAAAGCTCTCACAGCTAGGCAATTGCGTTGGACGTTATTTTTCAATGATTACAATTTCATTATCACTTATCGTCCTGGAAAAGAGAATCTAAAAGCAGATGCACTGTCTCGCATTGGATTTACAGAAGAAAAAGAGTGTACTCTAGAAAAAACTCAACCAGTATTGTCAGATCGTTGCTTTAAAGTGGGTTTAATTTCAACTGATGTAGTGGAAGATATTAAAAGAGGGTTACAAGAAAAAACAATGGATGAATGGCATGATTTGTATCCCTTGTTTCAAAGAAAAGATGATTTGTTATTCTTGAATGAACAAATATTTGTACCCACACAAGAACTCCAGAAAAAGGTGATACTTTTACATCATGACACCCTATTGTCTGCACATCCAGGAGTAACTAAGACTAGTCATTCTAATAAAAGGAAGTTTTGGTGGCCTTCTTTGTTGAATGATGGAAAATCTTATATTGAAACTTGCGTGGTTTGTTCTCAAAATAAAACACAACTTCAATCTCCCAGTGGCCTTTTGCTTACTCTCCCGATTCCACCACAACCTTGGCACACAGTATCCCTTGATTTCATTGTCGAGCTCCCTAAAACTAAGGAAGGTTTTAATACTATTTTAACTGTGGTAGACCATTTTTCTCGTATGGCTCATTTCATCCCATTAAAGAAGATTCCTTCAGCCAAAGAGTCAACTCACACGTTCTCTAAGGAAATAATTTGTTTGCATGGCATCCCATCAGTAATAATTTCTGATAGGGGTCCTCAGTTTATTTCCCACTTTTGGCAAACGTTAGGGAGAACTTTAGACATGGACATCCGTACCTCCTCTGGTTATCATCCCCAAACGGATGGTTTAACCGAAAGAACTAACCAAACTATTGAACAGTTCCTACGATGTGCTTTAGCAGAAGATGAAAAAGAATGGTCGGATATTTTATGGGTCTTGGAATTTGCTTATAATAACATGGATAATTCCTCCACTACTCTGTCTCCATTCTTCTGTTCTTATGGGTTTCATCCAAAAAATATTCCAGGTTCAGTACAAATCCCTTCAGAAATACCATCCTTAGAAGATCATATAGACAAGTTAATCAACATCCAAAATCAGGCCCAATACCATTTAGAGCAAGCTAAAGAAAGGCAAAAAGAAACTTCAGATCGACATAGAAAATTTCCACCCAAATACTCCATAGGAGATAAGGTGTGGTTGTCCACTAAAAATTTGAAAATAAAAACTTGTAAAAAATTCTGCCCCAAATTTATCGGACCGTTTCCAATTGAAAAGCTAATAAATCCTGTTAGCGTGAAACTAACTTTACCAACCAGGTATAAATTTCACCCAGTGTTCCATGTATCTTTGATTAAACCTTGTGATCCAATGACTAGATTTAAAAAGAAGCCTGCATTTATACTGGTTTATGGGATTCCCGAATTCGAAGTCCAAAGAATTTTAGATTCAAAAAGAATTCGAGGGAAAATGTTTTATTTGGTTCATTGGAAAGGTTATGGACCCGAAGAAAGAACATGGGAACCTCTTTCAAACTTACAAAATTCTCCTCGACTCCTAAAAAGGTTTTATCTTCAAAATCCAACTAAACCCAAACCTGTTCCTCAGATTCTGGGAGGGCTTTTGAGAGGGGAGTACTGTCATGAATCGTACATACCACCACCTTCTGCTCTCTAGTGAGCAGTTCTATTCCCATTAAGAAACCCACCCCTGTCCCGTGCAACCAGCACGCCAAGTGTAAAATGTTGTGTGTAACTTTTAAATACGTTTGATGCCATTGATGTTATAGAAGTATATACTGAACTTTTTGTATATTGTATTCTTGCTTGCATTCGTTTGTGTGCTAATGCCTTTGGTCAAAATATTGAATTTGTGCATTTCGAGTGATTCTGCTAGGATAGACCGCTTCGGATTGCATTGCCGTTTGTGAGCCAATGTGGAAGTTTCCAGACGCATACGCACGCAAGGAAATGGTGCGCAATGCGTCAGCGTCTCTCTGGGTGTGGCTTGCCTATAAAAGGCCACACCCAAGGCTTCCCGATGCTTCGTCTCCTGCCGCGCCCCCGAGAAGGTTTCATCTGGGAGCATCCTAGGATTTTGAACGCCAGCCAACGCCCACAGGTCTGCAGCAGAGTTTCTTCAGTCTTCAGTCTTCGGATCCAGCGAGCGTTCTTGGAGAGAAGAAAACAAAAGCTAAGTGAAAACTTTCTTTAGTTACTTTAAGGCGCCCAATGCAAGCAAGCAGCAAAAATTACAGAAAACGCTTGAACTTATTTTAGAGGCTTGAACTTACCTGCAAGGAAAACTCCAAAGACATTGTTTGTGAATTTCGATTTAAAAGACAATAATTTCTCCTGCAAGAAAAAGGCTCTTGAGAGAATATCAAAGCGCTGAACATTATTTTTTGGGCAATAATTTGAAGTAGGATTTTGGTAAATGGTTTTTATGTTCAAAGTTGTTTCTACCTAGGTTGAGAAGATAAAGGAAGAGTAAACAGAGTGTGCTGAGTAAGTGAAGTGTATAAATGTGGCAATCTTTAGGAGAGTGATTAAACTGTAGAAAGGGAGTAACTTATTTACAAAACATTATCTTTTCTTAGGAGAAAGAGCAAGACTTCCTATTCTTGGTTTCAACTCTGAATTCCTCCAAACCTACACAGCTTCAACTCTCCCCGACGACAACACGGACGCGACGCTTAGATTCATACAGTCGCAGGTAGGCTTTTAGGACTAAAAGAAAGAAATCTGTAAGAAGAGTTGTACATTGTAGGCTAGGAGATAATTAGATAAATGTTACAAAGTTTCTTTGTTGCCTCGCAGGTCGACAACTCAGGAACCAGGTAGCGTCCACGATCCGGCCTTCCTCCTTTCTTTTCTATTTGATTACCTAGGTGTTCTAAATTATCACTAGGTGTTGCCTAGAATTTTGGGGAAGTTGGTCCATAACGTCTCTGCGAAATCCATCTACAGGCATCTCACAGGTAAGAGTGCGTGTAACCTTGACACCGGGGACCGGTTTCTGGCATTACAGCTGTCTTCGGCCCGGCTTGCTTGAATCCTGATGGTGCAATGAGCAAGGGACTCACATATGAGTATACCCTTCCACGCTTATGCAAATCAGTCCAGTAAACGTAGGTAGCCAAACCAATGCTGCTTGCTAATAAACAGACTTACTTGGTATGTAAAGTTAACCGAGTCAGAAGCCTGCCCTAAGCAATCACGCCTCAGGCGCCGGGCCCCGTGTGCAAGTACAAAGCCCCGGGCCAGGAGGAAGCTGAAAGGGCAGGGCCTTTAACTAAACCCCTAAAGTTGATTCTTACAAATATGCAGTTTTTCCATTAACAACACAGTGCAGTGCTGTGAGAATTCACTCCCCACATTCAAGGACACACACATCTCACACACACAAATATGATCTTGAAAAGACACAAACACACATGTACACAAACCCTGCACACATATGCATAATCACCAAACACATGCGTGCACAAACACACACACACACCCAAACACACTTAGATCACACACAGACATGACCATTATTTCAACATCGTTCGTACAAGCGTGCACACGCTCGCAAACAGAAGCACCTGGGAATGCCTCAGACACGTAGCTACACCCACATTGTAAATAATTCACTCCATATATGCGCACATTTTTCAGCATAATTTGAACACTTGCGCACTTTCGCTGAGCAATAGCTACATGCAGCAAAGGTGAACACACATACTGCTATGTATGCATGTACACACACCCAAGCATATCTCACGTACGCGCTTACATACAGAAACATAGCAGTGGCAGCACATATACACACGTGTTCAAAGTATTAAACGGCTTTATAGAGACAGTCAAAAATAAATATTGCATACATTAATGCATCCAACAGAGGCACATCTCTCACCTCCTAACCCAGGCGGTCCAGTTTGCTTCTGCACTACACCTATAATTTTCCTTCCACAGGCATAATCAGATATATGTAATTAGAGGCTGATAGCTCACAGGTTAACCACGTCTGAAACAGAGAACTGTGCGTGTCTGCCAGGTTCTAATTGGAAGACATCCAACTCGGCTTCTCATCCTTTCAAACTCGATAAAATCAGTACCATTAGTTGTAGAACAATATGATGAAGCATTTGAGGTGTGCACGGATACGTGTTTTATACTTTTAATCAGTGCTTAATTTGAGCTGGTGGTTTCCGGTGCTCGGCTCCACGACTTAATTGTAAGCATCATCTCCGACTCTAGTGACAGTCTAGCACATGGTAGAGCTGTCTGAGATATGCACAACAATCGTTTTTATTAAGTCAAATGGCATTGAAAATTAATTGAGTCTCTCACGCCATTATTATACCTTTCTGTGGCCCGAAATAGTCTGAAATGTCACACTTGTAGGAGTGTGATGGATAGGTGTTATGTTGTTATTGTCATTGGTTGCGCTGGCAGGGGCAATGGGTCGTGCTGGCTGCAGTGACCTTTCAAGAAGAGCCCCTGCACTTATTTTTTTACAAATTAATCCCTGGAATCAAGGTCATTAAGCCAGGAGCTGGGAGCACCGAATCTGCGTGGAAAATCACCCATGAAAAGTGTCCAGCAGGACGAGGTGATCAGTGGGCATGTTTTATATTTTGTGATTTTGTATTAGGGACAGTGACCCGGTGGAGTCAGGAGAAGGGGTGAGGAGATCGAAGTAGAGAGAAGGAGCATCTTAGAGCGAGCTCTGTAGCTTTGGCTACTTGACCCATACAACGTGAGTGTACGACTTAGGAAGTCTGAACGCGCTGACACCGTTTTCCTGATCTGGCCTGGGAAATACTAAGTAGGGATGTCACAGTAGTGGTAGTGTAGGGACAGGAAAATGCTTTTCATTCATTCACCACAGATGAAAGCCAAACTTGACTTGGGGGCAATCATTGTCTTTGTTCTGCTTTTGGAAATGTTCATTCTGTTTATGAATGAATGAATGAATGAATGAATGAATGAATACATATTTATATTGCACATGGCTACCCTAAGGCATCCCAGGGCATTTAGGGCAACTAGAGTTTCACCACCACTCATGGGAAAAGAAAGGTCTTCAGCAATTTCCTGAAGTGGAGACGGTTGGATTCCAGACGGACGGAGTCGGGGAGTTGGTTAGACAGTTTTGGTCTGTCCAGTTATGATGGAGAGACAATTACTTTTTTCTACGAATGAGGTGCGTGAATGTGTAAGGAAGATATTGTAAAGGAGGGTTAACTGCTGATCTGAGTGAGGAGGAAGATGACGTCGAACTGTTCCGTGCTGCGATAGGTTGGTTGGTGTAAAGCTGCCTTGGGATTGGTGGATTCTCATCAGGAAGTAAGGACAAAAACATCTTGTAGGGGAAAGGAGTTGGTTTGAACATGCTATGCTTTAGGGTGTTTTGTGACCTTTGTAGGGGAGATAGAGGAGTAGGAACTCGAGTGGGTGAAGAGGCACCACCCAAGGACACAACAGCACACTGTATGGCCATCAATGTAGGACCACATACCATAGTCTGGCTTCAAAATTTGCATACATTTACTGAGAAGGAGGGAGAATTGGCTTTTCCACGTTATGGGTTATTTAGATTGGATGTATTGTATCAGTTGAGAGTAGTAATGGCTTCGTTGCAACCTCCACCCAGACCAACACAGTTTGAGGCTTTGGATGCATGGATAAGAGTAGTACATGTGAGGAAGAGGGACCGAAGTCAGGAAAGAGTGAGAAAGTTGAAAAGGGCCTTTCAAGATGCACAATGGGATGCATTGGCCAAAAGATGGAGAGGAGAGACCATTGAGGGAGAAAAACTTTTCCCGTTGTCAGTGAAAGTAGGAGATGCCTAAAAGAGGAAGGAAGAAGAAGATGATAGGGACACAGATGACAGCTTGTTGGATAGGTTTTTAGCAGAGCGTCCGCCTCCGTATAACCCAACATCGGAGGAGGAAAGACAAGCGCTTATGGAAGGGACAGGAGAATCGCAGAAGAGTCCTAGTGCAAGAGTAGTGGGGAAGATTTCGATAGGAACGGAGGGAATAGGAATAGCAGCAATTGAGAGATACAGAGACGAGTGGAGCTAATGCTGTTACACGGTTACCCGATGTCCTTATGGTACCAGTCCCTATTGGGCCCATAGTGTCCATGTACGATCCAGGTCAAGTAGGAACCGGTAGTCAAACACAGTTACCAGCGGCAGGGGAAAATGTCAGTGCTGAAGGAAACTGTATAGTGAGCGGAATTGGTCCTTCTTTGTGATCTTTGGAGGCTAGTACGAAATTGCCAGCCACTGCAGACTCTTCTAGAGGGCATACTGAGTCTAGAGCAGTAAGATCGGTGTCGTTGGCAGACTCACGTTTTGACTTGAGGATGTGGGAACCCCCAGGCAGAGGTCCAATGGGGAGAATAGCAGGAAGAGGAATGGATCAAGAAATCATAGGGAGTCAAAGTGTCTCATGGTCCGTTGTTGAAGGGGGTCACCAAGGAAGCCAGAGCAGTGAAAGTGGAGAGCAAAGCAGTACATCAAGTCAGGGAACAATTAAAGCTGCAAAAATGAGGGTGCTAGATGTGGTGAGGTTGAAGGCAGAAGCAGATGAAATTATAAGTGGAAATTTGCCTTTGGAAAGGATGGAGCTTTATGAACAAGATGAGCTGTTGTTTGTGGTGGAGGATGTGACCCGTAAGGCAAGGAAAGCCCATGAGAAGCTGACTTAACTAGCACGAAGATACAATGTAGATTTGTCCAAAGTGAAGATGTTTCAGGTAAGTCATAGGCTAAATTACAGTGATCAGGAATTGGAGGAGAAAAGAGTCATAGGGTTGAAAACATACATTCGAGAATTGATTATAGGAATACATGCATGGAACATGCTTGACAAGTGGGAAGAGGGGTGGTCCAAGAAGAAGAGTGTCAAGAAGGGTATAAGCGATACGCCACCTCCGGGAGGAGGAACAGCAGGAGTAGAGGCTTACCCATTGTGAGAGGTACAGAGTGGAGGGTATGTTCATGTGCCTTGGAGCAGGGGTGATTTGGTAGCATTCACAATTGATTCTCCTCGACTGAGGGAAAAATCTGTTGAGTGGTACAAGCAAGTCAATCGCTTTGTTAAAATTTCGAAGGTTTTGTGGATTTATTAGAATACATTGTTTGACATTGTAGTGCCAAGTGATTTGTGGTCATCTTGTAAAATTGCTGTTGAATGGCCAAAGTCAGAACCAGAAAGAGATCTATTACCCATGGTCCTTCACCTTTGGTTATGAAAAGGTTCGAGCAGGTAATCACATGGTTGTAGTAAAATAAATTGCCACAAGATATTGATTGGGTTAAGATAGATCGAACTACCCAAGAACCCAATGAATCCGTTCATGCTTATTATGAGATGCTCTTGCAGGCCTTTAAGCAATACAGCAGACTAGACACCTTAGATTCCATAGATATGGGGCAGTTTGTCTCCAAATTTGTGTCAGGGTTAAGACCAGAGATTAGCTTCATGTTTCAACAGTATTTGATCTGCTGGCAGAACAAGTCAGTGGATGAGATTCTAAGGAATGCCAGGTACTGTAGTGATGAAGTAGACTCAAAACATAAGAAGCTCAAGGATAAGTTGATGCTGGTCCAAATGAGGAATGTAGAGAGAGTGGACCAAGCACAGCTGAGCGGAGGAACACTGGAACAAAGACAGTGGAATGGCCAAAGGGGGCCCAAAACTCGTCAGATCAGGGGAGAGGGAAACCTTTAGACCTAAAGACAGGGATGGATGTTGGTACTCTAAAGAACGCTACTGCATGTCATTATTATCACAAAATCGGGCATTGGAAGCGCGAGTAGAGGGTAAATCCTGCAAATCAGGTCCAAGATGAGGAGATAGTACAGGTGCATGAGACGGTAAATACTGTAAGACTCAGGTCTGGACAAGTGGGAAGTTCGGAACCACTAGTGCAAGTTCCCCAACCATTCGGAATTCCCCAAGTAAGAAGAGCGAACCAGCAGATGCCACTCATTGACACTTTCTATGATTTTGACCCAGACCTGTTACAATGAGGGTGTCTGAGGGGGAAGGAAGGCTGTACCCTTGGAGAAGTCTTGGCGGTAGTCCAGAGAGGACCATATGTAAAGGCTTTCTGATTGATGCTGGTGCTACCAGTTCTACTGTGAGATCAGCAGCAGTCCCAAACCTATCCCTCTCGGAGCAATCGATCCAAGTTGTTGGAATGGAAAAAAAGAGAATGATCAACCCATTGACAGATGAGGTGCCTGTGAGAATAGGAACATTTCACAATTGACACCAAATCGTGGTGTGCGATTCAAGTACAGTCTGCTTGTTGGGTCGTGATCTTTTGTGTAAATTGAATTGCACCATCTGGTGCACCATCTATTGCACACTAATGATGGTGACATTGCATTAAAACTGTGGATCTAGAATCTATGCATAGAGATGTTCCCTATGTTAACAGTCGAGGCTTACCACTTGATTTGAGGGACTCTGTCTCTTTGGAGGTATGGGATTTCACAGGGGAAGCGATAGGATTGATCAAAGGGGTTGAGTCAGTTAAGATTCAGGTCAAGCCAAAGGCTAAGTTCCCAAGAACCCCTCAATACAATTTGACGCCGGAAACGGTGGCAGAAATTAAGCCTGTAATTGAGTCCATGAATGAGCAAGGAATTTTGAAGGTGATACGGGGGAGCCTATGTAATTCCCCTATAATTGGACTGCAGAAGCCGAGTGGAAGTTTACAATCGTGCAGGATCTGAGAAAGGTCAACACGATTGTAGTTCCATGTTGTCCTGTGGTACTGAATCCATCAGCAATCCTATTTCAGATACCGTGTGTAGCTGAGTAGTTCACAGTGATTGACTTGTGCCACGCTTTTTTCTCGATACCCTCACATGAGGTAAGCCAATTTTTATTTCCTTTCCATCTGGAAGATTGTGTGTTAACATGGTGTCTTATCACACAAGGGTATACAGAGAGTCCTTCGATTTTCAATAAGATTTTGAAGAAGATTCTTGAGAGTATAGTATTGACACAGAATTCAGTTCTCGTGCAGTATATTGATGACCTCTTGATCGCGTCTGAAACAGAAGATGCTTGCAGGATTGATACTGTCACATTGTTAAATCACCTAGCAGAGAATGGACACAAGATATCACCAAGCAAGTTACAGTACTCTTTGACTGAGGTTCAGTATTTGGGTCATTTGTCACGCTCCAGTTCTGGGAATGCTTGATTACAACAAGTCTTTCTCACTATTTTGCTGTGAGAGGGAGTGTTGTGCACTGTCGGTACTAACACAGACTCATGGAGGTGTCCGTAGACCAGCTGCCTACTTTTCAGCTACCCTAGACTCTGTAGCTTCAGCATTGCCCAGATCTCTCAAATCCGTTGCGGCAACTGGTATCAGCATTAAAAGGTGTGAAAGCATAGTAATGGGTCACCTGCTCACAGTTTATGTTCCACACTCAGTTGAGCTCCTGATGAGAATTAAAACTCAGCAATTGACCAATAACCGACTCACACGCTATGAGCAGGCCATACTTGACTCGTAGAATGACTCTGAAAAGATGTATTGAATACTGCTACTTTGATGCCTTTGCCAAATGTTGATGATGAAGATTGTGAGGACCATGATTGTCTTGATGTGACTGAACTTAGCACCAAACTGAGGCCTGACATTGTCGATGAGCCTCTGCCTGACTCTGTAGAAATCTTCTTTGTAGATGGTTCATGTTTAAGGGACAATGTGGGTCATTTGAGAGCAGCATTTGCTGTAAGCACCATTTCTGGAGTTGTGGAGGCCGCTTGTTTACAGGGAGTATACTCCGCACAAGTAGCAGAAATCATTGCCTTGACACGTGCCTGCTTGATTGCTGAGAAAATCCAAGTCACCATCTACAGCAATAGCCAGTATGGTTTCGGTGTGATTCATGACTTCGGACAGCTATGGTCACAGAGGGGATTTTTAACGTCATCAGGATCTCCAATCAGAAAAGGGGAATATGTGAGGCAGTTGTTGGAAGATTTTCAACATCCAAAAAAGATTGCTGTGGTTAAATGTGCTGCCCACAGGAGCGTGGAGGACTTTGTCACCCTTGGTAATAGATATGCGGATGAAGTTGCACCTTTCTATGCTGAACAAGGGTGCATTTTCACAGGAGAATATACTGGGGGGAGCCCAGAAAAAAACGAGCTCAGCATGATTTTAGCCATAGCAGACACTTGAAATGAGCTCAAGCGCCTGCAGGGAGAGGTGTCAGGACAGTAAGAAGATGGTTGGGTCAAGGCAGTTTGTGAGAAAAGAGATGATGACATATGGGTTTCAGCTGATGCTAGAGTAGTGTTACCAGATGATTTATTGAGTCCTATGGCAAGGCAGATTCATGGAGCAGTTCACATTGGAAGAGATGCCATGGTGCAAGTGTTCAGGTAGACGTGGTTCAATCCACGGTTCTGCTTGTTTGCTGAAGCAGTGTATCACAGATGTGTTACATGTCAGCAGATGAATTCTGGGAAAAAGACTGTGGTTGCATTGAGTGACATTGGGAGGACAGGGGGGCACCTTTTAATATGATCCAGCTTGCCTTCATTGAGATGCCTATGTGTAATGGTCTGAGGTACATCATGGTTCTAGTGTGTGTTTTCTCACGGTGGGTGGAAGCTTATCTGACAAAGAATGTGTGTGTGTCTCAGTAGCAAAGTTGTTGCTTAGGCAGCTTATACCACATTTCTGATTTCCAACTTCATTGGAATCGGATAGAGGAGAGCACTTCCATAGTGACATCATGAGGATGCTTTGTGTTGCTTTACAATTAGATCAGAGACTGCATTGTACCTACAGGCCTGAGGCATCTGGAATTGTGAAACAAATCAATGGAACTCTCAATATGCAAATGGCAAAAGTGTGTTCATCAATGTCTTTGAAATGGCCTAATGCATTGACTTTGGTGTTGATGAGTATCCGTAGCATTCCCAACAGGAGGATAGGTCTCTCACCTCATGAGATCTTGATGGGGAGGGCGATACTTGATTATTGCTAAGCATGTGCGAATTTTGCGAATTAGCGATCCGCAAATTTGCGGATTTGCGAATTCGTGATCCGCAAAATTCGCGAATTTGCGGATTTTTGTTTTCTTGCATGTTCGCGGGTTTTTTTGCGTGTTCGCGGGGATTTTTGCGTCTTCGCAAGCCGCTTGCATAGCGAAGTTACCCATGCAGTCGTTTATGGGAGAGGGAGAGATAGATAGATAGATAGATAGATAGATAGATAGATAGAAAGAGAGAGAAAGAGAGGGAAAGAGAGAGGGAGAGAGAGAACGAGAGAAAGAAAGAGAGGCCGGATCTCTGAAGGGACAGATTCCTGAGTTGCCCCTACAGAACATACAGCTTTTTATTTTTAGCAAAATGCATATGAAAATTGTGCTGTAAAGGTCTCTTTTAGTTTAACCCCTCCTGACAACTCAAAATGGGTGTATTTGCCATCCTCTCCCTTCTTCCTGTTTTTTATATCTGTAAGTGCTTCCTGATGAGGTTTAATTCCTTGGACAGGTGCCTCGTTGCCTACTTGTAACTATTCTCTGACCCTGCTTCAAGGGTCAGAGCAGGGTCAGAGAATAGTTGCAAGTAGGCAACGAGGCGCCAGGAAGCAATTAGCAGCAGGTGTCCAAGTTGAAGTTAATTTGTTTGTAACTCTTTTGTAAAAGGTTACAAAGAAATTAATTTCAACTTTTGCACCTGCTGCTGTAACCATTGCTTGGCTGAAAATTCGTCCCCGCTGATTTGCGGATTTTACCGCGATTTCGCGAGATTCGCGGATCGCAAAATTGCGGAAAATCCGCAAATTCACCCGCGAAACTGATTTTACGCCCACCCTTAATTATTGCAAGGGACTGGCTGATGTACTCCATTCTGTGTCTCACCAGGTTAAAGCTGCGACTGCCCCAACCTTAAAGGACCTGTGTCATGATTTGTGTCTGGGTGACTGGGTGCTCGTTCCCAAGCATGTGAGGAAGAGTTGCCTTGACGCCCCGTGGAAGGGTCCATATCAAGTGATCATAGTGACAAATACAGCTGTGAATTGCGGGACTTGCTGAACTGAATACATGACTCCCACACCCGCAGAGTTTCAGAACCCTCGGATGAAACAGCTCCTCTCCAAGAAGAACATCCAGCTGTGGTTGTGAGGCCACAGGGGAGGACAAGCCAAGCTGTGAGGGTTGCTGGCGAAGCTGGTTGCTCACCAGAGCAAGCTGTGGGGGTCACACTACACACGGCCCAGTTTTTTACTCTGAGGGAGACGGTAATGTTGCGAGTGATATAGAGTCAGACTCATCTGAAAGAACTGATGCGCAAGGTGGTCGGGGACAGAGAAGAAGGGCAGAGCCTGCAGAGGAAACGTTGCCTGGGAGACAGGGGAGGTTAAATCTGAGGTTGGTACCTGAAAGAGATCTTGCTCCTGTGTCTGAAATAACGGAATTGGAGTTAAGGGATGTAGAAGCAGCACAGGGGCATCTGAGAAGGTTGAGAAGAGCGAGGGTGTCAGAGATACGCTACCCAAGAGTGGACTTTTCTAGCCACCAATGCCGGGAGCAATAGGGACTGGGAGGCTGAGGTATTCACGAGTGGTCAGCAGGACCTGTAGTGTAGTTCCTATATTCCCAATAGGCTCTGCGCATTGGAATAATATATCAGATAGATATGACGAAGGACTTAGGTCGGTAGGTCTCTATCGAATATACTAAATTTAATTGTGAGTGCCAACTAGCTCAGAGGTCACTAGAAACTTTCTCGAATTCACAAGACAGGATTAGTTTCTGACAACCGCATAAACATGACAACTTTGTTTCCCTAGGACTGGAATAATTATCTTCAGAGTCGTGGAAACAATAGACAAGCATTTCACTCAGTCAATTGTGCATACTTTGTTTCTACAGAGTTTGCAGAGAAATAGTGAGACGGGCGTTTTCAATAAAAGGTTTATTGAACAGTCTTCTTTCTCATGCAAGAGAGGTGAACTGCTATAATCGTTAGACAGAATGCAAAGTATAATGCGTACAGCGAGAATAGTATTATGAAGTAATACTGTAATAGCATTGTATGGTTTCTAAGCCATTTAAAAATACATACATAAATAACACAGGCTAAAATACTCAACTGGTGCTTCTAAAATCCTCCTACCTCAATGTACCTAACCTAGGTCTAGTACGATGGAAGAAGTAAGTATGGTCTTTAGCATAGGTTTAGTTTTTGCCAAGAATCTACCAAAGGTTTCTCTAGGTTCTAATCAGCTCCATACATTAGAATGAAGGAGGCCTGGTATCTCTGTCTCGGGACTCGATTTCCCAACACCCCGCAAGGAGAGTCAGAAACAGTGGAGCTGGATTTCTCAGCAGAGGAGGGCAGCTTCCTGATCGGTGCATTAGCTGGAGAGTCGGCTTCCTTCGGCACTTGCTGTAGTGAGCTGCGTCGGGCAAGTAGGTTGTCGAACTGCTCCGAACCACCGTGCTTTGCCATAGCAAGTGAAAGTATATTTATACCTTGAAGGTGTTTAGGAATGCCATGTTTGATGTAAAGTCGGGCATATGAATGTCATGAATGAACCCCTAAGGAATAGATGTTCATTGTAAAACTAACTGAGTTCTTGGAAAAATACGGCTTAAACTGTTTTTCCAAGAAATTGTTGTGACGTTTGGTGAACGGATGGAAGTAGCCCTGTCTGTATTTGGGTTGCATGGGCTATGCCTAAATAAGTGCTTGATTTCTATGCATATATAAGGGCAACATGAATTGTACCTATACAAGTGCATGAATCGGGAAAATCCATTGGGAATCTAAAACGCCATACAACAGAACCCGGAGCTGAAAATTGATATCGAGCTCATAGTTCCTGGTTTGGAAATAGAGGGGGTGTTGACAGTGACAGTACCAAGACCTCCGATTTTGAGCAAAATGCGAGCTTTGATCCTCCAAGACTTGTCTTTCCCAGCTTTTGGATATCAGCCACCAGCTGTTCGTCTTGAGATTTTGCAACGTGTCATAATTCAAATTGGTTCTGAGCTCATAAGAGATTGCTGATTGAACTGTGAACTGTAAATAAGGTTGCTTTAAAGAAGATAACCTAGGCCCGAGTGGCAGAGGAATACATTTAGGGATCTTTCCGTAGAAGAAGAAAGAGGGCTGAGGAAGTCTTTTGAACTGTGTAAATAAAAAGAAAAGAACAAATGTGAATGTATTACCAGAACTTCAGAAAATTGCATTGAACTGGATAGCAGCCATAAGAGGCGGAGAAAGTGACTTTGTGCTAATCCTCTTGCTGTGACTAACCGACAATCGAAAATGGAGTCTGGAAATTCGAATCGTAGGTCTAAGTGTGTGATAAGTACACTCATAGTAGGAGCAATAACATTAATAGCGGTTGTTATCATTGTCTCTCTAAAAAGTTCCCATGATGCAGAAGTTGAAGGGGTGGAAGTGAAGGGGACAAACACACCTGCTACTTCTAGCACAAAATAGGGTATCCTAAGAGCTGAAAATGCTATGCTAGATCAGACTAGTCGCATGTTACACATAGATTTGTCTAAAGGTGGTTACACGCTTAACGCTTATGCCAAGCTGCTATACGAGTATGTTAAAACGATGGATGTAAGGGATTGCTATGTGTGTATGCAATTGCCTGCTTCTGTGGAGGAAGGCATTCATTATCACCATCTTCCTTTGACCTATGGTATTACGTGTAGTTTGTACTTAGTATGGTTTACGGTAAGGGTCATTATTAATATTACTTTTCCAATTATGATGTGGTGCCTTCAGAAGCTCCAGCTTATAAGCACCTGAATAAGTATGATTATTACAAGCAGAAAGATAGAGAGGGAAAAGTATTTCAAACCTACCATCACTTTAGATACAGCTTATGCACATTGTCATAGTTTGACGTGTATGTTACCTGACATAGAAAAGAAATTTGTAGATCAAGTAGAAGATAGACATAGACAATTGTCAGTGAAGGCTAATGGTAGAGAGGGGAATATTGCATGGACCAAGGAGGAATTAGCTCAGAAGGTGGGAGGGAGAAGAAAGTCGTCTCTGTTAGTTAGAATAACGTCTTTTGTTTAGGAGAGTTAGGTTCGGAAGAATGTGATACAAATGTGCACGGACAACTGATAATTGGGAGACGGTGTTCTTTCTCACTGAGGGAGGCCTAGGAATCAAGGCCATCGAGCCAGGAGCTGAGAGCACCGAATCTGCGTGGAAAATCACCTATGAGAAGTGTCCCGTAGGATGAGGTAATCAGTGGGAATTTCATGTTTTGTGCTTTTGTATTAGGAACAGCGTTCCTGGGTGGAGTCAGGAGAAGAGGTGAGGAGATTGAAGGAGAGAGAAGGAGCATCTTAGAACGAGATCTGCAGCTTTGGCTACTTCACCCATACTACGTGAGTGTACTTCTTAGGAAGTCTGCACGTGCTGACACCTTTTTCCTGATCTTGGCTGGGAAATGCTAAGTAGGGATGTCTCAGTAGTGGTAGTGTAGGGACAGACTAATGCTTTACATTTATTCACCCCAGATGAAAGCCAAACTTGAAGTGGGGGCAATCATTGCATGTGTTCAGTTGCTGGAAATTGTCATTCTGTTAATGATCCATCTTATAAAGCTAGCCTGTAGCTTTGGATTTGTATTAGTTCCCATGTATTTCTACAACCTTGTGATGAGGTGCTTGTACATCCAGTTGTTCTTAGCTTTATAATCAACACACTAACTTGGAATTCGGAGTCTGTGATTCTTCAGGGCATGGTTCTTATAATTGTGATCCTATTTAAATGATCTATTTCTCCCCTCTACAGTTCTCAGTAGGCAATACATGTACATCGGCCATGAGTTCCACAGTAATTTGTTAGAGGGGAACTCAACCCCATCAAAAGTGTTGCAAGCCTTTATAAATAGGGCTCAGTATTTGCAATTTGCCCACACTCTCCAAGAATTCAGAGTCTATATAGGATCCAGTTCATATTTATAAGGTCCATATAGCACACAGAAGCAGCCAACGCGTGTTTCGTCATGGTACAACCAAAACTGTCAACCTCAAGAAACTGACGCCGACTCAAAAGCATCAGTTCGGAACCTGTGCATCCATGCGAAACCAATGCATTGCTGCTGCCTGCACTGGAGCCGTGGGCACCACTCATCAAGTGTGCGATGCAATGACCTCGACTTCAGCGCAGCCCAGCCTTTGCTGGAGTGCCACCGAAGAACAGCCGCAGCATGAGTCTCAACACACCACCCACATTCTTGGTGCACAGAATTGATTCTGACGCATTACGGTCCCTGCGTGAATCTCTATCTACGCATTACCTTTTCTCCAACGGTTTGACTTTGACGCCAACGAATCAATGCTCCAGCTCTCGACATCGTAGCATCATCAACACAGTGTCGCCTTCAGGAAACAAGGCCTCGCACAGCAAACAACATATCACCTCCTTTGCACAATGCATCGTCCCGGAGCTGCAAACCTTCAGCGACCCTGCACCGCCTTAAGGAAACAACACCTCACCTGCATGCATAATGCCTCACCTCCTCTGCATGACGCATGGTCTTTGATTTCCAATGCATCCAAAGTGCTGTAAGGGGGTCTGCGTGATTCGTGTACCTGGCCCGTGCTCCATCACAGTCGGACTGAACTTTTCAATTTGTTCCGGTCAAGTGCGACCAGGTACCCCCAGTTTGAGCTACAGACTTCTAAGCACTGCATTTTGATTTAATCTTTGAAATTTCATATCTTGACTTGTGTCTGTTGGATTTTTGTCATTGTAGTCATGTTTTACTCAGCAAAATATTTGCTATTTTTCAAAACTGGTGTGGAGCTGTTTTGTGGTATTTCACTGTGCTACTGTGTGTGTGTATGTGTGCACAAATACTTTACACACTGCCTCTTTAGTTTAGCCTGACTGCTCTAAACCAAACTACCCATACTTCACTTACCCTGTCTAGAGTGTGGGTCCCTACTTGGACTGGGTGCGTACCTCTGTCAACTAGAGACCCCATTTCTAAAAGACAGGTGATAGCTGATGGAGCTCATCATGGCTAATGGGATGGAGGTATTGCTACAGATGGTAGGAAGCCATGTCTTGACTGACAAGACTGGGGCATTTCTTAATTGATAAGAGACTTCATGTCATGGCTACAAGGACTATGGACATGTCATGGTGTTTTAAATGAGCACATCACTTCTCCTGTATGTCCATAATCAAATATGTGCTGTGTTATACAATTATTGATAAAAATGTCTTGTTTAGCATGTATATTGTGCACAATCTACCATTAACATAGAAATGCGGCACCTTTAAGCAGTCCAATGACGAATGATATACACTGGCCAAGCAATATACTTTGGGATAACATACTCTGGATGCCTAATACAAGTGGAAACTGATGTTCTGTCGACTTTGTAAGACTTTAAGAACCCATACTTGATGCTAGATGATACTGCGATATAGAGTATATTATGATATAAAACCACCTCCAAATGCCTAGGACTGGGTTTGGCACCACTTTACAGGTCAGGACTCCCAGCAGAGGAGCACAGGTGCTGGTAGCAGGATGCAGGTGAAGTGTTTGATACCCCTGAGATTTCAGCAACAGGAGGCAAGCTCAATCAAGCTCTTAGAGAACGTTAGAAAGCAGGATGAAGAGAGTGAATTCCAGTCCCGACACTCCCAGGCAAGAAGCAGCAGGCCAACACAGCACAGCTAGCAGCAAAATGGCAGTTCCTCCTGGCAGGACAACAGCTCTTCTTCCTGGCAGGACAACAGCTCTTCTTCCTGGCAGAATGTCCTTAGTCCAGAAGTGTTCTGAGTATGTGGTGTCAAAGGCCTAGTACTTATGCCCATTTTAGTCTTTGTAGTGCACAAGAACCTGCCCTGGCCGTTTGTCGAGACCCACTACAGGGAGGGTATGCAGCTCTTTGTAAGGGGACAGACACAGCCCTATTCAAGTACAAGTGTCAACTCCTCCCTCCACTCTCTCTCAGGAAGGCCCATCAGACTGGTGATGGGCTGTCAGGATATGCAGGGCACACCTCAACTCCCTTTGTGTGTGACTGTCTAGAGTGAATTCCCAAATCCCAACTGTCATCCATCCCAGATGTGTATTCTTGGGACATGCAGAGGTACAGTATGGTTCAAGTAAGAACATTTCCACTTTCTAAAAGTGCCATTTGCAGGTCTGTTTTTTAAAAACCAACTTCACTAAGGAGCACATGCATCATTCTAAATACCGGTCGCAAAGGGGCAGATTCGCAGAATCTCCCCCTTTACGACCGGCATTTTTGCATTTGGGATGCATCAACACAAATGTAAATTCACAATTTAAGTAATCACAAAATTTGCGATTACTTAAATTGCGAATGCATTTAGGGAATCGCAAATTGCGAGTCCCTAAATGCAATGCATTATGCAATTTTAAATTGCGATTTTGCAATATAGGAACGCAAATTACCATCAATTTAAAGTTGATGATAATTTGCGAAACCTTTGAAAAATGCACTAAAGTGCATTTTTCAAAGTTCCATGTTACAACAAATACCCTTGGGGCATGTGTGTGCACACCATGTGGTCACATGAAAATTTCAGGGGTGCATCAGGATGTCCCTTTGGCACCCTTGCACCCTTGAAATTGCATGCTCAATTTGCGAGTACCTGTTTGGTACTCGCAAATTGCGCATGCAATTCTTATTCATTCCTACGGGCCTCAAGGCCCATATGAATGAATGGGATGCTATTCCTTAATTGCGAATCGCAATTTGCAATTCACAATTAAGGAATATGTAGGAATCGCAATTTGCTTTGCGATTCCTACATGCATGAGGAATTGCGATTCCTAAATAGCGATTTCTAAAAAATCGCTCTTAAGGAATCACAATTCCTTATGTTGATGCATGTGCCTCTATAAGATGTATTTTTTAATTGTCAGTCCAGAGACAACACATTCCAATTTTCTATCTGTTGCCAATTGGAAGTTGCACTTGTAAAGTGTTACAAGACAGATCCATTGCTAATGTATGGGAGAGATAGGGCTTGCTGTAGTAAGAAAGGAATTTACAGTTTTTCATTACCATTACATGTAAAACTTAAAGGCACATGTCTACATTTTAAATACACTGCACCCTGCCCATGGAGCGACCTAGGGCCTAATATAGGGGTACCTTACATGTAATAAAAGGGAAGGTTTGGGCCTGGCAAGTGGGTGAACTTGTCAGGTCGACATGGCAGTTTACAACTGAACACGCAAACTGTGCAGTGGCAGACATGAGACATGTTTGAAGGCTACTCATGTGGGTAACACAATCAGAGCTGCAGGCCTACTCATAGTATTTGATTTACAGACCCTATGAACACACAGTGCACTATGCTATGGACTTATTAGTAAATCCATCATGGAGATACCAAATGCCATTACATTTCCGACACAGAGCATATGCACTTTAGCACTGGTCATCAGTGGTAAAGTGCCCAGAGTCCTAAAGCCAACTAAAAGAGGGTCAGTAAATAGTAGGAGGAAGGCAAAAAGTGTGTGGATAACTCTGCAAAATGGGTCATGTGCAACACTGTCCCACTCTTTTCAGCCAAGATAGGCAAAACCTCACCACGCACAACATACCACATGACTCTCAGCAAGCATGTACCCTGCTCCCATCAAGTAATCACCTCTGTCCCAATCACACACTTCAGAGGGCCCTATCCTTCCATGACTTCAGCTCATCTGTTCCTTGTCTTTAACCCTACTAAGCTCTGCCAATTCGGATAGAGAACCTGCACACATGCTCAGCTACTCAAATGGCAAAGTCAGAAACATTCACACTTCTGAATACATGTACACTTTCCTAGTCTACCCTTCATGTTGATTCCTACTTTCTTAAGTATTTTTTTTACTTCCAAGCACTCTTTTGCTCCCTCCACACCCATTTGAGCCAACATTCGAAGACTCCACATTCTCTTTTATGCACACTCTTCAAATTATTCGCTGAATTGAGCCACACAGGAAATGTTTTGATAGTATTTGGCCCAATGAAAATCCAAACCATAAGGACATTGTTCCGTCTTTTCCTGATTCTCTTTGTTCCCCTCGCTCTCAGAAACTCACCCTTTCTCTAAAGTTGTTTTATCTATGCCGATGAAGAGACGGGGTTCTGGTTCCTTAACCGCGTGGTCTTGTATCCATAACATTTAATATTACCTTATAGTTCACAACTTACAAAGTGCTCCCACATCTTCGTCGGTTGCAGCACACCCATCCCGCAGCGGGCAGGAAGAACCCCATGATGAAGCATGCCACCTTGGAACATCTTGGTGGGTAAGGGTTATTTTAAGAAAGCTTACTGATTTCCTTAAACTATAAGGTCACTGGGAAGATATCCAATTCTAATAGAGTGGGACTCTTCTTAGTTGTTCAGTTAAGTAAGGAGGCCAAGTCCTCTTTAACCTGACCTCTTTCTCCCCACTTTTGTTTGACTCAACATACACTCAACAACCAGTAGTATTAATAAAGATAATAGAAACCATTTTGGACTCTTAGCAAGCCTTCAGCCTTATGCAACCAATAACAAAGCAGAGAAGCCCAGATGTCCTTAGGACGTAGGTGGAATTCTTTTTTGTCAAGGTCTCATCCATGTCATTGTAGTGCAAAATGATTAAACTTGAGACCCCAGGGGCAGGTTACTTCCTCATCCCATAACTTTCGTCCTCTTGCTCAACAATGGCGCCAAAGCTGTGCACTTTCCAAGGGGACCAGGAACATATCCAAGTAGAGCTTGGAGACGGGATGGAGTTACCTGTACATGAGCCTTAGTTGAAATCTCCGCAAAGATCTGATCCCAATTTCAATGTATCACAAGACAAATCCAATCGGATTGTAGGAAGTCTGTTATAGGGTGTGTGCATTACAACTATGCATTGCCTCAAGCAACCCTATAATGAAATTACCTTTGCTGGTGGTTTGGGATATGACTTTCGTCTGCACACAGCAGTATGACCATGGCTCATCGGTTAAGATGGCAGCTAGATCCATTTCCCTTTGGGTCCCCCATCCCCTTGGTCACAAGGATAGATGAGCACGTCTGCAGGACCAGCCAATGTAAGTCTGTGCTGCTGATTAAGAGAGAGTGGACTGGAATGAGCGAAAGCTGGTAGTTAATGTACAATGTAGTCTAAAATATAGGAACAGATGCTTTCTCTGTTTAACCTGTTCTAAGATGCAAACATGTCCCCATGATATTTTTTTGGAACGATATTATGGCAGCTATTTAGGTATCTCTTGTGACACTGCACATGCCACCTCTTTTAGTGTGAATAGGAAAGTTGGAATACTCAGTCAACAGAATCAAAGAGGGCTGGCTAGCCCTGCAGCATCTGTAGAGATCTACAACTTGACTGCTTCTGCATAAGAGTGCTTCTCTAAGCTTGAGATGAGAGTCTCCTTTGCCCATCTCTCCAACCTGAATCCATGCCTCCGTTCCCCTGGAGATTATGTGCCTCAAAACGTGACAGGGTAAAGATGCCATTGAGCTAGTGAGAGCAAGGGAATGGGCCCCTTATCTGCTGTCTAAGCAGGTAAATATAGCAACAATCAGGTGCTGGTGGACCTCTCAGAGCTCAGGGCCTCGGTACCACTGCACCTGCTGCACCATCGATTGCTGTGTCCTGGCCTCCCTGTAAACCTGACACGCCTTGTCATCACTTTCTTCACAACGGAGTCCAAAAATAAATATCTGGGACTTGAAAGTAAATGTTCGAATATTTGGCATGAGGAGTCAGCTTTTCATGGGCCTATGTCTCCTGAGCATTACTTATGTCTTCAGAGGCAACCGCTCCATTGAAGGAAACGCTGACTATATCAGTAACACTTGAGACCTTTGACACTATGTTAAAATATTTTAGAGGCTAACAGAAAGGTCTTGTAAAATATTGGCTTGTTTTTTTTTCTCATTCTCTTGAACAGTGATAGATTGAAAAGAAAATGTGGAGCAAGATGTTTTCCAAGAAAGCCAGCTTCCAATTTTGGACTTCTTTCCTTTCCTTTAGAAGAGTGCAGTGTACCGTTCCAGTTTCGCCTGCAAAGCACGTGTGAATCTGTTAACACCATCCTAAAAGCATGTCCGATTACAGCTTTTCCACTCTTCCATGGCGTGGGTCTTTTTAGTTATTACATGTGTGTTAAAAAAATTCTCTTGAGTTCTCAGCGATCTGGTTTTTGTGGCACAGCATTTTTGCAACATTATTAAAGAAATATCGCGTTATGTGCTATTGTTAATGTGTTTTTTTAGGTGGAACTATTCCTTTTTCCCATTCACTTTAGTCATTCTTTTTACACCTTTCATCTTAACCATGGCGTCCTATTGATATTGTTGCAAGCTACAATGGAGCAAACTGGGGGCCTCATTTATGAGAAATGACGCATCGCTGCGTGAAAGCAGCGATGCGTCACTTCTCAGTGCGCACTCCTTGCGACATTCCTGATGCGTCATATTTAATGTATGACGCATCATGTCACAAGGAGTTACAGATACGTCAGTATTTCTGACGTATCTGTAAGTGCAAAATTGACGCATTGCTGGAGTGTGCCACAAAAGTGACGCAACTCCAGCAATGCGTCCTTTCACATGGGGCAATCCCCATGTGTAAGGGCCTGCGTCAGTCTTACGCCTGCTGTGAGGCAGGCGCAAGATTTTGACGCAACAGTGATGCAGTGAAATCTCATAGATTTCACTGCGTCACTTCTATGACCCTTCCTTGCGTCAATAAGCCCCCCTTGTATACATTATACCTGGCGCAGGTATAATGTGGCGCAGGGGTTTACAAAGTGACGCATCTACCTAGATGCGTCACTTTGTAAATATGGCGCAACAAGGTGCATTTTTTACGCCACTGGTGCGTCACAAAAAGTGACGCTCAGCCTCATAAATGCACAGCATTCTTTTACTCTGTGGCACTGAGGTTTGTCTAGTTTGTGTCCTCGGTAATGGTTCCCCCAGCTAAAACACATTTCCTTCATAAGTCCTTTGGCTTATGAATGAATGCCCCATTATTTTGGATTTGGTGGCAATGTTCGGATGGATCAACCAACAAAAATGTTCTTAGCTTTTATCTTACTACACATCGCAATCTCCTGGAATCTGAATTAATAAATCATTTTAGAGCAATGTCAGAAACAACTGCAAGGAACTCACTATTATAAATAAAGTAAGAACTGTGTCTGTTCCTAGGATAAAATAAAAAAAGTTATAAACTTTACAGCCAGTGCTTCAAATGTATGCTGCGACTCAAAGTTCAAATTGATAACTTTGAACTGCTCTCTAAAATTATTTTAGCGCCTTCTCATGTCAATTCTAATGATTGATGTTATGAATGCAGTGTAGAGAAATGATTTGTGGGTGAAGTACCATGTAGCAAAGTCATCAGTACTGACAAGAAACGGCCTACATTAGTTGAAGGTTTAAGTTATTTCCGAGTTATGCATTGCACTGTTGTGTCACCTTGCGCCCACTTACGAGCGTTTGAGTGTATCATATTTGTATAATGGGTTAGTGCTCAATATTTGAAAAGTAAAATAAATGTACCTTAATATCTTGTCTACACAAGGTGGTGAATATATATTTCATCCCAGATAGGGGCACTCGGCGTAAATGATAGGCTTGGAATCAGGAATTAGTTACAGAAAGGTGTCCCCAGGTTTGATTTTTCAGGTGGTGCCAGTCTATTTCAGTACCTGACTGCTGCTCTTTGCATTGATCATTGCTTGTGAATTGCTTTTACTGCATGTCTCCTCTGTCAGGCTGCACCGGGCCACCGAAGGGGGCCACCTAAGAGGGCGGCCACCCTTAGTGCCACATGATGGCACAGACCCCAGGAGCCGTCTAGTGTCTGGGACCTGAAGGGTCCCCGGTGACGTCACCTCTGGCGGGGGAAGGGCGGGCGTAGGGTATATGTCCTGGGGTCGCCTGCCTGGCACCCTCTTTGATTACAGGTCGGCATCATGGACGGATCCCCCCCTTGACCCCGATGAGCTGTGCTGCCCGGACGCTGTTTAGGTTTTGCGTGGCGAAAGCTGCGCTCTGCGCAGCTTTTTCGCGCAGGCGAAAACCTAATGAGTATAGTATGGGGCTTGGAATCCGCCCCCGTCTTCCATTGGCTAGCTTCATAAATGGAGGCTAGCCATTGGAAGACACGTTTGTCCGTCAATGCAGGACCAGTTTCGGGGGCGTTCCCGAGAATTTTTGGCTTTTGGCTACGTCACGCTACGTCAGCCGAAAGCCAATTCAAGGGAACGCCCCCGAATCTGGTCCGCCATTGACGGCACCCGCCTTCCTGCTCGAGTGAGCGTGGTCGCCTTTCCCGCCCCCTCTCCCGCCCCTCTTCCATGCCGACCACGGCCGCCGGAAGAAGTCCAGGTGAGTGCTTTGTTTTTTTGTTTGTTGCTTTATGTCCGCATGTGTCTGTTCCCGCCCCCCCCCCCGCTGTCAGTGTGTGGCCGTTCCCACCCCCCTCCCGCTCTCCGTGCCTTTCCGCCCCCCCTCCGTTGCATTGTAAATGCTTGTTTTTATGTGCTTGCTGTTTTAGTTTTTGTTTCAGAAGAAAAAAATAGCCCAAACCAGAGTCAGGCAAGCCTGGGCTCGACATATTTTCAACCCGCTTTTACCTCTGCTCAAATCCCTGGCCTCAGGCGTAAAATGGCTACCCCGAAACGCAGTTTGAGTCATTGGAAAAGCTAATGACCCTCCAATTTTTACCTGATCCTCTGTGAACGGCCCTTTGCAGCCGTGAAGTAGTGCTAATGCCTGCCTCGCGCATGATGTGAGCCTTGGGGCCTCACCTGCCGTCAGAGAGGGGGGGGGCTTAGGCCACAGACCTGCTGGGTTTCTGTTGAAACTTTGGAGCATGCGGCGGGCGGAGGCTACCTGAGGGCCGGAAGAGGGAGGCGGAGTCGGCCTGGGGTTGTGAAGGAGGCGCCCACTGGGGCCACTCATTCGCAGGTTGCAACAGACGCTGGAGCTTTTCCTTAGTGACACTCAGAAGGGAGACTTGGCACATTCAGCAGGATTTCTAGTTACCTACGCCGGCAGCAGATAGGAAGGACCCGCCGAGGACCATGATGCGGAGGGTCGCGGCTCTCGGGCTGGGGTGCGCTCCTGGTGCTCTCCCTGGCAGTCTGTGGAGCTGCCTCTGCTGGTCTGACTACCACAAGTAAGTGTCGGTGTCTGAAGAGTTGCCCGCGCGGGAACACACCAGGGCCTTAGCTTGGTTACGCAGTGGAAGTTATAAACACCGAGGTATGGGGGCTCCGTCCTGGCACAGTGCAGTAAACCATGGCTCCGAACCTGGGGGTTATTTCCCAGGGTTGCCTTCATTTCGTAACACTAACCCCTACGTTTTATTGTATTTCCGCTGCAGAGCCTTTCTTCTAGCCCACTTGCATTACGTTTTGTAGCAGTCAACTACTCGTGAAAACGTCTATACCAGCTGGCAGAACTGCACCCATTGCAGTGCCGGTCGCAGGTAGTAATTGCTGTTCAATCAAGATGCCCGGCTAGTGGGTGGGACTGGTCCACTGTTTGTGCCCACAATAACTTGTTGTCGCCTGCTTGTGCCTCCGTTTTCGTGCCCCTGTCGCCTGCTTGTGCCTCCATTTTCGTGCCCCTGCTGCCTGCTTGTGCCTCCGTTTTCGTGCCCCTGTCGCCTGCTTGTGCCTCCGTTTTCGTGCCCCTGTTGCCTGCTTTTGCCTCCGTTTTCGTGACCCTGTTGCCTGCTTGTGCCTCCGTTTTCGTGACCCTGTTGCCTACTTGTGCCTCAGTTTTCGTGCCCCTGTCACCTGCTTGTGCCTCCGTTTTCTTGACCCTGTTGCCTGCTTGAGCCTCCGTTTTCGTGACCCTGTTGCCTGCTTGTGGCTCCGTTTTCATGACCCTGTTGCCTGCTTGTGACCCTGTTGCCTGCTTGAGAGTGCGAGTCCAGAGTGCGAGTCCAGAGTGCGAGTCCAGAGTGCGAGTCCAGAGTGCCAGTGAGTGGCTGTGTATGTGTAGAGCTATGTGTGTGTGATACTATGTGTGTGATGCTGTATGTGTCTATAACAAGTTCAAACTGTGCACCTCTGTACCTGTGTATGTGTGCAGCTATGTGTACAAGAGCTAAGTGATGCTGTGTATGTGTGTGTGATGCTATGTGTGTGTTATGCTATGTGTATGTGTGTAGCAATGTGTGGCTGTGTGTGTCTGTAGCTGTGTATGTGTGCAGATATGTGTCCAGGAGCTGAGTGATGCTGTCTGTGTGTAATGCTATGTGTGTGTGATGCTATGTATGTACAATACTGTGTGTGTGTGTGTGTGTGTGTGGAACTGTGTCTGTCTGTATAACTGTGCATGTCTGTAGCTGTGTGTGTATGTAGCTGTGTATACAAAGCCTGTCAATGTGTGTAGAGGAGGAGCTCTGTGTGTGTGTGTATCGCTCTGTGTACATATACCTATATGTGTGTATAAGTGCAAATGCAATAGGTCTCACATTTCGTAACTATAAAGCTATTTACTAGTCAACGACAAAGCCATTTGCTTATCTGTTTTACAAAAAAAACCATGCACAAGCAAGTCTGGGAGTGTGCATGATGCGAGTGCCTCCAGATATTATTTGCCTCTAGATATTATTTGCCTCCAGTCTTACATTTAGAGCACACGTTTTCCCAGACAGGCTTTGAAAGCTATTGAACGAAAAGAGGAGGAATCGAGACAGACTGTTTATGAGAGCAATGGAAAGAGGGGACTTGGTATCGAATCCAACAGCGGCCATGATGCTATGGAAAGAAAGGACAAACATATTGACCCACTGTTGACACTATGGAAAGAATGGAGGAAGTATCAAAGAAAGACAGGTGGAGCATAAGAACCGAGCTGGGGATGCTCATCCATGAAAAAGGAGGCTGCTGTTCTTTCCATGCCCTCAGAAAGTTCTCTTTAAGCCACAGGCCCCTAGATTTGAAATGGCTTGCTACCTACCATTTTCAGAACAAAGAAAGGGGCGTGGCAGTTATTTTGATGAGGAGAAAAGATAATGGGCCAGAAGGTGTGTGGGGGGGCTCTGTGTGGGTGTGTGTGGGGGGCTCTGTGTGGGTGTGTGTGGGGGGCTTTATGTGGCTGTGTGTGGGGGGCTTTGTGTGGCTGTGTGTGTGGGGGGCTCTGTGTGGCTGTGTGTGTGGGGGGCTCTGTGTGGGTGTGTGTGTGGGGGGGCTCTGTGTGTGTTTGGGGGGGCTCTCTGTGGGTGTTTGAATGTGTCATTTGCAAGAGATAAAGCTAGTGGCATTGTAAATGACAATGCCATTTATTTATGTTAAAAAAACATAAATAAAAATAATGTCAAGAGCAATGCCAATAGCTCTAACTTTAACAAAGGCAAAACCATTGCATTGTAAATGCTTGTTTTGTGAGGTGAGTGGTTTTCCCTCCCGTCTCCCCCCCCTCCCTGCTCCCTGCTCCTGGGTTCCCCACGGGTCGTTGGTGGGCGGGTGCTGCCTGCTTAGGTGCGGGGGGGCTGCGGTTGCGTGGTCTGGGACCGGGGCGGGTGTCGGTTGGTACCTTTGCGGTGGGGGTGGGCCTTGGTCTGGTCTTGCGGGCGGTGTGGGGAGCCGGTGGGTCCCTCTGGCCTCTTGTTTGCGGGCTGTTGGGAGTAGTTTGTGCTCCGGGGGAGGGGGGATGCGCTCTCCTAGCTGGCGTCACGCTGGTCGGGTCGGCCTTGGTGTGGCCGTGCGGCCGTCCATCTGCCTGCGGGTCTCTTGGGGGGGGCTGTGATCTCTTGCGTGGCCCTGCTTCCCGGTGCCTTTCTGTTCCCCCAGCCTGCCTGGTACCGTGTCCCCCTACCCCATATGCCCCCTTCCTTTCCTTGTGTGTCCAGTGGCCCGGTCAACTCTACTTGGGGGCCGGTGCTCTGCCAGTCTCGAGGGGGGGTGGTGCGGCACACATCAGGCGGTGTGGGCGCCTGGTGAGCATTGAGGAGGTGGGGGCTGGTGGCCCCTCATGCTCCCCTCGGGTTTAGGAGCATTGCCCGGTCTAAATGGTGCGCTCGCTCCAGCCCCTTAGTGCGCCTTCTCAGGCTTGACCCAGGTGCCGTCTGTGCCCCTTGAGGCCGGCCTCCCTGTGCACGCCTTTTCGGGCCCGTTGTGAGTGGCGGGGATTGGGCACCCTGGGGCTCCTTGCCGGCGTGGTCAGGGGTTGCTGTGGGTAGGTCGGCCTGGATTCTTCAAGCGTGCGTCCCTGGGAGCCACGACTCGTGCTGCTTACACCCCTGCCCCCACCCGCGTTGAGCTTGGTTGGGGCGGGCGCGGGGATCAGGCGCGCTCCAGCTGCACTACCCCGTGGCTAGCTTTGTTTGGTTCCGGGCTCGCGGGTGATAGGGTGTTTTCCCCGTCTGTGGTCACCTAAGCCGGACAGAACCTGCATGGGGTTGAGGGGGGGCGGGCGGAGGCATTGCCCAGGACTATTTATTTATTTATGCATTTTTATATAGCGCGGACTTTACTCGAAGGTGTCAGAGCGCTTCACAATAGGAACAGAAGGGATACACGAGAACAATAACAAGTGAACAAATTACAAAAGCAAACGTTACATTACATGAGGCAAGGGTGGCAATCGTGGGCAGGCGGAATACAAGAGGTAGCGGGCGGTGCATTACAGGAGGAAAGGGTGACGTGTGTGCAGGTTAAAAAAGAGCACAAAGTACAAGTAAAGGTATAATACTGCAATACATGGATGTCACTCAAACACAAGAACAAACGTTGCGGCTCAGCTGGAGTGTTGAGGATCAAATACGATTGGATAAAGCGCGAAGATCACCCGATGGTGTACGAGCGTTTCACAGAAGAACTAGTGCAATTTATATAAGCCATGTACTGTTTCCCTCACGCCGTTTGCGGGAGCTGTGCCTAGGTTATTTATTTGTGAGTTTTAATAGCGTGAACATTACCCGAAGGTGTCAGAGTGCTTTACATAGAAGCTGGTTTTGGATAGGACTTGGGATTACATGAGTTCGTTAAGAGGCACAAATGGTTAAAGTTGGTTATGAACAGTGGCAAGTGGAAGCGGTTTTATGCACACATGCAATGTTACTGCTGAGGTGGATGTCCATCATAAAAGCCAGGTATAAGCCTTCTTGCTCACTTCTTGTAGGTTCAATGTCACATGGCAATGATACGGATGCGATGGCAGAAATAACACAAAACCATGTGAATATTTTCATTGCATTTCCTCCTAGCCCGTCCAGGCCCCCGGTTCCTGGTATGATGTGTAGGTTGGGCGGGGTTGGGGCTATTTACGTCTTGCTTTATGACCATGCAGGCAATCAGTCAGAGGAAGGTTCCGGGGAACGCCTCAGGGAAAGTCACGGGAGTGACCATGGGTAAACAAGTGCCGGCGCACTGGGGTCAGTGGGCCTGATATAACGGAAAACAGGTGTGGTTTGAGGCTAATGTGTTTTTTCTGATTTCAGATTGTCTGTTGGCAAAGAATTACACCACAGGGAGGACTTTTGGAGCTTGATCTGGAGCAGGTATAGTTGGTAACGCTGTGGGAAATGGGGGTTGGCCCATTGCGGGAGGGACAGGGCCCTCAGGGCTCCAAGCGACGTGTTTCAGGAGGTGAGGGGGGCGTTGCTAACCTTTCTTTCATCTCTACTCAGAATTATCGCGCTGGGGACTCTTTGTCAGGCCTGGATCACGCATACGCCTAGTCGCCTTTTCTTGAATTGAGAGACGCGAACCCGACGACACGCCATGGAGAGTCAGGGCTCCCCATCGCTCTTTACGCAGACATCGCAGGTGGACGATTCGTTGCCGGATGCGACAAAAGAGGCTCAGTGGGAGGCGTTTATTCATATGGCCAAAGGAAAGGGCCTGTCCTGGGCCACAGGGATCTTGAAGGACATCGAAGGAGATGACTCTGGCGTCATATGTGAGCCCCCCCCCCGGACCTTGACCTCAATCAGGACGCTGGTCCTTCCAGGGTATCGAAGCGTGCTCGCAAGCCCACATCTAAGGAATTCCCGCCAGACCCTCTGCCAGCCAAGGTTAGGGCAGTTCAAGCTCAGAAGGAGGCTGCTCCACTAGGGGTCGCCCCCCCCGCCCTTGGTACCTGTGGCTCCCCAAGACAATGTCCTGAACGTGGCGGTGTACGCCACACGTGAAGATCTGAGTAAACTCTCGGTCACTCTGAAAGACTTCATGGCAGAGCTTAGCGGGGGTCGGGCTACCCCTTCTCCGGTTCTGCTGACCAGTGTTCCAGCTGGGGGAGAGGGAGGAGCTAGGGCAGCGGCTTCTGTGTGGGTCAACCAGGTGTCGGTGCGCTGCCCCCCCTGGTGACCCCCCCCAGCCCGACTTTGCCTTTGGTGGTTTCGGCCACACCTTTGCCTAGTGGACCCACTGGGGGAGCTGTAGCGTCGCCCCCTCCTTTGGCGCCCGTTCTTCCTCCCACAGTCACAGTCAACAGCAGTTGTGATGCTTTGGACTCCGCAGCTGCAGGGTTAGCCAGCTCTGTTTCGTCCACTGGTACGTCTTCTTCACCCGCACCAGGCAGCGGTGCCTTGCTACTTCCTTTGACCGCAAGCGGCGCACCCTGTGTAGTTCCTCCTGCAGCGCAGCCAGCCGCCCGCACCGGAGCAGGCAGTTACTGCTGCACCCCTGTTTTCTGGTCACTGGCACCTGGCCTGGCATGTACCCCTAGCTGCAAAAGAGATGATCTGGAGAAGGGAGCTGATAGACATTTTCTCGCTACTATTATTGCGTCAGGAGGGGGCAGATGTCAGGAAGGTGGGGATGAAGGAGGAGGACAAGAAAACTATGTATCAGCAGTGGCCGGAGAAATCCATTGAGAACTGGTTGGACGCTTTTGCTATTCTCCAGCCAGTCATCTTAGAGAAGCATCCCGAGCAGGCGCAGGCGCTGGTCCAATACAGCACGTTAATTCGCAAAGAGGCCGCAAGATGGGGCGGTCAGGGATGGGTGAGCTATGACCTGGAGTTTAGGAGAAGAATGTCATTGTGTCCAGAAATGAGGTAGGACTAGAAGGAGGTGCAGTTGTGGATGAATCACATGGGTTCCCACTTGCTACATAGCGCAGGGACACAGGATAAGAGTCTGGGGAACAAGGATTCCGGCAGTGGTGCCTTGCGTAGTGAGACGCGGGGGGACAGACAGCCCTTTCGGGGGGGCTACAGGGGGATAGGGGGTAACGGAGGGATTTTCAGGAGGTCGTCGCTTGTTCAATACTGGATCTTGCTCTTGGGGCAAGATATGCAAATTTGCTCACTCATGCAACAAATGTGGGGGCTCCCACCCAGCAGCTTCCTGCTCCTCGCAGCAAGGGGGCACTCACGAAAATAAACAAGAGTCAGCTAATCAATAAGGGCGCTGGTGGCCCCCCCCCCACACCTCCACCCCACCTGCCGCCCTCCCGCTGGTCCCTTTTAGTGCAGGCGCAGTGAAGGGACCCTCACCTGTAATCATGTCAAACATGCTGCCTCTCTTGAGGAAATTCCCGCTCTCGCGGACAGTCAGTTGCTGCTGGTCGGATTTAGCGAGGGTTTCAGAATACCATATGTGGGACCAGAGGGACCCAGGGAGGCGGACAATCTCAGGTCAGCTAGAGATATGCCGGTTGTAGTCAGGGCCAAAGTGGAGAAGGAGAGGTTGTTAGGGAGAGTGGCTAGCCCATTCGCTAGGCCACCGCTGGACAATTTTGTGGTGTCCCCCTTGGGAGTGGTACCAAAGAAAGAGCATGGGACTTTCAGATTAATCCACAACCTCTGTTACCCTGAGGGGGCCTCTGTCAACCATGGTTTGGAGGAAGGCACTTGCTCCGACAAGTACTGTACTCTGGTCGTGGCGTTAGATTTAGTCAGGAGGGCTGGCAAGGGGGCATGGTTGGCCAAAGCAGACATTGAGTCGGCTTTCCGGTTACTACCGGTGCATCCCAGCAGCCAACATCTGCTAGGTTTCAAGCTAGATGACCAGTACTTTTACGATCGATGCATGCCAATGGGTTGTGCAGTGTCATGCGCGTACTTCGAGGCGTTCAGCAGCTTCCTTCAGTGGGCTCTCCAGTCAAGTTATGGTGTCAGAGGTGTGCCGCACTACTTGGACGACTTCCTGTTCATAGGGAGGGACGGGTCACAGGAGTGTAGCGAGGCACTACGAGATTTTGAGTCACTGACTATGCTCCTAGGGGTTCCCTTAGAACCTGGTAAGAGGGTGGGTCCGGCGCAATTATTGATCTTTTTAGGTATTGAAATCGACACTGTGGAGGGTGTTTCCAGGTTACCAGCAGACAAGGTCCGGGCCCTGGCGCAGAACATTCAGGCTGCTTTGGCACAGGAGAAGGTGACGCTAAGCTTCTTACATGGTCTGCTGGGCAAACTTAACTTCGCCGCCAGAATCATACCGGCAGGAAGGGTCTTTGCTCGCAGGTTGGCCAGGGCATCTGCGAAAGCCAACAGAAGCTGCCACTTAGTGAGACTCAGTAGGGGGATGAAGGAGGACTTGAGGATGTGGGCAAACTTTCTGGTAGACTTCAATGGTTCTGTGGTGTGGAGGGCGCCTTGGGTGGGGTCTCCTGTACTCGCCATGTTCACTGATGCATCAGGAAGAGAGGGCTTTGGTGTCATCCTGGATACGGAGTGGTGCGCGCAGGGTTGGCTGAATGTGTGGTGAAAGAAAAAGATTACAGAGAACATTACTGTCCTAGAACTCTTCCTGATAGTAGTGGCATTCCACCTCTGGCGGCACATAGGGTCTTGTTTTGGTCAGACAATTTGGCAGTGGTGCAGGCCATCAATTCACATTCAGCATCCTGCCCTCTGGTCTTGTGCCTACTCAGGGAATTGGTGAGGGTGTGCCTGGTGAACAATGTCAAGTGTAGAGCGCGGCATATTCAGGGGGTTCAGAACATAGCGGCTGACGCTCTTTCTCGCTTTCAGTGGCAGAGGTTTCGGGAGGCGTGGTCGCGAGCGAGGGAAGAGATGACCCCCTTCCCAGCACATCTGTGGTTCCTACTGAATCTGAAAGGCGGTTGATGGGGCTAGGTGAGCTGGCCTTGGCTCCACGAGCGATCAAGCGGTACCGGGCGGGCGCAGAGAAGTTCTGCGCAGTTACCGGGGCTTGGGCAGAGGAGAGAACCTCTCTGGAGACTCGGACTCAGGATTTCATCTTGTGGGCTAAAGATCAGGGGAAGTCCCAAACTTGGGTTGCGGGACACCTATCAGCTATCAGCCACCACGCTAGGTTGAGGGGGAAGGTAGATCCCACCAAGTCATTCCAAATTCGGTCGGCTCTGAAGGGCTGGTCCAGAACGAGCCACGTGCCCCGGGCACCAGGTCAGCGATAGACTTTGCTACGCTGAAAAGGATGCTGGATTGGGTTGATAGGGCCACTCACTCCGCTTTTCAAGCAGCTCTCTTTTCAGCAACTTTTGCGCTAGCTTTCTTTGGTGCATTTAGAATGAGGGAGCAAGTGGCGAGGTCCAAACAGGACGCTTCAGGAGTAGCCTTGTGCAGACGGGATGCTGTCCTGACAGGCAAGGTCCTGACTTTAAGGTTGAGGAGATCTAAAACGGACCAGGAAGGGGCAGGAAAAGTTATATTGTTGAACAGGTTGGAAGTTGCCAAGTACTGCCCGATGTGCCTAGTTGCGAGATACCTGGCGCTGCGCCCCCCTGGCGAGGGTTACCTCCTGATGCATGCTGATGGGACCGCTTTGACCAAATACCAAGTACAGCGCATAATGGAGGTGTGTTTGGAATTCTCAGGCAAAAAGGTCCAGGGCAAGCGCTTTTGTAGCCACTCATTTAGAATAGGGGCAACAACCACGGATTTCCAGGCAGGCTTGCCAGTGGAACACATAAAACAAGTGGGGCATTGGGAGTCAAGTTGCTACAAGAAATACATACGTTCTTAAGAGGCAGGTTTAGGCACTGACCTCAAATTTTGATGTGCCGTTGTTGTGCGACCTGGATTCGGTGTGATCATGTTTGCAGTGTTTGAAGAATTTGGTTGGTGTACATAATAAACAATGTGTAAAACATCTGCATCTTTATTTACCAGGTAAAACAGTCTGGGTGACGGGACATGCAGGAGTCCAAAGGGTAGCCCGTTGGGCGGATAGCAGAAAGTGGAAGCACGGGTTCACAGCAACAAGGAAAATGTGGCTAGGAACTCCCGACATGCACTGGAATAGCTTAAAGCGAAAAATTCTTCAGAGACTGAAAGGGGGAATCACCACTGAATTTGCTGATAATACACCTAGGAGGTGATGAGTTGGTTCACCTGGGGCACAGGGGCCTGCTGCACATGATGAGGAGCACTTTGGGCGAATTGAGCAACTTGCTGGGGACCTGTGAGATATGGTGGTCCGAAATTACCCCTAAGCGTTATTGGCGGGGCGCAAGGTCAGGGGAGGCAATGGAGGCCTCGCGCAGGTTGGTGAACAGCACAATGCGCAAATTCACAGAGCAAAGAGGATTTGGTTTTGTCAGGCATGGGTTGCTACAATGAAAATGCACAGGGTGCTTTGAAGAAGATGGCATACACCTATCCAAAGTGGGTATGGACCTCTTCCTGGTAGAATTAGCGGAGGCATTGGTAGCGGCAGGTTGTAAGTAAAAGAACAATATAAGGTGAGTGGCGCGACGGGGCGGCGGGGGCCACACCCAGAGCCATGGCGGAGTTGCAGTGCGATCCTACGCTTCAAGGTACAGAAGGGTACCCTCTACAGGAGCACACTAAGGGTGCGAGAGACAATTATCCCCAGGGAGGTCCTCGGTGGGATCCTGGAGGATTGATGGCGCCCCGCTAGTCCTATGGGCGGTTGTGGACCTGAGCAACCGGGGTTGCCTGCAACGCTCCACCCCCTGTAGTGAGGAGGGGCATGAGTTAAGGGCGGACTGGAGGTCCGCCAGGGGGAGGGGTTAGCCCTTCCCCCAAATTGACAACAACCACGCTGTTAACCCCACAGGGATTTATGGCTCATCAGGTGGGAAGGTGGCAAGGGGCTGCCTGACCCTGGATCGCCCGTAAGATAACCCAACATGTTGACATAATGTTTATGCAAATAAAGCTGCAACAACTTTCTCCAACAAAACATTGTGTGGTGTCGGTTATTATGAGAAATTTTTGTGAGAGGGCTGGAGTATGGGCCGATGTTGGCACTATGTATTGGCCTCCATGTGCGGCTCAGATGCTTGGTTGGTTTACATTTCTTGCGGAGATTTTGTCCTATGGTGTATCTATCTAATCTGGGTGCCATGTGAAAAGATTTCTCTAAATAATATATTAGGAGATACTGCAGCCCTTTCAGCCACACACAGTCTTATCTCTGAAGACTGCAGCAACCATATAGAGGCAAGAAGGGAAGATGACACACCATCATCCACAGATCTGCCTGCCCTCCTTTCACAGCAACCCAGCAACTCTTCACTGCCACTTACCTCTTTCAACATTTCAGACAGTCTCCTTTGATGTCATCTTCACACACTTGCACCCAACAAGAACTACACCAAAGAACTCTCAGACCTCATCACTTTGAGTTTAATTCTGAACACAAATGCAAATTCCACTGAGAGTTCAACCTCCATTGTGATTCCAGAATTAAGAAAATTAAAAAAAATCTCTATACACACTCCTCCATACTATGAATATCAAGCAACACATCACCGGCCGTACCCACTCTAAAAACAGCAGTCTCGACCTCATCGTCACAGCCTCACCCTCAATTCACTACAGGCACTGGTACCATTGGCCTTTACGAACCACCTTACCTTCTATTTCTCCTTCTTTGTACTTCACAAGTGTATTAATGTCAACCATAAGTGGATGAATACACCACTCTTCAAAGATTTCTCCTTGAACAGCCTCCAAGAAGACCATTTCTAGACATATAGAGCAAAACCCCAAAATAGTTGCAGACTAGAAAAGAATTACAGGCCCGCAATGATCTTCCCAACCTCAAGAGAACAATGTTTGCTAGTAGACTGGTAGCACAACCAATAATTGTCAAAAGGTAACGTTATTCTTAATCATGGTCAGTCCTAAGCTGACCACATGGTGCATGAAAAGCACAATAAAAGCAATGGGAAAATAGATAGTTTGTTGTTTGTACAGATGACCAGTATCGAAACATAAAGGTTATCAGTTCAGAGTGTCCAATTGCCTACTACATCGACTGTGTTTCGACCCACAATTGATTAGGGGTCCTCATCAGGATTGAGTAAAGTTAGAGCATAAGCGGAGTAGTAAGTGGTAGTCTCCAAGATCATGGAAGTTTAACCGCTTTGCTGAGGCGGCTTTTCCCGCTGTGTGCGGCATTTAAAAAAATACCGCGTTACATGACGAGCTCAGCTCGTCATCAGCATACGAGCGCCGTAGCTGATGACGAGCTTTGCTCGTCATCAGCATCGAAGGTGTTAAGGAATATCAAAATTCCCCAGGGGTACAGTGTCATGTCAGTGGTAAAAGATTGTCTAAAGGAGCTGTTAGAAATGGGATTTCAGGTTGACTGAGGCTTGCGCCAAAGTCAGGCAGAAACCACCATTCTAAGTCAGGGCAAGGAAGTCACCCGCCAAGATAACCCCTGCTCACCCTCTTGGTAGCTTGGCACGAGCAGTCAGGCTTATCTCAGAGGCGATGTGTAAAGCATTTGCGCACGCACTCACCAGCAACAACATTCCAGGCCCCCCACTAAAGGAACTCCACACAAGGTTATATCAAAAATAGCCTTTGTATTATGCGAAACACATTAGATAAGGAACAGAGGGGCATATTATCAAAGGGGTTTATCTCCGCTTTTTTGGCTTTAAAAGCCAAGAAAGCGGAGATAAAATTATCTCCCTATTACCTAGCTGTCGCTAACACCAGTTAGCGACAGCTAGTAGGAGATAGCGACCATCTTGGGCCTCACTTTGCATGTCAGTGATATTTATCACTAATGACATGCAAAGTGGGCGTGCCAAGATGTTAGCGACTGAAACCAGTCGCTAACATCGCTATCTCCTATTAGCAACTTTTGGAGATATTCGCGCTAAGCGCGAATATCTCCAAAACCTAACACCTGCCCTGAGCAGTTCTTAGCCATGTTATCCATTGGGAGGTGGATAACATGGCTAAGAGCATTAGCTCGGTAATGCATGAATATCGCGGACTTTTCAGCGATATTCATGCTTTGCAGCGATTTTTATCGCATTTGCGATAAACCTTGGTAATACCAAGGTTTATTTGCGGTAAAAATCGCCGCAGCTCAGCGGTAAATTTTTGTCTCTAACCAAGCAATAGCGATAATTATCGCTATTGCTTGGTAATATGCCCCAGACACTTTATAATGTGCCACTGGCACGGGCACAATTTACAGGCGTTATGTACACAGGTCAGGCCAGATGGACCACTGTCAGGAATAAGCACTTTTAGCACTAGCACCTGGTAGAATTAGCACTTTGTAGGAATAACGCTTAGCACATAGAACATATAATAACTGTAGCACCAAATAGCAAATGTAGCACACAACCAGTAACCACTGGTAAAAGGTAAGTACCAATTACGCAATCCTAAACACTTTAGGCAAATATCACGCAGGGAACCATGAACTCCCTAGTAGAAACTATACTAGGAAAAACAACCTCCTAAGCATGAAAACACATTCAGAGGTTTAGGCAAGGAGCTTTACACATGATGCATGAAAACACATTTAGAGGTATAGGCAAGAAGCTTTACACATGATGCATGAAAACACATTCGGAGGTATAGGCCAGAAGCTTCACACATGATGCATAAAAACATGTTTAGAAGTATAGGCCAGAAGCTTCACACATGATGCATAAAAACATGTTTAGAAGTATAGGCCAGAAGCTTCACACATGATGCATAAAAACACATTCAGAGGTATAGGCCAGAAGCTTCACACATGATGCATAAAAACACATTCAGAGGTATAGGCCAGAAGCTTCACACATGATGCATAAAAACACATTCAGAGGTATAGGTCAGAAGCTTTACACATGAATCACATTAGGGTCCAGGTTGCGCCACTGCGCCAAAACCTAAACTTAGCAGCTGCCCACTACTTGCTGGGCAGCTGAGGTCAAGAACAGGGCCTAAAAGCTGCAGCTGGCACTAAGTGCTGCACTGCGGGGGAAGGCCAAGGTAGGGGGGAAGGAGTGCGACTCGCTCCTGAGTCCAAAGACATGTCCCTAGAAAGAAAAGAACCTAAACGGTGCAGCTGCCCACTACTTGCTGGGCAGCTGGAGGCCAAACTGCGGCATGGGCTCTCAGTAGCCCTTTGGAAGAAAGGCTGCGCCATGGGCTCTCACTAGCCCTTTAAACAAATTGCGCCAAACCGAGCCACCTGGCTCTAAAAATACTGTGTCCCCTGGAGCCATCTAGGCTGTGAAAATAATGTGGCTAAACGTTGGAGCCCTCGGGCTCAGGAAATCATAAGGCACCGCAATGGAGTCCTCAGGCTCTGCAAGTAATGGTGGGGACTGGAACTGCCCCCTGGGCCACTCTGGCCCTTGAAGAAATAAATGCCCCCCTCTGTGGAGCCACACACGGGCTCTAGCCATAAACAAGCCCCCTAAACTTTGGAGCCCTCGTGCTCTGGGGGGGGGCACGGGCCCCGGGACCTCCCACGGGGCCCTTGAACCAAATGAGGCCATCAGGGGAGCGGCCCGCAATGGCGGGACCGCTCTAAATAACAAAAAGGAGCAACCCCCCCAAGCCCTCGCTTACCGGGCTCCGGGGACGGGGTAGCAGCGTCACGCTGCATTCTCTCTCCCCAAGGCGGCGGGGCAGGCACCGGCAATGTGCCTCGAGCCCCTCCGCTTCTCTCTCGCTGATGGCGGCCCCAGGGCTCTACGCAGCTCACGGGAGCCCCGGGCCGTGGGAGGACTTCTCTCCTTCTCCCTGGAGCGCAAGGAGGCGGGTTGGCTCCCGACCTCCTCTTCCGGCCGCACTTCCTGATTGCAGCATCACTTCCGTCCGGCGGCCCCGCCCACAGTCAGGTGGGCCGCGGGCGGCGGCTGCATCCTTCGGGGCATTTCACTAGGGGTAGGCACCCTTGAGGCATAAAATAAGAGTAGAAACGGGGTGGGCACCCGTTTAAGGCATATATAAAATGGGGGTGGCACCCTTAATATTTTATAAGATTAAACAAAGCCGCAGGGTGGGCACCTGCACACTCGGGGGCATAACGAAAAGCGTGGTGGCACCCATGAAAAATAAATCCACACGGAGACGCAGGGTGGGCACCTGCGCTTCGAAATAATTAAACCAGTAGACGCATACTGCAGGGTGGGCGCCTGCAAGATGCACAAGAAGGGGGGATCCCCCGGAAGGGGGACCCCCTTTAGGCAGCATGGCAGCACTGCGCTGCAGGGTGAAAATAAAGCGCTCCAATCTTGTAAAAGGTCCTGTGAGCTAGGAAGAGGGTCAAAATAATGTTCCAGGACAACAAAATGTCCCCCAATCATCCCAGGCAAGTCAGCGGGGTCCCAAAGAGTCATCCAGCATCCAGGGGCTGGGCAGGGCCCAGGGAGGCAAGCCTTCGCCTGGGCCCCAGCAGCAGCATGCCCCTGGTAGATTCAAGTCAGGAAACAAGAACATTTAACATGAGGTCACAGCCTCTTTTTATACACCAAATCCCTTTGTCTCTAGGGTGCAGGTTGGGGGACAACCAGACGCAGCTGGTTCTGCAGCACTTTGTTTTGCTCAGCCCCTCTCCCTATTCACAGGACAGGCTAGGGCAGAGGTCTTCAAACTTTTGACGGTTGAGCCCCCCCAGCTGAATTTTTTTAAATGTCGGGCCCCGCCCACCACCTGACAGAAATTTCTGGAATCTGGTACACAACATAATCGACCGCCACCTGCATATCCCGGGCCATATCCGGCAAATAATGTTCAAAACAATGAGTGTCTCCTCCTTCTCCATGAATTCCCTCACTACCACTCACCAACAATGCACCTCATCTCTCTATGGCACCTTCCTGGCAAACATATTTTTTTTATAGTGCTACTCATAGTTTCATCATACTCAGGGGCATATGTACAACCCCCTATAGAAACCACACCGTCACTTTTTACGATGTTGTGGTGGCGATAGGGGCATTGCCCTATTTACAAGGCAGAGTTAAGCCACTTAACTTGGCTTAACGCTACCTTGTAAATAAGGCCCCCTTTCATGCTATAGCGAGAAAGGGTGGGCAGTGGGTGTTGCGGTGGGCATTCCACTGCAACAGGCACTGATTTTGATGCTGCGCCCTATTTACAAGGGCAGCATAAAAGGGAGTAGGCGTTAAAATTAAGAACAGGGAAATCCTGGCCTTAAGCTGGCGAAACTAGAAGAAATGCATTATTTCTCCTCATTTTTGCTTCATCCACGTGTGCTACCTTGTGCAGCACACATGGAAAAAGCAAAATGCCTTGTATTTGTAATCTTTAAAAAAAACAATTTTGTGATGTTCGTGTGTGCTGCATTAAGCAGCACACAAGGAAGTGTGACAAATGGCATTTCAAGATTGCTTATGTACAGGAAGGTCCCACTCCTGTACATAAACAATCTTTCCCCTGCATGCAGACACCCTTGCACTATGGTGCAATGGTGTCTGCTTTGGCGCTACACTGCTAAGTGTAGCGCCAGCGCAGGGGAAACGCAAGACTGCACCATATTGTTGTTAAATAGGGTGCAGCCTTCCGTTTCTGAAGTGGCGGAGAGAGGCCTTAACCCATGACTGCTAACGTCTCACTCCGCAACTTCCTTGAACATATGCCCCTCAGTTATTTGATCTGCACGGTACACCTTCTTTGTAGCAGGCACATTAACCCTCTTTGCTTTGAGGGTGGCAGGAATGCTCATGTGAGGGCACAGTGAGGTATGTGACAGTGTGAGAATAGGGTAAGTGGAGTGACTGCAGGGTGAGTGAGGTGACCATATGAATTTGGGTGCGTATGTTAGTGCAGAGTTTGACTAATGAATGCATGGTTAGTGATGGGCTTGTTTAAGTTAGATTGCAGATTGAACAGTGAGGGGGACAGGTGAGTGAAGTTTCACATAATTGCAGGATGGGTAGTGGCTGCAGGTTGAGGTACAGGGAAAACCGCGCAAGTGCATTGTGAGAGCAGAGTGATCACTGAGTGCAGGGTGAATGGTGTGAGTGCATGGGGGTCAGAGTGAGAGAATTGGGATTGCTGTGAGTGCAGGGTGAGCATGAAAGTGAAGGGCGAGAATGAGGAGTGAGTGGTCTGAATGCAGGGTGCATTCCCAGACGCTTGCAGTAACTCAGCATGTTATTGACGGCAGCACAGGGTTTCAGATATGTTAAACTATTGCTATTGCTATTATGACATTAACCAGGGATCGAGGGTGGAGGAAATAAATACTGGGCTGATCTTGTAACACACTTACAGTTTTATGATTAGTGTTGCCAGCTCATTATTTTGATGTCCCATGCCCACCCCATACCCGCCCCGGAAACTGGGCAGCACCAAATGGACCAGCAATGTTACAAAAGCTCTCTTACCTGCTGGCAGGCGCGCTACGCCCATTGGACTCATAGCTGCTAAGGTTTCAGATTGATATGTGTGACATTTTCATAATTTCAGAGTAATTTTGAGTGACATTTCAACAAACTATGAGTGACAACTTCTCGTGTGCAAAATCAAGCAAAGAGGAGATGGGAAACATATAAATATCAGAAATTACACCCATTTAAGCAACGAGAAACTGTAAGAACATCTTAAAATGGTGCAAAGCACCAGAAATGGAAGGTCAACAGCCCACTGATTTTGGGACTCAACAGTCAGACCACCACAGACCGCAGGGCACTGGGCAAGCCTCAGAAGAGTGAAGACTAGATGCCAAGTTTTCAGATTGCTTATATGAGACATTTTCATGGTTTCAGTGTACTTGTCACATTCTACTACTAAATTCGTGATACTGAGTGACACTTTCCCACAAGTAAAACTAAGGAATTAAGTTCAAGTAAAGAGCTAAAGTGTCTTATGTGTGTGAACATCTAATCAATACTCTTCACATGCATTTCTCGTGGAAACACTCATATGAATGGGGATAATAAATGTGCAAGCACGTTGAATTTATGAACTTGGAAGTGACATGTACAGAATGTAAATATTCTCCTCTTTTTAATTTAGGTTGAAATTTTGTGTGTTCAGTGCCCATTTTCGATGTGCATAAATCACACGTGCTAAGGGTTTTTGGACATTGTTGCAACCTGCCATCCTTTTTTTCTGTTCAATATGGCCCCACTTCAGAAATCAGTATGAACCCTCTGCGCTACTTTATTAGCGAGAAAACTACCACTAAACTAAATGCTGATCTCTGCCACAAAAAACATTATTCAAGTAAATCATATTGAGCCAACTGCCAGTACACGAAAACTTCCACATTAACATTTATAGGATTCAAAGGGCTTCAGCTTTCACCTCCCCCGCCCCTCCCGTTGTGTGTGTCTGCCCGGCCTGAGACGCTTCCCGTGCACACACACACAGCCTTACCCGAGCACTTAACAGGTCTTTTAAAGACCATTCACTTGCTCACGAGGCTTTGATGGTTTTCACCCCTTCTTAGGGCCCCTGCCGCTCCACTCTGCTGTTTGCTTGAAGAATCAGCCCCCTGAAATTTGACTCCAGGACTGTGCGCCTGCTGGTGAAGTAGAACTGAGGACAAAGGTGAGATATTAGGGTGGAGTGCGCGCCCCCCCCCCCTGAGACGATGTCTCGCCCCCCCAGTGGGGCGCGCCCCACAGATTGAAGAACTCTGGGCTAGGGTCATCAGTCGCACCACAGGGGGCGGAGCCAGCATTGTGAAGGGAAAGCCCAGCCCTATTCAGGTCCCAGGTGCAGCCCCTCTCTGCCAACAACATGCAGATCTCCCCATTCACCACCGGGGCAGACCCATCCTGACTTCTGGAGCCAGGCACACTAGCCAGCTCCAGTTAATCACAAGCCAGACAGTCACTGCACAGACAGGCCAACTTCTAGAAGTGGCACTTCCACATTAGACACATGAACGCCGCACATATTATCGCGCAGCATTCAATCTCACGAGTTCGCACATACCAAACTCGACCTTGCACTCCCCAAGCATCAAAAATTACCATGGACACACACATTCCCAATGCATTCCTATGGGAGGGCAGGCCAATCTCACACACGCACTCAGAGAGCGCACGCACTTTACACTGCGCCACAGTGCTAAAGTGGGCAAAGACCAGAAATCATTATACTGATGTAACATTAAAAGGCAAAAAGTTCAGGGGTGAACCTGCCAGATGGGCCAAGTCCAACAGGAGCTGATTGTCAAAGGCACAGGCGTCTAGATAAAAGTCTGAAAAACATCTCAATCAAGGATAAAACAAGTAGAAGGAGCCCCGCTCCAAGGGTCGGGGTAAGCTGTGTGAAATGGATGTGAAGATGCACGTTTTACAAATTAAGCGAGTGATCACCTGAGTTTAGAGTATGGTTAAGAATAACAGTTTATAAAAGATTGTATGTTTGAACAGTTTTCATGGCTATTGTTACTGATTGATCTGTGATTACACAATGCTCCTTATATCAGATAATTTGAGGATGCACCAAGTTAATTGAATACCTTTTCCCCTTTCACATTTGTTTGTTGTGCAACCATTCCACTAGGAACCTTTATTCTCTGCTCTAGTTGCTGAGAACCTTCATGGCAATAGCTTTATGCATTTGCTTTTATGATTTCTGTAGCGCACCTTTTTAACGTTTGTAATACATCTTTTTAAATGATTTTCTACCCTAGAGCTCAGTTATTATGAGTTATATATGAGTCTTATTTATTTACCTGCATTTTTGATGTCCTGCAAGGTGCCTCATCTCGAGGACATTTCATCCATGGGTGTGCTGTTGAGGTAATATTTTGGGGTGTATAATTCTAAGGGTTCCCTGCACCTATAAAGACATCTTTTGTATATGGCACAGTGTTTGAAAAGTGATAGACTGGAATGCTGTTTAAAGTAATTACCAGTGCTTGAGATTAATACAAGTATTTCACTCATCAACTTTTGTTTTCTTCTTGTCTCTCCTCAACATAACCAAGGCATCGCTCACCTAATGTTTCCTGGATGATCTCATAGATTTCCAGATGCACCTCCTCCTAGAAAACAGATCCAGGATCCAAGCTGACATGACAAAGTATAAGGGAAGCTTCCTTTGTACATGGTGCACAAATGGATGTCACGGAACATGGTTATCATAATCCAAACTACACTGCTCGGACTTTCGATAATATTGAGAGCTGCCACTGCACAATTATTCAGTAGACTATACTTCCCCTGGCCAAAGGTACCTACTCTACATTGCTAGCAAGATCTGGTCACTTCTACCAACTACTATTGGAGAGCCCTGTTCATGATGTAATTAACAACTTACAATGATGCTAACAAATGAACTCGCCAGACAGGGCTTGAACATAAAAAGATGTAATTAAATAAATCACCTTGAAAACACTTAACTAGCTTTCACAGGAAACTGGACATTAGTTCAAAGTCAGGGCATAAAGCCTACTTGAGAATGGACGTGGCATTCCTGCAGAGCCTGGCTCCATTCTACATACTTCATAGAGAACTCAAGGGGCAAAGCACAGAAGCAGGCCTCTTGGTCCAACTGTTTTCAATGTTATGACCCTTAGCCTGAGACAACCATGACACCCAACCATCAGGAAACTCCTGGAAGCTGTTGAAAAAAGAAGCCTTTTGACTGAAATGAACTGTCTTAGGATGCAGCATTATGAGCTGACAGACTCAGCCAATTTTTTCACCATATTTAGGAATATTGCATGCTGCAGGTAGCAGTTAAAAGGATTCCACCTCCTACCAGAAGTAGACTCTAACTGCACCCTACATGGAGATGAATGCCTCCATTGTCCCAAATACTACTCATCAGCTGGAACATCACAAGAGACTAATGTTATGCCATCAAGATCATATATAGGGGGCGTGGCTTGCCAAACGCGGAAGATGGTGGAAGCATGAGCGAAGAGCTACGCATCAGCCTGCCATTTATCCATCGAATATCAGCACAAACGCCCTGATGATCTGAGGAAGTTGCGCTGCGCTCAGGGGGACATTACTGAGGCGATATCCGCAGTTTGGGGCGCTGTATCAGCAGCGGTGCCCTGTGTGCGACTTCGAGAGTCGATTGCCTTAGGACCCGTACATTGAGGGCCTGGCCTGACGGGTGCGCCTCGGAGAGGCATCCCGGGGCCCTGCCCCCCCCATTATCAACGCCCAGAGGCGAGACGGCTGGCCTGACCTACTCGCCAGGCTCCTGTTGTGAATTGGGTAGTACCGTAAGGGAGCATCAGAGATGATTGTGGACTGACACATTCCAGAACAGATACCCCGGGGCCTCGGAGTGGCCTGCAGTACGGCTGGGCCTGGGGCATGGTGACTTGGCCGGGCCCTGCTGGAGGAGGCGTCTCGAGGCAGCTGTGAGTTAATGAGCGTGAGTGGTGCGCTCCTGGGGCCTAGATCGGGGTCCGGTGATTCTCTTGCAGGTCAGGGTAAAGCGACTGAGCCCTGCCCCTGGCGAATCCTGTGGCCTAGTGACCAGAAAGGGCAGTAGAGCCACCTGTGTAACTAAGGGAGCCAGATTTATCCTGGACCATTGACTTGCACGCCTGACGTGGTGGATGCGCTCCTGCGAAACGCCCTGGGGAGTGGCCGTAAATGGTGAGACCTCTGAAGTGAGACACTGCTGGAGCGGGGCCTCCCCAGACCTGCAACAATATCCCCACATTGAGCCAAAATGTGCACAGGGGTGTACCAAGACCATTGGCAGAGCGCAGCGTGCAGGGGAGTTGCCACTGTGAGGCCAATGCATGGCCGGAGAAATAGCTGGGCCTGAATTGCCGTACTTGTCCAGGTCCTGACTGGCAAAGTACTCTGACACAACAGGGAGAAGGGAAGTGCACACCACTAGCTTTCGGGCCCAGTGATAGCTCCAAGAGATAGCATGGAGAGGCTGGGCCCCTGCGTCTTACCACCCCAATGAGGCCAACACTAAAGGAGAAATTATGGGTGTGGTGGGGCGACGCCTGAGAGTATTGGCGGACCCTGCGTTGGAACGAGAGTCTCCTTCGAGGAGGTGGACCCCAGGGCAGCTCGGATAGTGGCCGCCGCCTATATGTTTGCACTTTAAGGAGTCCCTTCCCCTGGGATGGAAGAGGCAACACAAAAAGGAGACACCATGCAGTGGCGGGGGGCCTCCGCTGGACCAAGGACCACATGATATAATCGTCCATCCCTCCCTAGCAGTGAACGCGCTTCAGTGCTGTGGCCATTGGGCCTGGGAGTGCTGTAGTCATCTGGCCCCTTCATTGTCCCTCTGCAGGTGGACCGGCTCCTTGGAGGCCTGCACTGGAACTGGGTGCCGGTGGAGCTCACGCCCGAACTTAACAGAGCACCCTCGAAGAGCATTGCCTCAAGGCCTCCGTGGACTTCCGCAGGTTGTGCCCTGCTGCAACCACGGAGATGGGCAAAGCTAGGGTAAAACAACCGGGGCTGCCCCAGAACAGGACTAAAAACCTGCTGGAGCAAACACGAGCAGCATGAAGACACAATCGAAGGTGGATCCCATCCAACAGCAACTATTCAAGATCCTGGAGGCCATTTCGGATACCAAGGTGACGTCCAAAAGTTGAATAAAAGGGTGAAGATGGTGGAATATGGCCTCACAGAGCTGACCCCAGTGCAACAAGCCCTAGCTCGGCAGGTGGCAGAACTCACAGACAAGATCCGGACCTTGGAGCATAGGGCAGAGGATGGAGAAGGTCGTAGCCGGCGGAACAATATATGGATTCTTGGCCTGCTGGAGGGGATTGAGAATGGAGATATGGTGGTATACCTAGAGCCGTGGCTCAGCACGGTGGAGGCCCTTGAGCCCCTGATGGCGTTTTAAACCCTTGAGAGAGTGCATCGGGTGCCGGCTCGCCTGCCAGGGCCGTGCACCCCTCCCCACCCTTCCCCCCCCCCCCCCCCCCCCTCCTGCGACTGTTGTTTGCCAGGCTCCTACACTACAGGAACAGACATATCTTTTTGCAGAAAACTCAAACTGATGGCCCTTTTATAGTGAAAAACAGTAAAGTCTCGATGTTTCTGGATTTTACCCGCGATGTCCAATGGAGACGTGCTTCGTTATTGGACGTTAAGAGAATATTAAGGGAAGGAGACCTCCAGTACTTCCTCATATTCGATATTCCCCGCCTGGCTCCGCATAGTCCTGGACGGTTAGACACACTTCTGCGATGATCCCAAAGAAGCTTGGGACTGGATTGAAGGAAATTGAATTGAAACCCCCCCCGGACAGCGCAGGGGCAGCACCCTGTAACTGAAGGCCGCAAACCCAGGAAACAACCTAAACGGAGACCTGAGCGCACTCTCTCAAAGAAACCAAGTCCCTCCCAGACTGAGCGTGAGAGAGCAGGGGCACTCCAGGCAGTAGCCGGGATTGTTTCTGAGGGAGGCTCCCCATCAGAGGCAGGATTGTGATATATGAAAGGGACCAAAGGTTCAGACACGGGCTCTTCCGACAGAGCTAGTTTCAATCTGCCAGTGGTGGCCCCGAAAACTGCAGACATGATAATATAGCTGGGCCCCATACCAGGAGCAGCTGCAACCCTGGATACTCTGGGGTGGCCAACACCGCCTTGATTCACAAATAATCTAACTAGGCTGGATGAATACTGGGGCCGGAGCATGAGGTACCGCACCACAATACACCACACCACTTGGCATCGCTTTGCACACCCCTGTGCATTAACTTGTGCAGCCATGATCCCCCAAATGCACTTGCTGTGGCTGGCGTGGGCCTTTATTAGACTTTAAAGATGCATTTAAGGTTTGGGCAGATGGCCGTTGCCAGTATGCTCAGGGGCTGGGGAGTTGTTGAATGTTGGGATTTTTGGTGTTTGATTTGGTCTGTTCATAAAGCAGGAGGGAGCATGTTTTTTCATTTCTTCGAGGCCCCAGGTGGGGATAGGACACGGGGGGATAGACTTACTTAGGATGCCCATTACCAGGAACTGAAGTTCCTCACTGGGAACATTAGGGGGATGGGCTTGATGTTTAAGCATCGCAACATACACAATTATCTGAAAAGACGTGGTGTACAGATAGCCCTCTTACAAGAGACACACCTCATCCAGGAGGGAGTAGAAAAGCTGTGTAGGTGTTGGAGTGGGAAGATATTTACCACCACAAGCTCGGCATATGCCCAGGGGTGCAGATATGGATTAGACCATGGGTCCCTTTTGAAGCAACACGTACCTTAATAGATAAAGAAGGCAGGTATGTCCTACTTGCGGGGAGACTACTGGACCAAGAGATCACGCGGGACTGCCTATATGCGCCCAACCACCACCAACTGGCCTACATGGCTTGTCTTTCCACCTGTATATCTGACATAAAGGTGAGGCATGTGATTTTAGGAGGGAATTTCAACTGCGTGTCTAACGTGGTAATAGACCGCTCCCACCCCCCCGCCCCACATCATAAGAGGGGCGCAGGCCCATCAAACAGCAGTGAGGTTGCGCAAGTGGATGGATCACTGGGAGCTGCGGAACATTTGGAGGCTCCAACACACAGGGGACAGGGAACACTCCTTTTACTTCCCCATACACCAGCTACACACAAGACTAGATGCCTTCTGGTGCTCCCAAGATATCAGCGGCTCCATCAAGTACACGCAATATCTAGGTCGGACATTTTCAGATTATGGCCCTCTGCTGCTGTCGTACCAAACCCTGATTCCCATGTGGAGACTTAAGGCCACATGCATCATTGCACCCGTTTGCAATTCCTAAATTGCGAAAATTAAGGAATCGCAATTTAGTAATCGCAAACGGCAATGCATGAATAAATCGCAAATATTTTTGCGATTTCTTAATTTTCCTTAATTTCGATTCACATTTTGCGAATCGCAATTAAGGAAAACCTTCCCATTGATTCCTATGGGCCAATAGGCCCATGGGAATCAATGGGAAAGCATTAACATTTTGCAATTTTCATTT